>NC_140915.1:23959201-25159201 GCF_045865225.1 Trachurus japonicus | reverse complement strand
CATCTGGGTGTCATCATGTGCTACCCAGATGTTCATTTTGTGCTGTTTTTAAAAGCCAGACTGTTCTCAAACATTGCAGTTTAGTGTGGTTTGCATGTGGTTAAATATTGGAAAGTGGGATTGCAGGTGAGAGACAATGGCATGTTTCACCTAGTCTATTTCTGTCAAGAGCAACAGTCGCCTTCTCATCATGAGTGGTTTGGTTTGGAAACAGTTCAGAGCGTATTAAGGCAGAGATCACAGTTAGAAAGAAACAGCTGGGATAGAGCTCACTCTGTCCAAACACATGTGGATAATGGATCATTTTCATTCTAACTCCCATGTGTTTGCACAAGTTAGGGGGTATAGAGCAAGGGTGGGGAAAGTCAGCAGATGTTAAATTAAGCATGGAAAGAATACATAATGAGCTATTAAGGCAGGAAAACATGTCCTAAATACAGTGGTATTTTGCACACAGATCCCAAATGGTCAGAGAACTGTATCTCAAAGCCTCACCCCCTGCAGCGCTCCTGGCAGGGAAGAGGACATGAGGAGGATAGATTTTTGAGGAGGGCAATTCTGGTGCTCTTTGAATTTTGGATTTGAGCATTTAGGTCAAACTTTACCACGGGTCTTGCAACCATCTGCTCCTGGGATGCAGGCCAAGGCCATGGGGCATGGGTTCTGGTAGCAAGGAGAAGGCCAGCACCATCTTAGGCTTTATAAAGAGGCCTTACAGAGTTCAGCATATCCCTGCGATGTGCCCTCTCCCAACCCTGTGTTTCAGGTGTTTTCCCTTTTTAGCTGCATCCTCTAGGGAGCCAGCTTTAAAATGGATGATTGCCTGCAACCGTCGCATTAAAAGCATTAATCCCGCTCTTATCAAGCAGGGAATGATGAATTAGGAGCGTCAGCTCTGGGCTCACCTTTGTTGTCATTTGAACAGAATCAAAGCTTTAAATCACAGGGCTGCACCTGGTAATAGGAGGGGGGGATGGCGTTCTAATACTGTGTGTGACAGAGCCGCACTGCTTCCAGCTGATTTAATAACTCCAGAAGGAGGGGGTGGTGCTGGGCTAAATGAAAATTTGAGCAAGGTTTTAAAATATATGATTGCAGAATGAAATGGCAGTTGCCCTCATTTCTCTTAGGTTAACACTCCTTTTCTTTTCTGTGTGTTACAGACCAGCTGAGTCTGAGCTGTCATTCAGTCATTGTCAGGCCAGTTTCAATATGGTCTGAAACAGCGCAGCACTGCGTGTGCTAAGTGTATGATATTTGCTTTATTTTTTCACTGCCGGGGCCAATGGGAGTCCAAGTCCTTTTTTTAATGATCAGACTTACTTGTTGATGTTTTTGACAAGTTTCCACAGGGAGGGCATTATTATAATCAAGGTTGATTTGTTCAGAGGTAGAGAATGTGCCATTACAGGAGCAGAGAACATGCTCTGCAGCGCTAGGACGTTCACTCCCAATAGTGCCAGCTGCTGCTGCTGTTACTTGTAAATCGTAACAATAGCAGATCATACTGCTCTTATAACACAGACTGATCTGATATAAAATTTCCATGTGGTGTAAATTCTTCCGACTGCATGCTGAATGGTACTTTAATTTAATCCTTTGCTGTCTTTTTACATCATTCTGATATTGAGGTGGAGTGCAGCAATTGAACATGACAAAACAAATCAACCCTGGCTTTTTATGTGTACATGTTTGCATATTTTAATGAAACTGAATTGTTTATGAGCAACATTTAAGCTACTAACCTCTCTTCTTGTTTATGGAGCGCTGCCGTCTATTTATGATAAAAACAGGAATGGAATTAAGCAACTGTTTTAATGAGAAAAGACATTGTAACTCTATTATTAAGATAATTTTACCATGTTCATTTCTGTAAATTCCCACATCAAAGCAGCTCATTACATTTTGTTAATTAGACCTAGAATAATTGAACCTCACTTCAAAATGCAGGAAAATGAGAGTAGATTTCTGTGGCTCATTGAAATGTGGATTGAACTTCAGTAGCCTAGTTTTCTGCAACATCTGAGGCAGCTAAAGGTGATTTTCCTCTTTCTAAATTATATTATTATTCCCCCGTCTCCATCTTATATACTCTTCCTATTTTTCCTCTTTTCTCTGGCTCTGTCATTTCTTTTCTGAACACCCACAGGGTCTGTAAAGCACTCAGCCAGCTCAATCCATACCCTTCAAGTAGCATGGAGACCACTCTCCTTTGAGTCTGTAAATACTGCAGAGAAATATGTGAAAAGACAGTTATGTTGCAGCGAATATTAATGGCTCTTTGAGTGCTTGCTCCCTGGTAAACAGAAGGATTGAGTTGACATGTAGCCAAAGACATAATTTAAATCTGGGGAGGTCACAGGAAACATTAGCAAATTATCTACCCAGTGCCTTCCAAGATCTCTCTGCAGATAATGGAAAAGCCAATCTATTTGGCTGATCGGTATCTTATCGGAATAGGCTGAGAAAAGCTCACAGTAATTTCACTTGATATGATAGAAGATTTCCCTTCACTTTGAGATTAGGTTTGCCTCAGGGGTCTGTGCAATAATTGTAAGCTTCTAACAAGGTGAAACATTTGTGGAATTCACAACTATATTTTTCATGAAACTCTGTGTGAGATGTGTGTGAGATGTGAGGTAAACAGGCATGTATGGTTAGTAAAGGATAAAGGAGGGTGAGTATTGTTAGTATGTTTTATGCAGGTGTGGACAGTGACAAAGTGCTTTTACTGGATTATTGTACAAATGCAATAGGCAATATGCTGCTTTGCCTCTTTGTGGCACTAAATGATGATCGCCAAAGTCAGTAGGTTTTAATCCTTCGGGAACCATGAATGTAGACATAACTTGGACCAAAGTGTTATGGACCAATCAACAGTAAAAACAACATGGACACACTGCAATAGCATGGCTAAAGATCTAAAATCCAAACCAGATGAGAGGAAAGATGGCGGGATGAATTGATGGATGGATAGAAGCAGGAATAGCTGGGTGCCAGAATGAATCATTGATTTGATGCTACGCTTAGTGTGGCCAAAATAGCATAGAAATCCCTCTAAATTGTGTTTTATTACCATTAAGGGGTCATTCATGGTGATTAATGCAGTTGTCTGTGACCTTAAAGATGTGGAGATGAGCCATCAGTGAACTTGAAGCCATCTGTTGCACATCTGCAAACTGAAGATCCATTGACTTCCAGAGGAGGAGCAGGATAGAGAGGGAGACAGTGAGGATGAGACAGACTGAGGGGAATCTCACCTTAATCTTCTGTCTATCCAGTCAGATTCCATCAGACTGGTTTCTGCCCCAGAGTACTCTGCCCTCTAAGGTTTTGTTTTAGTTAAGCCCAGCTGAGCTACCTTCAGAAACGGTGGTCTGTCTTGACGGGAATGAGCTCTGACAGCTGTGGCTATAAAGTGGAAACCGATCCGTGGCCCTGTGTATGGCCTCTGGAATTCCACAGCTCTCTGGGGCCAAATCAGCTGTCCTTTACACCAATCGATCCAAGGCCATTGATTCCTCCCCTCGATTTAATTTTCTTTCTGGTGCCTGATTAGTAATGATTTACAGAGCCCTTTGTTCTCCATTCTAAACCTTGAAACAATAATTCTGATGACATATCTGTTTTTTTTGCCTGTTTTTGCCCCCATATATGAACCTTAAAAATATATAGGTTATGACCCCATGGACCTGAGAGGAGCATGTCCTGCCCTCTGGTCATCAGTGAGAATTGGAGGAGCTTGTTTTCACCTCGCCACGATAAATCTAGTGGCAGAGGTCATCAGCTCAAGAGACACTTTCACAAAGAGGAGCAGACAGGTTTCTGCTGTTTTCTCTCTAAACTATTGACAAATTGCACATGAATTTGTGGAAACAGATTATATTTTTCTGCAATTATTGAATATAAAACATTCCTTGACACATTTTGCAAAAAATATTAATATTAATAGGTTGTGAATGATTGACTCTGCAGTTGTGCTGCATTGAAGTGAAAGGTGATGTCAAGCAAAAAGACCTTATAGGTATTTTATTAGATTAAACAAAGGTCTAGATGTAGAGAAATGGTCTCATTAAACTTTAGGTGTGCACATTTCAAGCATTTTCAGGCTTAGGAACCTCTATACTGATTGTACTGGAAACACACCTGCATACCCATCATCTTATGTATTGCATTTATGTGTGTATGTAGGTAACCACTTTTTGCAAAGAAAAAAAATCTGGTGTATTGTATGTAGTCTATATTTCTCTCAGTTGAAACTAAACTAACCATTTTTCCTTTACGTATGTCAGAAGTATTTCTCTATTCATTTTAAAAAGCATTCACAAAAGTATGTGCACATAATGTCTGCAATGTCATTTCTGAAAAATGCAGGAGCTGTGACTATCAAGAGTGAAAATACAAAAATAGCCTACATTAGTTAGATACCAGCCCTGCATGCCATGCTCTCCACTCGTTGTAACCTCCTCCCACCATGCAGTGCAGAGAGCTCTGAGGTCACAGCTGCAGTGTGCGGGGGATGTCAGGGCAGGCCGGGTGCAAACCTGGGCCTGAGAGGAGAGGTTTTGTTGAAGGGAAGATTTAGAGAGAATCTCTCCTGCTGTCAGGATGGAGGGCAGGAAGTGAAACTTGTACCATATAGGAGCCTCATAGGCAGAGGCCTGTGGGTAAATTGAGCATCACAGCTGGAGAACCCCACTCTCCCCCACTGTGACCCAGTGACTCCTGCTGCAGGTTTCTGTGGTGTTTACAACCCAGTGATAAAACATGAAAACAACTTGCACGAGCAACAAAGAATTGACATGAAAACTCTGAGGCCAAATTATTGTAACCCATAGAGTCTGACGATGCAGGAACATTTTGTGGTAAAAACATACTTTACAACACTGGAAAATATCTTTATTCGCTTCTTGAGGTCTTGTGTTTGCATATTGTAAGAGAAATTTAAAGACATTTTGTGGCATATCATATATATATTTATATATTTGGTATTTTAGGAACTTTAATACTTTAAAGCAGATAACAGCGGCACGGCCGTTTCGGCTAATGCTGTGTTCAAGGCAGGCTTTTGAAACCGTAAGTTACAGCTTCAAGTCACAACTACGACTTGGTAGCGTTCCAGGTAACCCGTAGCTCGTGTTTTTACCGTCCTGTTGTCTGTGAAAGTTCCCTATAACGGCCACTCGTAACTTCCGACCCGTGAACTCGTACCAGATCGAACTGGTATGACTTCACAGGAAGGAAAAACACAAAGTACGAGTTTCCTTGAACGCACCATGAGTTAGCAGCCCCCGCCCTTGTCAGGCATCAATTGGTCCTCGTGCTACGTCACCACATTCACGCGCATCCCTTGGCTGCACACACAGCCCTTCATGCCGTTCTCTCCCCTCATTGGATAACACTTGTATCCCACAAGGAAAATTTTCTCCTCGGGTTACAGCAGAGCAGAGTGACGGAGAGACTCGTGTTTAGGCTGAAATACTTCATGTAAGTGATTGCTGACGGAAAATAGGACTATTTAGGACTTATATTAACAAAAACATTCCACTGATATCTGCTTTAACTTTAATAATATATTGTTATATAATAAATAATCAGGTGTGCACTTAAAGCACAGGCATGGGAATTAGTTCCCATTTTAATTGTGTAACATTTAAAAAAAAAAGCAGAGAAGCTTTACTATCATGTTTAAAATCAACCATCTGCTGCTACTATCAATTTCTTAAATAAAATAATGAAATATTAATTATTGAACCATCTGTATCATCATTGCCAGCTACTTAGATAAGCCTTATTTGTAAATATCAATGTTACATTTACTGCATAAGTATTGATAAAGGATATTTGAGAATAATATACTTCACAAATATAAACACTGACTTGAAAACTGAGCTGGTTTAATATGATAACCACAAAATAATGATAAAAAATGTAATAATAACATCATCAACACAGTGTATAAAACCGAGCTGCAGCACCTGCTAACTACCATATGTGAGAGTCTGATTTCCATGCGGAGTGCTCCTGATGTGAAATAAAGCAAAGGCACGTAACCTCTGGTGTGTAAATGTGAATGTTTGCCCCAAGTCATTTGCCTGCCAACAGATACGAAGACTCGGGGGAAATGAGGTGTGACACACAGGCCCACACACGCCATGTTGTGGCAGTTGTTGCTTTGATGATCCAGCGAGCTTATGGATCTCCAGGTGAAACGCAACTCCTTGTCCCAGACGTTGACTGTAAATATGGCACTGTTGTCTACACCACACAGGTAGGGGTTTGACTTTCCCTTCACGCCCTTTCATGTTATTTCACCTCAAGTGTTATTCACAGTCTTCCCCGAGAACTTTCCTTATTATTTGTTGCATTACAAAGCAACAGCCCAGTAGATTATTATCCTTTTGTTTTGTGCGTTCTGGACTGTCTGTGTGGAACAATGGGTGGAGATCGTCTCTGATTATTTTGGAGGCGCTGATAATTGATTATGGTGTTTGAGCTTCGTCTGCAACAGCCCAGTAGATTACAAGCTCTGTTGGGCAACCAGCTTCATGATAACCCTACACCTGGCCTGATGGTGAGATAGAAACAAACGGAGCGCTGATCAGCTCAAGATACCCCAGCATAAAGTCATCTAGAGCACAACAGTCAAACAGTTGGCAAAAACAAACTTCTTGGAGATGAAAGCATGCCGGTGTGTATGCATTCCCAAAAATCAAAGACCACATATGTCTCTTGGTATGTAAGATAGTGTGAGGTGACATTGGTAATAAAACCAATTTGTTTTCAATCAGAGAGAACATCTTGTGCTGAGATTCCTCTGTGTTTTCAGAAACAGGCCTTGATTATTGTTCTGCCCTTGCCTTCAAAGTAAGCTTCAATAACCCTGCCACACTCTCAGGTGTCAAAAGTACAAGGCCCCCGAATACACACTGTCACATTCCCTCTTTCTGTCAAATTATTTCTTTCTGTCTTTGCACTTTGTTTGCCATCAAAAAACATCAAGCAGGGGCCTGTGTGTTGTTTTCAGCCTTCTGTTTGTGTTTGTATGTTGCTGTGTGAGCGGCGAGTGCGTGCATTTCATGTGCACAGTGGCAGTGCACTTAAACACAAAGTAAAGCCGCTGATGGCTTGTGACGGCCTGATTGATTTCTGTCACAAATAAAGCAAGCCAAGGCTGCACTGAGACAGCAGGTGGAGATTTCTGTTAATGGCAGAGCGGCTCAGCGCGAGACTCCTCTGAGACACCCAGAGTGAGGGAGGCGCTCTTAAGGTCAGCATCTAAGTGTGTGCATGTTAAGCACACACAGAGTTTCTAAAGCTCACTGAGTTGTTTGACACAGATGTGCTTCTTTATCCACACCCATCAAACAGAAGATAGCTAATTCACTATTTGCTAAAACCCTCCCCTGAGCAGTCTTGGCTTAGGAAGGGGCTGTTGAAAGAGATCACACAAATAGTCTGGAGGGTCTTTTCCCAACCTTTCCAGAATAAAATTACAAGAGTGTTGACAGTAAGTGAAGAATGGAGTGTGTTTGTGTGCTATATAACCAAAGCAACTAATGTATGCATGTCCAGGTTTACAGCCTATTTAATAAAATAATAATAATAATAATAATAATAATAATGATGATGATGATGATGATGATGATGATGATGATAATAATAAAAAGTCTCTCTTTAAAAAAAAAAACATAGGCTGGTGGTTAATTCACACCCTAAAAGCCTTTGGTCTTGCAGCATAAGAGTAAAAACATAATTTCAAAAATACAGTCAATAAAGCATATAAATCTAACCTTGTAGCCTAAGTAAGCTAAGCAGCTAAACTGAATAAAATGTTAGATGAAATGTAAAATGTTGATCTTTTCATTATCATACTGATTATATTAGCAGACTCCACAACACAGGGTCAGCCTGCCTCTTCATTTCCATCTGTTCTGCATAAACTGGTGAACTCCTTTTGCCTTTTTGGCATTAAATCCTCTGTTTAGCCATCAAGGACACTCAGCCGGAAACTCTTCCCATTTATCCAACAACAGTGGACAACTCACAAAGCTTTGGCTTTAGCTTAATAGGCTAGCCAACCACGGATGACACAAGCCACCAACCATCGAGTTTATATTTCAGCCAGTCAACAAAATTGCATCATTGTATTAGTTGTACTTAACATCCAAACCTTTGTGTAAATATGTTCTTCTATTTAAAAAAAATGACTAAGTCGTAAATTATAAATTGTGGATAGCCAGTTTGTTGCTGTCGTAGCCAGCATTTCTGACTGAAAGATTGACAGTTGTAACTATAGTAATCAAGGGGGGTTGGTGGGCTTAGTGATCAGTTGTCTGTAAGAGGAACCTTTCATGTCCTGTCTGGATGCTTCCTGCTTCTACCCACACTCTTCTCCTCTTTTTCCCCCTTTTTCCTCTCCTCTGCTGTGGCTGTGGTGGCAGTGGTTGGGTGTCCTCTCACCTCTCCTCCCCGGAGGGTCCTCTTCCTTATTCGCTTCCCCCTTATCTGCCACATCAAAGGATCTCGTTACGAGCTCTGACACCAGCCCCACCCTGAGCCAACCTGTTCCTATCATCACATTTAAATAGCATCACATTGTGTTCATAATAGGTAATGTCATGCACTGTGGTCTCAGATGTCTCGCAGATCCACCTTTCTCTTTCTCTTTCCTTTCCTTTCATTTCCTTTCCTCTCCTCTCCTCTCCTCCCTTCTTTCCTCTCCCTATATGAACCCCACATGCCCGACAGACGCCCCTCTATAAAATTCTCTTTTATTTATAGCTTGTTTGCTTTTTATAAGGCAGCTGTGTAGACCAAAGTCGCTCGTCTTGTTTGATGTGCACATCTCTCATCTGTGATTACGAAGTGAATCTTAAAAAAAAGGACAGGCTGTTAAATGAAACGACTGGAGTGGAGCCTCCTTAGTGAAGATTATTCTGTACCCGTTTTATTTGCCTGCTCTCCATCGACAGCACATAACTTGTGCCTGAGATGCTTTTTGAAAACAGAGGGGCCTAGTTTGACATTCCCACCTGGAAACTTTTCTATTCTACACCCTACCTGGTACCTCCGGAGTCCCAGAGCTGCAGCCAAGGCCGTAATTAACATGACTGGGGTCCCACTCTTGCCGCTCGCTGCCCTCATTTACTCACTTAATTTATTTACTAAACAGAGCAGTGCCGCTCATGCTCTCGGTAACACTCTCCACGCTGTCAGGCCTGTTAAAGAACAGAGCAGTGCTTTCCTTGTGTGTCGTAAATAATCTCCATGGCAGACTTTTCTGGGGCCACTGAGCTCAGCCAGAGATGAATCAGATTGTAATAGCGGATAGGGAGCTTTCGTGAGCTGCATTTATCATGACCAATGTGAAGACAATAGAATCCGACAGGAATGATGGATCTTTAACTTTGTCTCCTCTTTGTGCTCACTGGTTTGACAGATATCATTCATTCCCCACCTACAGGCAGCCAATTAAATTGGTATACAGTCTAGCCTGCTTGCTCTCACTCCACTGACCCTGCTACAGTATTATGCAGGTGTGTATGTGTGTGTATGTGTATGTGTGTGTAGCATATTGGTGGGGAAGAGGGCACATGCAGAGTTTAGGCAGAGAAAGCACAAATGCAAGGACAACTTCTCCATCTCTTCCAGACATTTATCTGACACTTGAGAGTAATAGATGAAGGTTGCAGCATTTTTTGGAAGGGGATGCTAGAGTTTTATTTCACAGGATGTTTTGTTTTTCCCGTGGAGGATTTATTTTGGCAGGGCTGTTACTCAGAAGTGCTGCTCTTTCCTCCCTGCTCTCTTCCTCTCTATCTATCTCTGTCCTCTCTTCATCTCCATCCTTTATTTCTCTCCGAGGCGCTGTCTCTTTGTTACAGCCTCCCCTTCATTTGATAAACTTTTCAGATTTTGTATAACAAAGCACACAAGAAACAGCAGCCACGAGCAGGAAAAAAAAGGACAATCACACTGTCAAGGTGCTTTGAAGAGCAGAGCACTGCAGCAGCAGATTAATGTCCTCATAAAGCGAGGGAGCTGATTTTGATGGAGGACTTTATAGATTTTGTAGGTGGACCACCTCCTTTGGGTGATATTTCTTTTCTCTTTTGTTCTACATACTTTGAGGTAAGAGGGAGAGAGTGGAGAGATATAATAGTCAGTGCGAGCGCAGGGGTTGATGGTGACAGTGACAATAACCAGATCAGCTACACAGTCAGTCATGTATATGAAAATCTCCACCTTGTGGGAAAATGCCATAGAGTTTCAATGATTCAATTATTACCTCTCAGGAACAATAGACAGTATGCATCACCTTTAGCCTTGCCCTACCTAACACACACACACACACACACACACACACACACACACACACACACACACACACACACACACACACACAGGCAGTTTTCAGACAGCTGAACACTGCCACTGATATTGCACCATTAAGAGGCAATTGTCCAAGAATGATTGGCCCCTTACAAACAATGAATCAGTAGTTACTATGGAAATGGAGTCAAAAAGAAAACAGCAGTGGCTATTGACGTGGGCAGGTAATGAAATGATAATACCTCACAGATGGAACGGTTGTCAAGGAGTCATTGACCTTGATTCCTCCCAGAGTTCCTTTCTGTTCCCTTGGCACATCGTTGATAAGAGCAAACAAGAAATGCACAAGATCAAAACATAAACACATGCGACTCATTACATGCATTTGACGCATACCCCAAATTTGCAATATTTCTACATTTTTCCCCATATCGTGCAATATGTATCTGCGTTTGATGAAAAACAAAAGTGAGGATATATACTCCAGTAGTGAGTAAAGTCTACTGGAGTGATAACTCAGACGGTGTTTGCTTTTTATAAAATCAAAAGCAAACAGCAGCCCTTCCTGAACATTGACTATATGTGATTGCATATTTGTCTGGAGGACAAATGGAGAGTCTGTGGAATACAAAAGCCTTATGCTATATATCTTCCCTTTTTTGTTGAGACCTTTTGATGAAATTCAATTTGATGGTCCAAACAGCAGTAAAAAGAGAGATTTGATGGAGGAGAGTTGAGCCCGAGCCACACAAACCAGGGTAAGGAGACCTCCCTCTGGGCCTGGCAGCCCAATCCGGTTTATTGATTTTCTGTCCTCTCCTTCAATATCTGGAATGCGCCATACCCAATAGATTATGACAAACGTGCCCGCTAGAGACCACCGATCCTCTAATTGAACTTGATGGAGTACAGCTGAGGATCAAAGGTTGGGAAAATTCAGTGACATAGCAGGTTTCTCTACTCCTCCCAAAGACACTACCTCAAAGTCTATAAAGGAGACCGATGTCTGGAGGAAAAAGGTGTCTTCCTTCCATCTAACCGTCTCTCCTCTCTTGTCTTCTCCGTGGCCATGGATAGCTAGACTTTCACCGCACCACTGAGCACAATGGAGTCAGTGCTTTACAATAACAACCTCCTGCCAAAAGCACAAAAAAACAAGGCAGGAGAAAAGCTCAGTGCTCTATTTTGATGAAAGTAACAAGCACAGCTTGTTGTAAATAGGCTCTCTGAAGCCTGAGGCAGCTTTTCTCCCCAGGGGACGTGCTTTCTGCATCTCTCCCAGGGTTGCTGTCGCCAAAAGGTTCTCTGTAAGGGAAAAAGGAGGCACAAACAAGAAGTTGCTTCAGCTCTTCTGGCAAGAGGAAATCATCCCTCAGTAGGATACACTAGCTGGGATTTACCATCCATTCAGATAGGAATAAGATGTTTGGGTTACAATACACAATTGTGTACGGACCTTTTTGTTAGCTGTATTGGTAGGATTACAGTCCAGGTGCACACAGAGGCACATTGTTAGCTGAGTGCGTCGAGGTGTTGAGCTACTGAGGAAAGAGGTAGCACCCTGTCTGTCTGTGAGCTCTTCCTCCTGATCCCTGATAACTCGGATGTGTGCTTATTCAAATGAGTTCTGCTCCGGGCACCCTCTTGCAAATCAGGTGCCATCCGCACTGGCATTGTCACACAAATTAGAAACGGATGTTTTGGGCAGAGCAGAGGTGCAGGTGTCTGTGGACATAGTTAGCCCTGGTTTCTTTGACATGTACAAGTCTTTCTCCACACCTCCGCAGGAAGTCTCCCACACCCTTTTCTCACTTAAGGAGGGAAAAGCAACGTAAAAGATGATTGTCTTCAACCTGCCACCCACATTTGAGAGAGTAGTTTTTTCTTTTAATAAATCTCCTCAAACCTCTCTTCAGTTACCTTTCTCCCCAATGCCTATAAGCCCCTCTGATCCTTTCCAATAATAATGGCATTGCCAGCCAATCTCTCTGAAAATGGGTTCAGCGCATACCTAATCCCATTTAATTACTTAGACACACAGGGCTCAGGACACACTCCTCAGGCAGCGCAGCCCCCCCTCTGTAAGCATGCCCTGTTTGCACCCCATCCACCTCTTCTCATGAATTATGGATCCCTGGCTGCAAGGCGAGGGGTGATCATTCCGCCTGCTCTGTCATAAGGCTCAGGGAGAGCCTTAGCACAGTGTAAATATGGTGCCTGTCTGGGGTTGAGGTGCCCTATTGTGCTTGGTATTAAAAGCTCACCACTCTCCCTCTCAGTCCCTCCACCGCTGCAGTGCTCGCAGCAGGGGGGCAGGGGTAATCACACAGGCCTTCTAGCACTCTGCTCAACTGCAGCCGGGCTCACGCTGACCGGCATTATGGCTGACAGTCATCATACCTGAGAGGAGGGGAGAAATGAAAAGGAGATGGAAGCTGAAAACTATGAGAAATGGGCTGAATCAGCTCAGTTTTACTGCTGATTTGTCAGCACAAATGCCAGTTTACACAGTGAGAAAACATCAACAGTTCCAGTGTGATCAGATGTCAAAGTCCCCCCCCGACCCCTTTGCTCTGGGTGATGTAATGGTGATATGACTTGAACAGACAGTCACACTGAATGATAAGGCAGTGGCTATTTACAGTTTTAACAGGGGTGTATGGATGCTATCTGAACCCTCTGAGCTGCTGCTGTTGATTCCACTTGCTGCCACAGCTTTAGCAGCTGAGTAGAGCACTGGAGCTCACTGGATAAATCATGCTGTCCGCTCCTTATGTGCTCTGCTGACAGGATCAGACCTCTCCTTTCCAGCTGCTATCAGATGCCTCAACTGCACACACTTGTGGGCATGATATTCCATTTTCCTGTGTCACTACCTGGCTCGAGACATGATGACATGTTCATAGAGAACAGTCCACAACTACCTTTGCCACGGTTATATACAGTCAGAAATGGCAAAATAAAGAACAAGATGGCTACCTAAGGACTCTGTAATTGGCAATGTCACAGTTCTCCTCTTGCAACATACGAAAAGAAAAGGAAGATGATGTCTTTGTCAGCTCTGAGATGGTTCGATGCTGTCTGTCAGGGCCCTGAGCACATTTCCCTGAGCTTGATACAGACAGGGCTTGTCTCGCTGCCCTCAGCAGCAGACAGACGTCTCATCTTTATCTCTCCAGATTTCTACCTAATCTGTTTCTCTCCCCTTGGCCTCTCTTCATGAATCTGTCATAAATCATTTTTGGATTCTGGCCCCGTTTGCACAGACGGTTTCATAAAGGGAGAGGAATGGGCATCAGATATCCAGACTAAATAGCGATCAAATTACACGGGATATGAAATGCTGTAGTTTGGAATCCATTATACTACTCAATAAGAGTCTTCCCACTGTAATATGTCAGCTCTGGCCCTGAAGGGACAAAAGCACAGATGGTACTGTATATGTGCAATATGCATATGACTGAACAATCTAATAACTATGGTTGACAGCTGAGTGAACAACATACGAGCCGAGCGCACACAACTTTCTCAAAATACAAGTCTGCCTCGGCATTCGTCTTATACTGTATATACATCAAGATTTGCCTTATTGCAGCTATATCATACAAATAAGCTCAAAAACACAATAAAATGGTTAGGGACCTTGAAAATGAGTTTGCTGTTGCTTTCAAAACCGCCCACAGCAGGTGCTCTTATCCACAGAGAGGGTTCATCTCATGCTTAGCCTTCTATACTGGTTGCATTGATTCTGCAGGTTAATTGCAATGTTTTTTTTTTGCTTTTTTATTTTTTCATTTTGTGGTTCACATGAAAACAACTAATTACACTGAAAAACAAACTAAAGTGATGATCGCACTAAATGGACTGGACCTACTATCTGCCTCCATCTGTTAAAACCACTGTCTTTTTTTTTAAAGGGCTCTTCATTTTGACAAGTATCATTGAAAAATTCAGTCACCATGGCAACCACAGACTCATTACATTTAATCCACTAATTGGTAACTGGCTCCACAATTGGCTGTAATTGCTTTGGGGAAACAGTTAACCCCTTGGTTGGTATGCAGAGCAAGGCTACTTCTGCCGGCGTCGGACAAAGGCCAGAAATGAAAGATGGTGCAGTGGAAACCTTGTCCACCAGATTCACCCCCTCTGCCCCATCCCTCTCTCTTTCTCCCTCTCCCTCTCTCTCTCTCTCCCTCTCACACTCACACACACACACGCAAACACCTAAAGACAAAAAAAAATCTGTGCACACTGTCCTCATCATCCAACCACTGCTAAATCTCCCAGTGCAATATTAATTAATGGGGATGGTTGCCATGGTGATTGATCACCATATTCTCTGTCAGCAGTATTTAGTCAAATGGGCCCTAACGTTTGTTTGTTAATGGAGCAGTAAACAATACTGCTTGAAGTCTTTTATTACCTCCTCAGCAGCTCTGCTAGCACCTGGGCCATTCAACTACACACCGTACACCCAACATCAAATGAAACAGAGGATATCTACTCGCTCCGACAAATAGCATTTCTTTTGGCTCTGTTAGTGAAAATGGCAAACACAGACTGACAGCGACCCAACATGGCGATAGATGTTGTGATATATCTGACTATATTAAAGCCATTACAGACTGCAAAAATCCCTGCCACATGTAATGACTTTACATTATCAGGGTGCACTCTGGCCGGTAATATTAGTATTTATTTAGGTGACGTCTAGGTTAGGTTAGGAAATGTAGTCATTAAACTGAGGCACACAAATGACTGTGATGATGAAACATACGGGAAGACCAATGGGAAAAGTGCTCGCACACACACACAGATGCGCTTGTGTGTGTGTGCGTGTCTGTGTCTGAGTCTGAGTCTGTGTGTGTTCACAAGTCGGTGTTAGAGTATGTTTTAGTGTGTGTGTGTGTGTGTGTGTGTGTGTGTATGAGTCAGGGCACTGAACAAACCCAAACCCCTTTGAAGAGTGAAAGGCTCAAAGGATGGAGAGGCAATCCGAGAACTTCACAGGCACAGAGGGGAAATTGCCTTGAACCTTGAGGTGTATGAAAGTGCAATTTGTGTCCCATCTGTTCTGCTTCCCTTCCATTAGGAGGAAGGGTGCTCTAAGGCCACCGAGGAGAAAATGCCCCTGTGAGGGTCTCTGGGTACACAGAGGCTCTCCTAGATTTAATTTGCTAGACTCGTCATTCACTTTTCCTCTGTGTATTATTAGAGCTTTGAATGTTATTACTTCAGTTCTCTTTGTAATCTTTTCTTCCTTTTTCTTTTTTTTTTATATATAAATGAAAGAACAATGTATTTTAGCTTTGAAAAAATTAAAATGTACCCGACAAACTAGTTCTTGGATTCATATTACTATGTGAACCAATAAGCAATTTCAACTGTAATATTTCCACGCCATATTGACCATCTTTCCAGACAAAATGGGAACATTGGAGAGGAGAGAATGAAAATAAGAGTGAGACAACCCTGCAGCTCTATTGAGAGAGGAGTCTCTCCACCTTCACTGAATCCTGTCGACTGTCATACCACTCTGCAAAGTGGATGGATCGACTTCCTTAACTTTTTGCCCTTTCTTCAGAGGGATTTGCATGACAGAAGCCAGGAGAGAAGTTTGTTGCCCGGGCAACGGATTGCCTCCATTTGCAGTTGGAGCAGAGGTGTTACTAGAGGAGTTGGAAACCATGGCATCAGAGATTAGATGGGCCCAAAGGATACGTGTTTGTCAGAGCTAAGGTAGTAGAGTGCATTACTGGCACCAGAAAGAGCCACTATCATCGATTCAGATTTGAAATATAGCTTTGGAGGGGAGAGTCTTTGAAGTGTCGCTGGTGCATTAGGTCAACTGTTGACCATTTTACCCTGCAGGGATCAGCACAGAGATTTACATGTGAATAGATACAGTATGGTGACACCTTTTAATTTAAATGGTTCAAACCGGTGAATTTAGTGGATTATCCATGACAAATCTGTGCTAGGGAAGTTTAAAGTTATATCATTAAGTTCCAAGTATGATGGATAACTATTTGTCTTGCAAAATAAATATAAATACAGTACTGATTGTTGTAGGAATTGTATGTATAATGGACAGCTTAAGACCTGGTGTCACTACAAGGTCAGATCTTTCTTTTGAATTCCTGTTGTGAGCCATAAAAGAGCTGTAATGGACTCGAGCTGCCATTATTGTGCCCCTCTAAAATTATACATATTTTTTCTATGTAGTTTGAGTCCATTTCCAGAGCAACTACAGCATGCAGAAAGAAGTGGAACTGTATTTATTGAGCTCGTACTGTGTGCTTGTAAAGAAAATAAGGGCAAAGTCTCAGTTTCTGAGTTTGCCTTTATGTCTAATAGTGACATGTATGTCCATTTTCTCTGTGAAAAATTGGAAAGTGCGCCTTTACCTACACCAAGCCCACATTGGTATTGTGTCTTAATAAAAAAAAAAAGACCATACTAGTAAACTCTTCTCTTTTTTTCCATACAATAGTCATGTAATTAGGTGTGGTCTCTTTAGAGGAACGCATTTAAAAGGAGTAAGGTCATGGGTGTAGACACCTCAACCCCTTCCCTGCTGATATTAGCAAATCCTAATGGCACCTTTCAGTGAAACGCTCGTCTCGACAAATTGATTTCAATGTGTGAAACAGAGAGTTGTCCCCGGAGACAACAGCTCCTAAAACCCTCTTCACACATATATGCTGCTAATTCAGAGGAAAGGACAGAAAATGAATGTGAAATAGAAATGGGGATGCATTGCGAGAGAATATTAACAGTCAAAGGGGTGAGGTGGGTGCGTGCAGTCGGCGATTAGAGCCACAGTTTATGTAGAGGAGAGTGCACACAGTCCCTATTGCCAACTGTGAAACAAATGGCATCTAAATTGAATAATTCAGTCTGGGGGAGAATGATGTGGGATTTGCACACAAAGACTGACTGACAGATATAGTGAGAGGAGAGGCAGCCAACCTTTAGCAGAGCTGGAGAGGAAAAACAGTAAATGGCAAGTTAGATTAATAGATTGGCAAGGTCTCACAGAAGATGGGATAATAATTCACCAAGCAAAAGAAAGGCAGCTTTTTTGAGGTCAGAGTTGAGTGAGAAGGAATGATGAAGATGGAAATATGAATACTGAATAATGCAGTCAAGCTCCTGCCATGAAACAAAAAAGGGATTAAGAGTGGTAGAGAGAGTCAAAGGTCAGAAGTAGTTGTGGAGAAAGATAGAAATGAGTCAGGTGGGTGTAGAAGAAAACTCTGTGAAGGAACTAAAGCATAGTGGAGACAGAACAGCTGGAGAAAGAGGAGTGCTGGACAGAGGTCAAGGTGTTATTATAATCCACATCCAGCACCGACCATCTACCTCAAGGATTCACCTCTGTCTAAGTGCCATCTAAGCCACGGCTGACGTGCAGACATGAATCTGCAAACGGACATGTAAATGAACACCTGGATTCCTGAGAGCTTCCTTGAATCCAGTTTCTTACGCTGTAATTTTAGCTTAACAAATACAAATCACTCTGAAAGTCAATTATGTCACGGTGAAATGGGAAATGGACTATTTAATTTTTACAAAGCAACCTCTAACTCCGGCTAATTGCATACTTCTTATTTCGGCTGGTTTCTCCTCCCTTGAGAGTTGACTGCATGTTTCTTCCCTGCACCAGCTTTGTGCTCCCAGATTTTCCTCTGATCTCATTCATACTTCGTGCTTTGAGCTAAGATGTCCTGTTGGGATTGTTAAATAGCTTCCAACACAGACTTCTAACCTGCTCTATCATTCCGTGTTACGTACATACAAACCCTTTATTTTCAACAATGTCCTTTCTTTCACCTTATTTTTGAGAGACAACAGTGTAATCCTTTGCGTCTCTGAAGCAGCACCTCAACACAACTTGTATATGAAAAGTGTCACTGTTAGGCTGTTGTTTTAAAATGCATCTATTTTGTGACGTTTTCCCCTCCCGTCCACACAGTGTTTTTGAGGAAAACACTGACATATTATTGGTGAAAGTATTGAATTACTGATCCTAATGTTTTTGCTTACAGCTGTTATTTGGTTAAATTCTGCATTTGAACATATTGTTTCTAACACATGGCCTGGATGGAAATAGTTTTTGTTTGAAATTTTGCAGTCAAATAACTGTGATTGTGACTAACTGTGACTAACTGTGACTAAGTGATTAAAACTTGTTGGCTTAAATGATTTTGGGATTCGCCAATTTCACTTTTAGTTTATAGGCCCCAGATTTAAAAAATGATCAAAGCAACCATCATTTTCATTTTGATTTAAAGTCATTTTGATATATGACTTTAGAATCAACAGCACTAGTGTTGGCTCTGTTTTGGTACTTCTTTTTTTCTTTTTAAACAATGACATAGACACCATGTTTTCTCCCTGATGTCCCCCCTGGGTCTTATCAGTTAGGTCAGTGGTGAATGCAATGTGGATAACAGAGTGCAAGCATTGCAGATGTGTCTCTGCTGGCAGTTGCAGAATGTCATGCTTGTTGTTTTCAGTGTACATGAATGGTCATGCGATGTGTCTGTATGGTTACAGATCATTCTCATTTAGGGTTATATTTTAGGCAGCACAGAACAACTTCACATTAAGGCTGGTGTAACTGTGTGTGAACATGCAACTCCTGGTGAATAGGAAGGCCAGTAAACCCAAACGTTATTCATCATATGTGTGTACAGCTTGTTTCCACTGCCCTGAAATGACCGTAAGAAGAATCAGTTTAAAGTTAGACCAACTGATGGTAGGGTGAAGAGTTATAAGCCACTCAACTGAATTAGTAAGTCACCCAGTAACTTTTATTAAGTTTGTTAACAAAACCTGTTGGCCATAGCAAACCAAGCTTAAACCCCAGCAGAGGGTGTGACATTTATGTACTTTTTTTAATTTGCCAGTGGAAGACTGTTCTTATTTCTCCTTGCTCTAAACATGAACTGTCTCCTAGGTCGTTGATAGTTTTTCAAGTGAGAGGACAAAAAAATCCTGTTAAAACACCAAATGCATTTATAAAGGCTAAAAATATCAAGCTAGGAAAGCTCAACATCATCTTGGCCATCATTATCATAATTATTGTCATCATTGTCATTATCATTATGTCTGCGCTTCCTGTGGTTAAAACTCCTCTTTCTAAACTACAAATGTTGTAATCATTTCAGCTTCTCAATTCAGTTGCATGGAGGACGATTTGTGCCGAGTTAAGTAATTGGACCGAGAATCCAATGAGAGTTTCAACGTGGTGATTGCTTCCAGGAGACAGCGGTACCCAAGTGTTGTGGAGAGGCTGTCTCTAATGTGATTAGCTGTCTGTTTCAAATTAAACACAAGCCAATAATGTAACTAGGGACAAAGTATCCCATTGTCCTGAGCATCCCTACAGATATCTTCACTTCTCTTTTTCTTTCTTCAATTTGACAGCTTTTGTTCCGCCTTTCATTTCCAGCCCTCGTCCTTTTAAGAGACAGCCAGTAGAGATGAGGTGAATGTGTGTGATTGTGTGCTCTGTGTGTGTGTGTTTTGGGGGTGCAAGGGTGGGTGAAAGGAGGGAGCACTCAAATCCCAGTGGCTCTGGGGAGCTGTCAGAACTGATAGTGCTCTATCACTTGTGAGCGGAGGTGCAAAATTGGGCAGAGCTGAGCACTGTGCAGAGCAGAGGATGATGGTCCCTCTGTCCACTGGAGCCAGACTGACTGAGATGGAGAGACATGGAAAGTGTTCAACCAGCTGCCCTGACAACTTGAAATGAACAAGGCTAAGCAATTCAGAATGAAAGACGAGAAATTCAGAATACAGTATCTGTGGGGACGACGAAATCCTCTGATTTTTTTTTTTTTTGGTCGTCTATTAATGCAAATGCAAATGACTGACTCTGCGGATTTAAGGCTGTGACTTTAAACAGATAAAAAAAGCTACTTTAAAATAGGCCAAACTATGTTTTAGCAACATTTCAAAAAATATCCTTTTGTAGTGTTATGTTTGCAGATAGTATAAAATAACATAAAGCACTATATGGAAAAGGTTTAAGATGAAAATCAAACTGTGCAAAATTGCAATTACATGTGTGGAATTCAACAGAAAAGAAACTATTTCAACAATTTCCCACAATGATGATGAAAACCAGACCATATAGTTGAGAGCTCCAGGAAAGGTTTGTAACTGCATCTTGAGATAGGATTGCTTTCTGAAACTGAAGACCGCTTGATATGGTTGAAAACTCTCAATAAAGGCTCAGAAGTGGACCTTGAGTTGAGGTGGTTTTGTCAAATTATTTTCTGGCAGTTTCAAAGTATTTGTTTTTTTTTTAATGCTCCTGTGGCTCTCTCATCACCACACTGTGGGACAAAGTGTCCTTCAACACCACACTCAAAAATCAAGTAAATCAGTTTGCATTTAATCAGTACACTTATTGTGAACACACTACATACTTGAAATGTGGCTCGTATAGTATGGAAGTGGGACATAGTGAAGGACTTTAATCAACTTCTATTGAAATTACAGTCACATATTCAGAAGATTAAGGTATCTAATTAGAGCAGAGATCGTCACAATCCTTCATCACTGAGCAGAGAAGAATAAGTACAGAGCAGGGGTAGAAATCAGATTTAAAATGGACTTCCTTTGTGTTGTTTAACACACATTGATTATATAGACTGTGTTTTAGCGGTTCTCTCTGTGGCATCTCTTCAAAACAAAGCGGCCCCTCACCTGTCACCGACACCAGTGCGAAGCTGACCCTGCATTGTATGGAGAGAGGGCAGATAGAACATGTGAAGCTCTCAAACAACAGGAAGGATAGCTGTGTTCTTGGCAGACCTGCCTTAGCCAGCTGCTGTTAGGAGAAAAACAACAGCATAAATACACTGTGTGTATGTGTGTGGTCACATGAAGGCGTTTTGATAGACAGCAGCATCAGCTGCTTGTTCTTTTTCAGCACTGTAGCTTTTGCAGGATTTCTTTTTATATATATTTTGATATTAAGGTGCAAAATATTTAACACTGATTCATCTTTAGCACATTCGTATTAATAAATAAAAGAATGTGCGTAAGTGTGGCTTTTTAAAATATGCTACAGGGTGCTGCAACTCTCACAAAGGTGCTGACAAACGCCATGAAAGGTGTGAAAAAGGGTTTTATTTTCTTGCAGGGTAGTGACAGCTAGATGTAAGAACTTCTGCTTCAAAGCTTTACAATTACTGAAACATAACATCTTACCGTAGATATAACAAATTCAAATAGTTTGGGTGCCTCCTCTCATGTGTTTTCAGTTTTTTATGAGGAGGAAGGGTTGCCATCAGGTTTAACAGGTGTGACGGTGGCCGTGCTGTGCCTGACCCTCGCTCACTCAAACTACTTAATAGAGACGTGTTAAGACCTGACAATGTGAAGTAAACAATGTTTTATCATCTGCATGTTTGTCAAAAGACATTAAAATTGAAATGTGCAAATGAACATGGTCATTTCTCATTTCTCGTTCAATTTCTACTTTTCGCACCTCCGCGCTACTGCTGTAATTTGATTTAGCTTTTGTTGTTGTTGTTGTTGTTGTTGTTGTTGTTGTTGTTTTTCAATGAACTTTGGGCCTGTGAAAAGCAAATAACAGTCGCTACCCAAAAGCACAGTCATCCCACACAGTCAGGGCGCCACACATAACCTCAACTCAGCCCGCCTGCAAACAGCTTCCTGTGTGTACTCATGTGTGTCTCATGAAGACGTCTCTGACTGGTCGCACACAGGAAACCAGATGCTTTCGAGGGTTGAACCAAAACACTGCTCAAGAAAACAGCCTTCCAAGACATAAACAAGTGACAATCTTTGTGTCAAGTCAAGTCGACTTCACTTAAACTCCACCTTGAATACAAAACAAGGTTACATAGCACAGTCGCTCTCAACCAACTGTTCAGGAACACCTTGTCCTTTTTTAAACATAAACAAGTGACAGCCACTACATTTTTTATTACACCTTGAGAGCAAAACACTGATACACAGAAGTTGACAAAGTTAAATTAAAGAAGAAAAACACACACAAACAAAAGATCGGTCCTGTAAGCTAGACTAAATGGGTGAACTCACTTTCATCACAATAGCAAGGCCATAGGGAAAATGCTTCTTTTTTTTTCTTTTTTTTTACTGTTTTATCAACTGAGCACTTGGTCTCTTCAGCAGCTGAGGCCACGGTGGCAAACATGTTGTTCTCCTTCAGTTTCATAGTGCACTTGTGATTGCCAGTAGCCACAGAGGAGACGGGGGGGATGTTGTAAAGATACCAAAGTTCAGGAGTAACACCTCTTCGTCTGGGGTCTGTGTGGCCGCACTGGCCTCTGATCTCTGTCCTGGCTTCCCCTCTTCTCAACAACATTTGGCTGTCAGTGTAAAGCCTCTGGGGAGACATTGATTTGGCAATGGCTGAGACTTAAAATATTGCAAAAGATGCCTGGCTTTGTCGAGCACTTGCAATAGTGGGATTTGATATATGTGGCGTACTCCTACAGTGTTATTGTGGCCAGCAGTCTTTGACTTCACACTGAGTAAACCCATGATGGTCTACTGTTGTGCTGACAACAGTCAAAATAGGGATCAGCCGAGGTCTTTTCATTTAAAATGTTGATATTGTCAACAGGACGGAGAAGTCTTGGTTTTAACTGGTGTCTTGGTTTCTATGATGGTTTTTGCTTCAGGCCTTTTGCTCTTTCACTAAGCTCTTTGCTTTCATGCTGATCTCTTCTCGCTTCTGTCAAAGACATTTAACGCAACACTATGGAGACTCAACCCCGCGTAGTGCTGGTGTCATCCTTGCAACATTATCCTCTCTTATCAAGCCTTTCGTCTACCGCCTTCACTCTGTTTGATACTTCATGCCCTCGCTCCCACTCTCAGTCTACTCTTCCTCCCCTGCCACCTCTGGCTGCCCCTGATCTCATCCTCCACCTCTGTGTCCTCTAACCACTTGACACCTTTTCAGATTCATCCCCATCAGTTGGCAGACAGCGCACATTTCACCCGGAGGGCACAATGCAGCGATCCTCACGAATCAATGGCAGATAAATCAATGCTATCTCTTTTTTCCATGCCTCTGCTGCCATCGATTTTTTTTTCTGTTACTTTGCTGTTTGTGGAGACTTAAACTTTGCTCAATTAAACTGAGTCCACTTTCAGAAACAAATTGTAATAGCGTAAGGCTTTCAGCTCGGAGACAGTCACTAATGTTAGATCCGGATGGGGCATACAAGCGCTTTATTTATGTGATACCCCATTCAAACAGAAGCTGCAGTGGTTTTTTACAGAAGCCAAACCTTAAATTGTTGGTATTGTGAACCCTGTCTCAGATGATGCATGCCAAAAGCTTGCCTTGATAGTGAGGTCTTTCATTTTGAACCAGAGCTAATACCTTAAACAGAGACAAAGCAAATATCCTTTGATCATATTTACTAAGAAAGAAGGAGGCCCAATTAGCATGTGAATAACCCTTGCTTTGGTGTTTCAGTTAAACGCTCATAGGTTTCTTGGCAGGGAAATATCTAATATGATTTCATATCCAATCTCCAGGCTATATATGCTGTCATTGGAAATGAATCCTGGGAAATGCACAGACTCAGACATATTATTTTGAAAACTACATTTAATATAGCCCACAGAAAATTATCCACTGTGATATTCGTTAGTCTCCCCTATAAATAATTCATTGTTTTTATGTGCCCTCATGCTGCCTTGGGGATTGGAACAGCTGAGTGTTTTCACAACGTATTTGTGTCCAATCTTCTGCGTATTGGGCGTACTCTAATCAAACCACAGTAAACATGCCTTGAATGTTTGTTGAGTCATCTGCTTATCAGCTAATCAAATGGCTTATTTGCCTGCCTGCCTGCCTCACAGGAGCACAACACAGCTCTGGTTGAGTATTTTTCAATTAATTGTTCATCTGTTTGATTGACTATGCAGCCACACGGTGTAGGTGATATGATTGAACACCACAGGCTTTAATGTATGCTCTATATACATAGGTCCACTGCAGCAGTGAGGCAGAGATGTGATTGGAGCTAATACATTTAAAGGATTGACTGAACCGAGTGCTCCAATGCTCTGGTAATTTTTATCTCTCTGAGAGCCACTGTTCACTGTTTTACTGTCTGTCATGTAGGTGTAAGACCACATAAAAGCACCTACATGCACATACAGTATGTAACTATTTTTCGGTGAAAGAACTAGCATGAAAGTGCAAGTCATAGAGAGTATTTCAAAGGCAGAAGCCAGGACAGCGACATGGAGCTGCCAGGGATTGGTGAGCAATCAGATAGGGCAGAATTGATGACCTGGCTCAGGATGGATTTCTTGGAGCAGGCTGCCAGACCGAGGTAATACTTTCAGGCTCTTATCAGCACTGGCATAAGCTGAGTGCTGCATCACCCACTTCCCAGCGTCAGCTTATTATGAGAGTCCATGATGTGTGATTGCTTGTACTGCCTTTGTGTGTCCCAGGGTCTCTGTGCACCGGACACAGATGGCAAGACGGAAAAGACAGTACTAAAGGGCCTCTGTCAAAGTAAACCCTCCGCTGCCTCACCGCTGTAATGACATTTTGCAAAAACAGGTGTTTTGCAATGTTTCCTATGACTCATATAAGCTGGAGGTGTCAGTGAAGGAATTCTGCAAAGTTAAGTAGCCACAGATATGTCATTAGGCCTACTTCTGGAAAGACTGTCTTGCTTAAATACATTTAGGCGATATTACATAGGAGGTAGTCAGTAGACCTAGACAGTGAATGTCCTAAGCATGTTCCAAGTGCTGCTGAACATTGCCTCCATAAAAAATAAACAATAAACCCAGAGTCTCTGAGGATGCTCCTTGATGATCACACAGACTCTTCATATTGTTAGATGATTATTATCTGTATGGAGGATTGGTCCTATAGGGGTTTCAAAAACAATTAAGTTAAATAACATTTTCAAGTTATCAATTCATAAACTGTAGCTTCATTTAGCATACTAATCACATTTCATTTTATTCAGGTTGCATAATAATACTTTATTTCTCCCTGCAGAGCTGCAGCTTGAAATGATTCACTGTGTTGCTCAAGGGCACTCCCCTGCCTGCAGGTTTGAGCCCAGGTCGTCCCATTAGAGGATGGTGTCTTTAACCTTTAACAGGGCTGCTGGGAAAGAAAAAAAGAGAGACGCTGTTAAGGATAAAATAGTGATTAAAGATCTCAATCCGCATCCTGCCACGGCAATTTATATCAGAGTTTTTTTTCCTTCCTTTTTCTGCGAATAAACAACGTGGTTTCAGACGCTTGGACGCCGAGCATCTCTATGGTAACAGTCTTCAATTACCGATGATTGGCCAACCCGTGGGAATGTTTCTGTTCCCTCAGTACAGTGATTGGTCGGTGGGCGGTCTGTGCAGCCTGACAGTCTGCAGCGTTCCGGGTTATTGTCAGTCTCGGCAGCTCGGCACAAGGGCAGGACCGCATCCCGGAGCTGCCTGAAGCTGCTAGCTCTTTATTCAGACTTAAGCGTTTCTTATTTGGTTAATACACCAAAGAGAGCATCTCGGTGCTTTGCTTCCGAGGTTACTCCACAGCCTCAGCTGGAAATCTGAGTCTGAATCGGGAGGCAAGACATCTCAGAGAGGCTGCCGACACCACGGAGAAAGTGACGGACGGAGCAAAGCCTGATCACCGGGATTTTTTTTTCTTTTACATCGCATCGCATCAGTTTAGGATATTTCTGGCAGCTGCTCTGGCCCTGCCTTGATTTCTTTCAGGGTACCTTCACACAATATTGTCTAGGTAATATTACTAACGTTTGCATGTTACATTTCACATAAGGTCGTTGATAGTGAGCAGGCGGACCACTTTAAACCCATGCGTAACAGCGGAGGATTTGGGAATACTGCGTAGCAGTTCAATCATCCAGTCTCTCGACCGACAGCTCAGTCATTTGGAAATATCTACAAGCGAAAAGAGGAGCAACCTGGACCTTTTACTTTATTCCGGAGGCTAAACGGTGAAAACCCGAAGCGCACTTTGTGCGCAATCCTGCCGAGGACGCTCCTGAAATTGCCGACCTGCGCTTTTACCCTCGACAAAAATTGGCAGCCGAGTCGAGAAAAAAGGCAAAGCTTATTAACTTTGCATGCTAGAAGCCAGAGTGTGGAATCTAATTCGCAGGGTTGCCGGTATATTTGCATACCATCGGAAGAGGATAAACTTAATCAGCATTTGACATCGACAAAGCGGCTGCTGGATTTTGGAGAACAGAATGAATCCTTTTTAATTTGGACCACAGAAGTATTGACAGATTGCTCAGTGAATGCTACAATCTGCATGGAGTTCTAGTCTGCACTACGGAGCAATTTATGGTAAATATATTTCACATTTCTGCCTTTCTAAGTCTTGCAGATTTTTGAATGTCTCGGGTCATCATTTCCAACCATTAACGTAGTTTGTGCCAGAGCCTCGCTGGAGCCTGTCGGGATGGTAAACAGATCGAGGAACAGCAGAAAATAATGAATGTTTCTAAATGCTCCATTTTCCCAGGATGCAGCTCACATAACGATGCCTCAGATTTAAACCCTTTGTTTCCATGCGTGACCCACAATAGTAAAGGAAGTGTTGTAAAAATCGACTTGTTAGAGAGCCGCTCCCGAATGGCTTTAGGAGCCGCTTTGATGTGTAATATTGGTCTTTTCAAGTATGGGTAGCAATTAAGTGTATTGTCGAGGGTATTGCACCGCAGGCACCACAGGCAGGAGTATGTGGCACTAGAGGAGTTGCGACTCTGAGCAAAAGGTGCGAATTTCTCATCTGCACGCCCCCGTGCGTCACTGCGTGTGGGGAGGGTGACTATAGTGTCTGCTGCAATTAGTGATTTTTCACCCCAGTATGTTAATGATATACAATTTCTTTTTATGTCGTGCCTGCATATTGTTAGCGGCTTTTATCAAGGAACTCATAAAATTCATGGAGATGTGTGCGTAACGCTGTAAAACTTTTCACTTTGTGCTCGGCGACATGGATGATGGTCTGTGCTGCATTGAGGTCTGGAGGCAATTTGTCATTGTCCTGTGAATTCTTCAGCAAATGTGTCCTCTGCAGCCCGAGCCTCAGATGCGAATACATTATCCTGAGAGTGACTGAAGTTATACTCAGTTTGAATTTGAATGATGGCCGATAAAGTTCAAATAAGTAACCTGTGAACTCTGAACCCTCTGGGATGCTGAGGTTGCTTTGCAGCATTTAACATCTTAGCTCACGCTGCACCTAAACGAGCCCGCATCCTATGCTGACTGCAGTGAAAAAGCTGCACACTGTATGTTTTATCATTAGACTACAAGCATTCTCAAAATTGATCTTCCTCACCAGCTCCAGTCCCTCTCTCTCTCCCCTTCTCTCTCTCCCCAGCAGCCCCACAGACAGGCAGCTCCCTGAATGTAATATGGGCCCCTACAGCAGGGCAGGCGCCCCCACAGTCAGGGCACCTGCCTTCCTGGCTGTATTGAATAAAACATCCAGTGATGTATGAGGCAGGGGCTGCACCCAAGGGGGCAGAACTGCCTCATTTACTTCCTCCACTCTGCGCCTATGACCTGCTGAGCAAATTGTGCTCATATTAGCTCTGCGGCTGCTCCTCACCTAAACAAATAGTCTCCCCAGCATAATGCTTGCCTTAACTCAACATGATGGTTGGACAAGGCATGGGAGAACGAAATGGCAGAAAAGCTTTAATATCTAGGTCACTGAATTACCTTTTGGAGTTTGTAGCTCTTGTTTTGCCTCTTTATTTCCTGGCTTGGTGTTGGATCTTTTGTTTTCCTGTGACATTGGAAGTTTAAGTGTCCTGCTGCAGGCTCAAAAACACACTCACTTTCATTCCTCTCACTTACACCATGTTTCCTAGCTGTCTAACAAAGGCAAGAAGTCATATAAATATTATATTATACATTATTAGTACTTTGTAGGTTGAAAACAAGTGTTGCATAAATGTTAACCACACAACAGTTTACTCTGCTCCTCCTCACTGACTGATGAAATTAAGAAAACCTAAATTACTGGAGAAAAACCTGATTTGATCATGTAAGGAATGTGGCATTGTATTAAAAAAAGTAATATGCTAAGAGAAACCTGGCATTTTATCAATTTGCAACTCAAATTGCATATCATTTTGATTGATTGATAGAGTTTGGGTTCCTTACTGTATTCTTTGCTTATTAAAGTGCCTGCCTGAAATGAATAAGTGAGCTCCACTCATGAATATCGTTAAAGTCACTGAAGTTTAATTTCCTGTGCTGTGTATTAATCTTTTTTAATCCCTGCATGGCTTGATTGTCTCAACACCTACCCAGAGGCAGCAAAACTCATTTTGGCACTTAAGATGACTAAAATAGTAGACGCACACACACACTGACTGAAGATCTACCCACCCCTGATGTGTCTAAGCTGTGCATGTCCATTCTTGTGTGGTCTTTATTGCTTTTTATTCACACAAATGAAATAAGATTTTTTTTTTTTCTAAACAGATCTACTGTTCACAAGCTTCATTTATAGCGTGAATAATCCTGAAAACATTTTCTTCTCCTGTCAGAGAATAGAAAGGACAACCCTTTCTAGATTAGCCGATATCCTAAAACAGCACGAAGCTTCTTACTTGGAAATATCATTGGACACTTAAAGGAACATGAATGTTTTCTCTCAAAGCCATGTCAGCGGTAGCTCATTAGGTACCTGATCAAAGTGTTTCATATCAGGAAAAGTCTCATACAGCCCTTGTTTTACCACTTTTCATGTGCAGGCAAACAGAAATGACGTGCCCTTTCTTGTACTTTGCAATATTACATGATTTAATATAAACTCCTTTGTCCCTGCAGCGAGATTTGTCTTTCACATCAGTGCCCAGGAAGTGAAGACAGAAAGAAACATAAAACAAAAAGCATTACAAACAAATGATTGTGGAGAAACAAACACACCCTTCAGCCAGTCGGTGTGAATGAAGAGAGGTGAGAGCGATGTTCAGTTTCCAGCGTAGATGATGGTGCTGATGAGATTTGACATTAAATGTGCAAGGATGCTTCTGTTAGTGTATTTGGCATCAGTGCTTGCAGGTATAGCACAACTAATAGCCTACTTCATGCTTCATATTTTTGCCTTGTTGTATACTTGGCTTCTGCACTGGGCTACGACAGACTGCATACTATTTCTATTTTAGCAGCAAATCATTGACCCTCAGTTTGACAAAGTCAGAGTCATAGCTCTCATTTTCTCCCCGGTCTGTTGATCTTTCCAGTGTGTTAGGGTCAAAAACTCAAACACGCGCTCTTTTAAATGGTTGAGGGTCACCCCTGGTAAAACACTGGTTCTCAGGTTTCACTATCTTATTTTTATTAGAAAAAAATGTGTTTCCCATGATATTGACCTTGTGCAAATGAACTAAATTATAGCATTTTCATGAATACTGGTTCAACTGTGTGAGATACCACTTGTGCAGTACATTTACTTTGTGTTATTCAAACATCATCTATAATTGGTGGTAATTGCAAATTGAAATACAGAACAGGCTTTTTCTGTTCTATAAACAGGAGATAAATCATTTTCTTTTTTGATGTGAAGTGGCTCCACAAAAATGGACCACAGGCGTGTGATTACATACATGCACTGCTGCAGTGTTTCTGATAAGTGGGGTATGATTTTAAGAGTGCGTGGTTCTCTGGTCTACAGATGAGTTCCTGTCATTTTGGCTGCTTTAAAAGGTTTACCTGACCACTGCTCTGCTCATGTGATCTGACCCACTGCAGTGGCAGACAACAGCAGCTCTTCATCAGTGTTATCTGCCGCTGCTTAAGTGCTTGACGGACAGCCATGATCCTCTGACCTCCTCCCTCACTTCCTCTCTCACCCCCCTGTGAGGTTGAATGGAAGTCACGTCTCACTCGGCCTTGAGGTTAATGTATAGCCTTTAATTTGGAAAGGTTAGGGTTTGTCTCTACATGCTCTTGTGCATGTGAAATATAGTCAACAGGAATCGTGGAGTTTATATGTGGTTAATGAGTATAGTGTGCTGTGGAGTGCTGTGCAGTTTATAGTTAGCTCCATAGCCCAGCCAGAAAAGTGAGGGGAGGCATGCTCTCTCCAAAGTGTTCTTGGGGGAAGAAAGAGAATAAAGCAAATCTGACAAGCTCTCCAACAGCGAATTTGCTCTCCTTAAAAACAATGCCGCTCTTGCCTTCCTCATGGTCACATTGATTTGTTCTGGGTGACAGTGCAGGCTGCTGTGAAATCACCCCAGCGCCATTGATCTCAAGGAGAGGAGGAGGAGAGGGAATGAGAGCCTGGCGACAGTGAGCAACATGGGAAAATCCTCAGCGTGCCCTCTTCAACCTTAACCAGTAATAAAATGAAGGCCTTGGTTACTATCAGATCAGCCCCTGCTGTACTTCTTCAGCCACCGGATCGCAGTCTAGTCGGCGCTTTGATTTGTTTTGGAGGCCCGTACATGCTGTTTGATTTGCTATTGTGCCTCACCATGTTTCACATTATCAGCTGAACTCTTTATTGCCACTGTTTTCCATGCCAGAAGCAAGGCTGTTTTTATCTCATGCAGGCCTCTGATTAATCTCTCCCTCTATGCTGGTGTACTTTAATCTTGAATGGGAGATATCTGATTCTCCTCGGCTATTGAGGAAGATCAAACTTTAATGGAACAAGGAACTGCACATCATCCTAATCTCCATCTCCCTGCATTTTGGTTGACTGCTCTCCCTTGGGCTTTGTAGCTTTCTGCAGAAGCAGGAAATACATCAGACAGATAAGATGTTTTCTCTTCATGCTTTGGTAATTTATTCCCTGTTGACAATGGCCACCACTTTACATGTCTGCTGTTTGATTACCTGGTTAAAGGAACAGCAGGTAAAAGCAAGGGAATTGATTGACACTCTACAAATGGCTATCCTGTATGACCTAAACGTGTGAAAGTTTTCTAGCGGCTTTAATTGGGATTTCTTCACAGTTCAGTCCTTCCACAGGAAAACGTTCTTTAGACCTCTCTCTTTTTATTGACGAGCGAGAGATGGAGCCATGGGTGACCTACGTCATCCGTCTATAATAGCCCGAGGAGAGATACGTTAGCTGCATGGATGTATCAAGGTTCAATGCGTTTGATTACACTACAGTCGATCCAGGAATTAGCTATTGACCGCTATTTTCTCCATTCAGTTCCTCCGTATCGCTGAATAACGGTGCACATTATGCTGACCAGCATCCGGACTGTGACTGTCTCAATGCATATTGTTGCAAATGGATAACACTTATGGGGTGTCACACCTCCCACAGACGGTTTGTGTCTCTGACAAAAAGAGGCTATTACCCAATTCTAAGGCAGTTGCTCTAAGGTAATGAAATTTCCACTGACTGGAGAAAACAATGTTGTCTGGTCTGGATTGTAATTGCAGGAGCCACCTCACCATTTTCCTGAGTTCAGCGTGAATGCAACGCGATTTAATAAAACTCTGGAGATTTTTATCATTTATTGCCAGGAATGGCAGCCGCATCTGGGGGAGTAAGCTGAGGCTTGCACAGATAAAACTCATTCAATTTACTTGTTGAATTTTAACCACGCTGGAGACCATTTACAAGAGAGCCGGCATATGACCCATAGGGAAACGTTTATGTGTTTGTGTATAGGGCTGGTGCAGGTCAGCTATATTGTTAATATAAAGCCACCATTTCCTTAATCTAAATGGAGGGGTAGCCTGGAATTTCCGTCATTTTCTCCCATGTTATTATTTGTGTCAAAAAAAAAAGGTTGAAAATCTGTGGGATATTAGACCCTGAGGCCAAATAGCCTCTGTGCTCCACTCACATACAAAACATAGGAATACTGACATGAGGACATGTATGGACACACACACACACACACACACACACACACACACACACACACACACACACACACACACACACACACTCCTAGCCCTGTTTTATTACCTCCTGCCTGCTGCTGGAATTGCTTTCCTCCCTCGAGTGAGCCAGGCAAAGCCGGCTTTATTGTGTTAACCTATTTGTGTGTCAAGAGCGATTGCAGCGTTCTTTATCTCTGTTTGTATTCGGACGGGGAGATGGCAGAGAGAGAGAGAGAGAGAGAGAGAGAGAGAGGAAGAGGGGAGAGAGAGTGGCGGAGGAAGGGGAGGAGGGGAGGAGGGGAGGGTGGTTTGCACAGGAGCCAGGCAAGCCACCGGAGTTAGACGGATGGCCGGTCACCTCGCTCCACTCTGGAGGATAATGACTGGTTGCTTAGCAATAACCCGCCCCCACCCACTTCCAGACTTGCATCCAGAGTAATCACTTTTTTCCTCTAAAAGATTTCATATGTAATTATAAGCCCACTGCCGGCCTTTGAAATCTGCCTAATGGGTCTTTTCATTTATTTAGCGGAGTGGGTTGAGGGTGCGAGCTGGAATTTGAGATTTTGTTGTGTGGGTGCTTCCAGGCTTCTGGCTTCTGGCTACAGGACTGTGTGTGTGTGTGTGTGTGTGTGTGTGTGTGTGTGTCTGTGTGTGTCAGCATGTGTTAATGTCAGCTTTGTGTTGAGCAGTTGGTGGAGTTTGACCAGGATTACGACCAGGCCAAAGCTATATTTCCTTCTAGATAGCTGCTGCTGTACAACCTTTGACCTGCGTAATGCCGCAGTGGCGACACTGTACTGGAATAGATGCCGCCACAGGAGCACGCACATCCTCATATTCATGTTATGTCGAGCGACTAGAGGATATGAGTGCTTGTTTTTGTGAGCTCTTAGTTTTATTAACATTTTTATTGAGTTGAACAAATTGCTGACCTTTTTGTGGCGTAATGAATAGCCCGGCCTGCTTAGCAAAAATGAGACTTTTGGCAGAAGTGACTGGCATCAATCCAAGCTGTTTAACTCATGATTTGTAGTGTGTTTATTCAGTAGGTGAAAACATTTAATATTGTTGAGTGTTTTCAGCATTTCAGTCCTTTTCTTTTAAAATTTCAGTTCCCGCAGTCAGGACGTTAATCTATATGCTGTCTTTAATTGGAGCTGCTCTCCTGCAGGTCTCCATAATTTTAGGCGCTGTGTTTTTAAGTGGCAGGATAAAGGTATGATATCAGAACATGACCCCAATTTAAACTGCCTTTCATCACCAGCAGTCACTGATGTTGGCACAAAGTCCAGAGTGGTTTTAATGCTCAGCCAATTATACTCTCTGCGTTTGAAAATAGATTTTTTTTCTCCTCTCCACTCTCTTATGATGAAGTAAAAAATTAAGTTGAAATTCCCTGTGAAGTTTGTATTAAACTTTTACTTGTTTTGATGATAAAAAAGTCACGGCTGCTCAAACAGACTTCATGGATCAAATAAAATGTTTTGACTTATGCCAGCGTAGCCAGTTGGTGTTGCATTAGATTGTTCATCTTCAGATAGACAAATTACAATTTACAAAAAAAAAATCAGTTTAGTTATTGGAGTTTCTTTAAATAATGTCAGCCGTGTCTGATATTTACCCATCTGTGCTGTCTCTCCATATCCTGCTCAGTGCCATCTTTCCTTATCCAGGCTCATGCACCATTGCTAAAAGTGACAGCTTTGCACATCCTGGGAACTTCATACAGATAAACTAAATATACAGCACTATCTCCCACCCCCATCTCCATGGCATGCTTCTGTGGCTGCGTCTATAGGAACAGCTGTCCAGCTGTCACCGCAGCCAGCCAGTCAGCCGCTCTCCAAGGCAACATCTGTAGAGACTGAATGCACAAGGGCAGCCTGCCATTCTCTGCTCGTCCCCAAAGACCGTGGAAGTGTGTCAGGCCTTTTGGCTGCACATTATCACTGACCACATCAACCGTATCGCTGGGTTTTGATTGAACGTTATCTGCTCTTGTGCCGCTTAAATAAGCTCTGCCAGGCATCAGACTGTTATTTTTTTGTCACTAACTTACAGAGATCTGTTACTGAAGCGATTTGTATTATCACAGTTCTCAAAACAAAACGTGCGACTGTACAGCCCAAAAGAAGAAGAAGAAAAAAAAAAACACGCACACACCACATTATCGTATCCATTAATAGCCATCTGCCTCTGCATGGATATGTGTGTGTGTGTGTGTGTGTCTGTGTGTGTGTAAACAAAATCCCAGCGAGCAAGGTGCAATGGCCTGGAACTGACGAGAACCCACTGGGAGAGTCTCTCCTTGATGTAGCGCCCCCCCATCCCTACTCCCCCTCCCCACCATCTTTTCCTCCTGGCAGCGGAGCGACAGCAAGGTGGGTGGGATGCGGGAGGTGTGTGTGTGTGTGGGGTGGTGGTGGTGGTGGGGGTGGGGGTGGGTGGGTGGGTGCAGAGAGCCATGTGAGTGGGGAGATGAGCGGAGCTGCGGTCCCCTCTGTCAGCCACAAACTAGGATCAGGGAGCTCGCATGGGACTCTCTCCTGGGATGAGCAAAGGAACGAGGGGAGAAAGCAGCTGTTCAGAGTTTTTCTCGTACTTTTTCAGTGGCTCACTTGTGTTTTTTTTTTTACCCCCTCTGTCATCTTCTCTCAGGCTGTCATTAGCTTCTGTCATGCTTTTATTTTTTTACTAGGTTTGCCTTTAAAGGAAGAAACGCTTTGTTCAACGTTGCTGTAGACATGGATGAGATGAAAATTTGCACTTTGAAAGTGTTCTAATCATTCCTGTGCCTCTCCTTGAATGTTTTCAGGAACCATTAAAGGACTTGATTCCTTCATCAGTCCTCTTGATAACTGAGGGGCCTCTCAGGCATACTGTGCGTCTCCCCACAGACAGCTGCAGACTCATACAGGCTCTGGGCGAAGTTTGATGGATCCTGTTTACTGGAGCTGAGAGAATGCCTGGGTGTCTCAAATTAAGTGTCACTTAAAGCTTGTCTTTTAGTCAGCTTTCCATTTTGTTCTCCCATCTCTAGTGACAGCACTGTGCTGCCAATTGTAACAGGGTTTGAGAGGAAGACATTTGGTGATTACACATTCTGTCATGATTGAGGGGTGAAGCCAGCAACTCGAGGCAAAACCAAATTCCATATGGCTGCAGTGAAATCTCTCCACCCATAGTGAGTTACACTCAAACAGCCCCTGTCCTGATGACAGGGAAATCGCCTGCTCATGACTTATCGTTTTATCATTCAAATTTGCCCCATTGATGCTTGCTGCTGTGATTGACAGTTGGGCTTGAAAGCCACAGCTATCTCAATTGAGCTGCGGCAGCCAGTTGGTAACCGTGACAATGGTCTCTCCTCTTTGCCTTGTTTTCACACTTTTTCTGCTGTCACAGAAACCTCACTGATTGCTTCTCTGCCAAGACAGCATCCTATTAATCTTTTAAATAAGGGCCGCAGCCCAGCAGTATTGTTTGCAGAAAACCGAGAGGACCTTGTGAGACCACACTGAAAAGGAAAAGGAGGCAGCCAGGTCCGAATCTGTCTCATTATGGCGAGAAGGGCAAGCCTCCGTAGAAACCAACAATATTAGAAATCTCCTGTGCTCTAGCTGCTGTGGCAGTAGATGGAGCTGAGGTCTGAATATAACCAGCGCTTTCTGGCCCCACCTGATAACTCTGGGGGCTTTCTTGTCTTCCGTCACTCTCAGTTTTGCTCTCCAGGTGCATTCTGTGCTTTCATCTGCATCGCGGCACTCTGAATAAAAGCCTCTGTGTTTATGGCCATTTTCTTTTTCTGTGCACTTATTGATCTCTTTCAGCATGGTTGGAATTGGCTTTATTTTTTTCAATTTCTGGGCTCAAACAACGTAACAGCGGCATATTCTGAAATGGCAAACCATTGATGTCTTGTGATGTGACCTAGGAAAGGAAAGAATAACAGCTCAACCCTTTGTCCCTCTGTACTTAGCTGACAATTTGTTTGAATGAGGCACAAACATGAATGAATTCACAGTATCCTTGCACAAATGGGGTTTTTTTTACAACCCAGAAAACCCTGGTCTTGAAAAGGCTTTCTGCACTCTGATTTGATGGACTACGCTTTTGCGTTTAATTAGGTGTGATTTGTGAACATTTCCCAAGTGGCAGGAAGTCTTTTTTGAGTCTCTGTCTACCTTCTTGTCAAGTGGTTGTTAATGGAGAATGGCTGCAATGCTCTTGACACCTTCTGCTTTGTAATGAGTGCCTTCATGTGCAGAATAGCCCCATAAACCAAACCTCTCAAGGTTGGTGAACATGTGGCGGCATTATTTGGCTTCTCAGTAGGAAGGATGTTTATGCCATATAAAGTTAGAAGTTATGGGATCATTGCGTACTTTCCTCAAGCCTTTGTGTCCCGTCTGGCCATGGAAACTCAGCGAGGCAGGGAAACATAGATGACTAATTGACTCCCAGGTCAGAGCCACATGATAGCAAGACTGCTGGTCAATGGAAATGGATATACTTTCCTCTAAAGGCAGCTATGACTGCTTTGTGATCATCGGAGCACACACCCATGCACGCAGACATGCATGAGCTTGTGTGCATGCAACTATATGTAGCTGATCATCCTCTGTGGCTCACAGTCGCTCCTCCACTTTGAAAGACACAGGGAGTCAGTCCATTAATAACAACTTCAACAACAATATAACACCACTATTTATATAGGCTTTAGTCTGGCACTTCTCTGTAATCTCGCACGATGCTGCCGGGTGAATATTGAGAGTTTGAACAATAATATCAAGCAAACATTGACGTGAACAAATGTTCAGGCAAAACATTTGTTTTTTAATTACGTGCTCTAATAACTAGAGAGAATAACGGCCTACTTTTGTAATATTTGACACCAGTTTTAAGCGTATCCACTTCAATGTTTTTATAAAGAAAAATGTCCTCAGGGCACACACAGTAGTAAAAGTTTTCTCTCCTGTATAAAGCCACACTGCACTGCTTTTTAACAACAAGCTCTCTCTACTTTTTTCTAGTTTTTTTGTCTGTAGCAGTTGGTCCTTGAAATGTGTGGTTAAACTGTGTGTGTGTGTTTCCTCTGAACATGCATGTGTATGGGCAGTGTCGTCTATTAGTTCTTCTTTGCAGTTTAAACACATATCAACCTCTCAGCCAGATTCACACACAAGCTCCTTCCCACCCGAACCTGATCTCCGACAACCAGCCTGAGCGCCTCGCATGCAGCTGAAAGCCTCCTCCCCACCACCCATCATCCAAAAAAAAAGAAAAAAAAGAAAAAGAAATTCTCTCAGTTCCTCGAGTTTCAAAGCGCTCGCATAGCTTGACTGTGTCGAAGCACGCCCCTCCTCCCTGACCCCCTCCTCCTCGCACAGACAGCACTCTTGACCTGCTGCCCCATTGTTTCCAGCGGGGATGGATGGGGAGCCGCCTCTGCCGGCGCAATCCTTCAGTCAATAGCGGCTCCATCTGTTGACTGCGTGACTCTGGGTTACAAGCGGGGATTTTGCTCCGCCTGTGCAGGGTGTGAAAGGAGCTATCTCAGGGGGCTTCCTGAATAGGGTTTTAAAACTGCAGTAGCGTGGTGTTGTGATGCCCCTCACAACCCACCCTTCTCCTCTCTCCCCTCCGCCCGTCATCAGCCCAGCACAGCCGGCTGGGTGTGTGCAGGATGAGAGGCCTTCATTGTGCCTGTTCACAGGCCCCTAGGCAACAGGGTCACCTTGTCCCCTAACAAATGCTGCCCTCAGTGGGATTGTTGGCTCTGTGTGTCTGTGTTTCTGTGTATGTGTGTGTGTGTGTGCGTGCGTAAAGGGGGAGTGGGTATGAGTATAAGAATGCATCATCAGGAAAGAGGGCAGAGGCCTTGGTTGTGAGGACATTTATCTAACATCTCTCCCTTTCACATCAAGGCCTATTCAGTGCAAGCCTTCTGCATCAGGCTTTCAGAGCACATCACAGATAGAGAAACACTCTGGCCTGCTTTACAGGTCAAACTGCTCTCACTGAGCATTTACACCGACAAAGCTGCTGATGTCATTTTCTATCTCTCTTGTACATTCAGCTCGGAAAGAAAAATAAAAACCCCTTTGAAAACATTATCCTCGTTTTGTCTCTCATGAATTTGAGCTCCCGTCTCTTGAAATGGTGGTGGAGCGCTGCTTTGGGCTTTGGAGCCTGGTCTGTTCTGTGCTTCGTCCTCTTAAACAGAGGGTGTTTGTGAACAAAAAGAAATCTGTGGCTGTTTTGACAGCTGCTTCACCTTCAGTAATTAATGTTGAAATTGCCGTCTGCCAGACATTTGTGCTGAGGTCCTCTGTCTATCTGCACGGGTGTTGTGATTTTGCATTTCCTCTTAGGTGAAAATAAGCAGGATCCTGCCCTCTGGGATCCCTTTTCTTTCCCTTGAATAAAAATCCCATCAACCAAAAGAAAAACATGCACAATTTTGTTTTGGGAAATACTTTATATTATTGCAATACGGGTCCAAATAGTTGCACATACAATATTTATCATGACGATGCTGTTATAAGCTCCTTTTCTCTCTCCCATGCTTTATCTTGCTTTTGACAGTATAAATAAGTCAGCTGCAGTTTAATTCAGTTCTCTTTCCTTTGTTTGTCTCTAATGGAGGGGTCTTTCACTTGCCAGGAGCTTAGTCCTGAAGAGGCACAACCAAGCACCCTCATCCCCCCTGTTTCCTGTTCCTCTCTTTTATCACAGAGCCACAGTCAGTCACAGCTTCACCAGCGGGGCCCAAACCCCTCAGCTGTCAGAGGATGTCCCCAACACACCTTTACCTCAGTTAAGATGATTAAAGTAGCAGGATCGCTCTCCTCATGTGTTCTGCACATGTTTCACCTCCACCTCTCTCCTCTGGCAAATAAATAAAAGACGGAGAGAGCGACAGAATCAGAGAGGAGATGCAGGCGGGTGGTGCAGTCGTGGAGGCCCCTCACCAGACAAGACGGAGTTGAGGAGGAGGGGGTTTTGTTGAGTGGAATGAGTGGAGGTAGAAAACTGCAGTGACAGCAGAATGAATAAATTGAAAAATTCTCTCATTGTAAATTGTCTATCGCTCATGACAAACGATCTGATAGACGAGCGGCCCGGGTTCCCGACGCATCCGTCCCAATAGAGCTGTGAATAACTGGTCTATCTCCACACTGCTTAGCACTGGCCCCGCACTTAATAATTCATACAGTGTGAAATATTTTCCCCGGTACAGATATGCCAAAGAGCTGCCGCCAGCAGGCGGGGGCAGCGAGGGGGGTGTCCCTGCGGTGCTAATTTGGGGGATGGTGACGTGCATAGATTTCTAAGGGGGCTATAGTTTATAGGAGATGCCTCAGACACATTTGCTCTCCTGCATGCTCCGCCTGTTATTGGAGAGAGCCGAGCTGGAGATGCAAAGAGTGAGAGTGAGAGAGTGCAGATGACATTTAACTCATGGCTGATCTGCCTGGAACTGGGAACACAGAGGGGAAATACATTTCCATTTAAGCTGACTGAACACAGTTATCAGTGACTGTGGGGACAAAGGGAGGCTGTAAACCTACAAAGTAGTTTTTGCTGTTTGGCCCGGTGAGTGTTGTGGTCACAGTTGACATCAGTGGCAGCAGGTGTCTGTGGACACCTGGTTTATGTCTCCTGTTTCCATCAGGTGACTCCTCCTGCCTCGGGCTCCTTCATGAGCTCAGCAGCCCAAAGCAGCTCTCATGGTCCCTGACCTTATTGTCCCCTTCATTCACAGCGCTGAGCTCACACACTACATTATTCTCCACAGCAATGGACCCAAAGCTATAATGGCCTCGATTGCATGTGCCTGTGTGTGCCTGTCCGCGATAGCGTTCTTATTGCACGTGTGTCATTTTTGTGCAGCAGTCTTGTGTAGTTGTGTCTGAGTCGTTCCGCAGCTCAGTCCTGTACAAACTGGGTTTTTATGGTTCGCATTCAGGCCCTGATACCAATTATGCAAACTATTAAAAATTTAAGGAGGACAGTCTTTTATAATTTAATCCTAAAGTAATAGATTCTATTAAAAATGCATGAGAGGAGCTTTATAGATGGAGCTAGAATTAGTGTCTATCAAAGACTCCAGTCAAGGATGCAGGGGGAATGGGCAGCAGGAGTGGTAGTATTGCCTCATTATTCAAATAGGATATGATTACCATAGAGCAGAAGTCCCTCAGAGCTGGAGCAGAGCTCTCTGGCCACTGTGATCACAAAGAGGAGGAGTCTAGCTGGGCTCCTCAGAGAGAGACCTCTCCTTTTTGGTGAAATGAAACTGGTTTAAGATTTCCTGTTCTAACTTCCACAAATGGATTCAAAGTGACATGTGATTTGTTGTGGTCTAAAGAATTCTTTTGTTGAAATCCTCTTTGTCTTCTTGGGTTTCTACTCCCTGGTGTTTCTCTTGAGATTGTTTAGTCTTGTCCTTGCTGAAAGCATGTAGAAGGTGTTCAAGCATGAAAACAGGAAGCCTGCAGTGTTGTAACTTAATGGCTCACGCAGCAAGCGAGAGGCAGACCTTTCACTGGCCTCGCCACTCCTTGGTTTACCCCACACAGCTTCCTGAACAGGTGGAAAGCACAAGTCAAGAAGTCCCTGTCTTACGTTCTCAGCATATTATGTGTGTTTTTTTTAAATACAACAACCACATTTGCACTGTGTAACTTAAAAAAGTTTTTCAGTCATTTTGTACTCTGCTTTATCCCACTCAGGCAGGGGAGCGAGCTAAACAGTTTTTCTGCATCACAGGTTTTATAGAGTCCAGATAACAGTTGAATTTCACTCTGTTGTCATTGTGATTTGCTTCAATAATTACAGGTAGAGCACTGCAGTGATTCAGATACAAAAACAGCTTTTGAAAAGCGTCTGTGGTTATTAATGTGCTGCGAGAAGTGGATTGAAAAAAAAAAAGATAAATAAAAAATTGAAGCCTTCGTGAAGCTTATAGGGATTTTAAGTTCTGCCTCAGAGGTATATTCTTTGCCTTTTTGATGTAATGGTTGCCTGTTTATGGAATAAATCCAATGAGCTTAATCGATCATCTCCGTGGAAAGGTCAAGAGGAGAAGCTCTGGTGTTTGAAGTGCTTATCCCATGGAGGAGTGCCAGAAATGTGACACATTCACCCTTATGAGTGGGCGGCGGCGGGCAGATTAGTGACGGACAGGGTGGCCCAGGGGTATGATTTAGGGAGATTCAGCTTTAAATACTCTGCGTATATCAGAGAGAGGGAGGAAAATTTGTAAGCTGCCTTCCCCCAGCCCCTTATTTCAACAGAAAAGCATATTAGTGCCTTTTAAAAAGAAAATTTCCAATAAGAGAGGGGAAAAAAAGAAGGAAATTTTTTTTTAAAATCAAGGGGGTCACAGTTGGCAGCAAAAGGTGGACAAAAGTTTATGATTTTAACCCCATGTCCACACTTTATGTTTAATGTGGCTGGAAGTTACCAGTCGGTTTCATCCCCCTGCAGTCTAATCTAATCTGGAGTGGGTGGCTGTGGGCAGCATCTGTGCTCCGAGTTGAAATAGGGCTTTCTCTCTGCCTAATCCTCTATCCAGGGATCACTCAGTAGGGTGAAGACAATTACCAGCCTGCTTTCTCATGCTAATGGAATCTCTAACTAGATCTTACAGAAAGAGAAAAAAAATAGGCGGAGGAAGAAGAGAAGCAGGGACAATGGCGCAGAAAGATGACCCAACTAAAATGGGTTTTTAGATTACCATTCAATTATTGATGGAGATCCAGTTGTAAGGCCTAAGGTCAGGATTTGGAGAGCGTTTTCTGCGAAAGGAGATAGATTATCAAGTTATTTTGGTGTGTGTGTGTGTGTGTGTGTGTGTGTGTGTGCGTGTGCGTGTTGTGGGTGTCAGGTCAGAAAGTTGCTGAGACAGGACTGATGTCACTGACATATCAGCAGCTGTGTGCCTTTCACCTTTTTATCACCTGCCTCCAGCAAGGTGTCTGGAGTGGTTTTAAATTGCATTAATATGCAGGAATTTATAGATTGCCTCCCTTGGCATTTCTGCAGGGAGGGGAAGAGAGTATTACAGTCTCCATCTGCACTAATTACTGGGTCTTGGCAGTGTTACCTGTCTCTTGTGAAGGACAAACCAAGGCACCGAGCAGTAACATGCAGAGCAGAAGGAGCTCATCTGCTGGGGAGTCTTCAGCAAGAGGGATGTCTCCGGGGCATTTTTACTCTGATATGTTTGAAGTGTCGGGAGCCTTGACTACCATGAAAAAAAAAAACCCCTCTCTGCTATAGCAACATCAATAAACTAAATGACTTCGTCCAACTTCCTTCATCTGGAGCTCAGAGAGAAAAGCTAACAGGCTTTGCACCTGATTTCACTGACAGTTGCACGTTCACTCAAACTGTTACTGTTAAATATATCAGCATATATCTCCTGTTAATCTCGGTGGAAACTTAAATCGACTGTCTCTGGTGTGTCAGTCATGGCAACTGAAGAATAAATCCAAGCAGGTGTACCCCAGCCGTGTTTAGCCTTGACATGCAGCTCTGAAACCTGAAACAGAAAACAAGACTGTGTTCTACCAAATAAATCACAGGAGCAACGGAAAGTATCAAAAATCCTTGAGAGGGAGGAGATAATCAGTCTGCACCTATATGGCGTTATCTCTGAGATGACCTCGCCTCTCAATTCTCTCTGTGGATGGACAAACTGGCTGATAACGGGAGCCCTTATCAGGTCGCTTTTGTCATGGAAAGTGTCGGCCATTTTAAATCATTACAACCTGCCCGCTTTTTCACTTTCCCCAATCATCGAGTGACACCAAGACCTTGCCTGTGAACACAAGAGATCAATGCTTTAACCCTCGTGCATCAGGTAGCCAGGGTCACCGCTGCCTTTGCCAGGTTTCTGCATCAAATCTGCATAACTCGCCGAGCTCGCCGTGAGTTTCTCAGGTTTCCGTGTTTGTGTAGTTGGCCTGTCAAGACAGACTTCTTGGATTGCTGCAGTGACGAACATCTTGCTGGTGTTTGTGCCATCTGTGCCTTTAGCCAGCAGGTGATTACCAACTGCAGCCTCACCTCCCACTCTGTCCAATTGGATTCCCTGTGCAGGCATGGTCAGGGCCAGCTTCAAGAGGTAGCAGGATGACAACAGCTGGATGGCACACATTATGGAGTGAAGGGAAAGGCTGCTGAGTCTCAGCGACGGAAACTGCAGCGAGGAGAAAATATGTCGAGAAACATGCCTGCTTCCTTACCTAGCTAGCTTAGCTGTGAGCACTTGTGTCATCTTCTCTTTTATAGTCCTTAATATCCAGCAGAGCAAAAATGGCTTTGTCACACTTCAAATATATCAAATGAGATCAGTGTCAACATTTCGATGGTGCACTATTTGATTGCCTTGTGGGCTTCACAACACACTAATGTTATGCATGACTGACTATTGGATCTGTGACACCCTCCAGTGAAAGACGGCTGGGTTGTCCTTCGGACCATGGGGATTGGGGTCACCTTAGGCCCTGCAGAGAGCGATGTTTGGAGCGTAGGCTTCGGCAAGTGAGAGAAGAAATCACATTGTTTGAATTTAATTAAATTCCATTGATTTATTGAACACCCATTAATAAGCATACATTTCGAGGCAGGGCCATTTAGCGTGAAGGTTTTCTCCCGCTCTCTCTCCCTCTTTTCTCTCGCCTGCTCACTCCATTTCATCATAAATTGACATAAGCCTTTCTTTGAAGTTCAGGAGCCAAAGCTGAGGAATGACAGCACAACAAACAATGAACAAAACACAAAAAAGACAATGAACACTGTTTGAATATTCAAGTGAGCCACCATAGGATGGGTAGAGGAAAAAAAAGAGCCCTTGTTTTATTGTTGTTGTGTTAAGCCGTGAATGGACCTGTCTGGGACAATAAAGGATTGTGTCACATTCGGATAAGAAATTTTGCAATATCAACAATGCTTTACAAATGGTGTGTAATAAGGTTTACTGAGAAAATATAAATCCTAGCATGAAAACCAAGAAAGCACAGCTCATTTTTCACATTTGGCTGAAGTTAGTGAGGAGGGTTTGTGATTTATGTTTAGAAGTCCTGCCTGGTGAGGCGGCATCTGCTACTAAAATCTTTAAAAGAATCTCTCTGTTTTTTTTTGTTTTTGAGTGAAATTTATTTTTAATGCGGCTCTGTGTCTGTGATCAACATCTGGGATGAACTCCACAGCTACCCCTCACATCTGTTCCACATGTCAAAGCATTCACAGGGTTTCAGGGCGAAAGTGGTATTAGATTGCAACTGATGCCGCTGTTGTGCAAAACTAGACAAAACAATAAAGCTGCAGCAATAGTTCCCTCTGTGGTTTGTGGAGATTTGTCACTTGCTGAGAACAGGATACCTTAGAAGATGGAAAGAACAGAGCTTGTTCATTGGTGCAGCATTTGCACCCGTGTATCGCAGTGCTTATGTTCTGTATGGGATCTTTAGAGATGGTGAACATTGTTACAGAGTCCCAGCTTACTGGACATCAGACTTGTCTTAACAGACGTTAAGATCTAAGTTTAAACCCAGTGCATGTGATTGGTGTCAGTCATTGTCTTGGCAGAATGATCACACATAAGTCGTGAACTATGTAGACTAATGACACGTGATTATAAATCTACTGTGTGTGGAACCAGTCGCATTGTGATCTTCTTGCATAATAACTAGGGAGTATTAAAATGTTCTCACCCTGGTACATGGCAGCAGGAGCACAGAGACGCAGTCATCTTGAGCAGCTTGGTACTGGAGATGAACAGATTTTAAAGAAGGAGCACAGACGTGTTCGGCTTTTCTGTCATGACTGTTTAGTTCGTTAGGTTAGGGGTGGTGTTAACCCCAACACTACTTTTTTACATCCTATTGCTTTTTGCTGTCTCCTTCCTTTGTTCTTGTTGATAAAGCAATGAAAGCGTTTGCCACTTCAAAAGAAAAAAAAGTTTTCCCATGTGCTCGTCATTTATATTCTCGGTTGCCACACAAATTTGTTATTGTACACTGTTGTTAAAGATGTTTCGGTTTCAGAACTCATAACCTCCACTACATGTGACGCAAATATAATATTACTGTTACAACAAACATAAATCAAATATTCCTTTTGTGTGGCTTACATGACGAACTTGCATGATCACATTATCAACAGGTATCAAGGTCAAGCTGATACACACTGCTGCACACTGCTCTCCTATAGTGTGGGTGTAAAAACAGCAGCATTTGGAGAGTTGTATAACTGATGCTTTGGTAAACTCCGGTAAGAGCTGCACATGTAATTCTTCAGAGAACTGGTGACTGTGTTGTTTCCGAGGTTTGCAGTGGATGATGCATTGTGTTCTTCACTAGTTTTGGTTGCCATAGTAGTAGAAGAGGAAGAAGGATGCTAGCCTGTTCTCAAATAGTTGAAGGCATTTCGTTTTTCTTTCCAAAATGATGCAAGCAAAGCTGAGTGTGTTATGGTGCTGTGTCGAAGAGCAGACCCAGGGGAAGTGAGACAGCACAGATGAATTGACAGATCCGCCACCTAAGGGTCCAATCAACCTTACCACCTGTATGTTAGTATTGAATAAAACTCTGATTAGTGGAGGTTCTACACTCAATCATTTTCCTTTATTAAGTAAATACTACCTGACAGGCCAACTCCAACCCCTCTAGATTTCACCCTCAAAATGCAGCTGATGTAGTGGCTGAAAATACACGCTTTAATTCAGTATAATATTCTCAAATATTCATTGGACCTTCAACATCCCTGATCCCGGTATTTGTAAAACATCCACCCAACCTGAGTTTGGTTTGCAGGTTCAAACTCAGAACTGCCTCTGTATGAGTTGAAATCTAAATTTCATATTTGCTGCACCTCAACGCTTTGCATTTTTTACATTATAAGTGTGGTTGCCATGCAGCCATAATGGTTCACTGCTTTGTGAGCCCCATTATTTACCATTAATAAAACCTAGCCCTGCACAAAGATGCAGCAGTTGGCTGTGAAGTCAATTAGTCCTCATCGCTATTACAGGGTTGACATTAGTCTAGGCAGGCGTGTTTTGATTAGAGATGACAGACGACTCGCTGCTATTGGACTGCCAGACATTCCTCACCCCTCATCCCATGGGTGAAGCTATTGAAGCTGACTGGAATATGGAAAGCTAACAGCTGAGTGTTTTTGCCAAGATGCCCTTCATCTGCACAGAAACCTCTTATAAATACGACTGCATGGCATACGAGGCTGTATAAGCCTCAATAACAGCGTCATGCTGCATCGTATATATAAGACTCAGCTGCCAATATGTTATTCCAACACTGTATATCATGGCAATAATGCCTAAACTGTAGGCTTTTACACACAATGGCCTTTTGTTGTTCAGGTTATTTATTGTGCTGGTGTGAGGTTGTGCAGAGCGGGTGGGTGAGTGCATCCAGGGGCTTGTATTGTTAGGGAATCAGTGGCTCTTGTTTGTGGAGCTGGGAGGGTTTGTTAACAATGCCTTTTTTATGTCCCAGAGTGCGTGCCTGTCGGCAAACGTCCCCTCAGAATTTTTGTTTGTGTGTTGTTTTGTTGTGGGTGTGTTTGTATGTATGTGTGTGTACATGTGGATCAGGGTCGGCGAACATAACCCTCTCATTGTGTGCCATGTCCAAATAGACCAGTTTTATATCAGGCGCATGTGAGCATTAGTGTGTGTGTGTGTGTGTGTGTGTGTGTGTGTGTGTTTTGAATATACAGTATGAGAGCAAATTATTTAGTGAGGATGTGTAGAAAGTGCTGAGCCGAGGGGGTTTACTGCCAGTCCTTCCTAATGGAGCCTTTCACTCTCCCTCCATTCATGTGATGGTATGGTGACGGAGAAGGGGGAGCTGGGGATTAAGAGGGTAGAGGCAGTGCCTTGTTAAAGAAAAAGAAAGGGTTTGAGTGTGTCGATTGGATTAACTTGTTTGGGCTTATTAAGAGGGGAGACACAGCAGCTTGTTAAAAGCACGGCATGGGGCGTCCCACAGTGAGACGGCAGGGTCACCATTCAATTAGGCTGAAGCTCCACCCCTGCTCACTGTGGAGGCTGTCTGCCAGACTCTCGGACCACGGCTGGTCCTGCACTAAGAGGTGGAGTTTCACCAGAGACACTTTAACAGTTAAAACCTCTACAAAAGCTTGATGGTTGATTTTCTGTAAAATCTACCAAGAGATAATATTACCCAGGGCTGGGATTTGTTTGAAATGTTCTGCTGCACTAATGCTTATACAATACGTTTCAAAATTGATTCCAAAAGGATCTATTTTTCATTCCTTACTCTGAGAAATACCAGCGTGATTAACATCCCTGTCGCAAGACAAGAACATTGACATCAGACAAAACCTCAGACTACAACATTTATGAATTTTTTCCCCCCAGACTAATGTTTTAAAATTCATGCAGCTGTGCATGGCAGTGGTTGTATGGTTAAGATCATACAAAGTAGATCTGACACATTATGGATTACGGTTATGGTTATAGACAACTAAAACACATTAAAGAAATGTAAGTTAATTAAAATAGTGAATATTGACTCTGGGTTGTAACAGCGGATTAAGTCTGGTGCCTTCAAGTACTTAGAAATATAAGTCAGATTTGTAACATGATCATTTACAACCTTACAACCAACATAAATGTAGTAAAGACGTAGAAATAATTTCTTCTACTTCACAACATTACTAGAAAATTGGCATAATCTAGTTTGAAAGCAGGGTCTGTGCAATCTAAGAATAAACAAACATGCTTTGATACTGTGTATATCAAAAAGTACAGTGGTTCAGTATTGAGCCTCAGTATCATTTTGCTCACTCTTTCTTTCACCTGATACACATATAGCTCAAAACACACACATATATACTCCGTTTATTCACCCATGACCACCCTGTTACACAGGATGCTTATCTGGGCAGACAGCTTTGGGAGCAGGGAGCCATCTCCTCTGATCTCCTCTAGAGTTTAAGAACCTTTTAACTAAGAAATAGCCTTCTGCCAAAGCCCACCGTCTCTTGATTCCAGCTTATTCCCTCATCTCATGGGACTGATCTTCCGCCCCCATTGCAAACCCTGCAGCAGCGTTAGCAGAACGGGAAAGAGCCGATAGACATCCTGACTTTTGAGATATCCCTGCACTGGTGTAATAGGAGACCTGTGAGTGGATTTGATGAGTGACTGAAGTGCAGGTGGTTTTTCAAGCGGCGTGTAAAGCAGCCTGTGCGAGTGTGTGCTCGCTCACATTCTGCAGCACCTTCACAGAGATTGACCCAGGCATGACAGGCTGTTTCAGGGCAGCTGGATGATGGGTCACAGGGTTTTGGTTTGGAGATAATTTCCTGCCATTGATAGACATCTGCTAAGTAGTACAATAACCTAATAGGAGGAGATGAGGGGAAAGGGGGACATGACAAACAAGCCAAAGACTTGCTCCTTCTGCCTCGCTCTTAAAGGCAATAATAGGAGAAAATTGGTTCTTGAAATTGAATTGAAAAAAAGCAGGTCTCTCTCTGCAAAGTATAATGCCTCAGAATACATTTGGCGAGCAGCAAATGGAGAAAAATGGAGGGTAGTTACGCGATTGTCTTTCATTTCATAGAGGGGAAAACTGCAGAGGTATCCCCCGTTAAGACTAGCTTTTAGTCTCAATCTACAACATCTGTCCCTTTCCTCTCTCTCAACCACTATCTTTTAACAAATGGGCTGTGAGGATGGACTCGTTGTGAAATTAGTATCCTCACAGAGAGGACACAGAGAAAGGATTATGTGAATAGCCAGTAATGAGCTCAAAGTGCCAGTGTGTTTGGGCCAGGCCTGCCTGTGTGTGAGAGGAAATGGCACTGCAAGCGACCTTTTTTGCTCAAGCACCTGGCGAGAAATAGAGTGGCCCCTCTCTTCCATCTGCAATGTGTGCGTTTGTGTGTAACCATGTGTGTCTGTTTGTGTGCTTGCGTGTGTGTGTGTGTGTGAGAGAGAGAGGGAGAGGGTGAACTGTGGAATTAACAGGAAATTCAAAGTCTAAGAATTAAATTAATTTACTAACATTTATTAGGGCGGAGCATTTTGAACATTGTGTTAAAAGTGTTTCCTTTTCTGCTTCTTCTGACAGGGTTTAAAAATATATTTCGACTTTGAGTGTTTAAGTGTTTTATTCAAGCCCGGGGGTCTGAGGTCACATTTAATGTCTTGTGAAAAATATTTTATTAAAGTTGTTTTTTTATGGGTAAAAGATGGAATTCTTTGCAGGAATAGTGCATTTTTGTGTGTAACACCTGCGTCTGATCTTTAACTATTCACACCGGAAAAATCATTCAACCTTAATTATAGGCAACAGGATGTGTTTTTCCTCATGTGTGAGAAGAAGAAAACAGGGCAGCTTAAACAGTGGCAGTAAACAACATGCATCGACTGCTCTCCGCTCTGTTTTCAAAAATTGGTTTTGTGAAATCTGTGACTGTCATACAGCTAAAAATTATTAATGAAAATTTAAATTATATTTATTCTAAGTGGTGGCATAAGTCGACATATTTAGTTGAGGTAGGATTTTAATTGCTTGGGAAGCAATCTACTCTTCCCAAACTGAACTGTGTTGTTTTTAATTTTCATAAGATGTGTTGCTCAAAATCAGATGATGTAAGAGGTCTTCAAAGAAGGCTGTAGATTAAATGTATGAGATTAAAATAAGTATCGTTTTGATTATTTGAAAAACTCCAATTCATTTTCAGCAATTAAACTGCACATAAATATCATTTTTATTGTAGTTTTCAACATCATACTTTTAAATCATGCCCCTCGCTCAATATTGCAGGAGCATTTTGTCTCTGCCAAGGGCTGCTGTGATTGAATGTTTACATTAGTGCTTTAGCATTTTGATGTTTTTCAAAGGTGATCTATATTTTTTCTTTATTCCTTAAATGAGCAACACAACAGGAGCCGGCACTTTATGAACTGCCATTAATTCATCTCGTAATCATTGTAATTGCTTTCTTTCATATTAAAATGATAATCTATAAAACTAAGTAATGGACTGATGGCAGGTGGCTAAATGTTCATTTAGTGATTCACAGAGAAAATAAATAACAGGGGACAAGCCTGTGACGGGCGCATGAGAAATCATTTTTCAATAATCTGCCACGCATCATGGCAGGAGACGGTGGCGTTGACAGCATAGATGAAATATTTGCCTCTGTTCTTTGTTTTAATATGGGCGGAGGCCCAGATGGATACGATAATGTTTCATATCGATGCATTTTGGACGAGAGACTCGAACACAATGCTTTATGCAGAGACAGGCGTGCATTTGAGGTGAGAGTGAGCTACTGCAGTGTTATACATAGTACAGTAACACCACATGTTTCCTGGAAACCAAACAATATCCGCTAAGTGAACCATAGTAGAGTGAATCTCGATCCTTATCACATAAAAACACTTTCTGGACCTAAACGGTTTGCTTCAGCTGCTTTCATCTGGCACATAATCCGAGTAGAAGACTTTGTAATCAGTCATCATTGTGCTATGTGACATTGGTATGTTGCTGATGAATGATACCCTCCATGCTACTCGATTGTTGAGGGTTCTTAGTGAGGGAGCTGTGGGTTTTCTTATATATATATTTATAACTGTGTCCTGTGTTTCCACTGGGGCTGTGATGGGCTTTTTGAGAGGAAACTGGCAGCAACTGCCTCCCTGTTCCTGAGTGAAGGTGGCTGTGGGGAAAAGGGGGAGTGTAGAGCTGGAGATTTATGGCCTAGAGGGAGATTGATTAGTGCCGTCACTAGCCCTGATGTACGGTTGGCAGTCTCCCCCTCCCAATCCATCGCATTTGCTCTCTCACACACACACACACACACACACACACACTCGCATGCATTCGTACAGTTGAACACTCAGCTACACATACATGCAGACGCCGCTCGGTCCCCCAGGCTCCTCCTGACAGTCCCCCAGAGCTGTTGCATGTTAAGTTGTAGCAGACAGACTGCTGTTTTCTCAGCATTACCATTTTTTTTGCTGTCCATAGATAATGCCATCAATCACCACATACACACTGCCCTGGAAGGAATGTGCCTGAATGTGCCTGAGTGTTGCTACTTTCTGTGTGTGCCTGTGTGTTTGTTTTGAGGACGGTTTCATAGACAGGAGATGTGGTTGAATGGCTGTGTGGATGTGCTGTTTGAAGCTGCAGAGTGACTGGCCTGGACTGTGCTCTGAACCCGTGTCAACCGTGCTGCCCCAGTGCAGGTGTGTGTTTATCATTCAGCACACAGAGCTGAGAGGCAGGCAGCTGTAGGCATGCTTTCCCAATTAAATCCTGGGTGAGAAACCTAGCCCATCTAGCCCAGAGCCAGCTCCTGCCGGCTTACCGGACACGGCCATGGAGCTTTGACCTCGAATCATCCCGCTTAGCTCACTCAACGCTCCTCTCTTTCTCTGTTTCTTGCTCTTTTTCTGCTGCAGGTTGGCCGCAGAACTCCCCCGGCTGTAGTACTGTGCCCACCTCGCCATGCTGGCCTGTCTGCAGAGGAGGCAAAACCCTCCACCCCAGCACCCGGTGTGTGCCAGCAAGACCCTGGAGCCACCGCAAGCCCTTGGACGGAAATGTAAGTTAACAACGTGACAGGGAGCAATGGAGGTCAGGAGTTCAGCGCACTCAAAGCTAAGGAATGAGAGAGGCTTGTGTTTGTCATTTGTTTTTAAACTATTGGTTGTGGTGAGTGATGGAAACGGGTATTTAACCCAGACTGTGAATAAGTGGAGGAGAATAGACTTTACGGTTGTGTTTGTCACTGTTCCCTCGCTACTCTGAGGAATTCTAAACAGTTTTATTCGCTCTGCACTTAGACCTTGGATAGCCATGTTGTTTGGCTACTCATTGAGAGGGGGGCTGTTTAGCTGTGCTGATTGTGCAGTCGTGGCAACAGGGCTGAGCAGACAGTGTTTAACGTGCCTCGCTGGCCCTGGGTGACCCTGAGGGTCTGTAAACATTTACAGTGTCTGGCCCTGGCTGTGCCGGCCGCCTGTAAAGCATGACAGCTGCTCTGTTTGCTCCCCGAGCACCACCCTCTGTCCACTCACAAAATGGTGTAAAGGGACAGAGATGGGCCAGGGTTGAAAAGTGTTACAGAGCTGGCGAAACTAGTTCAAACCAGTTTGGGATTAGAGCGCTGCTGCAGTCAGGAGTCTGGAAGGTGAATTTCTCTTTAATTTTGCTGAAGCTTTCGGATAAGCCTTTTACAGTGAGAGTCTGTTTTCTGACGAGAGCAAGAAAGGTCTTTCCTCCGTATTGAATGCTCCTCAGGTCTTTAGTGGCTTTTGTTTACATGGCAGGCCTATGAGCTCTACCTCAAGCCGATTAAAAGGACTGGCGGATGGAGAGCAGGAGAGCACTAACCTAGCAGTTTTTACCTCAGCTTAAAGGGGCTTACTGGGAATAGCACTGTGCTTCTTCATCAGTGGGGCATTGTATCAGACCTATAACCAGCCCAGAGAAAGGCTTTAAAGAGACTGATTGGCTCTGGGTGAAGAAATGAAACAGTGCCTGTGTTTTTTCTCAGCTCCTCACTGGCCAATTAGCTACTTCTCAGCTCAACATCACACTCCAATCGCCTCCCACAGAGGAGAGGAGAGTCAGAAACAGCAAGGTGAGTGGGTGCTACCTCCGTCCTTAGATCTGCAGTTGTTTCTGCTGCTCTGGTTGGATGTTACATATTGTGTGTGTGTGTGTGTGTGTGTGTGTGTGTGTGTGTGTGCAAAGCAGTAAGGGAACTACAGGGATAAACAGACCCCCGGAGGCATCTGGAAAGGGGCAGCTCTTCAACTGAGTGGGGTTCAACTGGGCTCACTAATGAGGATTCAGAGGGAGGTGAGGTGAATGGGAAGACAAAGAGAAACGGTGCAAAATAGAATTAGAAAAGGTAAAGATGGAGATGAAGAGAGAAAAATGGAGGGAGTCCTCAACAGTTGTCTTAATCGATTCTCTCCTTCCAATTTCGCAGGATTAGCCCACTTCCTCTCAGGGTCCTTTATTGAGGAGCAGCCAGTGGGAGTCAGGACTCAAATCAATAGATAAAAAGAACAGTCTCCAGTCTTCCCTTTGCCCTCCCTCTTACTGACCCTCTCTCCGTCTGACTCTCCCTCTCCCTCTCTCTCCCTCTCCACCTGTTAAACCCTTTGATTGAAAGACTACCACAGCGACTGACTTAAGGTTCATAATGAGGATGTTTGAACATAATAGCCTCCTTTCTGTCCTTGGAGGGGGAGGGGGAGGGGGGGCAAGTGTTGGATTTCCACCAGTGTGCAGCTCTTGGCCTCAATAAGGCAATTGTTCGTTCAGGCCCAGAAGGGGTGCAGAAAGGCAGACAGTGGGTCTGGCTCCAGAAGTGGGCGCACTCAGGTCACCATGCTGAGCAGGTCCCCATGATTGATTGTTCATGGCCCAGTTTGTGCCAACGTGGAAGGGGGCTGTGGGTAAGGTGACCTGGGTTCTCAACAGGAGGCTGAATACCAGATTTTACCCCTCAAATAGAGAGTGAGTGAAAGCACAGGCGGCGGGGGGGATTACCTGTGAGTGAGGTAGAGGTGAGCTGTGCAATTTGCATGTGTTGTCCTTTACACAAAAGTTGTGTGTGTCTGTGTTTGTGTGTGTATATGGGGGACTGGGGGTGGCAGAGCAGTTGGGATGAGAGGGTGAGGAGGGTTTTAGAAAAAGCCCCCTGCATGCAGATTCCGAGTGGCTGCACAGTTCATTGATGCGACTCCCATTAAAAATCCCTCATACCCTCAATAAAAAAGGACTTAACTGGCTCTACCATCAGCTGGAAGCGTTCAGATCGGCTCGCCAGACAATCAATTTCCCCCAAGCGCACAGAGCTTAGCGGGAGAAACGGGAGGCGGAGAGCGGGATGTTTCCATTATCACAGCCCACTCTGTGTCTGGGCTCGGGGGGGTGGGGTGAGGTACTGTAGAGCAGAGAGTGCAGGGGAGGGAAAGGAGGGAGCGGGCGGAGGGAGATGGGGAAAGACAGACAAGTGGAGAAGAGAGAGAGAAGCAGAAAGGGAGACAGAGAAGCTGGCTTTTCAAAAAGCCATTGACCGCCTGCCCTTAAAAATATCATATTGGATTAGCCTCACAGGGGCGGCCTTTTGATATTTTTTTCTTTGGCCGTAGAATTAAAAGGAGTGCAGAGCATTACTTGAATTATAAATCATAGGCACTTGCTTTCAGTGCGCCCAAATTCCGCGCATATGTGGCTGCACTCTCCAGCGCCAGCCCCTGTCATTTTTAATTAAATCCCCCCTTATGGGTGACATTTGTAGCTTGCCCCCTCCTTCGTCCTCCCCTCCATGTCTCTCTACCACTGCCCTAGATGGAGACATGAAAGGCAGGAACGGCAGCGGAGCCAGGGCCTCTCATCGTGTCGTGCCCCAGAGAGAGGGCACCCATCCAGACAGATGAGAGAGAAAAGCCCTGCAGGGGGATCGGGGTGAATGGATGCCGCTGACCCTGGCCACCCTCAGCCAGCGGCGACCTCCCTCGCTACCCATCTCTTTCCTTGGTCGTTCTTCTCGACTGTGTGTCTGAAGGTCCGGGGAGCAGGGGTGAGCACAACAGCCCTCAGCTCCTGGAGGGGAGAGGGAGGTGCACCAGTCCAGTGATGAGTAACACTGAGACGGCTGGACAGGAGGCCCAGCAGCCCCCACCACTGCCCTGCCTCCTCCTCCCCGGCCCAGACAGCAATTACTTTGCCACATGTCAGCTAAAGAATAACTGGTCCCGATTCCCTCAATTGACTGGTTGATGGGGATATTTCTACCTGGTTATTTTCCAAAATAATATCAGATTTCAGGTTTCAGCAGGTTTTGATATGTCTGTTTATTATGCGGCAGATACATTTTTGCCAGCATGACATTTTCTACCATCGCTTTCCTCACACTGGGTGTTCATGTGTGAGTTCTTTATCCAGACCAACTGCAGGTTCTGCCTTGGTAAACCACACAGCACACTGCCACTCCCATATTTGTCCTGTGATTGAATCACACTTTGGGCTAAACCTTGGCGTTCCCTTATGTCTGTTACCCCAGCAGTGCCTTGACTGTAACTCTTATACACACACAGTGATTTCACATACTTTTGGAGGCATTTCAATGACCCAAATTGAGCCACAAAGTATTTCACAGCATGATTAATGCAATTGTGGTGAAATCAAACTTGAGAAACAAGTTTTGTTCCTACTTGAATGTCCCCAGTCAGCCGGCGTGTCGTCTAGAATTTGTCCCCAAATCTGCCTCATAGCAGAAACATGCACACACCCGCGCACACACACATATGAGAACACCTGCAGCCATAACCCTCTGTGACACCACCCAGGAGGCCCGAGGTGCCAATCAGCCAGGTGTAGATGAGAAGTTCCCAGAAGGCTTGATATCCCAGGTTCATGCTATGTCAGGCCTGGTTCAGCCCTCTTAGAGCTTGATCGACAGAGACAACCTGGCCTTGTCACACATAGCCTCAGGACATGACATGGAGGTTCACCTGGGGATTGTAGTTTTCCTAATAGCCCCGTGCCTCTGCAGGCGGAGCTGCCAGAGCCATTAGTTTGCTTTCCTTTTAGCAGCCTCTCTTCCTAAGCCCCAGCAGCAGCGAGAGGGGAATATGCTCAGGTAATGACCTCCAGCCACCTCTCCGCCACTGTTGTCTGAGGTGGTGAGAGACATAACAGCTGAATTAACCCAAATTGCAGCATGAAACTCCAATGGATGTCATTGTGTATAAGGAGGGGGGAAAAAAAGAAAAAGAAAAGAGGCGCGAGCGTTTCCAGTTGAATATTTAAAAGTGGTCGCGAGCAGCAGCAGCAGAAATAACAACCTTTACCCTGATTGCCTCAGTACCCTGGAGGTGGGGGGCATAAAGTGGAACTGGGGGAAAAGGAACGGAGACGGAGCGGGGGAGAGAGAGAGGATCTGCATGCACTTGACCTTTTCCCGCTGATTGAACTACCTTGTTTCTAACTCCCATTTCGAATTCCACGGAGTGCCCACAGAGACTGTCATTATTCCACAGTCTGCAGCAGGGAAGCAGAGGTCACAAGGTATTTTTCACGGTGAAAAGGTGATTGACAGCTATCTATGGCCTCCATACCTCGCCCTGGATGTCTACTTATGCAATCTCATTTTGGAGCTTGCTGGGTTTGCATAGCCACATGAAATATATCATTCATACTTTCATCACATTGCTATATTGCAAAATCCAGAGTATTAAAAGAGTTGCAGTGTATTTCAGGGAGACAGCCATGTGATATTGGTTGTACTAGTCTTACCTCATGCATACTACAGCCTCCTCTGTCGTGTTGGTGTCTCAGCGCTGGCAAACAGAGGATCATTTCCGGCTGGTGGCATCCCACAGTGCCATGCCTTCCCTCTGCCCTCTGCCTTCTGCTGTGAGCACGGGGGGTGAAGCAATCTTATTGCCTTGGGAGGTGAGCTTGAGGAAGAGGGGCTCTGCTTTAGTTTTGGTCACAGCAGGATTTGGGTTGAAAAACAGGTTCCTGGTTCCAAAGCTTCTGAGCTGGCATTTGGGCATCCCAGGTGCAAGGCATCGAAACCCTCTGTCTTCGCCTGCCAGGGACTGGGGGTGGGATGGGGGATGTAAGTGTCCACAGTCCCTTGCTGTCCCACAGGAAATGACACACGGCCTGTGCCATCTCAGAGCCGAGCCCACCACAGACTGACCAGGAGAGGCAGTGAGGAGGTGTTGCACACTCGTAGCAGGAGTTTTTGAGTGGGCTCTTCATTATAAAACTCTAAATATAAATGTAGCTATGGTCCAAAATTCAAACTCACAAAGTGCATAAGTAGGAGGCCAGGTTGCCGGACAGTAGATTTCCAGTCTTTTATGACTGTTTTCCTGTTTTGTCAGTCCATCCAAATCACTAGGACAAAACAGCACATGTAAAGAGGTCCAAATATTTATTTTATCTACCGGTATGTATATGGATAATGGACCTGAACTTAAAAAGCTCTTTTCTAACCAGTCAGCATGCTTTATAATACCTACCACATTTATGTACACATTTATACGTACAAACCATACAGCATTAAGCCAGGGATCGAACTATCAACCCTCTAAATAGTCGACGACCTAATGAGCCACAGCCTCTGTTAAACAAATATTATTGTTTTGAATTAAAAAGAGGAAATTCACCCTCATTTCCTAGAGAGCTACAACCTTACCCCCAGAAATGACTTCTTCCATATTTGTGCCAGTTATTTTCAACTTCAGTGAGCTGGCTCATACATTTCAACCTCTCGGCCATGATTGAAATTCACAGAAGGTGAATATTGATCAGTGTGTTGGTTTCTATATGGATCCTCTGTAAGGAGAGCTGTTATGCTGGGAAAATGCTTAAGAAGTTTATGTGTGAACAAATTAAAGCTGTAGAGTTTGATGTTTTGGTCCGAATCAGCCATGAACTTGCACCAAATTTTAAAACCATCCTTGGCTGTGGTTTTTCAGTCTACTCTAATAGTGCAGAGGGTTTGGCAGAGGAAGCAGACCACAGTGCAATGTTGAAATCATTGCTCCAGTGGGACATTTAACTACAGTTCCTGCGGTTTGCTCCTCAGGCTCATTCTCATCTTCACATGCATTGGGTGTTCCGTCATTTTAGGTTACAGAAATGGTGAGTTTAATTTGCTGGGTTGTAGGTTTAGGGTTAGGGCGTGCTTTTTTTTCGCTGACCTCTTGATGCCAGCTCCAACTCTGAACCTTGACTTCTACAGTATTCGCCTTTGCACAGATTTCTAACAGCCAGTTCTCAACACCCCTCACCCATAGAGGAGACATAACAAACCCAATGTCTACCATGGAGCACCAAGTTGTTTATGCCTTTCTGTTGTTGCTAGGCAGTGAAAATGTTTTTGACCCATCAGGTAACTTGTTTTTTGTTAATGAAGTGATAGAGGAGTGTGTTGGCGCTGTCAGCCAGTGAGGTGTGACCCAGCAAACCTCAAAATACCTCTCAGTGATAGAATCTGGAGAGCAGATCTATGCAATAAATGTACTGTTCTGATGTTTCACCACGGGCCAATAGCTGGATAAATGATGGTATATTAAATAAGAAACAATGCAGGCTTCACCTTTAAGGAATACTTAAATTAAAACATGTTGCCTCTGCTCAACACTGAACCACTGACATTAAATCTTTCAAAATAGCTTTCCATCTTGAAAATTTAAGTTTCCTCTCCTCTCCTCTCCTCTCCGTCTCTCTTCCCCTCTCCGTCTCTCTTCCCCTCTCCGTCTCTCTTCTCCTCCTCTCCTCTCCTCTCCTCTCCTCTCCTCTCCTCTCCTCTCCTCTCCTCTCCTCTCCATCTCTCTTCCCCTCTCCTTCTCTCCTCTCTGTCTCTCTTCTCCTCCTCTCCTCTCCTCTCCTCTCCTCTCCTCTCCTCTCCTCTCCTCTCCTCTCCTCTCCTCTGCTCTCGTTGGCATGTGTACTGCAGCGGAGTGCCTTGTTGTCTGTGCAGTGTTAAATATTAATTGGGAATCAGTGGAGGACTTGTCTCCTAAATGATAGAACAGAAGGGCCCGGGCTTGCCTCAGGCAGCCTGCAGGCGCCTTTCTTCTTCCATTTACCTGCAGGCCTGTGCACCAGCACTTCCTCCAGTCTGACAGGCCTGCCCAGGCGCCTCCAGCCTCCCCTCATCTCTCCCACTCGCTCCCCTTTTTTTTCCATCCTCACTGCTCTCTGCTCTGGTTCCTTTTCTTATCTCTGTATGCACTCACAATCTCTACCTCTGGGGTCTTTTACTCTAAACCTGTGTGTGTGTTTGTGTTGTTACTGTGTCCATTTGAGTTTGTGCATGACTGTGAATGCTGCTGGCTCTTAGCTGTACATGTAAGAAAATATTGTCACAGCGCGGCATATTCTCTTACAGACGGGAATGGGGGGTTTGACATAAATCTTTCAGGTCAAGATTTTAGCTTGTTGTGTTTCATTCTTGTCTCTGCGTCCTGCTTTGCTCTTTGCCTCATCACTGAACGGTTTAATCTCTGTTTCCTTTTTGTGATGTTTCCCCATAACTATCCTCACAGTTTATCTGTCTTTTTCCTATCATCCTTGTCATCTGCAGAGGTGCCCCGAGACAAAACAACTCTGGCACCGGCCGCTTCTTTGTGCACCGGCTAGATCTAACTTGTAGATGACTGTGCCTGATGGACCTAACTAAGCTGCAGAGATTTATTTGGAAAATCAAACCAGCCTAACCTGCTGTCATTATTTTCACTTTGTATCTATTTATTTACACTGGAGCACAGCTAGTCACGACATCTATTGAAGGTGTATTGTGAAGTGGCAGGGTTGAATGTAAAATAGAAAAACATAGATAAAGAGGAAAGGGCAGCATAGAAGCAGGATATAAATGGAGGTGAGTAGGGGGAGGGACTGACTCTGATGCCATAGGAATGAGTTCACAGGCCCATGAGCACAGGCCTAATCGCACATGACAATATCGGCTGGTGTGCCAGTCGCAATGCATAACCACCCCACTGCTTGTGCTGACTCGGGGTATTTGCTGATAAAGCTCTGCTTTCTAGACCATGCTGTATGCACAATGAGGGTGGCCCAGGCAGGCCCGAGGGCTGGCTCATCACAGGCTGCCCACAAACCAGGGCCTCAGCCCCCTCATCTATATAGAACCATACACTCCACTAAGCCCTTTAGCCAGACTTGATTATTAAACAGTGAGCAGTTTTGTGATGAATATAGTTATTTTTTCCATTTATAATCCATTATGTTGCCCATCCAGGCCCATAAATTATTGCAAACGGAAAGGGCCTGGTGAAACTCTAAAATGAGGTCGCGGCTGTGAGGGGGGCTCTGTTCACAGTGTGAAACTCTCAGTGTTGATATTATTCCATTGAAATGCCCTTTTTTAATGGAGAGGGGTGGGGGGTGGCTGCCATAGGAACAAACATTGAGCTGGTTCTTTTTGTTTGGCCGTTTTTGTTTACGTAGTGCGGCGTGTAGTGTGAGGTAAACATGTTGCCCCAGTTTCTGTGTTTGTTTGGTGCATGGGTGTCCTACAGAGGGCCTGACATGGCCAGGGCTGGCCCGCATTCCTACATGGCTCAAAGAGGGCGTAAACTGCCCGCTGGTGTTGTTTCTGCTGGACGCTCAGCTAGATTGTCAGTAATGAACACGTGCGGGGATTTGAACAGAGAGGTTGGATCCTTCTCTATCATAGCATGCATGACAGAGAACTAAAGGCTTTAAAATGTGTGCCTAAATATCTTTCTCTTTTTGTTTTTTCATAAGCCATCTTCACAAAGGGTAGTGCTGATGATAATGTTTTTGATTCCCCGGAGTGGCAGTAGGTCTGCTCCGGTGGTGCCAGTGGTGTTAATGGGGCAGGAATGCAGGACGAGTGCTTTCCCACGCTGTTAGTTTTCTTCTGCCGGGCGTGTTTGAGACGAGGCTCTGGGCCGGCTAGGCTCTGCTAATGCAGCCAGAGTGCAGACAAATGGAAAGTGACACTTGTGTGTGTAGAATGGTATTTGTGGTGACGCTTTGACTACAGATAATAAAGTGTTCGCCCTGAGGTAATTTCGCCCGGCAAGCACCCCAGATGAAACTCACTTACTCAGAGAGGGAGACGGAAGAGACAGAGAGGGGGATGAAGAGACAGAGAGGGGGAGCAAAGAGCAAAGGAGGAGCACAAAGAGATAAAGAGAGGAGGGAAAAGAGGGTGAAAAAGAGAAGGAGCAGTAAACGAACAAGAGATGTGCAGAGGGAAATTCAAGTGTTTGTAATGTCAATGCGTTATACATCAGAGGATGCAACTGTTGTTTCAGCGAGTGGTGGATTTTGGAGGTCACAGAGCACAGAAGGTTGAGATTTGTCCTTGTGTCTCCACCTAATTTGAAGTGTTTCATGATTATTCACCTGCTTTTTAAAATGATAAATAAAGGAGCAGGTTTGCAGCTTAATTGGCTTTATGGTTTTTGACAATTAATGGTTATCAGTGTTGTAGCTGCTAAAGAGAAAGGATGTCAGGTTCATCTGGAGGTTTAAAATATTTGAATCAGCCATCGTTAACTGTGTGTGTGTGTGTGTGTGTGTGTGTGTGTGTGTGTGTGTGTGTGTGTGTGTGTGTGTGTGTGTGTGTGTGTGTGTGTGTGTGTGTGCGCCAGGCCATGTGTACAGAGGAGTCCTTCAGGATCAATCAATTCTCAGTAATTTCCCCTACAGCCCATAAAAGCCAGGTCTGTCTGGAAGGAGCATGGGGTTGCCACATCAAACCAGCTAATTAATTTTCATGGCTGATTCAGTAACATCTGGCTTTAGAGATAAATTCTAACGAGAAAATGTAAACATGACAGTGCTCTGGTGGTATAATATTTCACTTTTCTTGGGAGGAAAGCTTTTATAATTTGAACCCAATTAGCAGTTTTGATTGGACACATTGTCCACCATCACATTATACACACACGTGAGACTGTAAAAGAATTATTATATTAACAGACAAACATTTTGCATGGAAAGTGAGGACAGATCTTGTTTTTCTTCTGCTCCTCCGTGGTGTCATCTGCACCTGTGGACCTTATCTGTCTCAGTGTACCGTATTAACCACACACGTGTACTGCCTCACTGCAGGCTCACTAAATGACCTCATGCCGCAGCCTGTGTGAGGAGGAAGCCAAAATTAGGCTCTCAGTTTGGTATTTCTTCTATCTGCTTGTGTAGGAAATAGAGAGATTAAATCTTAGATGAGATTGGCTTTAATGAAATGAAAGATTAGATTTAGGAGTTTCATCCAAGTTTTTTTTAACTCTCTTTTAATGATTAAATCCATTTTTGACATTGTGCCATGTCTGCGTGCCTGTGAAGGATCAGTGTGCAGATTGCTTTAACATTCTCATTATCCTCTTTGCTATTTGTGAAACATGTTGGCAGGTTAAAAGTCCAATATGTGGTTGCAGTATGGCACCCAGCATTGAAAAATGTTGTCCAACTACTGCTTCTATTTACATGGTGATTCATCAGTTTAAATGCCAGATTTTCTTGTTATTTAGTGTCTGGTGTTTGATTGAAAAGTAACTGTATGTGACTATGACCTGTTTAAAGACAAATCTAGAGAGAGAGGATTGAGGTGAAGAGCACTTTTTTTCCCGGCTGTCTTACAACATGGCGTTGTTTGATGATTGTGATGACACAAGCAGCTGTGAATTCAGACAGCTCTATCCTCTGAGAAATCACTACAGTTTGATTTTTATCTTTGTAATTATAGATAGCAAAGGCCTGACAAATAATTTCCTTGATTTTTTTTTGCCTCCCTGTGTTGTTGCACAGAAAATCAGCCTTGAGATGAACAGAGGGAGATGAGTGTTCCTAAAAATGGCTTTTCTGATATCAAGCAAGCAGCAGGGTTCCTTTGCCTTCACGTGCACTTGAATTGATTAGCACTCTGGCTGAGGGCATATTCAACATGTCTGCCCCCTGCAAGGCTGCTCTTCCCTGTTGATCACTGGCTCATACATGTGCTTCCTCCGCTCTCTCTCTCCTCAGGAAGCTCCTGTGGGGCACTGAGGCTTTGATTGACTGGCGGCCGAGGCCAACAGGACGCCTCTATTATTATCATCTCTACCTCGGCAGAGGGGCGGGGGGCTATGTCCAGGGGGTCTGGCCGACAGCCCCTGCTTTGTGAGCCCAATAGTCAATTAGAGGCAGCACACTGCCGGAGACGAGTGGGATGCAGGGTTAATTGCAGAGGACCAAACAGCTGGCTCTATCAGGGCCCATTGTGTTTGCAGCAGTTGTCACGGCAATTGAGGCCTGGCTGTAATCGCTGACTAATCAGCCCTGTGCCAGATGACACCTCCATTAGCACAAGGCAGGTATTGTTCAGGACGTGAAGCAGCCTCTGGGTAGCCCCTCCTCGCCTGCCTGTCCTTTTACAGCAGCTAACGGAGATGGAGAGACTATGTCATAGACCCTGATCCTATCTGGTAAGAGCTAAACAATAGTCACAGGTCGAGGGTTCTTCCATGGGACAATGCTGCTGGATATCAGCTGCAGCACATTTGACGGGTCAGACTTTTTCCAAGCTAAGGGGTTTTGACGTAAAGGATTTGAAAACTGCTTTGGCCATGAATTATTAATTTGATTAACTTCATTACAGTGAGGTTAAGGGCAAAATGGCCATTAGTGGTGGAATGTGGTACTAGACTGTGGACAAAAAGGGGCGTCCCGCTGGCCCAGAGGTCACATAATTGAAGAATGGCCAGTTTCTGAATCCTGTTAGGAACCTTTGTTGCATGCAATTCTCAAAAAGAGAGAGACAAAAAAAAAAGACCCAGCATATATACTAGCTGCATGATGAGCTCAGCAGCTAAAGTCTCGTGGCTCACACACATTTAACAGGGACGGTCGCTCTCAGGGGAAGGGGCTCAGAGAGAGCCTGGACTGAACCTGACCCCTTGTTGTCTTTCATCTTTCTGGTAATCTCAATGCCTGGTGTTTGCCCTAACCTCATCACAGACTGCGCTCTGTGTTTGGCTGGAGTTTGTATGTATTATGCACTCGTTGTTCTGTGAAAACTTAATTGCAGTTCAACCGAACGCTCCTTTCCCTTCATCTAAACAAGCCCCCCACTCCCCCACCCCACCTCCCGCTCACCATTGAACATGGTCAGAGGGGATCAAAGCGTGCGGTAAGGAGGGATACAGACTTGCAGGAGTGAGTGAGGAAACGCTGAGGGCTTTTTGATGTGCTGGAGCATTTTCTCCACTAATAAGAAGTAACTTCTCCAACCTGCTCATAATTTCAGAACACTTGGAACACTAATAAATGGGCATTTCTGGCAGTTCTCTCAGACTTTTTCCTCTGCTTATTCATTTAAACCTTAATTAAAATGCAAAGCATTCTCATGGTCTTCTGGATTTGGTGCTGCACTCTCACACAGTCTCTGACTCCCTATCTCCTCTCTCTTTTTTTTTTTTCCTCCGTTGCTTGCCCACCCCACCCACCTCCCCCTCCTTGCCCCCTCCTCACCTAACTCCCTGCTCTCATACTCTCCGTGTCTGCCTTTGCTTCTTGTGATCAACACAATTTGACCTCTCACTTGGAAGAAGTGCACAGAATTTAATGGATTTTTTACAGTCTAATCTAACCAGTTCCCTCTTTATTGCTGTTTTGTACCCAGTGGACCTCATCTTTACCAGAGACCCCCCCGCCCCCACCCCCCAGCCGCTTCCACCGCCTCCTCCACCCTCACACCAAGAAAATTAGTTCATCAGAATTCAAAATGTACTGCTGGCTAATTAAAGGAGTGTTAATTGAGTGTTCAGAATTGGGTACCCCCTTCACCAAATGCACACAGATGTGCACACACACGCACACACACACATGCATACACAAAAGCACACACGCAATCACAGTGACAGAACTGAGTACACCAAGGACGTTGCGCTTGGGGAGTTTCATGCCAATCAAAAATGGAGAGAAAGGAGAGTGCCCATCCTCCAAGTGAAATGGGATTTCTAGATCATATCATGGCCTACTGCAGCTCAGTCCGGCTCGGTGCTGCCATGTTATCCTATCCCAGCCTTGCTATCTCTGTCTGACCGCTGGAGAGTGTAACGCTGCACAGATAGCCTCTCTCACTGCGTGCATCGTGCTAATGAGGGATGGCATTTAGAGATGTGCTGCTCTGACACATGGGCATTGTGTGCCAGGCACTGGGTGATTAAGGACGAAGGTCAGCCCATTAATTGCCTCCCTGCCATCTCCGCTCCCTGGCGCGTGATCTCTCAGAACTAATGCATGTGTTTGCCTGAGCTTTTATCTCATCTCCAATGAAGTTCAATCATATTCTTTGTTTGTTTACATTCCTTTCATGTGAAAGTTTTTTTTCTTGCTTATTGCAAAAGCAGTGCTAGCCCAGGTTCCCCTGTTCATTTACTATAAGCTGTTTCATGTGCTTGGGAGTGCACATAGCCTCCTGCTCTCAGGAAGGGAAAAAGCATATTCTTCCATCCCCAGGGGAAATAATTAATCCTTACAAGGCTGTCGCATGTCGAAATGAAGCGAGTGTGAAGCATTTAGCCCAGGAGGCATTGCAGGCTGTCGCCCGCACAGGCACCTGTTGTTGTCCCTGCCCTACATTTCATGAGAGAGCGCTGAGCAGAGGATAACAACATGCTCCACTGATGGCAAATGAGACACACAACTGCAGATGCAGGTTTGTGTGTGTGCGCTTGTGTATGTGTGTGTGTTTATGCCTCTGTTTTCATGTGTTGCGTTTGCATGCATGATCCACGCTGGAGAATGTGCACAGGTGCAGGAAACCCCCTGCCTTATGAGGAGGTGAGGGCTCACACAAAAGGGGCAGTGCTGGCTGCCTCAGAGGGTGTTTATCAGCCAGCACCATCTGTATGCTGCTGCTCATAGCTATGATCTACTGCAGCCTAAACCAATAAGTCACAGAGCGTCAGCCTAAAAAGAGACTCTCTCCTTTAACCTCCATGTCCTCCCTTATAGACTTACTGCTCTGGAGGAGAGAGATGTGGAGACCCTGCACATCAAACACACAGTGTGTGTATGAGAGTGAAATTACGCCCCGGTTTGTGGCCATACTTACTGTAATCAACTTTGCTATAAAATTTATACCATGGAACTTTTTAAAGAAGAAGCTGGAATCAGAAGCATCCAGATGCTCATTTGCCTCCTCCTCCTCCTCTTCTTCCTTTATGCCTGTGGGTTCTAATAACCGGAAGCCTTTGTGGAGCTGAGATGGGTTTTGTAGGCCTGAAAGGCCTCTAATCCCTGTGGCCTGTGAAGTGTGAAACCCTTTGATGCCAGGTTGGTGTGCCAAAGGCTCTGCCTATTGACAAACAAGGGCCAAGCTGGGAAAAGACGGAGGGAGAGGGCTCCCTCGTCTCTCTCAGAAGAAATGCAGGCTCAGGCATGGAAAATATGGACTCAGTCAGTGAGAAGGAATAGAATTAGCCACCCTTTAATGAATTTCCTGGCTGTTTTTATAGTTTTTTTTTCTCATGTGGCAGTAATTAGGTGGAATGATGGGCATATTGCAGCTGGGGGCTTGTAGGGGCGGCAGGGCACAGGCCCTTGATATGCCTGAAAGCCACATATCTTTCCTCATTTAGACCATGTGATGATCAAAGATGTTTTTTTGCCCTCATGTAAAGAAGATCAGAAAAAATGCTGCCATTCCATTTGCATGTGGACCAGCAATGTGCTTTGAAATGAGCATGTTTTTCTCTTCTGAGCAAATGAAATAAGTCTTCTGTCAGTTTTCCACTGCAAGTCAGAACATCAAAGCAAATGGCACTGCTGTCACCAGGGAAGCAGAGCTTTGCCTCAGTAAGGTTGGTTAGATCTCAGATAGGCTGGTCTGGCACACTCAGCCTAGCCCATTAGGATGGCACCAGGTTCCCTCGCTCCGACTAGAACTAAGTCATTAATGTCAGGCTTTTTGTTTTTTTTTTACAAATTAAATCATAATTTGAAGTCAAGTGTTTCTGATTTAGAAAGCATGTTGTCTGCAGGATGAGCCAAACTGACTGAAAAAGGTCTTGCACGAAATTTGGCTTGAGAAATTTACATTCTCTTGTCTCTGCTGTTAAATTCCCAATTTATTTCTTGTATGATATGGATCTTGTAGATTTAATCATTTTCACAGTGGGAGACCCATGGGGTTGTTAAAATGAACTCCCCATGCTATCTGTAATGGAAGCAAAGGAATGAGAATTGTGACTACTTGGCTGTGGAGTCTCTTTAAAATGATTTTGCAATAGGAAAGGAAATGGAGTGAGTCCTAGTCGCAGGCTGCACCCTGCAGACTCCTTGGGTCGCCAGGACATTTGCTGACGGCACAGTTATGGCAGTTAATTTTTCTGCGTTTTGTTAGCTTTTGCATAAAAATGTCATTTTTGAAGGGGTTGCAAGTCATTTGTGGCAGCTGATATATTGCTTGTAAATTGAGTTCTTTTCCCAACCCCCCACCCTTTTTGTTGCACTGAGCTAAGTAGCCATGAAATTGCCTGAATAATGTCGTTTAAATCCAATCTCACCGCGGCCCCTCACCTCTATGTGCAGCCCCCAAACAATGACACATGGTGGGGTTTTTAGAAATTGCCATTTTCCTGTTTGCCACCTCAATTCACAATGCCCAAGCATTGGCTCATTGAGCAAGGGCTATTGCTAGTCTCACTTGCCACGTTCACTGTTGAATTGAATTTTGGAACTGGAGTGGTTTCATATGGCAAACAGTGGAACTGAGCATGTACTGTACGTGGACATTAATAGCAAAGCCTTTGTGATAGGAGCGTACACCTGCCTTTTGTCTCTTCCACAGTGTGTTATTCTGTTCATTTAAAATACATAGTAAATGTTGTGGCCATCAATAGCACATGGGCACAGAATGCATGATTCTGCTTCTCTTGATCATTGAAATATTTCATGGACGCACAAACCGTCAAGCATTCTTGACTTGGCTTGCTCTGATATAGTTCACTTTAACCAGGCTAGTAATTCCCGGTAGATGTTTAATTGGTTTTTTTCTGAGGGTCTCTCCACGTACTCCTGAATTGAATAAATGTGGAAATTCTGTGGCCAAGGGTAAGACCCAGTAAGTGATACCACTTATGAATCTCAAATGTGCCACTGCAATTAAACAAGCTTTTATCCCCTCCCCTCTGTCCCTCCTTGCCTGGTATCCAAGGCTAACCCAATTCAATGCTAAAGAGAGTCCGAATTAATTTCACAATGCACTGATTTAACAGCGCCTAAGGTACCAGGCTTTGACAGAATGAGTTTTTAAAAAGATCCATTTGTCTAGGGATGAACTTCCACAGGAGGGTGTGAAAATGAGATGGAAAGAAAGCTCAAATGGAGGAGCGGAGTGATGGGACATAAATGAATGTCAACCCTGATTTACAATTTGCAAACTCTGTTTGGATTGTTCTGCAGTATGTCTGCTGTTTACATCTGGTTTTATTCACCTGCTCTTGTAGAAACACTGACATTTTGTAGTGTGCACTTTAGATGTAGTCTCTGTAATGCTGCCAGGTTTTTGCTGTTGCAGCAAAGTAGTGCTTATTGCAATTGATTGATTGATCTGATTTTGTGGTTGCCATTGCTGTCGGCTCCTTGGATATTTCTGGTAATTAACCCCCCCCCCCCCACCAGTCTGCTATTCTCTGCCTCTACATAAACAGCAATTCAAGTGTGACTGTGTGCATGTTTTTTTGTTTTTTTTATCTCAATCCTTTCCCTCATACTTTTTCTCTGTTTGTCTTGTAGGTGAGCTTTTGGTGCCCACGCATTCTCCACGCTACCCCACTGCGGCAGAACTTGACGCCTTCGCTCAGAAGACGGCCAACAACCCTCTGTCCATCAAGATCTTCCCCACCAACATCAGGGTTCCCCAGCACAAGCACCTTAACCGGACTGTGAATGGATATGACACCACGGGGCAGCGCTATAGTCCCTACCCACATCTCCACACGGGAGGCTACCAGGGTCTGCTCGCCATCGTCAAGGCCTCTGCCTCATCGTCGTCGTCGTCAACATCTACCTTCGTCCCTTCAAAGGGTGTCCTCAAGAACTCTGAAGGCAGACGGACTAAGCTCTCTCCCGCCCACATAGCTGTTGCCCCATACCCACCCCCCAATAGTAGCACTTTAGCCAGTGGCCACGGCCAAATGGTATACCACACTGGGCCCTCAAAGCCTCCAGAAGGCCCCGGACTGTCAGTTCCCCCGAATGTCACTGTAGCTGGCTCAGTGATTCCTGTAACAGGGGGCCGAGGCCTGGCCCTGCCCGCACAGTCCAACCTCCCCTCCATCCAGAGCATCATCTACCAGATCAACCAGCATTGCCAGGCCCAGGCTTTGCAGCAGGTGTGTCAAGGGGCTGCCACTGCTTCGTTAAATTCTAGCCCCTCCAAGCAGGGAACGACTGTCATGGGGGTCTCTTCTAGCTCCTCAGGTGGAGGCTACGTGGTGGGAATGGGACCCCAGGCTAACATGGTGTACACAGGGCCGGGGCTGCCGTCTCAGAACGCAGAGGCGATGAAGACTGGCGTGTACGCAGACGGTATGGACTACATTCTTTGGCAGAAGCAGCAGCAACAACATCAACAACAGCAGCAGCAGCAGCAACAACAGGCTGTGCTCCGCATGTACAGTGGAGGCAGCGGAGGAGGGGGCGCCATCAGTAAGTCCCCCGAAACCTGCGTTCCAGGGGGAGGGATCATGGCGTCCCAAATGTCCTCCTCCTCCTCCAGACCGTACCACCTGACAGCCAGCGCCAGCGGAGGAGGCGGGCTGGACAAAGTCAGCTCTTCCCCTTTGAACTGCGTGGGCATGCATGGAAATTTCTCAGTGGGTCAATACTTTGCGCCGCCATGGAACAGTGTGCTAGTGACACCTGACAGTGACTGCTACAACACCCAGGAGCTTTTGGGCACCTCCACAGGAGGGCCGGCCACGGGGCACAGAGAGATGGGCTACCCCCACCACCACCACCACTACCACCACCATCACCACCCTGCTATAGACAGCGGTGGGGGTTTGTGCTGCAGCCTGCCCAGCAAGAGCATGTGCAACACATCTGTGCTGAGCAGCAGCTTGCAATCTCTGGAGTACCTGATCAACGACATCCACCCACCCTGCATCAAGGAGCAGATGCTTGGCAAAGGCTACGAGACTGTGTCTGTGCCACGTCTGTTAGACCACCAGCATGCACACATCCGCCTCCCTGTTTACAGATAGAGAGGGGGAAGAAGAGGAGGAAAAGAATCAAGAGTTTGTGAATTTGTGAAGAAAATCAAAGTGAAAGAACCAAGATGTTTTTTTTTTGGGCTACGAGTGGCACTGCTTTAACTAGTGTGGGAGCTTAGACAGGGGCAGTTGTTGTGCTGTGTGACCCTAGGTTTGGTGGTTTTCAAGGCAGGCTGTGGGAATCACAAATATGAAAGGTGGTAGTGCTTGCCAGTGGGAGAGAAAAGGGATTTCAAGATTCTCCAGATGTTCCATTGTGTGGTTTGCCAATAGGAATTTTGGATTGATTTTCTTCTGTTTTTATTTTTTTGTTTGTTTGTTTCTTTTTGTGATTTTTTTGTTTGTTTTTTGTTGTAATTGTTTTACTTGCCTGAACTTTTTTTGACGAGTATCATAGCGTGACATGAAGTGCATACGGCACTTGTTTCCCCTTCGCAAATACTAAGGATGAAGCTACTGTGTAGGTTGTCACTGAAATGGTCTTAAAAGGGCCAAAGTTTAGGGCTGCTCTCAAATCCAAAACTCTGTAACAGTGCACACATAAACACACATATACAGATACTTTTACAGGAGAAGAATAAGACTATAGGCAGTTCTCGGGTGTAATGTACAAGTATCATAAGGTTGAATTAAAAGGGTAGTACAATATTAGTTATTATTGCTGTTATAATTGATACATAAATTGCACTGCTTGAATCTTGTTAACTTTGAAGTTTGGAATTGGGTAGTTTGGATATGATATATTTAAGAAACTTGAAAACTTGAACCTATTTTTTGTTGTTTTATATATTTGTAGGTATATTATATGCATTGGCTGCTATGGGGAAAAGTGTCTCAAATGCTTTTTATTTTATTTTATTTTATTTTTTTCCAGTTTGGTTTTTATGATTTAATAATTCCTCCTCAAGCTGATGTGCAGTTTCTTATGTCCTGGTGTGAGGCATAGTTGCTGCTTTTGGTTCTGTAAGAACCTAGTCTGAGAATTTCTTTTTTTGTTTGTTTCCTAACCAACACTGGAATCTACAATAAATCTTGAAATACTTATTTAAAAAGAAAATGTTGCAAAAAAATTCAAGAAAAGAAATGTTACAATGAAGAATGTGATTGGGGGGGTTATCTACATAACCTTACGTGTATGTTAATGTGTGTATGTGGCTGAGTGCATGCGCGTGTGCATTTTTTTCTCTCTCTTTTTTTTTTGTTCCTCAAAATCCTCAGACTTTTTTTTGTTGTCATTAAAAGATTTCTATCACCAAGACTGAAAAACTGATACACCAGTCCCATAAACATCATATCTGAGTAATGTACAGGAGATCTTTTGCAAATCTTGCTCCCTTTTATTGGACGCTTTAGATATTCGCAGGAGCTGGTAGAGATCAAGATCTCACATCATGACTCCTTTATAACTGTAGTGACGGTACTGTAGCCCCTTCCACTGTCAGGTGTTCTTGTCATGACAGAGAGAGGCAGGCACAAATGGAAATCCTATTTTGGGGGAACTCCTCACCCCTGATCCTGCAAACAAAAACAAAATTAAAACAATCATGCCAGTCCTCTGGCGTCAGATGAAACGCGACGACGCTCACTGCTTTCCCTTGTCCTTTTCAGCCCCTGGTTGGGATGCATTTAGCCTGGGCCAGTCTTAACTTGATGATTCAGAGCAGTGAAATATTTATAATGACTGTGAGATTCCCTTGAATGTACTGCACTTAAATTACTGCGATGTTTCATTGCCTTGTGGGACTCAAGTGAAAGAGAAAAATTGGATCAGTGCAGCAGTCCTCTGGTCTTAAATTAGCATTTCTTTTGTCAGTCAAATTTCAATGCTAAATTGAATTTATTAACTGGAGAGAGAGATTCACAGCTTTGTTGTGGGGAAATACTGGCATCAGTCTAGATTTATGAAGTGCAATTATTATGACTGTATTAACATTTTTTCTCTGAGCTTACACCAAAAAAATGTAAACTACAGTTGTCAATACATTCCCAATGTACCACATCCCTAATCCCTATTCTTTCTTTTTTTTTTCTTTTTTGTTTTGAGGTGTAAAATAAATTTCTTTAAGAATATATTCAGAGGCCACATCTTGGCTTTGAAGTCTGTCATTATTTTTTAACGTATGTCCTCTAGAGCTAAGTGGGAAGCAAGTGGGCCCTTGTTGCAAATGCAGAGTGGAGCGTTGTGTCTGATGTAGATCCTGTACTGTACCATAGCAGTAAAACCTCGGCCACTGAGAAATCCTAGTATACTTAATTGATATTCTTTTAAATGTTTACACTTTGGCCATCCAAAGATAAAGAACAGGCAGCATTGTTGAAAAAAGAAAATATTTACCCATGAATCCTGAAGATGTGATAGATTTTTTTTTTCTTTCAAGGAAGAGGCAGGAATTAATGTTTCTTTGATCATTTGCGCTCCATAAATAGACCTTTTTCTCCCTCAAGATAACCCTTGCTTAATCTTAACTATGAACCTTAAATTTTTGAGCCACTGTCTTTGAAGGCTGACAAAGATTTCAGCCTAAAGAATACCAAGCCCCTTGGCTTAAATTTGCACAGTAAGCCTCCTTAACATTCCAGTGAAAATTTTTCATGTTGTTTCAACAGCTTAATACCCCAGCCACAGTCTGATTCCAGCATTTTTCTGTCTTGTAGAAATATTTTGACAGATTTACAGATACATCCCGTCCCTAAATCCCCTCCGTTTGGCTTCTGCATCCAAGCATTAAACCCTGTCACATGATGTTGAAGTGAAGAGAAGACACTTGAGGCAGTGGAGTTTCTGGTGTCTGCCCTTTCCCACCAGTGGAGGTCTGAAGCACCAGGCCTCTCTGCTAATGGGAATATTGGGTGACGCCTGGCTGTTGGACACTGCCAGTAGAGAGTATTCATTCACTCAAAGGGTTGAAATCAAAACCCTTTTCAAATAGCAAGGGATTTCCTATTAGGTACTGAGAGGAATCTGGCCATTTTGAGCCAAGTTCAACTGAATAAAACAGAGAAAAGATGAGACAAAATATGATTTTTATTGCAAATGGTTGATTTCAAAGCAGTTTTATGAAATAGAAGGTGGTGTTTAGTTACTTTTAACATCTTTTCTTAGTAGCCAGATTTTCTACTGTACAGGCTCCGATCTGTCTGCTCCCCCCCTTTACACACATTAATGAGCTCCTATTGATGGGATGCATCTTAGCTCTGCATCTCTGGTCCATTCCACTATTCCCGATTTGGACAATGGACGCTTAGCCCATATTAGGATAATAGAATTAAATTTCAAATAGATTTGTGCCTGAGCTGATCCATGCACGGTTCACTCAGCTGCAGAGGCAGAGTGGCATATGGCATGTCATTATCTAAGCCCACCCTCCCCCTGTCTGGGGCCAACAGGGTTCAGCAGTGCTTAAACAAACTGAAGGTTAGGACTGGCTGGCTGGCGTTGAAGGGGAGGACAGCAGGGTTTGGAGGAGGGGGTGCGGAGGGGGTTGCTAAATCACAGCCTCCACAGCGTCTCAGAGGGCCTCAGCACCACACCATGGCGCCTTGGCTCAGAGGCCTGCTTTAAAAGCTGGGCTGTGTTTGATCGAGGGGATTTGTTTTCTGTTGGATTATACATGGTTGCTCCCTGCCTGGCTGAGGGGCCCGGTGCAATGTGACAGATCTCAGCAAAGGGGGAAAAAAAGAGAAGAGGGAGAAAGATACAGGGAGGGATTTTACAGGGGAGAAGCCTCGAAGCATCAGTAATCAGGATAATTGCCATGTTCCTGGTGCTGGTTTCAGCCTCCCCTCTCTGGCTCTGCGGCCTCATATTCAGATTCAAGCTCTGAAGAAACCACCTTTCTCACTGAAAGACTTATTGTGCCTCAATTTAGTAAATTCTAGTGAGTAAGAGCGTCGTTTATAATTAAGTTTTTAATGCTTGGAAAGTTATGTATCCCAGGAAATGATGAATTACAGCACTCAAACACCATCTGACTGAGAACGTTAAGATCTATCACTTATCTCTGTGGCTACAGACTATTGACTGTTAACACGTTTTCAAGGGCAATGAGATACTCACAAGGAAGGCCTGAGGGCAAAGTGGAGGGAAATTGACTTATGCCGGTTGTAAAAATCCCTTCGTAAATCCCAATAAGTCCATGAAGACCTTAACCCAGAGCAAAGGTCTGGTTGCATATTATGCACCTTAAACACTGCTGAAGGAAGGAGAGCGGACGGACGCGTTCAAAGCAGGGTCGGCTCTCTTTCACTGTCAAAACAGTGGGGACGGGAGGGCAGGGGAGGGTTAGGAAAAAATAAAGGCAGCTGCTCGCTCTGTAGAGTCTTGGCGCTGCTTCTCTAACCTACAGATGACAGAGGAGGGGTGGGGGCTGGGGGAAGTTGGGAGGTTGATGTCCCCTCTGCACCGCTTTGGTCAACCTCAGTCATGTCCCCTGGCTGCCCTTGGACCCCTGGGGCTCTCGTCTCAGAGTCCTTCCCAGCATCCCTCCTTAGCGGCAACGATAAGATAAAGTCATGCGGCCAGTCCTCTCTATTTGGCTCCTACCTAGCAAGAAAATACTTTAATCAATAATTCAGATGGTCCTGGGGAGGCTTGTATAGTTAACCCACCAGCTTTATAGCTGTATTGTACAATATCGGTGAAAGATTTGCTGTTTTGCCACAGTTAGAGCACATTGCCATATCTTAAGTGCTACTGAATAAAACTGGATGGGTCACATATGAGTACCACACTTTTTATGAATCTTTTCTTGTCTTTTCTTTTCTTTTTTTTGATGCAACACACGTTCAAAATCAGCACAGATCACACAATGAATCAGGATCATTTTCTTAAGGCACAGCCCCGGAGTCCTTTTCTAAAAAGGCAGTGCAGCAGGTCGTAATTCCAAGAGCTTACAGTGTTTTATTTCTTCAGCATCACGACTATGTATGTTCAGCTGAAGAAGCTTATGGCCTCCAAATATTCATCTAGTTTATGTGGAGGGTATATTGCTGTATCCAATCTAAACACAAAAGTCTGGGGATTTTGCTTGTTTTCTTCCTGTTTCCTTTTACTGTTTGTGTGGCTCTCAGAATGTTCCTGTGGACAAACAGGGCTGTTTTTTCCCGAATGATCTCAAATGCACCAACGCTGCCAAAGTCTGAGGGTGCTGCAACCTTGAGAAAATAATATATATGGAAATGGGAAATCTATAAAGCATCTCTCTTATTGTTCTCCCTGCAGTGTTGTATTTATGTTTAAAAAATGATTTTGTCTCCTCAGGATGAAAAAAATGTAAAGGATACCTTGCTTTTTTTTCTTCTTTTTTGAAAATGATAATATATGAGTCTTAGATTTCGAAATAAGAAGTCTGAATATTAAAAAAAAAAGCTGTAAAATCCTTTAGTCGTGGGGTTTTCAACTTTTGAATGTGCCTAAAGCCAAGCATCCCAGTGATTGCTTACCTTCTACCCCCTCTCCAGTTCTGCAATCTTCCCCTAATCTCCCCACAACCATCATCTTCAATTTGCTGAAACTGCCACTGTCCCTCCTCCATCCCAACGACCACAGTAGATATTTTGTCTGTTCCCTACTTTTTGTCAATCTCAGGACTGAAATTTCTTTATTTTAATGTAGATGGTGGGTTTTCATTTGACCTCTCCTCTCTTATGTATTATTGTTTGACATAAGTAAATAAAGCAGATGACTTCTATGCCTGTCCTGTTGCTATACTCATCCATAGTAATCCTTTCTTTCTTTCTTTCTTTCTTTCTTTCTTTCTTTCTTTCTTTCTTTCTTTCTTTCTTTCTTTCTTTCTTTCTTTCTGTAAACATCTTCATCACCTCAGTGTAACGATAGTAAGCATATTAGTCTAAGGATTCGCTTCGCACATCAGCACCATATGCTGCCCCTCTACAATCCTGTTGTTCACTTGACCTTTTTCACCTTTGCAGCAGCGTATTGTGGCATCACGAGGACTCACAGTTTATGAAGGATGTGTTGTCGGTGCCATGACTGGAAAACATCCTCACCTCCGCTAAACAAACAATCACGGAAAAATAGGGGAAAGGGGGAGAGTACATTGTGGGAATGATTGACATTTTTCCCGGGTGAGGATTTGAAGAAACTGCTCTTAAGCAGAATCCAAAGGCTAAGTCTCTTTACACGCAATTTAGCAAAGAAGTCAAGACAAGGTGTCCTCCTCTGAGGCCTTGATGTTCGAACCATACAATAAAGGAACATCAGCTCTCTCAGATATAGACTCACAGTTTTTCTGAATTACAAATCAAAGCACAGGCACTAAGCTTTGTCTCTCATTGCAACTCATATTCCTTTGCCCCCATACATCTCCAAAAACAAAAAGAATAACAAAAGTTAATGCGTTAGTTCTAAATTATATTTTAATTTCATCACTGAAAATCTAATGTCAACATATCAAAAATCACGTTTTTTCACCTGTAGGATTCCAGAGTGGCATAGTCATAGTGCAAGTCCACTTCCTGAAAAAAGAGCAACACAACATGCTCCCAATCTAAATGTTTAACAACACAGGTACCTTCAAGAACTCAATATTGATGCTTCGTCCTCTTTTTCTCTCCTCACTCCCAACCTCTCCACCCACCTAAAACATCAGATAAACTGTAGACTGATGAGCCAGCCGCCTCCACCAGAGCGTGTGGTACTGGGAGACTGCACACTGATTTCATACACGCTCGCTCAGACAGAAAAAGAGCTCTGTGGAGCAGAAATGCTTCTCTTATTAGCAAAACTCATTCACCTGCACGCCACATTGAGTCCCTGGCAATTTCACAATAAATCATGAGAGATGCCTACAGAGGCCGGGGCAGCAGGCTGCCGCTCTGCCGCGGCAGTGCCCTCGCCTGTCAGTTTAGACACTCTGAATCATTTCGGGTTCAGCAGCCTCGTTTCATCTTAGATGAACTGAAAGGTCATCTCACACGCCACCTAACCAATATGTCTCTGGCTCCTCATCTCCCAGTGCTTCCAGTGATTACTCATTCCATTTAGAAATACCACACCTGAGTGAAATATTTCTCTGGGGATCATGGAAGGAATTTCAAGGAATTATTTCAAGGAAGAGAATTGGCAACTGTGAGTAAGCTGACCCTTATCTTTTAGGTCTCAACTCGATTTGATCTTTTACCTCAGAGAGTGATTCAGTGATGATCTAGCCTTTGCGTTTGTTTGTGAAATAGTGTGATATGTATCCACGTTTCCTCCTCTGTGTCAGGCTGCTGGACCTCAGGCAGACAATGAATGTTGCACTTGAAGCCATCAGACAGTCTGGAGTGTTGTTTAGTGAATAAAGAATGAGTTGGCCCAAGTCCAGCCCAGTATCCGCTTGAGTCTCATCAGCCTAAACACCTTAAAGCTTAACTGGCTGGACAATAGCTGAACAATTTGTACAGCCAATATCTAAGCTAGTTAGTTTACTTAAGACCTTTGGTTGAGACAGTCAACTTTCCCTCATGTGTGGTTACTAAACGACAACCGTTACAACATGATCCTGCTTGGCTGTCACTTGGTTTGTTGAGACACATTTGTGACAGTGAGCACACACATGCTGCAAGCAAGTGAGCCATTTTGTTAACAGCTCACACTTCCTGTGCAAGTGTGCGCTTCCAGAGTTGCTGACAGTGACACTTGCAGGACCGAGCCCTGCCCTACTTAACAGGCTGCAGGGAGGAGGGCAGGCCAAGTTGTCAGCAGTGCTAGGTGCTCACTGCTTAGATAAACCTGGAGGATTAGTGGCCCAGTTAAAGTTGGGGCAAAGAGGATTAGCCTCTTCTCTGAGGTGGCGAGAGATTCCCTGTGTCCTTCAACGCTGCTGGCCTCAGAGAGGAAGAGGGGGGGGGGGAGGAGGAGGAGGAGGAGGAGGAGGAGGAGGAGGAGGAGGATGGGAGGTGAAGGGGTGAGGCCCTAGTTATCATCAGAAAGAATCACCACATTTTAAAGAGGAAAACGAAAGGTTAGGTGCAATGATTAAAGGTGAAAAGCAATGAAGCACTTCATAAATTGTTGCCAGCTTGTGGTTTCATTACATCATTATGGGCAAAAGCCCATAATTACAAGCCAGGTGTTACAGCGAGGTCAATGAGACCTGAGAACCAAAGGAGTAAAAAATAAAAAATAAAAAAATACAAATACAAGTGGGCTACTAATACCTATTAAAGTAACAGTTTGCAATGACAAAGCAACTTTTACAGCTATTAAAATATATTTGTGTCCTACAGCATCTGCAGGAGTAGACATAACACTTGTCTTTCTCATCTGGGATCCGTTCGTGCAACACAGCAGAGGAATTTAGACCTCTGCAGCCATCAGCAGGCCAGAGGAGGAACTGCACATGACATGATCGTCTACAACTGAGCAGAACTTGAAATCCTATCAATGAGTTCTTACAATACAGGTTTGTAAGAACATTGTAAAAGATACAATGGAAATGATTTTCACACCTGTAATGTCATCAAGTCTCTCTAAAAAACTATATTGATGGTTGCTAAACAATACAGTCTATTTCCTGACTTTCAGGATGATAATACAGTTCCATGTGCAACAGAACAAACATCAATAACAATACAACTGTATCTGTTTGTGCAACTATAGAGTACTAACATTAGTCCTGTTAAAGGACTAAAGGAAAGAGCAAAACCAGAATAACAAAAAAAGATGGTCCCAAAGAAAATCCCATATGAATTTACAACATGTTCTTTCTTTCAAGCTTCTGTTGTTCTCCATATTCGTTTATAAAATGGATAATGTACTTACCTGTCTGTCTGATTGAATTTGATAAATAGCAAGTATTCAAGGATAAAAGAATTCAAATGACAATTCAGGTACCAGAAAACATTGTCCATGGAGAAAAAGAACAGCATGACACACAAGAGGCTTGCTTTATAAAATAAATTCAGTGTTTATTGTTATGTGCAGCAATGTACAAACCATACAAAAATGCAGACTCGAAATGTCTCTTTATAAAAGTAATGTACAGTAAACAAGAGAACAATGACCTGTGACCTTCAACAGTAATGAATGAATGAAAATGATTTCTATATGACTGAGTCTATCTGCTCTTAATGAACCCTGCCATGTAGTGCAATAACACAAATACATGCATACATACAGTAGAGATGCGTAAAAAAGAAAAGAAAAAGAGGATGCTGTATAGGGCAAGGATCCAACTGCAATGAAAACACTGCAGGAAATAGGGGGAAGCACATAATGGCAAGGCCTGAGAGTTGATTATGCAAATACCCCAGCTGCAAAGGAACAATAACTCTGGAAATTCAAAGACAAACCATAACACGGAAGGCTATTGTCTCATATTTGCACATTTGCTTGACAACTACAACCTGCTCATCATGCCCATCTTGTTCAAAACAATGTCTTTGTATTCATATAATAATGCACACATTGGAAATTGGCACAGTGCATTGTTTTAGTTTAAATGAAAGCTATGCTGCCTGGGCTGGCAGTCCAAGCCTGAGACTGTCATAGATTTGAAACTATTTAATTGATACAACATAGAAAATAGAAAGAAAATATATTGCATAAAATATTCTGCTTCTATACAGTGACATCCCACAGCCTGAAATCTAAACATTAAAATCAGTATATACATTCTAATCTGTATAGATACAACATATATAAACCTTTTAAATATAAATCAAGCAACTAAAAGCTGAACTCTATTGTCTATAAATATGCATCATACTATTATATTATATAATCTTTTCTTGGAATGATCTCCCATTTTGATTATATTTTATAAATGGGATTTGTATCAAAATGAATTTACAAAGTTAATGCAATGATACAGTAATTATGCTTCTCACTATTAGAGAACCTATGGTACAGTTTTTTTCTGTAACACTGTACTGAGACTGGAAATGCTGAAATATTCTGACTCACAAATCCCTGAGTGATCAGCTTCTAATGTCTAAAATGTAAATTCAAATACAGTACATTCATGATACGTTTCCAATTCTTTGTGAGTGAAAATGTTTGCTTCCAGTTTAATGTGTCATTAATAATACTTTTTTCCCTTATCTTTAAATCTCGGGCATTGTGTTGAGTTGAGCAGTTTTCAAGACACTGCACATCCCGTGTCTCTGTGTGTGCTCAGTCCTCTGACCTCTTACACTGGCTGTCCTCCTGTGATATTTACTATACTTTATGTGAACAAAAGGCACATGTGATCTGTGCAAATTAGTGCACTTAACAGCCAAACTGTCCCCAGCAGAGTGATGTCACTGATAGGCTACTGATGGCTCTCCACTGTCTCGTTACAAGAAGGACGCCACTGGTCCTCTGCAGGCGTCAGCGCCTGCGGGTCAGGGGCTCCATCTCTATCAGCGCCTCGCGGCCCTTACTTAACTCCACCACTCGTGGGACCACTGTGGACCAGCGGTCTGGAGGGAGGTAAAAACAAGAAGCAATTATTTAATGTGTGTGGACGAATTAGTGTGTGGTCCACATGAACATACACACTTCAATCAGCAATCTCACCTCTCCTCAAGACCCCAACGCCCTGCTGCAACACGTTAGCTTGGCTGGTCTCGCACTTGCCGGGATCCTCATTGATTATCGCCAGGTTCTGATTCCAGTGACACCAGTTGACCTCGTCCACCCTGATACAACAAGGCACTGCTGGGATTGATAGTTCTCTTTGTTGTGGCATTGGAGCTTCTTAGCATCAGTGATTATAAGTCATGCAAAAAAACATACCTGAAGCACCAGCGTCGGTCTGGTGTACCATCCCAGTTCTTCCCAACAGTCACCATCTCCCCGGCTCGGAAAGACTTGCGGAGGAAGACTGGGAATGAACGCTCGATGTCCAAGATGGTTGTTGCCCACTGTTTAAGTATATTATTTAAACATCTTCAACTAAAATATTTATTCCTTTCAAATCTCAGAAACATATTTCCTAATATATTTAAGCAATATATCACGACAGGCCGTGGTATATGCTCATTATACCACGGCTAAGGGGCGTTGTTCGGCCCGACGCGAAGCGGAGGGACGACAACCCCCTTAGAGTGGTATAATGAGCATATACCACGGACTGGAGTGATATATTGCTTTTATAAAACGGTTACGAATAAAGGCAATATAAAAGAGGGATACGCAATCAATTTCATGTAGTTTTATTCAACCAGAAATACATAATTATCCAATAAAATAGCCTCACTGTGAAAAAACTAGTCCCACCTCTCCAGACGTTAGCTCCAAATTAGCTCTGCATCTCGTCTTTTCCTCCGCTTTTTTTCAGGTTAATGTCACTGATCAATCCCCTCTACCGTTGTCAACCCTCCCCGGAGGTGAAAGTTCACCTTAAACATGTGAAGTCAACTACTTTAGTCCGTTTTTTAACATCGTAAAAACACCAGCTGTCTTTTACTACGGACTGCAACAGTCCGTTGTCATGGATACATGACAACAACTTCCATTCATACCAGTCATACGTGCCTGACGCGGAGTGATAGCTTACGCTGTGATAAGGTTTTAGAATAGTAGCCGTGGTATATGCTCAATATACCACGGCTAACAACCAATCAGATTGCGGGATTTCACCTTTCCGTTTTATAAATTATAGTATCTAACCATTCAGATAGCTTGACTCTTATTTATGAGATGTCATGGTGCCCAGAGGATGACTCCTGATGACTGTGGTCATTATCTACAGTAACTTCTCCCCTCATGTCACCATGGAGGATGCACATCTAGACTGTTGTCGTCTCAACATGTATTAAATGGTCTGCCATAATGTTGAATTGTATAACCAATCTCAATTCCATGTAACAAATGACATACCGCCAACCTCAGTTGTACTATTAGCTATTAGCGAATGTGTGCATCCTGAAATGGTGAACATAATGCCAGCTATACAACAGTATTTTATCACTGTCACCATGCTAGCATGTAGAGGTTAACAGCCTTGGTACAGCCTCACAAAAGTCACTTCTTTGTCTTGTTTACATTTCATTTTTCAAAACAGTTTGTTTCATCTTATGTGTGTTGGGGCGAAGAATGATGAGTCTGTCAAAACCTGGACAATTTACTATAGATGATTGATGAAACCAATGTTTAAGATTGAATGAATGAAAGCACCTTTGTCACTGCTCAACACAAACAACCGGCTCACCTGAAGCTTCCAGATCTTCTTGCTCTCCTTCGACACCTGTCCGACTGTCTCCCCCATCAAAGCGATCAACATGTTGAGCAGCAGCACAAACGTGAGGATGATATAAGTAACCAACAGGATGAGGAAGACTGCTGGATACTGCGCGCTGTGGATCATATCCAGCTCTCCCATCCCAATGGTCAGCTTGAACAGGTCCAACAGGAAGGTGCTGAAGGTGTCTGGGTCTCGGCACTTGGGGTAGGTGGGGCAGCCTCCTTCACATTCAGTCCCCGGTGGAGGGCACACTGTCAGCAGGGACACCAGCGCTGTGTGGGGCGGGACCAGATCAGGCTTGGTTATACAGTACAGCAATGGGAACATAAAGGAGTAGTTCAACAATATGAGAGAAACACTGAATCTCTTTCTTGTCAGGAGTTAGATGAGGAAATCTATACCACTCTCATATGTGTCTGTTAAGTATGAAACTGCTCAAGAGGCAGTTAGCTTAGCACAAAGACTAGAGGCAGCGCAAATAGTCATAACAACCATTAAACCACAGGGTGGTGATTGGTTGCCAAATTTTTTGTACGGATCAAACAGAAATAATGCATGGAGTAATCAGCATTACAGGTATGAGTTAAGTGAGTTTCTTTACCTTTGAAGCCAGGCTAGGAGCCAGAGTATGGTTAATTTAGTAAGAACACAAGTGGGAGACCCCCTGTCAAAGCTTAGTGTTAAAAGCTTAAAAGCAAACCGTCTCTAGGCTCTAACTTTATATATGACATTAACAGATACGAGATTATTATTAACTATCTCTCAGTTCAACCCATGACAAATAATAATGAATTAAGGTATTAATGCTGAAGTAATGCTGACACAGAGATGTAAATTTAGGTGAGCATACAGTAAGCCTACCTGATGCATATCCGATCATGAAGAGCACATACACCAGCAAAAATCTGAAAAGGTCTTTGAAAAGAATCTGAGAAGGAAAAATAAAAGAGGAGTGTTAAGACTCAGGGACAGTGATGTTCAGGGATAATTAATTTTCTGTTAATTTCCTCCAGGATCTAACCTTCTGTATCATAATGCTGTAGGTGCCAGTGAGTTTCAGGCCTCTTGTGAAGTATAGTGTGTTCATCCAGCCAAGGACAAGTGCAAACACCATCACAGACACATAGGCTTCAATGCCAGAAAGGTAGAGAGCAGCTGTGACTACAATCAGCACAGAGTAGATGAAACTAGAGAGGACAGAGAAAAAACTTTGTCAAAGAACCAGTTCCAGCATCTGTGACAGTCGAGTAAAACATGGAGGTTTGATTTCTAGTGTGTCTGGCATTGTTACAGAATGTAGACATCACAGCCATGTTGTTATGATCTAAATCAACACGGTTCAGAGAGGTGCACGACATCCTCTGCTCTTTGTTTGTATCCCGAGTTTAATTAAAGATGTAAACTATAAAACATGCCAGCGAGGAGGTTGAGATATTAATTAGATGACTCAATTAAAAGGATACAAAATTTGCCCTCGGAAAAAAGTCAGCAAGAGCTGCAGCAAATACGAGGAAGAGGCGGAAGAAGGATAGAGGATAGGGACTCACTACAGCAGCTGAAAGGATCCATCAATAAATAAAGACTTCACCCCAGGACACTTCTTCAGGAAGACGTCTTTAATCTGCAAAAAGCAGGAGAAACATTTCCATGATGACAATAACAGTATCGTTCGGGCTCTGAGTTTGATGCAACAGACTGGAAAACAGTGTTGAGACAATCAGTGATCTGTAGAGATGCGTCAGACTCACATTGGTGAGGAAAAAGAAGATTCCTGATGCCAAGGTGACAATCTCTCCCACCATCCTCAGGTAGTCTGAGGATGTATTGTAGGGGTACGGAGGCTGGAAGGGAGGAAGACTTAAGATTTAATTTAGATTCAACTCAGTCTGAATGTTTTAGTATTACAGCCACTTGCTGGTTAGTTTATTTTACTATTAGCACATAACCCTCCATTTGTTTTTCGTTAAGATTTGTGCACAGATGGTAATTGTCGAGTTTAGGAAGATTTTAAAATTAGACAAAGCTTCTGTTTCTCCCTACTTCTCATCTTTATGCTAAGCTAAGCTAACCAGCTGTAGATTCATATTAAGTGTACATACGTGAGAATGGATATACACATCTACCACTTGCCAAGAGAGCAGATAAGCGTATTTAGTCCTTAAATACATGATGCATTAGCATTTCATATGAAAACATCTAACGTACTGCAAATGTGGCCTGCATGGAAATCCACTGAATTAAATAAGCATAAAGAAACATATATAACATACATTTAATACCTGCTATATATTCATGTGGTGTATTGAAAATTCATTGCTGCAACAGCACATTCAACATTTTCAAATTATGAGTCACTGATCAGGTCTCCTGTGAATCTACTCACGCTGGGAGGGGAATCTATATTTTCAGTTGTGCCATACCCACCGTTCCCTGTGTAGGGTGGTAATAAGCCACAAGGGTAAAGGTGATCATGGTGATGAGGTAGGAAACCACACTGATGTAAAAGGTGACAGCACCAAACTTCTGCCATTTGGCCCTCAGCAGCTCATTGATGGGCTCCACTGCCAGCATCTCGTGGCGGTTCTGAGAACAAGACCAGAAACATGACACAAGTACAATGTAATAAATATAAAGGATAAAACAACATCCTGATCTATGTACACACAGGCCTTTTTGCACACTTAAGTTTTTGATGCCGTCATACATTTCAAACAATTTTGTTTTGTCTTCACAATGTGAACGCTGGGGATTTGTTGCTCCAAATACTTCTTTCACAGTTAGTCTTGCAGGTGTCTTAATTCACCTCATTGCGACTGTTGTAGACGAGGATTTCCAGCACAGACGGTTCCTCTCCACACGTATCCAACGAAGACAAATCGTAGAGGGAGGAGTACACTGGACCATACGCCCAGTCCTTAAACTTTCGAGACAGATGCCGAACTTCCTCATCTTTGATCTCTCGTCGGATAATGTGCTGAAAAACCTGGAAGAATACGAAGAAGCTGAACTGAAGTAGAAATGTGTTGATAAAAACTTTTATTGTGCTGATCCTGCATTATCCCTACCCCTATCTTGCCCAGCTTGGCGGCCATCATGAGAGGTGACATGCCGTCACTGTTGAGCACTGTCTCCAGGCTGCATTCTGGGTAGAGCTTAGCGCTCTTGATTAGCAGCAGGTCGTACATCTTTGTGAGGAAACGTGTGTTGTCCTTGGTGTTGTCCGCGATGTGCACCAGGGCGTGCAGCACCGTGTTTCCACGTGAGTCCTGGCGCCGCAGGTCAGCCTTCTTGTGTGGATTCTCAGTCAGGTAGTGCACAATGTCAGGCTGGTTGGTGCACGCAGCCAGAGAGAGAGGCAGCTCACCTGGGCATACAGAGACAGAGACAGAGAGAGAGAGAGCGCTCACTTCACACTCAATTCACAGGAGATTAGGAGAACTGCATTTCATCTTAAAAATAAGCAAATCAACAGGAGGGTTAATTAAGAACTGTAGCTGGCTTCTGTATGTTTTTGCAAAGCATACTAAACATGGATCAAAGATTTGACTTAAATCCCTGCTATGAAAACAGCACAATTAGCAGTTGTTTGAGGGAGGGGCGCAATAGGGCCAGAGTGCCAAAAGCAGCAGCTGAAAATGAGCCGTTGCCATGGGTGACAGATTACTTTGTCACCTCACATAGAAACGCTCCTCTTCATGGATTTGCACGGGTGCATGCAGAGTGTTAGCGTGAGTCTAAATCCCATTAGCCATCAGCCCTGCCAGGTTCCTGTTCACCTCACTGCAAAGCTCCGCAGCAAATTACTCACACTGTGCCCGGACACGCTGGGATTTGGGAATGACAACCGTGCTAAGTGCAAATAGAAATCATCTCCTCTGTGATGAGTTAGGAATATAACACTTGAATGTAATCAAATAAACAATTCTTAAATTGGGTTGGGTAAAAAATAAAACAGAGTCCACAACAAGCTGCTTCTACCTCTTCTAATGTTTGTTTTTTTTTGTCAAATTAAAATTAATTATATCTGCTATAATTATAATCAAAAAGCTAAAGTAGCATATTGTTATAAATAAAAACATATTTTTCTCTGAATACCACACTGTATACATTGATGGAGGAGGTAGCAGAGGCCAGCAGAGGGCAGCGTTAAGTTTAATTTACAGGCTGTTTTATTTTTCCTTCTTTTCTTAGAGGTCAGTGAAGTCCTTCCCACTGGCAGAGGATGTTTACTTTTCTTAACTGCTGAATACAGACACCTTTCACTAGACTTGCATCTCGAACACGTGACATAATGCTCGTCTTTCATGTGTTTTCGGAGCATGACTAACGTTGGTTCCTCGTACGATACTTCAAGAAAACATTTGGGTGAAAGGTGGAGTTCACCACTGGACCACTGCAGTAGCCAGACATTAGTCCAGCCACGTTGAAAAGAGAAAGGGTGGGGTCTTGTGTCACTTCATTTATGAATGGCAGCAGAGGTTTCCTTGCCAGGAAAATGTAATCGTGGTCAACTATTTTATCTTGGCAGCTGTAGCACATTACAAAACTTTGATGTCAACTCCAGGTTGTAAAAGACAGAAAGGCTGCTTATGAGTGAAGCAGAAACTGAGCCAATGTGGAAACTGAAAGAGTGACCAGTGAAGTCACAGAAACCTCAGACGCACCACATCATTACAGACGTATGAGGCAGAAAATACAGTCACAGCTTTTCAGAGGCCTATGTCTGAATGTTTGTGTGTTTTATCACATAATGGCAGAGTATTAATACAGTACAGAAACACAATTAACTCTGTTGTTAAAAAACAAGATTTATGTGTGTGATAAAGGTCTTTACCGAAGTAGAAGTAGCCCCCCTCGTCTTTGGGCTGGAAGAAACGTCCCCTGGCCTGAGCATGAACATCAGCCCCATTCTCCACCAGCAGCTGAACATACTGCTTACAGCGTCGCTCTATGGCAATGTGGAGCGCCGTCTGGCCTGACAATATAACCAAACCACAGTACAAAAGCATTACTTCATACCCCTGCTTTGTGTGCTGTGAAAAATACCTGAAACACTTTTTCAAATAAATAATGTCATAAAATCTAGCTTGCCATTTGTCCACAGAAATATGTCTTATGTGAAACTGATGTCCAATTATAAACTCGTGGGTGCTGGTCATAAAAAAACTGACTAAATTGCTCTGTTGGTGAGATTTATGTGTAGGTTGTTTCTCTGGGATCAGCACTCAGAAACGGAGCCCTTTAACATTTTTATGTTGTCATAAAAAACACTCCAGCTTCTGCAAAAAAAAAAAAAAGAGAGAAACTATTTGTGATAAGTGCAGCAATTAGGCAAGGCAAGGCAAGTTTATCTGTATAGCCCATTTTTACAAACAGTTTGTCTCAAAGGGCTTTACACAGCATCATAACAACTTCCTCTGCCCTTAGACCCTCACTCACGTCGACAGAGGAAAAACTTCCCAAAAAAACACTTAGCAGGGAAAAAATGGGGAAAACCTCAAGGTGAGTAACAGGGGAGGGAAGGATCCCTCACCCGGGACGGGCAGACGTACAATAGATGTTGTGTATAGACAAGAAAACACTTTATAACGTGGAATATGGGAAACATTCAGACTGGGGCAAGGAGGGCAGGCCGGTTGAGAAGCATATTTGATCAATATGTATCACACCACATCACACCACACCACATTTTGTACTCCAAGATCAAATGGTTTCTGTCACTGTTATCTCACAAACTGTATACAACTGTGTAATGCAGTCATTGCAAATAAGTACCTCTTCCCCCTAATTGGGCCTCACCCACCAGTCTGGTTTAATAACAAACCACTCTGTTAGGTTCAGTGATGTGGAGGGGGTCGTAGTCTATTATAAACAACTCTTTTAAATTACAAATGAGTTTAATGTAACAGCATCTTGTCATTATGGGGTTGTTTCCATACCTCTGTAATAGAGATCTCTAAAGGGTGAATTGATAAATTCTCTGAGGTTTCCAGTCTTGTCTGCGATGTCCACCAGGAGTGGAATGGAGTCGTTCTGGCCACCGTAAAGGTTCATCAGGGCTTTAGGTAGACACGTCTTACCCGTGGATGGCTCTGGGAAAACAAGAAAGGGGATGAAATAAAAACATAAATTTCACTTCACAGAATTGTTTAGACAGGATAGTTACTTACTCAACAAACTGAAATACACCCCATCATCACTACCTTTCATAGTTCAAATGTGTTGATTTTGAATTTATTTTAAACTGGATTAAATTAACAATTATAAACATTATAAAAGTGGAAACTGTTGTAATCATCCTGCAAATGCATGATTATGATTGAGGATGGTTGGTCAATTATCTGTCTTTATAGTATCTATTAGTTATTTTGACCATTAATATGTTCTTTCATCTGGTTTACTATTCAGTATTATCCTTCTTGAACTGTTTATCTATTTCTATTTCAACCATTTATCTATTCCTTATAAAGACCAATTTTAACCGTGTATTACTTAGTTTCAGATATCTGATTCATCTAGTTTTGCACTAGTTTTCAACTATTTAACCATTACTTCCGCCTAACTATTCCAACTTAATCCACTGCAAACTTTTTCACTATTTATCCATCAGGCTAACTTAAGCTTTTCACTATGACTTTTCTACTTTCTTATGTCGATCAGTTCCAACTGATTCAATATGTGAATAGTATTTAATCAAATAATAATTTATCTCTTTTTTTATTAACCATGCTATGCCAAAGCCTCTCCATGTTTTCTCTGGCAACTGAATAAGTGGCTGTCTGGATTAAAATATGATTTCCTGTTATGTTTCTCTGAATGGGCAGACAATGAGTAGGCTACAGGAGGAAAGAAGACAGAGTTTTGTGAATTTTGATTTTTTTTTTTTTTTTTTTCTTTTTGGCCTACAGTATTCATGGTCATAAGAGCAAACTGTTGAAAAGAGGGGTCAAGGCAACCCGCCACTATTTTTAGTCAGGGGTTTAGTCCCCCCACCCCCACCCAAAAAAGATTATAAGCCTGAAAGATGACAGTTTGCTGTGATTTTTCTCTGCTCCTTGTTATAGGCCTGAGAAAACTCCGCAAACAGACAGGAAGCTTTCCTTGGGCCTGCCCTTAGCAGACAAAGACCACAACACCACTCCACCTTTTCCCCCTCACATCCTCTGAGCAAAAAAGGGAAACTAGGGAATAAAAGGGGTCAAAGATAAAAACCACCTAGATAAAGCTGAGCCTCTGCTTTAGAGCAAAGGCACAGTTGGGACTTGAGTAAGAACTCTGACATAAACTGTGTTAAAAAGTGAGAAATTAGGGGCGGAGTTTAGCTCAGTTGGTAGAGCACCCGCCCCATGTGTTGAGGCTATAGTCCTCGCTGCAGGCGGCCCCGGTTCGAGTCCCGCGTCGGACGGCCCTATCCTGCATGTCATTCCCCCCATCTCTGCCTCCCATTTCCTGTCATACTCTCAACTGTCCTATCGAATAAAGGCATAAAAAGCCAAAAAATATACTTTAAAAAAAAAAAAAAAAAAGTGAGAAATTAACTTGTGTAATCGGTATCTTAAACCATTTTATTCCCTCACAGTCTCAATCTGCAGTAGCTAGTGGGTTTCAGACAAGTGAAAAATAAATATATTCTACACAATTTAGTCTCACCTCTGAACTCCTCATCAGTTAACCGCTTTTCGTTACTTTGCAGGTATTCCAACAGGCCCTCGAGGGCCTCGGGGTCTCCACGTGACACACAGTCAAAAAGGACAGAGCGGTTGAAGGTTTTCATCACCTTTGGTGGTTCTGAGCTTTGACCATCATCACAGGATGTCTCCGTTTTACTAAGAAGACAAAAATATATAAAAATGTAAATCACACATTTAATGTGCTTAATGACATGCTGCATTATCTTTAAACCCATGCATTTTGTTGGGCGAAACTTTTGATACACAAACCATCTTTTAGGTAATCACACCCACACCCTTCAGTGCTTCTGTAAATAGACCTCTGTGTAGTGTTTGGGACAGGTATGGCAGCCAGAAACAGGCAGCAGCCTAAATATTACCTCAACGGCTGCAGAGGAACCAACAACATGCCCTCTGTTAGATCAGTGAATGGACTGAAAGAAGGGCTGCACTGTGTGTGTGTGCGTGTGTGTGTGTGTGTGCATGTGCATGTGTGTGTGTGTGTGTGTGTGTGTGTGTGTGTGTGTGTGTGTGCTGATTTTATGACATCATTTTCCAAACCACCCCTTTTGTCCCTTTAGAAAAACATCCAGTTTACCACTGGTAGGACAAAAAGTAAACCCTTAAACCAGGTAGTTTAAATTCTGGAGAGTGAGCCCCCTTCTCACCCTCTTGGAAGCTTCTTCCTGCGCTTCTTCTGGTTGCTCATATTACCATAGGTACCATAGTCAAACAGCGAGTCCATGGGTGCTTTCTTGGGGCCTGGGACCACATTTGACTCATATATGGTTGACTCCAAAAGGTCCATTGGAGTGGAAATGCCCTTTTTGAAAGCACCCTGAAATTTCATCCGCAGGTTCTGTCGGCCATCTGCAGGTTGGCCGGGCTGAACCGCCTCCACGGCTGAATCCTGACTTGTGTCCATCTGAGTTGACGGAGAAGCGTCCACACTCTCGAACAGGTCTGAGAGCTCAGACAGGGGGAATGCCACCTCGCTCTCAGGCTGAGCGGCCCCGCCATTTCCTGTGTCCAGAGAGAGATCAGCTTTGGCAGGAGCTGAACCGAGGGTGTCGGCCCTGGACAGAGCAAGGTGGCACCTTCTGAAGAGAGCAGCACGGCCCTGGAATAAAAACCATGACAAAATGTTCTGAGTGAGCTGCATGGCCTTTTGGTAATTAGGAAAGTCTTGTACAAATGGAAAAAGAAGTCTAATCTGTTCAAATCCAAACGCTCCATATTTACTCATAAACTGTCAGCTCAAATTGTTTGGCTTTAGATCTGCTGTCGTCAGCATTCAGGCTTTTATTTTCTTCTGAACAGGTGTCTCCCCATTTTCATAATTTGTCTCCTTCCTCTCTTCACATGCATGAGTTCTTGCTTATCACTGTAGCAGTAAGTGAAATTATCTGTCCTTAATAATGGTGCACACTAGTTTCCAAAAGAAGGCTGAGGAAGTACAGAACAAAGGATGGAGGATAGAAGGATAAATAAGAGTTTAAGAGATGCAGTTAGAAGTAATAAGCAACATGGAGAATTGCAACAGAATGGTACCAGAAGCAAGGTATTAACAACTATGATACTTCTTTTACTCATTATGTTTTGATTCGAGTGGGAATTATGAGCCCAGGTTAAAGTAGAGGCAAACCACCCAGTTACTGACACATCTCCTCTCACCTCATCTGATCACATCCTCATTCTAGTTAGTAGATACCAGCCTTCAAAACAATCAATTTTGTAAAGTTAAGTTGTAGGCTACATTGCTCTTGTAGCTCTTGTTGGTATTTACGCTGGAAGTAAACATTCTTTTAATAAAAAATGGATCATGATCTGAGAATGTACAGTCTTTGCTATTGGCGCTCTACAGCCAATCCAAATCAATAGAGACTTGGACAAAAAACATTAAAAAATGAAACTGATGAGAAATTGTTTTAAGGTTAGAATTATCAAAGATACGCTGGGAATCAGAAGCAGCTTTTGAAGAATGGAAGTGACATTTCACCCCTTTGTACCTCATTCATCCCTTTTATCACAATGATGTGCCAAATTCCTCGTCAGCGGAAACTGGAAATGATGCTGAAGCATGTGGGCACCCTGCAGAAGAGAGGAACCATCATATGAATTACCGCCACAGGATTACAGACAAAAAAGACCTGTATGTCGTAAGTCACATTAAAAGAGCTCAGTCATTTGTGGTTTGGTTCTGTGGAAAACATAGCAAAGCACCGATGCCAAAACCAACATCAGTGTGAGCAGCGATTGGTCAGAGGGACGTGTTTCCTCTACCAGACAGAGTCACGCCAGCTGTCTGTTTAACACAGGACACACACAAAACTGCATTCATCTTGACTCTTTAGAGGAGGTATAGTGGAGCTCAATATTGTCTATTCTCTCAACTACTACATGCTGTATAGCATGCAAGGAAATGTATAGTACATGACATCCTCACGTGTCTCCCTGCAGCTATCTTTTGAGTCATACCCTTTCCTGAGTTTGTTCATGACATTGACCATTTATCTAGTCCAGGCTGTGTTGTAATGGAGCAACACAAACAATGGAGTGGGGGTCCTGCTAAGGGAGAAGAATGACTCATAACCCCGTCTGACACAGGGGATTATCATACCTTTACACTTGAGCAGGCATTTGATAGTAAAAAGATAGAGGACCAAAAAGAAGCTATACCCTTGCTAAATATAACACCAGACTAAGAACAAAGGAGTAAGTTGTTTAGTGGACAGAGGAGCCACTGTGTATTAAACTGTCGCAGTGATAGAACGGGATCATAAAATATCAAGTGGGCCCAAAGCTCTCATATTATCCACTCATTGGGACAGAAGTTACAAATCCACTTGAGAGAGTGGCTCTAATGTCCCATCAGAGATGTGGGACTTCCTGTTCTGTCACTGCTGATGTGACATTATCCAGAGCAAGAGAGGCTGGGGGCTCTTCATAGAGCCAAAGAGCTGCTGGGAATTACACAAGTAGAAAAAAAAAAGAATAAATAAATAAAAAGTATAATGTTTTCACATAAGATAATAAGATTTTAAGGAATACAACTGAGGATCTAATGGGATGGTTTTAAACTGTATATTAATGAATTAAGTGGGTGTGAATAAAAATGCCAAGTTCTAAAATGTCAAAAATGATGCTGATGATATCAAACATTAAAAACTAAATTACAGAGAAAACTTCGTGTTTATTAGAAAGTTCAGGTTTCTGTCTCAATAATGAACTAATGCAGAAGTTGTAAAAAAAAAAAAAAAAAAAAAGGAAAAAAAAAAGAAAAAGAAAAAAAGAAGAAGGAGCATAAGGAATAAGAGTTGTTTCTTACCTTGATTTAATCGGTTGTTCTTATTCTCTCTTTAAAAAAACAAAAAACACAAACACAGACAGACTATTAAATCGCAGTTTTCGCCAAAGTTTTGAAAGAACAAAAACTCCTCTCTCGCCCGGCTCCTCTGCAGGTTTAACGTGACTCCTGCCAGTTGACTCCAACCACAGCTTCCCGCAGCTCCACGCGTCCGTCACAACGTCTGCTTTCACTGATTTTTTTTGGGGTGGGACCACAGGGTGGGACCCGGGTGGCAAAGTTGTCTGAATCCCAAGACCAAAGAGGAAATACAACACACAGTCCCTATGGTGGCCGCTAGGTGGTGGTTCCAGCAGAAACCTCGGTCCATCACAGTGTCCTCTCCATGGCCCACTCCTCTGAAAGCTCCAGAGGAAAACAGACGTGTTTGGAGTTGACATATTATGGTCTCAGCGTGAGGTATCCATTCTCCTAATGAAAACAAAGCTCATCTCGCCAGTTGTGCAACTTTCCATCATTTCCCATGACCTCCTGATGGAGTGTGTCCATGCTAACCCAAATATGTTCATCTCTGAGAACTTTGCATTTTAGCTCAGGCTGGCCTTTTTACCTGTTATTGTAAAATCTTCAATTACAAGTAGCTAAAAAAAAGAAAAAGAAAAAAATATATTTACTGTATAATATATAATAGATAATTTCAACAGTAGCTATTATTAAGTATTAAGTAGCCTAGTTTATTTTACAGATTGACAGGTTTAGTGTGCGTTCATGTAACAAGTCCAGTAGGCTAATGAACTGGAGTTATTCACCTTCACCACTGTAGATTTCCTTTTCTGCTCTGTGTTGGAAAACTGTAGAGATAAACAAGAGGAAGAACAGAAGGAATAGAGCACATGATTTGAATTGTTGCAGAGTGCAGTCATTTTTATTGCAAATGGTGGTTTACATGAGCTGAAAATACAAGATTTGTTATTTTCTCTGTCAACAGCATAATTTCACCCACAGGAGACATCAGACAAACAGTTCAGAGCATGCACTCAGAGGAGCACAGACTAACCAGAGGTCATTAACATAACCTGTACCCCAGCTTTTTGTCCGTAAATGCCACATTTGACAAAAAAAATCCTTTCAAACAAGCATGTAGAGGGCAAAACAATTGTAATGCAAAACCTCATGTTCCCTTGACAAATGTATTAAAAGAAAATCCACATTTAGTTTTAAGTAAGAACCTGAGAGCAGAGTGGACTGAAAACTTGATGAACCATTGCTTCAGAAAAATAGAAAGATATGAAAGTCCTGCATAACAAAGAGGTATAATAGAGGCAGACCAGACCCCCAGAGATAATTAGCATTTTGTTCGTAAAGGGGGAGTTCGGGTCTTTTGACGTGGGGTTGTGTGATGTCTATAGTCAGTGCATTACCTGCAGTAGATTCTGATCCCAATTAGGAGACTCACAGAGCTGTGTGTTGCTGCGCATGGGGCCACCACAAAAATATGTTTTAGACACTTCTAGGCTAGCTACATGTCAGTAACTCTGCCAGTCCACTGCTGCTCCTGCTTCGCTCTCCCGAGTGGTAGTGTGCTGCTCAGAATCTGCTGCAGGTTATATACCACCTGTATATGACTATCTCACACAACCTCACATTAAAAAAACAAACCCTGAATCATCCCTTTAATTGATCTCCTTGGTTTACAAAAGGTGACATCTATAAAAACATATGATTAGAGGCAGAAAACTTAAGTATCTCCAGCTTAAGGCACAAACTGGTGTGCAATGATAAAAGCCATTTACAACAGTGGACATACTAACACCTATCTGATCTATCCATTTTTGGATAGATTACGGATAGATTATTATTATCTATCTATTGAATCCAACATCAAACACTGTAAATGTTGACACAGGGTAAACTGGTGATTGTTTGGTGTAAACTATAAGTACCATTTTGATGACTTTGATGTAAAACATAAAAAACGTAAAAATTCTGATCCAAAAATGTTCAGCATATGTGGGATGCGTGTGATTTTGATTTGTTGTAGTTTTCTGATTATTAATATGATTACTAATAAAAGGAGCCTCTTTCTTTCTCATTGCAAAGATGATATTTTTGTTCAATGTCGGGTTGTTAATTAAGTCAGTAAGTTCACTTAAGGCTTTTGTAACAGTCCTGTTGCTGGTTTAAAAACATTTGTTGAGTTGGTAGCTCTTTCATTCTTGGTATAACTCTCTGATATTTATGTGAGTATCATTTACACAAATACCAGGCTTTATTTTAAATGCAGGATAGTTTTCTATGGAGAGACCTGACTCTTCAGATTAAGAAATACAGCGTTCAAATCTGTGGATGTTTTGGAAAATTTTCCCCAGAATCAAAAACAACAGTGAGTAAAAAGGCACACACAGAGAGCCAGAGCAGGCAAACAGATGACGAAAAGTGCACAAATATTTGATGTGTATTATAAATACACCCTCAAAGTGAGCTGTCAGATGACCTGAGGGCAGCCAAGTCCAACTGTAAACTGCACAAGTGTAGATTGCATAATGTCGTTGACTTCTAAACTAAGCAGGGCACAGAGGAGCATCCAGCAGTCACACTTTGTAGTCAAGGTCAGCATTCATCTTGTTGTACAGCTCATAGATAGCATCAACTGTGGCAGAAAAGTTGATGAGGAATTTTCTGATTTTCTCCATGCACTCCTCCTCCTTGACGTCCCGACCCTTGGAGAGAGCCTTCAGGAAATCTGACTTATATGGAGCAGCGAAGAGTGCTGCCTGAAAGCAGACAGAGACACCACATTGGGACAACGCTACATCCATTTTTAAACAAGTCACACAGACCAAGCTTGTTTGCTCTCGATGATACAAATCTCTTATGAAATAAATGTCAAGTGACTCACTTTGAACAGCTGTTGCACCAACCAGCCATGGTACTTCTTCAGGGCTATTTCATAGGCTTTGGTGACGTTGACTCGAATGAGGTTTGGGTTCTGGTCATCCTTCTCACCGTCTACCAGACTTTGGAGGAAGACTTGGATAAATCGTAGACCCCTGTTGAAAAAAAGAAGATGTGCACTGTGGTCATAGATACAGAACTTGATGACAATGAAGAAAACACAAAACACACAAATGTGAAGTTTCTCAAACCTCTTCAGCCACAAGAGAGCGAGTGTTGCTCCAACTTTGGGCCATTCTGCTCCATGCATTTCCTTCTCTGCCTCCATAATCTGCTGTAGCGTCTTGAACCGTGATGGGTTGGTATCATAAACTGCCTTGATTTTCTAGTAGTTAAAACAATACATTTTTTAAGCAGTAGAAGTTAATGAGAAATACACGAGCAGAGCGACAAATTAACTCAGGTCGCATTAAAGAATAATTAAACTTACTATGATGTTCCCGGATATGTCAGCTTTAATTGGTGCAAAAATAGTAGAGCCAAGGCAGTCTGAGGAGAAATATTAACACAGGGTGTGGCTGAAATGAATGAAAATGAACACACAATACATAAAATAAATACAATAATAAAAAGTACTATTATTGTCTACTCTTAGACTAATATTAGAGAATATTAGAGTTTGTGACCAAAATAAATCAACTATCTCAGGATCTAACAAAGTAACTGTCAAAACTTGAGTTCAAGTTTGTGTGTGTATATGGCTTCTTGTTGGATGTCTGTTGGGTTTATCATTTTGATTTTTATTATAGAATTACAACCATTAAAAAAAAAAAATATCATTAATAATTCACCACCAAAAAACTTTCATTTTTTGAGTATAGCTTTCCTTATTTACTCTTTCGTGTGTCTGTGTTCACTCACACTGAACTTCTAGTCAACACTAGAGCTCCAGAAAATCCCAAATACATTACACACAGGCTACATTACAAGGGCAAGTAGTGCAGTAGGGCAGTCACAAAGCTGGTGTCTTTAATTCATTACAATAAATTTTTGATATGTGTGGCTTAGGTAAAGTGCTGGATCAACTATGAAATCTACAGTATACATGATGCTCTTAAATATTTTTCTAAACAAATGTTTTGCCAAATGTATAAGCTTTATAAAACAAATGTAAATTGCATATAATTGTAAACATTTGGCCTAAGTAGTTAAAATACTCAATAAAGCCACTATACCTTATTAGACTAAACTCACTATTACCTGCAGTATTATAATTGGGTGTCTTTTAATCAGGTTGCTAGTGGAGTATTTGGTGACAGCACTGTGAACAAATAGACATCTCGAGTCCGGACCACACACGGCTCCTGGTTGACCCACTGACACAACAGACAGCTTTCAGCCCCTGAGCTGTTAGTGGAAACTACTCATGACCAAATCCGTTGTGCTGATGTGATGTATCACCACAACGCTGATGGCAGTATATCTAGTTTCAGAGACATCCTCATCCTCTGTGGTTTTGTTCTATATCTTCGACACTATACAGAGGTTAAAAAATGTTGCAGTGTTTCTGGGGGTTGCATGCAATCAACTCTACTAAAGCTAAAATGTATTCTAACAATAATGAAATAATGAATAATTGTGTATTAACAAACCGCATCATTTGTTCAGCTCTTGGCTCACGAACAGTCGTGCGCACCCACACAGTTGTTAATTATTCTGGGTAATTAGACCTGTTCTCAGGGTGAAGTTAGACAGTGGTGGAAGGTGGGAGATTGACCAAGCTGCTAAACAACAGACTTTAAGTAGCCTAATCATAAAAATAGTACTTGTGCTGCACCAAAGTGATGGAGTTCTCAGTAAAGCCCAGGAGAAGAGATAAATTAAAATACCTGTGTGACTGTATAATGTGTGTGCAGGACTTTAATGGCTTGTTGGAAAGTTGGCCAAGAAATTTCTAGGTCACGAAAAACAATGGTGACAAGGAGGAAAGAGTTTAATGTCGACATCAGACTTGGTTCCTCTCAAGGGTTTCACGTGGCAAATTCAATAGAGGACCTTTGGCATATTAATACAGAATGAAGTCACACAAAGATGCCCTGGTGCACCATGCCGCCAGTGAATGGGCAAGGGGAACTCAACACCATACTAATCAATTTTCACAACTTAAAATCCAGGCCAGTGGATTAAATTATGCATGCTAAAGGATTGTCGACAGCTTGATGGAGAGAAATACGATCCAAAAAAAGATTATCATTTGGAAAGAGCAAGATCGTTTCATTATAGGTTTGAAAGAAGTGTTGCGACAGATTTCCCTCATGAAAAGACGTGTGCTTATTAGTCAAGGTTGAACAAATACATCAGTGGAATAACACCCATTGCAGTGGATTGCTTTTAAATAAAACCTCGTATTTTCATGGCTCTTCAACCAATTTATCAGCCCACTACACTCCACTGATACAGTACTATAAATCTACATGCTTAAAACTAATTAAGACTTTGTCAGTGCCATCAATCTGGCCTTTGCTGTCACTATAAGTCTGTAACAACTCAGTCATTATAACAAGCTGAAAAATAATACATTTATGTAGTCTATAAAGAAACAGCATTTCTGTGCAGCCAGTGACATCTGAGGAAACGTTTTTCACAATTGTTTCCACAATAATTTCATGTCCAGTAATGTCACTGTGTCTGCTCTGTCACACTGTGGAAACTTTACTTACCAAAGAAGGGTGGAAGGTATGACACAGCCTCCAGAAACGGTCTGGTTTCCACCTGTCTGTCAGCTGGCAGCTGTCTGAACTGGTGCTCCATTAGCAGAGCCATCTCTTCAGTGCGGACACTCTTCCCTCTGAAATGATAGCAACAGGTTGTCAACTCTCCACTGCTGATTTACTGTGACACTAACAGAAAGTGTGTGTGTGCGTGTGTGGGAGGGAGGGATGGCAGGGTGGCGCACAACACACACACACCCAAGTACCTACTCTGAACCCAGGTGACGGCGGAATATCCAGCCCGTCGGCTCATGTGATCGACTTGTTATTGATAGATCCGGGTCATCGCCACCCCTCAGGTAAACGGGCAGATAAACGGCACTTCGAAGTCCAGACGAAAGACTACAACAGCACCTGAGGTGCTCCAATCAGCTGACACTGACTGGTCTTCCTCTCCGTTTAATCATGCGCCTTTACTGCCTACTAATGGAGTTTTGGGGAATAGGAAGATCTCACAATGTGGCCTGCAGGCACATCATCGATGATGGCCTGTTGACTTTACTGAGCTGTCACTGAGTTACAGACAGTGCTGAGGGGCTGCACTAATCAAACGGGATTTATAGGATTCAATTATTATTAAATTATTTAATTATATAATTAATATTAAAATGTAAATGTAGACCTACTTAATTTAAATTTGCCATAGTTACTGAGAAAAAATAAAACTTATCAGAAAAAGTAATTCAATTGTGATTTCATAAAGGACTGGCATAGCCGACAGCATAATAAAGCCAAAAAGTTTATTCTGTTGCCTGGCAGGAATGCCCTTTTGGCATCTGCAGACAATGTGTGCCAGGTGATATGTGTGAGGTCTAATTCAGCATTGTGTTTTCATTAAATATTAACTTGGAAAGGTCACTGGTTGTGAAATTTCTACAGGGCAGCAACAGACTAAATTAATGATGCTGAAAAGTAATTGAAAGTAAGGGATTACAACACTTTAATAAAGTATCAGTAACATTATATATCATATTTTTTTATAGGGTTGCTGAGGGTTAGTTGATAATTTCAACAATATATTTTTTGTTGTTGAATTAGGCCTACTTCTTTTGTTAAATAGAAATTTAAAAAAAAAAAGTGTTATTGTTTTTGTTCTTTGTAGGTGGTGATTGATTATAGGGGTCTAGAATTAGGTCATATAGTATCGTTATATATTACTTTATTGTAAAAAAAAAAAAAAAAAATCAGCTAGACAGCATTAAGAAACTGGGAATAACAGCAAAATGAGGAAGAACAGTAAAGTGACTTACGCATGTTTCAAGGAAATACGTTTCGCGTTCCATCAATTTTGGCCTGACCTCATCCCGTAGCGTGGGTATAACCAGGAAGTGTATCGGTAACTAAGGAAAACGGGGGCTTTGGGCTGCGTAACGCAAACATCCATGGCATAAAGGTGTGTTTTCTGTGTGGAAATTGAAAGCATCGCCTACATTTCACGAACATTTAAAACAGGCAACCCACCTCGCCATCGAAGAGGTGAGTATTATCAGAGACGTTCTAATATGAGGTCTAGAAGGACTTTGGTATTATGTTGTTTATCGAGTCATAAATGCTCCTAACTAAGGTGCTTGACTGTTGCCTGGCGATGAGAAGTGCAGCCAACAGCCCTTTGTTTTTATTGTTTTGACTTTTTTCTGTAAACCTTTTATGCATAAAACACATCCAAATATGCAACAAAGCCGAGACAAGAGAGTAACGGGACGCAGTTTTGTGTGAACGAGTGATCTTTGTTAATCACACACACACGCACACAAAAGCTTATGTTTGGATAAGTTTGTGTTAAGTTCATGTAACACACTAAAAATAAAACAAGCAACATTAGTCAAATCAAGTTTAGGACATGTTTACTTATGCTATGTGTTAATTACGATACAGCTCTATGGCTCTTCCGACCCTCTCCGCCCATATGCCCAGCCGGTCCCGGGGGCTGGCCGGACAGCTGGCCCGGCAGCGGGAGCAGGAGGCTCGGTTGCGGCAGCAGTGGGAGTTGCATGCTCGGTACTTCAGAGAGCAGAGTGTCCGCAGCCAGAAACAGGCGGCGTGGAGCTCCCGACACTCCTACCAGCAGAGGTGACTTCATCCATCACAGTTACAGCATGATTTCATCAACAACTGACAGATAGATAGAGCAAGTCAGCAGCGGAAAGTACCTTAGTGCCTTTACTCAGTTGGGTTACTGGACTTATAAACACACAGTTGAGACACTGGACTGCATTACAGAGAGATAAATGGAACTATCCACACATACACAAGTGCAAATTAATTTATTTGTTTAGTGAATTGACAGAAAACAATATAGGCGTTTCTCTCTGTTCTCAAACACAAATAAATTAATCAAGAAAATAATCAGCACCATATAACATCCTTCTTTTACATTGATGCAAGAGTAATAATGTAATTGTATAATATATATGAGAGTTTAACTCACTAGGGATATGTTTTTCCTGCTGTTGTATATTGATGTGTTGATGAAAAGAAGTGACCACCTCTGACACCTCTTCACTTGTATTTAAAAATACTTTATTACAAGGAGGACAGTGTCATAAAACCCCACCGAATCTGGGAAAATCTCTGATGCATATTGTGAGATCTCTCTGCTTCAGCTCAAACTACTGTCTTTATATACAATTTCTTATCTCCATCTCTATCTAGCCCCTAAGCTGGCGGTTAACCTTTGAGCTAAAAACAAAAGAAAAACACAGATTCAACACATTTCATAAAACAACACATTCTACAAGACAGGATATGAGGATCAGGTACTTCACTGCACTTTTAAGTGCTGGACTTATAACGGAATAATTTTATTGTATTTCTGTGGTTTTATTAGTGAAGTAAGGGACTGAAGATTTCCTCCTCCACTGAAGCAGCCAAATCAAAAAAGTAACAGTTGTAGCTTGACATTTGTTTTTAGTGATGTGTTTCTGTTGTCATCATATCCATTTTCAGAAATAATATATTTGGCAGAGGGCCTTGTTATAACCATTTCTCTTTCACTCCCTTTCTTTTGATGACTCTGTAAGTAATCATCCCAAACAAACAGTCTCTGTATTGCAAAGGTAAAGATAGATTAAAAAGAGGCAGTGATTCATAAAGTTATTATCCCATTAAATCATAACTTAGTCAGGTTCCTGAGGGTCTTTGTTAACATCAGCTGATTTCATATTTTCATCACGCCAATTTTTTATCCACCTTAAACACATACACAGTGCAAAATTACATATTTTTAGATATACAGCAGTTTCTCTGCCTTTTTATATAAACATGCCTTCCTAATACAGCCAGTCCCTATTTGGATGTATAGACAAAGTTTATAGTGCACTGATGAATAAGAATATTGAGCAAATATTTCACTGCCTCTTTTACAATATTTAGTTGCTTGTTGATAACACTCTAAGTGTGCAGAATATCAGTGTATCTTCCCTCAAATCTAAGTGTCTTAGTGTTGTAGTGTCCTGCATAGGTTTATAAATGCAAGAGAAAGACAACCAAAACGTTTTTTTCACTGTTTTGTCAGTATGTCAGCGTACCATGAACAGAGACTGAGAGAGGAAAAGAAGGCCAGCCTGGAGCAGCGCAGGAATCGGCTCAGGGCCATGCTGCAAGAGGAGCAAGACCGGCTGGAGGCGGAGCTCAGGGGAGTGGTCCCTGACAGGAGCACATCGGCAAGTCAGTTAGTGCAAAAAACTGAAGAGCTTCGCACAGCAAGAGAGGAAAGAAGGAGAAAGGTAGTTGCCGTGAATCAGACACATACTGTATATTTCTTTTCAGTGCAGTGCACAGTGTGTAATCCCTGTTGTTTCTGTTTTGTATCCTTAGCTTGCACAAGAGCTGTTGAGGGAGCACTGGAAGAAAAACAATCCAAAGTTGCGAGAGGTAGCTACGACCATTTAACTATTAATTCAAAAGTGACTCCTTGCCAAAACTTTTACCTCAAAGTCTGGCTGCTGGTGAAGTGATAGGTAATCCATTGCCCATCCTGTATATCTGAAGAGCCCAGCAAGTAGAGAAGACAGACACTTTTTTTGTCAAGACGTCCATTTGATCTGGAAACGAATAGGACTAGTGTTGCAGATATTCCATTACTTCCTGCTAACCTGAGTGCCGTGTTGTCTTAAAAGAATAAAATGTTATGGTATCCTCTCTGCTACGGGTCAGGTTCATCAGTATCCCTGTCTCATCCATGTCAGATATCAGCTCTTTGAATCTCTCCACAGGTTGAGTCGGCATTACATAAAGATCATGTTGTCGGCCAGTGGCAGGAGCAGCTATCTGAGAAGAAACAGGTAGGAAATCCATCACAGCCTTCACACAGAACAGTTCAATTACTGTTTATTCAAGTGTTTTAATAACTATCTAAGAATGAGAGGAGTTTTTTTTACCTGTTGGAGTTGGTGTTTTCTACTCAATTTTAACCAAACCACCATCAGCTTAATAGTAACACTTGGAGCCCACTAACATATCGATTTTCAAGTCAAAGAGTGTCCATTTAATCTGTGAGCACAGTATGAAATCTGAAATCTACTGATGTTAGTCCCCTCAACATGTTACATAATTGAGAAAGTGAAGACACCTACTGTAAGTGACCCATCTGTTCAAACATGCAGCAAGAAGTGGCAGTGCAGGAGGAGAAGAGGCACTTTGAAAATGAATATGAAAGGACCCGGAAAGAGGCTCTGGAGAGGATGAAGCAAGCGAAGGAGAAAAGGCAACAAGAGGAGCGTGAGAGAGCAGAAGAACTTCGCAAACAGATGGAAGAACTGAAGCTGAGGGAAAAGGAGGTATACAGATCCTGGACAAAGTGTTTCTACTGTGAAAAATGATATGATGATGATTTAAGCATTTTTTTTCTTCTCTCAGGCCACTTGTCTGAAGAAGGAGCAAGAGGCTCTGCTCCTCCAGCAGTGGGAGCTGGAGAAACTAGAGGAGGAGAGGAGGAATGTGGAGGAAAGGCAAAAGAAGTCAGAGATGGGGTAAGGGAAGCTCTTTCTGCAGAGAGTTGATCACAAGGGAGGTGATACTTTATACATGGATTCATGGGATTTTTGTTCCATCAGGCATTTCTTGATCCGTCAGTATCGAGCCCAGCTGAAGAGGAGAGCACAGCAAGTTCAGGAGGAACTGGTAAGAACTATACCACTGTATTAGTCCAGATTTAATGCATCTTTTATGTTTCGACATCTTCCTTGAATTCCACTGTGCCCACCAGGAGGCCGACCGCAAGATCCTGGCAGCCTTGCTGGAAGGAGAGCAGGAGGACAGGAGGATAGAGAGCGCCCGCAGGGAAAGGGCAATCGCTGATGCTGCCTGGATGAAACAGGTTATTGAGGAGCAGCTTCAGCTGGAGCAGGACCGAGAGGCGGAGTTTGACATCCTACACAGGTGAGAATCACGGTTCAAGTAACCTGTGACCCTGCAGGAAGGGACTCCTGCTTGTCCTAAAAAATTAAACCAATTTTTTTCCAACCATTTCAGAGAAGAAGCTCAGCGTGTGTGGGAGAATCGAGAGGCACAGTGGGAGAGGGAGAGGAAAGCCAGAGAACGGCTCATGCATGAGGTAAATGTTTGACACTTATACACATGATATATAAAAGAGTAATAGAGATTAATACCTTCCCTGCACTGTTCTTTGAAAGGTACTCGCGGGGAGACAGCAGCAGCTGGAGCTGAAGATGCAGAAGAACCGTGAGGCTCAGGAGGAATCCCTGAAGAGACGAGAGGAGCTGATCCAGGAGCTGGAGCTGGAGAGTGAGATCAGACGGCAGGAGAAAGACCAGGACGAGAGCCGTAGGACAGCACGGATACAGGAGTTAAACGCTCAGGTGCATAAGATGTTTGTCTTCATCATCAAAACTATTGGCAAACTATTAAGTAGCTTACTGGTGTACATTTGAGAAACCTCAACAGACAGTTAAACAGCATCAGACAATGTGCTTGTTATAATACAACAGGCCTAATCTTTTTTTTTGTTGCGTGTGTGTACTCTAGGTGGAGCAGCAGCGCCAGGAGAATTGGGAGGAGCAACGCAGAATAGAGCAGGAAGAGGAGGAGGAGAGGGAGGCTCTTCGTGTCCAAGAGGAGGACCTGCGGCTTGAAATGCAAAGGATGGCAAAGAAAGGCTACCAGCAGAAGGTAAAGAGATAAAGTAAAGTTGCAGGAGACTGAAAACTCTGAATGTTGATCTTCCCAAACATTCTTTAATGCCATCAGTATTAAAATCAGCATCACATTTGTCCCTTCCAGATTCACAGCCGACCTCGATCAGCCTGGACATGAGCAACATGCAAGACTGAAGTCAATACAGAATTGAGAGATGTATATTTTTCTAGAGGTTAGCCTTAAAGGATAGAGTCACATTTTGTGTCTTAAAACACTTCTCACATACAGTATGTGTACCCTGACAGTTATTGGTCATGCGATTGTTCCTCCTCTCGATACTGGCCGTGGAGAGAGAGATCCCTTTTCTGACCTGATTCCAGTGGAACAGATGGATCACAGTCTTCATTCAAACCAAGTGAGGATCTGTTCCTTTGGTGCAACGTCCCTGCCTTGCTCAGCCAGGGAAAATAATACAAGAGAGAATTTCATGCTATAGAGATGATAACCTCTGAAGCATGTTTTTGTTGTGAGCAGGAGAACATGAACAATTTCATGAATCCATAACTCTTTTGATGTACATATGGACATGTGAGAATTTTTTTTTTAAGTCTTAAAGGAAGGAAACATTCATCTTCATGAGGCCATAAATTTTGCCATGTTGTTCATAATTTAGTGCTTGTTATTTGTGTATGTAAAGAACAAATCATTTCTTCAAATGTTCAAAGAATATATTTTCTATCTTGATTTTTTAAACTGTTATATACATTTTAAATAAAGTTGATAAACCTGTTCAAATCAAATCAGTTCAGTGTTCTGTATCAAACAAATGGCACATGATAAAATACAAAATCTGGCAAAGCACAACAGGCTATAGTTATAAATTATGTTTGTTTATTTATAAAATATTTTTTTCCCAAAAGTGCAACTTAACAGCTGCATTTACCTACATTACCTTGATCAGATTTCAGAATGACAATGAAGTCTGAAACACTTGGTGCGCATGAATGTTGGGTTGCACAATAATAGAGGAGATGTCTACAGTTCTATCCCACATGTTGCACATTAAATACAAAACTAGCAGCAACAGAAAAGAGCACAAAAAACATGGACACACATACAGTATGGCTCTAAGCTTTAAATATCTTGTAACATCACTGACACTGCAATGGCACACAAGACGGCAGAGTAGAGCGCAGTGTGGAGCCTGTTAGAAACACCAAATCATAACAACACAAGAACATCTCACTGCTGGTGAAGAATATAACTTGCCTCCTGAACAAGTGTTGTTTGCATTCACTGGCTTGGCAACATAAATAGCTGCAATAAGTGCACTGCAGATGGGGTTAAACTGGGAGACAGGAGACAAACCATATAAATAGCTTTTTCAATTCAACAAACAGCATTGCAGAGCTACAAAGTGTGCATTAATGAAGTTCCCAACATTTAATGGAAGTTAACTAAATGGTCAGTTTCTATTTGATGATTAGACTTTACAGTATGATGATGCTTGCACAGTGTGGTTAGTGAGAGGAAGCTCTTATAGATACACAGAGATGTGTGTTAACCATAGCCTTCAGTGACAATGGATTCATGACTCATTTATGGCTTTTCAGCATCTGTGTCTGGCTTTGGACTGATAACATTAACCTGTATCATCATTTCAGCTGACGGTACTGTGCTTAAATCCTTCTCTCAGTGAAAGGATTTTATGTTATGGACTCATTAAAGATTATTTCTATGTGTGTGTGACTTTTACTCAAATTCTAAAGAGTAATCTAGAAACCACAATGTTTACCTGTCCTGCAATCTGCTGCACGTTGCCTTTCCCTCAGGAGAAATTGTGCTATCACAGCAGCTTTGAATCCCTAAGTAAAGCTGCTGACTTTTTCCCTTGACAATCAGATTTTATCCAGAGCTGGCTTTTAAATACAGTCAATACTTATTCATAAATTAAAAAAACAAAAACAAATGCATGCATATACCACAAATACAAAAAACAACAACAACAACAAAATGATTTAAAAAATAAAATAACAAAGCTGAGATGCTAATGGCTTTGCAGCCTTGTTAAGTGCTGTTAGTTGGTATTTTCCTTTGTGGTGATGGTGACAAGCTGCTTGGCGGCCTTGGCAATGTCATAAGCACATTGGATGACCTGCTGAGTGACCAGCTGCATGTCCGGTCCTGGGCAGCCCTCTGAAGGCACCGCCTTCCTGCACTCGCTCTGAAGCCGGTAAGCACTGGAGGTCAACAAGCGTAGAGAGCCTCTAACAGTGTCTGAGCGCGGCCTCTGCAGAGGAAGGTTAAAATATCTTGATATTCGTGGAAACTGTCCATTGAAAACTCAACAAAGCGGTGAAAAGCAGTTTAATGGAGGTCCTTTACAGCCACATTGACCTCTGCTGGCCTGAAACTTTATGAGACCAGAGTCTACTTTGGTCTGTCCACCAAACTCTTTTCCTTTTAACACATTTACACACATGATATGTATTCTAACACACAATAACATATACGTAAATATGCTTAAGAGGAACTAGTTTATTCATTTAAATTGACTTCAGAAACCTTTGTAATGTTGCTGTGGCTGTATCAATGCTTGTTTTTAACGTAACCAATATGTACCAAATGTGTAGAAGGTTGTTTCCCTACCTTGGGAAAGAGAGCAGCCATTTCTGTTACAGCCACATGTATTCTTTCTGAGCAGGGTATGAAGCTGTGAGGAGAAGATTTGTCAATGAGTTCAACATATTGAAATCACATTCATTCAAATCTCATAATCTTATAACAAATATTAATAAAATATCAAAAGCTACTGCGTGCAAGTTAACTTACAGTACAAGGTACTACATTGTATTCACACCACACCATGCATTATTATCCATATCTTCTGACTGACATCAACTAAAACATGCTGATGATGAACAGACATTTTTGTTCAAAGAAACAAGGTCGTATATAAAAATGTTGGCTCCACAGCATACAGTAATCTATTTCAACCTGAAAAATACAAAGTTAATGTTAAGTCATAGCTTCTAACCCTTCATCACTGAACTGAAGCCATCAGTGCTTGAGACAAAAAAATCAATCAAGGGAAGTTTTCAACTGATCAAAATCGAGCGTTCAGTAAGTAGCACAGCAAAAAAAAAAGAGGAAGCTTGTTAGCAGGTGAGAGAAGAAAAGGCGAGAAGCTTGAAACTGTGTGAGGGAGAGGAAAATGAAACTGTGCCTGGGAGGCAGGGACAGAAGCCAGAGTACCAGGAGGTGGGGTCAGGGGACCGGAGGCTTAGCGGCTGAAGGGGAGAGGGGGACTTCTCAGCCCAGGGTACCAGAGTGCTGAAACATCCCAGGCTGTGCCTGAGTCGACGCACACCCTCACGCTCACATGGTCTGCTCACAGGTGTAAGGGAGTGGGACAACGCAACACCAGAACAACAGCGGAGCAGAGTGGAAGTAAAATGAGGGGGGAGAGTGAAGATTACAGAAAAAGGGAAGTGACAGAAGATAAATTCAACTAAACATGAGAGAATAATGATGAATGTAAGAGGAACTAAGGGTTTAAAATAGAAGCAGGGAAATGAAAACTGAAACCCAGTTCCCTAACCCTAGACCAGTGTTCAAAAACAAAAAACAGATCCTCTTCAGATTCTGACCTGTCATGTTTGTTCTCCTGTGCAGCTCGCAGCAGCTCTTGGATGTTCTTGGTGATCTGTTCTGTTTTGCGGATGACGTCCTCTGTGCTGGGAAGTGTGGGGTCTGACTCCATTCCCAGATCATCCAGTTCAGGGATGGAGCTGCCCTCCCCTAGCCAGCCACTGCTCCTCAGCCTCCCTCTCCTGCTCAAACTACAGGGGTCAAAGCACAACAAAGTGTGTCTACTGCCAAAAACACCACTTCTTGATTTCACTCTAAAGACAAAACAGCAGATAATGTTACTTAAAAACACCATTTAAACTCTACTTAGGAACCAGGACACACATATTTCATTCAACAACCAGTACAAACTTGCTCTTACCCTGAATCATCCATCTCAGAGTCATAGAACGTGTTGTCATAGTCACTTTCTGGCATGCTGCTTTGCTTCTCTAACTTTGAGGCCTTGAAGGAAGAGAGAGAGAAAAAAACTGATAATGTGTCTCATGCAAGACCGAGTCCCACATCTCTGAAGATTTACAAATCAGAAACAGCTGCGGTGAAAACACAATTTCAATGCTACATGTCAAACTCATCGACAAAGAAGGGAAACACATGTAGTGAATGTGCCCCTTTATGTTCCTTGTGCCAACATTAGTGTGACGATGTCAAATTGCAATATAAACATGTTAAAGTGGTGCAGATGACAGAAACAAGCCGATAAAGCTGTGGAGCAAGAGCATATAATACATTTACAGCAATCATTATAGGATTAGAAAAACAGATATTGCAGAGTTCAGACAGCTTATTCATGTGGGGATGATATTATCACCAGTGCTGACTTGACTGACATTGACCTGATTTTCATCAAATGTGTCAATATGTTAATTTATGTATGAAAACTTTTGAACTCCTGAAGGGAGGGTGGGGTCATGGATGACAATTAACAAAACAGTTTAACAAAACAACTAATAATCAGCAACACATGGGTAGAAACATTACGTCAGAGCCATGACACACAAGTGTTACTCATTCTACAAATTAAAGCTGAAGTAAACCCCAGAGGGTCATTATTTGAGAAGTCAGGGTTCAGATGAGTTTGTAGATAGAAGTAAATCATACACAGCACAGCTACTAAGTGTATCCACACAAACAGGAGCGCTGCATCGTTCACTGTGACTCAACAAGTGCATTGTTACTTTACTTAATGCAGATTTCCCGTTGACTAAGAGCTTCATTTATAAACAGGAAGCACATACAAACAAGTACAGTGGCATCACACAGGCTAAAAGTACAACACATTAATTATTGTTTCGATCTGTGTCCTCTGAGAATCTAAACAAAATCTTCCACCTGTACACAGTGGAAAATGCTATGCAGTGTGCATGGAAAGCCATTAGTTCATACATGTTTAGAGAAGCCTTTGTTCTGCCTTAACAGATGACTGTGAACAACTCCTGGGCCACTAGAGTTGGGAGCATGCTGTTGGAAGCTTTCTGCGCAAAAGCATTTGTTAGACAGAGGGTAAAAGACGACTTCAATGAAAAACATGAGATGTATAAATATATTTTTAACAATCTCAAAAAAAAGTCTTATTTCCCTCCTCTTTACAGACAGGTGACTGCTCACAAAAAAGTACATAACCCTACAAATTTTTCCAACTTCTACCGGTCTCTGGAGCAAAGAAAGAACGCATTAAAATGAGCAGAAGCTGCAACACAAGCACAGCTTTCTGCTCAACGTCAGGCAGAGGTTTTGCCTTTTACAAAACCACACAGCTCCACTTGTTTAGCTGCGCAGGGAGGATGATGCTGTTGAAGGCAGGTGTCTGGTGAAGGGTTGGCTCATGCAGCAGGTCAGAGAAGGAGCAGCACATGGAGGACAGAGGAAGGTGAGGCAGGAGAAAGAGGTAGCAATGGTAAAGGGCTCCAGGTGGATGTGCTGTGTCCCACGAGGTGTGGACGGAGCGAGGGTGTACTTAACCTTTTGAGCACTTTCGTCCTTCGACCAAGACAAGGTGGATGGAAATGAGGGGAGGGATGAAGAGGCGGTCACAAAAGCGCCCTTTTCCGTCTAAAGACAGGGTTCAGATCACATTTTAAGGGCACATTTCTGAAGTTAAAAAAAGTAAATTTTATACTAACTGAAAAGCGAAGGAGATTAGATGTCCCACAAGCCAGGAAGCCATGTGTGGCTGAACCAGATACTGTATGTTTAGAATGCAGCTGGCGACAATCTACATCTGTGCAATGAATATGACTATTTAGTTGAGGTTTAGAAATATTAATTATTTAAGAAAGGTTAAACTTAAGACTGATCAACGGTTTGTAGACTTTGAAGAGTTGTTGTTTTTACAGATCATCCTGCTACATTTACTCCGTGAGCACAGTGACCTGGGGAAAAAAACATGACTGAGGAGCCATAGAGTTAATTCATCAAGAGCAAACGCACCAGAAAACTATGATTCATAAACTCAAATAAATGCACAAACATATTGCCTGGTTATCAAAAAGAGAATTGAAACAGATGAGAGGATGGAGTGAGTGTGTGAATGTATCATGCATTACAAAAACACAGAGTATTTGTATGGTCGTTTTAATGCTTCATCAACATAAAACACAGTACAAACCTTCAAAGTTTATCATAATAACAGCATCCCCTTGCTTGTACAACTAAGTTTTTGTCTAACAAACAAGCAGCACTCCAGTAAACAGCAGATATATGCAGATGATAGTCTTGTATCAACACTGGACAAAATGAAATGTGACGGACTCTGTCTAAATGCATACCATTGTGATTTTTGATGTTTCTGATGCAGCAGAAAACTAATGAGTGGCAAATGAGTGAGGAAAAAGTGTAAAGAGAGAAAAAATATATATATATACACACACATATATACATATTTTTTTAAATGGAAGAGAGAAAGGTTTGACAGGGTGAAGACAGTGAAGAAAGTCATGGAAACAGGGCAGTGGACAGGAAAATGCAAAGGAGAGCAGGGAACAGGTCTTACTTACATGAGGTGGGAAGGGTTGCAGGGTGGGGATACCCTCGTCTGGGTAGGGAGTTTCCCCTTTAGGGAGATAAGGCTTCAGGCCTGAGCCGGTCTCATACATAGACATGGGCCGACTGGCCCGCGCAGACTGCCGGCGTTTCAGGGCTGAGGGACTGGAGGGGTCAGGGTAGTCTGAACCGCTGGGGATCTGATAGATATTGGTTGTGACCTGCCGCCTGAGAGAGGAGTTCTCGCTTTGCAGAGAGTGCAGCTGGAAGAGACGGTCAGCAATACACTAAGAGGTGCTCTCAGCAAAGCAAGCTTTGTTCCCTGTCCTGGTCCACTATGTCTTTACAGCTCTTCCCCCGACATTCCTCTCAAGATTTCTATTACCCTGTAACAGTCTGCTACTACAGTCAGCATGCTAAAACTCACATTTTATAATTCTGCCATGCTTTTTATTTGGCAGGAATATAACACATATTTGTGGATATCATATTATACACTTGATATATACACTGTTGCCCATAAAGTTGGAATAAGATGTTGTTGTTTTTTTAACCTCTTCTCATTAAATGACTGTGACAATGTGATTTATTCTTGATAGATCAAGTGTATATCTCATCAAAACTGGTAACTGGGACTAGTATGTAATCACTGCACGTGGTGAAAGAAGATTACTGATATGTTTAAATAGGGACGTATCTGAAAACAAAATTATTTCAACTTTATGGGCAACAGTGTATAGTCTCAGTACTGCTCTGACAACAAAAGAACCTAAAGAACCAAATCTCTGACTTGTCACCATCATACCAAACCTGAAATTGCTTCAATGTTAATAATGAATTACGGAGACTCCAGTCTGTTGACTGTGTACTCTGCATGCATCCTCACTTATAGGATAGGATTACATTTTCCCATACTGTGCTGCAATATCCACAATGCTGATAATCCTGTTACTGCTTCTACTGGAACAGCTTCCAGTTTTCATTATTACAGCCTCCAGTAGTTATCAGCTGTAACAGAAACATGGTCTTATCTGAACCACCTAGCATCACAGGAGTAACCTGATAAATGCTTTGGTAGGGATTTTTAAACCAGCGATGCTCTGGTTTAAAAATGCAAAGCAAGTGATAAGCAAGCAAAAGATTGTTGCACAGGTAAGCAACACAGGTGCAAGTTTGAGTCAAAGGTGCAGCTACAGTACAGACAGACTGAGAGAATCAAGAATGGACAAGATCTGGAAGATTTTGTCAAAGGCAAACTGGACTGAATTAATGCAACCACTTGCATTCATTGCAGAGAAAATAGGACATTTGTGTACCGGTTTAGAAAAAAGTGAGGAGGTGAAACTACTAACATGATGAATGACTAACATCAGTGTTTGGTCAGGACTCTAATTCCAATTAAAATTGAAGACTGTGATGATTTGTTATCAAACAGTGTTTGAATATAACAGAAAACTGATCTTTTCAAATATGATAGCCTACACATCTGTTCTGTGGAGTGATCATTTGCAAGGACTAGCACGATATGTCATGTCGTTAAGATGGTGTACGCTGTCTGCTGTGTGTCTACTGCAAGAGAGTGAAAGGATGACCTTGAGAACCAAGAGAGAGTCGCTCAAACAATCTGCATCCTCCTCCCAAACAGCCAAATTAAAGCAATTCTAACATAACAAAAATGTAACATCACTGGTCAGGGACCCATTTTAACAAAATATGCAGCTTGGACATCTGTAGCCAAAAATGTATAAATATGGTATATATATATGGCTGTCAAAGACCAAGGACAGTTTGGTGTGATTCATGTTTGCATCAGCTGAAGAGTATGCTCTCTATTGAATTTCTATGACAACTTCGAAAACATCAAATAATAATAAAAAAAATGTGCCAAAGGATGTTACCAAAAACAACAGCTGGAAATCTTCTAAGAACATTCAGTCTAACACAGTATATGTGATGAGCCACATACAATTTCAGTTAGTCACTATGTGCTATGAAGGGATTAAAAACCAGTCAATTATGTCATGCTCTCAAAACATGCTTGTTAGTAACATTAGAGAGCGTAGCTTTAAAAAGCTTTTAAATTTATATATTACAAAAAAGGTTTGACGAAACTGTGTTTGTTATAACTGGAGCAAGGGTGCATTTGTTCTTCTCAAATCCACAAAACAAATCAACACACACACACACACAAAAAAATCTCCAGTTTACATTCAAGCTTTGGATTTAAAAAAAAATAAAAAACATGCTGGCCAAAACAGAGGGTGGACCAGCAGGGTGTCACAGCAGCGCCTTATCTTGCAACAGAGTATCTCTATTCAGGCAGCTCAGCCCTCATTACAACCCGCAGGCTGGGCCTCCACACCAGAGATCGATCACACTGGGCAGGAGAAGAGCTCTGCTGACCGCTGTGGCCCCCCCTCAGGCTGGCACCCGGTGTTAGTGATCTTATGGGTGGAGCTCGGTGGATACCTTTTTCTGCATGAGCCTCAGCTCATCACTCAGGTTGTTGTTGGCTTTCATGAGCTGCTGGATCTTGGCTTCAGAGGCAGAGAGCGCATTTTTCACGTCCATGTATTCTTGCATAGTAATAGGGCTGTCTGAGAGGTCAGAGTCCAGACTCTGTAGGGTTAAAAACATATCAGTAAAGGCACCTGGACAGAGACAGAGAGAGAGAGAGAGAGAGAGAGATGGTGGATGTCAGAGATCTGATATGTCAAAGTGATGCTACGATACCTTGGTCCTATCTTTGCCCAAGGGAAGTTCTTGATCAGTATCCTCATCAGATGCCACACTATCATAGTCAGGCTGGTCGTTGTCCTGGCTATCGCTACAATGCCTGACAGCCACACTCTTCAGGATGAGTTCAACATTGTCTGGAATGAAGGGACACAGAGTAAAACACCTACACGGAGCAAGAAAAAACTGTCCAATAACAGCAGGACAATTAAATAAAGCAACAATTTATCACTGACCTTTGGGAGTGGCTATTGAATTCCCTTGTTGTCTCCGCTTAGCATCACTGAGTATGTCAATCACAAGAGTGGCAAATTCATGTGCATTAAATCTTGCAAGCTTTTGTCGTCCCTAATTTATAAAAAAAAAAAAGATCAAAGGTCAAAGTCAGTTCAGAGCAACAATAAAGTGTTAGTTTGGGTGTTGTGTGAAAACTGGCTTGCCTGGTTCCGTGTTGATGAATACTCTGGATTCACAGGGAGGAAAGGCACCACCGTTGTCTCTGTCACCAAGGTGCTATGATTCTGCGTGGCCAACCACACTACAAGTAATCAACAGTGTTCAGTTCAGCGCAAGAACAACTGCAACAATGTTTTCAAAGCATCAGTGTGAGTAGCTCTCAGGATATGGGACCACACCAAGAACTTCTACCTGCATCGGTCTCTCGTCTGTCCACCTCATCGTACACGTCCATGGCCAGGTCCTCGAATAAGTGATTACTGAGCTGCATTAATATTAGGAAATTAAGTGTAGTGAGAGTGAGAAAGGAGCGGAAAAAACCAGGCACAACCATCTAAAACTGACCACCGCAAGGATACTTACAGACTGTAGTTTCTTCTTTGCTGCTTTGGCCAGTTCTGATAAATCTAAACTGCTATGAGACAGAAGAAAACCTCTAATAATTATATACTGCTGGGATGTTAGGCCAACAAGATACATACTTCATTCTGATTAATACTTACACATTCCTATCCATCATGAGAGAGCAATGAAAAAAGATCAAATGCAACATTTCAGTGTTAAGAGGAATAGTGGGAGCTCTGCCACAACAGACTTGTTTGGAGTTGAAAGTTTAGAGTTATTTGATAAAGTATTTGCAGCAATTGCACTGTTGGTGGGTATGTAAACTATTTCACTGGGCTTGTCTCCTCCAACTCAGGCAGATGCTGCAGGGAGCTCCACAGCATGTCAGAACAAGCCTCAGAGCAAAAATACAACCACAAACAACTGTGCTGACTGCACTTTACTTCGCCGGCTCTATTCACGTTAAATCCAATCACTTAGGCACATCACAATTTAAGACAAAGCACTTAATATCCACTTACAACTTCTACATCCTTACCTGTCAGCCATTTGTGGAACAATGAAGTGCTGCCCATTTTTATGATCTGAAAGAAACAATGAATTTCTGCATGACTTTATCTGTTGTGGAGTGCAACATATGTGACTGATGATATTTACATCCAGGTTTCAGATGACTAAATAAATACAGAAGTGTGAACAAGCAAGTTAAAACACTGTCTCTCATATTTTCAAAACATACACGAGGAATAACATGCTCATGACTCATTTCTTTGAAAACACATAGTCAGCTTCTAAAACGTTCTCTCATACCGTTTCTGTGCTTTACAAACTCATTGCAAACAATTGCCTGTGATCATTGCTCCCTTACTAGCTGTCAGAATGGATGTACATACTGTACATTTTTTAAAAATCTTATGATGTCAACATTTTGTTTTTAAACTTGTGCAAATTTGCTCATGTTTTTTTATGTGTAAATGTACTTTCTATGTTATTATTGTTGCCTCTGGCCCAGATGGTCTTTGCAAATGAGAATTGGTTCTCAATTGACTTACCTGGTTAAATAAATAATAAAAAATAAAAAAATTCAATTCAATATCACTGCATACCTGGTTTCCTCCCACACAGGTAGAACGCCAGTCGATCAGTTAGTTCATACTGAATCTCCACTAGTCTGTCTGCCAGGTCATGATGGCCAGCTTCCCTACAGAGGTATATGTTTTTAAAAAGAAAAGGAAAAAGAAGAAAAACACACAGACAAAAGGTGAGATTACAAACATCTGTCCCTGAAGTTTTTTTTAGCATGCATTTTATGAAATTATTGAAAATAGCTAACCTTGCATAGTCGGTGGGAGTTTTGCCACTGCTGTCAGGAGCTCCAGGATCTGCCCCATAAACAGTTAATAGCTCAACCTGAGATACTTGCCCTGCCTTTGCAGCTACATGCAAGGGAGTGTTTCCTTTTTCCTGGAGGAGAAGCAGATACAATGCCTCAAATCAATAGAAAAGACATAGCACAAACGAAAATTCTGTTTTTTTATGGAGCAGGTGAATCTTACAGGGTGAAAAAAATTAGCTTGTGCTCCCAGGGATAGCAACCTCAAACATGTCTCAAGATTCCCGGTGCGAACGCTGGAGTGAAGTTGCTAAAAAAAAAAAAAAGAAGACAATTAACTAACTTACAAAATTTAACAAAAACTAGTTTGTACAAAATCCTGTTTCAGTTTTCTCAGAATCGATGCAAGCAGCTTTACCTTGCTTAAATCCTTGGCTGTTGAGCTGTCATCCTCCCGGCAAGGCATGCGGTGGACAAATGCCAGCATTTGATATTTGGCTCTTATAAATTCTGATTTGTTTGGGCTGGTGGGGCAATGTGAAAAATACAGGTTCAAAAAGAGAAAATGAGTTTAAATTGTTATTATATTTTAATTATCGTGAAGCAAGTTTAACTCACTGCAATTTGTCCTGAGGGTTGGCCTTGCGTTTTCCACTCATCACAGATGCAGGGTCCAGAAGGGAGTGCTCCCATATTGAGTTTGCACCATTGCTATATAATGTCTGAACCATCTAGATGAAATCAAAGAGAGATTTAGTCGATTTCGTAGAATTTGGACTGGCTGTAAACAACTCCCCCTCCCCGAACAAACACTTTTCTATATTTGGCCCAAATCAACTGGCTGAGATCTGATACTCAAGTGATGTCAACACATTTTTCTTGAGCAAAGAGACAGAGCGGCTGAATCTAAAAGTGCAGTAACCTCAAAGCCGCTGAAAATGACTTCATGGCTGCAAATACAAAGATGTTTAGCAGAGGCCAACATAAATCTGTGCAGTGGTATTACCTGTAGCTGTGTAGAAGGCCATGGTGTGTGTGTCAGGTGGCGGACTTGGGAGCTGTGTCTTCCCAGGCTTCGATGAACACTGCAGCACTCATCGCAAACCAACACACCTCTGTTCACTGAGGCCCAGCGAGGTTCTGAGAAGGAACAGAAATTTAGTTATCATTCCTCCATTAACAATCAGTACCATTATTCAAATTACTAAGTAGCTGATGTTAATTTCCCACTTCTTGAGTTCCAGTAATCTTTGGGGGCCTAAACCACAACCAGCAATTGACAGATCCTTCTAACTTATTGTACTGTTTGTTTAGCCAAATCATTTTGTTTCACACCATTGTACTTGGTGACATGTTCCTTTTTTATGATGTAGCACCAATGTGTATTCATCCCTGGCTGAAAATAATCCCCAGAGAATGCACTATTTACAGTTGTTTCAGCTGTTTTAGTAGATAACAAAATACAGAATGATGCTACAGTAGTCATGTGCCTAGTAGCTAAGGCCACAGGAAGCACTATTCAGGCTAATGTGACAACAGTTAACGCAAAGTAGGGTACAGTGCAGGGTGCAAAGTTAAGATTAGACTGACACAGGTTAGGTTCTGTATATGTAAAGAGGAAAGAAAATAAGGTAGAGGGCTAAACCTCAAAAGTCAGTCATAATAACTACAGTAAGCATTCAACGCTTTTTTAAACCACAGGTTTAGGGAAAGTCTTGCACTGTAAAAAAGGAAGTGAAAACTAACAGTCAACGACTGAAGCACCTCAACTTTATTGTTGAGTAAGAGAGCAGCTTCCTCTTTCAAAACATTGTAAAAACTGTTATGCATTTATTTTAGTAATGCACGTTCAGGTAATGTACAGTGTTAGAAAGAGAGATAGAGTGCACTTACAAGACACAGTATACTCTGTGACCAAAATAAATGTGTACTTATCCTTGACCTATTTCGTGTACTTCATCTACAACAAATGTCACAGAGTTGTATTGTCTTCCATCTGTACCGAGACTCTTCTGACAGCAAAAATCTCAAGACCGTAAATATATCGGAGAATTCATACACCACTCCCTATGGCCAATAAATGGTTGAGCAGACTGCCTGGCTGGCACAGTGACAGGATAGACAGTGAAGACCGTAAGTGTCTTAGCAGCAGCTGAGGTGTAGGAGGAACAGCTGCTCTGGTTGCTGGTTGGAGCTCTGCTCTTGGTGGAGAGTAAGTTAGGAGGAGACTCTGAAAACTGGGTACCAGTTGCCGGTCTTAGTGCTGACATGCCTCTTTTACCCTTTCCTCAACAAGTGCTGCTAAATTTAATACCACATCTTTGAAACTCTAAAAATATTCACAGCCAACAACTGGTGACAGTTGTATGGAAGGGCAATCCAGGCCAGCTGCTGTAGAGACCTGGGGGGTTCACTAGTCTGAAAGACATGATGGGAGCACGGGGTAGTAATCCTGAATATTTGGTGTAGGCTACACGTTATTGCTTTCCTTGATTTTTATTGAGTATTAGACCTGTAACAACGCACATGGATGAGTTTTTTTTTTTTTACATAGGATAACAATCTCTTAAGAATTGCTTATGTAAAAATGATGTATGATCTGCTCTCACAGTATGCTGCACTTATATATTGTGGTGCCACTATAGAAAAAAAAACTTCTGCATTGAAAGCATGCGGTCAATTCACTCAGCATCCTGTTTTGCTTCCTGTGCCTGCTGAAAAACATCACGTCATTTCTATATAAATGGGACTTCTGAAAGTGCCTCAGACACAATGCAGAGACTACTTCCTCAGCTTTCACAGAAATACCTGATTGTAAAAGCTTAATTCCTCGTTTATCTCATCCATTATACTACAAATCTCTGTTGAGAAGGTGTGGATGTTGCTCTCGTGACATCTGACGGAAATGGTATAAAGTTGAGTCTAACATTTCATCTGGCCATACCACTAGTTCATATATATTTTGCCATCTTCAACAGATACTTCAGTAGTAGAAAGAGGCAACACCAGTTGAATCTGGCAAACTTTGTTAGGTTTTAAATCCATACCATTAGAGACCTTTAATACAAATCTAGTAAAGTTCACTCACACTATTTCAACATGGCAGAGACCTTTCTTTTACTACCAGTATCCACAGTGGTGTACATAAAGAACCAACAGACCACAGTACCCACTGTATGCACACTTTTTTTTCTTTTTCTTTTTTTATGAACGATGCAGTTGTACTCCAGTCATGGCAGAGATCTTACATAGCAGTTTCCTGCTGATCTGGGTTGACTTCTCATTGAAGAAGATTTGACTTCAACAACGTTGGATTATTTCTTGATGTCTCACTGGGAGAAAAGCACGATCTATTGTCTGTTACTGGTGACAAACCCGCCTAAAAAGAGCTGTACAGCAATTTGATAAACGTCAAAAAAAGAGGAAAAAAATGATTTCCTGATCATCTGAAGTAAGCAACGCCGGATGGAAACGGTTAAACAGACAGTTGCTACAGGTCTTGTTGCATCCTCCACCCGGCAGCTACACGGTTAGGGACCTGTCAACAACACTGACAACTTGTCCTGTCAAAACAACAACAAACTGCATGTCGAAATTACTGCCAAGGGGAAAGCAGCATGGGCCGCCACCACCAATAATCCGCTTTAAATTAGAAGTGTGCAGTGCAAAGCTTTGGCTCTCTGAGCTTGAAGCAGCAGACGTCAGTAGATAAATAATGGCCAAAAGCTAAAAAACCTGCAGGGGTGGCTCTGAATTAGCTTACCTGGTACACTGCAATCGGCGCACAGCTCAGTATTTCGTAGGCGTTTAGACATCCTTAACTGAGGAAGAAATGCCTTTTAAAAGGAGCCGAGTGTTGTGTCCGTTCAGCTAATCATTGATTATTCTGTGTGGATGTCTGTCCACGTTAGCTACACCTAAACCAGTTAATTAAAAACAACTGAAACAACTAGGATGCTACTTCATTTAACTTAAGGCTAGCGTACGCGTTACGACCATTATAACGTTGCCCCACAGGAGTAAGGTACACCGCCGCTGCCGACTACTTAGCTGATTTAGCACCTGACTAAGCTAACTAGCCTACGGCCGTTTGGTAGTTTACTCTTGTGGCTGTTTGGAGCTAGAGCAAACCCAGCGGCAGCTGCTGCTATTGTGACCTATCCACGGTGCTCACTGTGCCCGCGGTTCAGACTCTCAGGAGACGGACGCCTCGGAAGAATAGCGCGATAGGAATAACACATTCTTATATTGTGTCACATTAATTTTTACAAGTTCGTTAAATACGCAAAAACAACACCTAAAACCGATATATTTGGCGTGGATATTGACGGTATACACCCTTGCAGTTCTAACTGAGGGCAAAATAAACTTTTTGACCTAGGTACAGGAGGTGAGTTTGATCTATTTACCCTTTGACACCGTGATATAATGTGCGATTTATATTATACAACTAATAATGACGACAGAGTTTGCTGGGTAGGTTTCTATCCTCTGGCGTTTTAATATTTTTAAAACACACCTCGCCCATCAGCGTCACTCATGAATATCAAAATACATTTTGAACAATTAATTCAACATATCCACAGTGTCACAAAACTGATGTCAACCGTGAGTTAAATAATAAAACCGTGAAATGGATACAGGCAATCACTGGTTGTTTAATTACCTGTAGCTATGTGGTTAAATATACAGAGAGTATTTAGTTTCAAACTACTGTTTCCTCCTCACGTACATCCAGAGCGATATCTATCGCTCTGCGTACATCCACACCTCACCAGTGCGCTGGCGATACAATTTCTAATATTCAACCAACCTCCCCATAGAAACACCTCATTTGGGCGATTTAGGCTAAATACGTAATTTTATTTTTTATATTCATAATGTTTGTTTTGCTAATGTTTCAAAGTTGCAATAAAACTCAGAAATTTAACATTGGAATCAGGCAGTACTAGATTGCGTCCCCCCCCCATGCCGACATGTGAAATGGTTGCGTCCAAACTGGAACAATCTATTCTTCATTTCCTTAAATATAATGATTTAATCTACAAATCATGCTTTTGTCGTGTATTAACAAAATACGTAATAGTTAATACTCACCAATTAAGTCCCGTTTTTTAATCGTCTTGGTAACGTGTCTTAATTAGACATTATTCATTATATTGTGAGTCTGTTTCCATGTTGAACACCCCTGTTTTTTATTGGGCACTACTCCAGGCACTTCCTTGTTCCTTCAAAAGTTTTATTTAGGGGAAGGCTTGGGCAAAAGTTGGTCGCCGATGTGGACATTTTCGACGTTGTTGTTGTCAGATAGCTCGGCATGTATCACATTTGTCGCACATTTAGGCACAACTAGCCCGTAGCTGCCGCCGTTTTCCCATGGCTGTGGTCGCTGGAAGCCGCCTGACGCTGCACTGAGAGGCTCCATAAAGAGGAAGATGTCCACGGCTAACGTTAGCGATGACATCCGAGGGAAGTTTCCCCTGCACTCCGCCGTGTGGGAGAATGATTTCAGGAGACTGGAAGAGCAAATAACGATACCAGAGGTCGGTAGTAATGCACTGACTACTGACGCTGGCCCCTAACTCACTCACGCTTGTTTAGCTAGACGAAGCCAGGGATGAGCGCTTAAATCTCCGTAGCCATCTAGTACAAGTAGGCCAGTCGTGTTGACAGATGCTCATTAGTGTTGAATCACACACAGAGACATAACGTTTGACATTCAACGTGCATGAAAACGAAACCATAGCTGGTCAACAGGTTTGCGGCTTTAAAAAATGCACTTTGCGAATTGATTGCCTTTCTCCACCTGTAATAATCTACCAACCCAATCCAGTGAATTACCCAGACCTAGTAAACATCTGAGTAAATGTGGTGACCTAAGAAACGCGTTACCTATTAAAAGTAGCCTATCCATTTTGGGTACAGTATGTTGTGCATCTGACTGTCATATGACTTGTGTAATAATAATTTTAAGACTTGAAGGCATAGAGACTATGATGGCGAAATCTTCTGCCGAATTTAACACGTTTTTGTTACATTTTTCAAACGCATCTATAATCAAGTTTTATTACTGGCCATGGCTGTAATTTCTATGATCCATCTGCTGTAAAACAGTGTTGGTCAATATCACATTTATCTCTGCAGCGTGACTCATATGGGTCAGACATGATGGTTGGTCTTGTCACCGCAGTACTATATCATTATCACTGTTGACCTAATGCTCAACATGTTCATTAAACAGCTCATAGCGTTCCCCACAGTATTTACTCCAACCAGATGTCTTGATCATATTACACAAATAAAAGTGCAGGGTTAATCAGTGTCTTTTTTTGTTTGATTTTCTCAGAATGAAATCGAGGCCGTGGATCCAAGAGGTCGTACACCCCTGCACTTGGCTGTGTCACTCGGGCACCTGGAGTCCGTGAGAGTCCTTCTGAGACACGGCGCTGAAGTGACTCAAGAAAATGCCAAGAACTGGACAGGTTAGTTTTGTAAAACTGGTTACAGAGCAGACAAGGAATGACAGCATGAATGTGTTATTCACTTCTCTAATAGATATGCTTTACAAGCTTTGTTTGATCACTGAAAAAACCTTTGGTCATTCACCTACACATCATCCTCCAACCTCCGTTAATGGGGTTTCTGGTAGAAAATGCATGGCCACGCCTCCGATTGCAGTAAAATAGCTTCACTTTCCTTAGTTCTTACCATCATTGTTGAGGTTTTTTTAATGGATAGTTGTTGCTCCTGGGAAGCAGATGTGGTTTCTTTTAAAAGGTTTAGTGCTTTGCTCATACTTGTTGTCTATCTCTGTACAGTGCTGCAGGAGGCAGTCAGCACTGGAGATCCAGAAATGGTTCAGTTGGTGCTTCAACGCAGAGACTACCTCAAAGCCTCCACTGCTTTAGGAGGAGTGCCTGAGCTGCTGGCAAAGATCCGAGAGGTTTTACTTACTTATTGTATTTTCCATGGTCTCATTATTCATATTTCTATGTGAAGGGAAACATTTCCTTGCAAAATAAATAACTGGTTTATTGTTGTTTCATCCACAGTCTCCAGACTTCTACATGGAAATGAAGTGGGAATTCACCAGTTGGAGTAAGCTCTCTCTATATAAAGTGTCCTAATCCAGCACCTGCTGCTTAAAGGTACCATACCAGGCGGCTAATTTTTGGCAAAATTATAAAAATCTGGGTATATCTGGTTAGTATTAGACAGTAATCAAGGACATAAGTGATTTGACATATCAATGATGGAATTTGGTCATCTGTGTAAGGAGCAGGTGCCAAAATTTGGCCTACCAATCAAATTAGTCTCAGACAACTTTTGACAACTTTGATTGTCAGTCAAACTGCCAAATCATGCAACCGTCATCTACGTTGACGGGACACGTTTGTGTCGCGGACTTTTGGTGCCACGGAGACGAGAACTGGGACACCGGGTCCAAGGCTCTGATCGCAGGTTTGGTTGTACAATTCGAAAAAAAATTGTAAGTCCAGCCGCCTGGGATGGTAACTTTAAATGTCTATACAAGATACAAAATATTTGACAACTAAGGGGTTTCCTCGTGTCATACAGGAAAAACTACATGCCTCCCTCTTTGTAGCTGAAGCTTTTGTTTTGGTTTTGAAATGAGTCACAGTGTTTTTCTTCTGCGGATACGTTTGTTTGCAACGTGGGACATTCATATGCTGTTGCTTCACAGTCCCTCTTCTGTCCCGGGTTTGTCCAAGTGATGTTTGTCGCATTTGGAAAAGTGGCGCCAGCCTGCGAGTGGATGCCACTCTGCTAGGTTTTGAAAACATGACCTGGATTAGAGGACGTAGGAGCTACATCTTCAGAGGAGATGGTGTGTGTGTTTTAACTTTCTTACAAAATGTCATTTATAACATTTCTGTAAAAAGGACTTAAGTCCATCCCTGGCTGTATTTGTACAGACTCGTATGCGGAGTTGATGGAGGTGAATCATGACGATGAAGTAGTGGACACTGAGCGCTTCAACATCTCTCAAGAAATGGAGGACGTCACACTAGAGTCAATGCAGCCAGCTGAGCAGGAAGTTGCCAAAAGGTTGACTACCCCCATCGTCAACACCTACTTGGACACCAAGGATATTGCTTTCGACAGGCAAGTGTCACATCATTTTCTCACAGCACGCACTGATTTAACTTCCTTTGATCAAACAGTGACAGTATTTCATTGTCACACTAGTTTTAAAATCATCACTCACTGAGGGAGGCGACTGTGAAAACACTGATCCCATTAGGCTTATTAAACATTATTTCTCATATTTCCAGCATCATGCTGAGTAATTAATCACCTAACATGCAATATTTACGCCGACTTATTTGTTGCCTGACTGTCAGTGCTCAGTTTTAAATAAGCATGCTGTGTGTAACTCTACAAACAGCTTCAGATTCGCCAGATATTAACAATATGAGACAGTTGAATTGATGTGTTTGTCTTCCGTCATGTAATTAGCACAAGATATAATATGTCATCGTATTAACTTTGCTAATCTGCACATATCAATCATAATGAAACATCAATAATGGCCTCATGCCCTATTTGGGTCTATTTTTATCCTGAACTGAAGAACATGGTAGAAAAAGAAGGATACTGTATGGAGAACCTGAATGATGATCTGTGATTTCTTAACTTGTGTTTTCACAGGAACAAGGCTGGCATATGGGGCTGGAGAACTGACAAAACTGAAATGGTCAATGGATTTGAGGCCAAGGTTCATAGCAGTTGCACATTTTCTTTTTATTAGAAGTTAAGTGTGTTGTCCCATTCATTACAGTATCTGACATTACATTCTGGTTCATGTCTCAGGTTTTTAGTGTGAACAATGTAAATGTGGTGATCCGGACAAGGACAGAGCATCTTACAGACGAGGAGAAAGCCAGGATAAAGAGTAAGAGCAACAATATTCTCCACGCATGCATGATGGTTTTATATCCTTGTGTCCTTAAATGATTGTCTAGAGAGCTTAAGATGGATGTTTTTGTTCAAAGGTGAGAGGAACATCCTGGAGTCTCTTCTGGGGACTGTGGAGCAGCACATAAGTGCACAAGGGGTAAGACATACATTCAGAAATTACATTCAACTGATATACTGTATTCAGTTGATTTGGTTTCTGAATGGACAGCTCATTTGATATGACGACTTGACTTTACAGGACCTTACTCTTGAGTATGCAACTGCCACCAATCCCACTGCCATTACCCCAGAGGAATATTTTGACCCTGACTTTGACCTCGGGAACAGAGACATCGGCCGACCCATTGAGCTAAGCATTCGAACACAGAAGTAAGACGCACCTTTTTAAAGTTATGACAACTGCTACTTCCTCATACCTGTCTTCTATTTGTATCGTGATGTTAAGATGTGTGCAACATATACTGTAATCTTGTCTAATGCAGGTTCAAAGGTACATTGTGGATGAGTGAGGAACATCCCCTGTCCCTGGTGGAGCAGGTCACCCCCATCATTGACCTCATGGCCCGCACAAGTTCCCATTTTGCGCGGCTGCGAGACTTTGTAGCCCTTAAGTTCCCTCCTGGATTTCCTGTTAAAATAGGTATGTAGGTTTTTATACAGACTGCACTTCCAAGAAGCATTTTCTTTACTCTTCTTCTCTCTTACTCTTCGTCTCTCTTTTTTTTATTATTAACATCTGATATGTTTTTCCACTTCCAGAGATTCCCCTGTTTCATGTACTGAATGCCAAGATTACATTTGGAAATGTAAATAAATGCAGTACTACAGAAGAAGCGAACCCAACGCCAGCAGCCACACCAACATCTTCGGGAGGAGAAGAAGAAGAAGCTGCAGGTAGGAATAAATACAGTTTGAACGCTGTATTAAAATAGGAATTGCAAGTCTGAGATTTCTACTATGTTTCTGATTTTGTTTTTTTTTGTTTTTTGTTTTCCTCCCATCCAGCATTGCCTCTGTTTCAAGTGTGTCCCTCAGTGTTCGTGGTGCCTGGCAGTTACCACCGCCGAGGGGGAACCCGCCACACACCCATGTCCAACAATGATGAGGAGCTTTTGCAGTACGCCATCCATCAGAGTCTCCTGGAGTCTCGCAGAGCCCCGGGCCAGGTCAGAACTATAATCACCCAGCTCACCATTTTCTCCGGCTGTTTTTTATTGTACATTCCACCACTTGAGCCTCCGTCCTTTATGTTTGTGTCATTGTAGGAGGGGAGCTGGGATGATGGTGATGGGGAATTCAGTGACGTACTCCCCAGTAGCCAGAGTGACAGGTAGGAACAGAGGTTCAGGTTGCTAGCGTTGCTACTGCATAATTACATGTGGTAAAAGAAGAAACAGTCCTTGCTACTTAGATGACACTGATTACCTGTTCACTGACCGTATCCATCAGTTAAAGCCACACAACAGAGCTGGGTCTCACTTTCCTCCGTCCATGTCATTCTAGGAGTATCCCAGAGGGGGTGCTAGTGGAATATGGAGACACCTCCAGCCCCGCCAGCTCCATCTCGGCCTCTAGCCCCGAGTCGGACCTCCGCCTGGCCATGGAGCTCTCCGCACGAGCCCAGGAGGAAGAGGAGAAGATGAGGAAGCAAGAGGAAGAGGAACTGGAGAGGATATTGCAGCTATCGCTCACTGAGAAGTAAAAGGAATAAGAGGGAATAATAATACAACTTTTCCAGATTCAGAAGCAACCACCACACCTCAGTTCTCCTTCCTAACCACTGTAGTCATCTATGCAACCACAGATTTCTTTCTGTAACAGATCATCCTTGCACAGGCAATATCAAACTCTCGGTATTCAATATTTTCCCAAAAGCTATTTTTGGTAAGAGCATACTCCTTTTTATATATTTCTATCTCGGTATTGGGTGTCTCCATCCTCAAGCTTGATTCATGGACTCTTTGAGATAATTTCGAGTGGGTTCTACTTTTTATTTATTTATTCTTTTCCAGTTCAGTCACAGCAGCAACCCACACGAGTCGATCGCGTCATCATCCAGAGTGTGGTTGAATTAGTGTAATTAAGGTTCTGTGAACAAAAATGTTTGACTACTCAAGGTGACTTAATTAAATGTTGGCACTCAGATGTGGCTTTTAAGGTCCAGAAAACTGTAGTTTTTATTCCTGGTACCTATCATCTAGTCTTGACCTTAAGAGACACATTTGAGTGTTGTCACAGGGAAGTCTTCCCACAGAGTTACTTTGTTGAGGACCATGGGCTCACTGAATAACAGAAATCTCAGGGTTTCAATTTTACACATTTTCCCTTCACTTTGGAAAAAAATAAACTCTGAAATTGTAGGTAAATATTTCTTCGGTGCAAAATGACATAATACATGCATATCACTCTCTGCCATACCAATATTAGTTCTGAAGGTTGAGTTCATTGAGTCAGTAGGGTCATAAGTTATTGCATGTTCCTTGTACAATGAGAATGTACACTCTACGGATGGGTAAACAAAAGCATGTTGCCATGGAAGAAACTTAAAATTGGCTGTATGGTGACATAATATCTTTGCTGCGTCAAGAATAGAGGTTTAAAGTTCCTTTTTTTTTCTTTCTTATTTTCATTGGAATATTTTCTCTGATTTAAAGGTGAGGACATATTTGTGTCAACTGTCACTGAGCATCTTAAAGCATTATCATTCATGTCCATTCAATAATGCACTGGCAGAGACCAGTCCATCTGTGGATCTACAGCAGTCATGCAGCTTACAGTCACACGACCTGTGTAGCAGAGAGATTTTTCTGGTTTCTAAGGACAAGTCTGCCTTTTGTAGCCATCAACTACTTTAGACCTCTGAGCAGAGGAGAAGACAGCACAGGCTGAAAGGTCCAGTGTACCTGCCACATGTAGGATTAGTTTATCAGCATGTGCCAACAGTTTGCTTTCCTCTCACAACACATGGTGGGAGCGAGGGGTGGTGCCACTCAGACTAAACTTTCTGAACAACAAAAAAAATAAAAACATTTTTTGTTTTTCAATTTTGTAACTTAAAAACAAGATAAAAAGGGTGATGCTGAGTAACAAGCATTAACCACTATAGTTGATTTCACTGACAAACAACCACTTATCAGAGGACTCTGTGTTGCTGTGTCTGACCTCACGGGGCTTCAGCTGAAAAAACAACTAATTATAATGATCAAATTGCCAAACTGCTGAACAGACAAGTTTGAAAAAGAAAGACTAGCTTTGGTTAATTTAATGCAGATGTTTGTAATCACACCGCTCAAGCTGCAAAGGTTTTTTTTTTTAATATGTTAAAAATTTTAAGAAAATGTGTTGGTTTCAAAATGTTTCTAAAATAAAAGCACTTTATTTCCATGAAGACTAAGTGTGACTTTGCTGAAATAGGTTTATATTGTCCTGAACTGGAACCTTCATAAACACCATTTCCACTGATGTCGATGAAACTAGTCAGAGCTCTCCCACTGTAGTCCCACTTTTGTTTTTGTTTTTTTAATAGACATTTACATTTAAAAGGGCCAATAAGGATTAATAAAATACTTAGCATCTCTTTTGTTTTAATTTTCATAATAAAGAAACAATGATGATCAGATTTTACACATTGTAGAGAATAAAATATGACTAAACCCTGTATTATCTTTTGTGGAGTTGTAAATGACGCTGAAATCCCACTTTAGTTTATTGAAAGGTTGATGGCCTCCAGGTGTATTGACCAAACTTGCCTTCACAAGAGCTTAGTATTCTCCTTAAAGGCAAATCAATTACACATAATTACAGTTTCCTTTAGATGTGAGAGTCTAATAAATACATTAATAAATATTTTTAACGCTAAAACACGCAGTAATAAATCACCCGATTTTATGCCAAATAAAACCACAGCCGATGAATGTGTGTGAAGTCTGAGTGTCTTCAGTGAGGCCTCTCGGCAGGTAGGTGGCAGCTCTCCCCTCAGCAGGGGCCGGGTATCGGACCGGGAAGAGTGGATCTCTTCGGTGCTCTGGTTGCAGGGGGTCACTGTGCAACAACGGGACCACAGCACGTTTATAATGTCACACCCACGGATCTGTATCTTCTCCTCCAGGGGTTTTCATCGACGAGAGAGCGGCTTGTAGACACAGACAGCCATGATGATCATTAGCAGCAGCAGGACAGCCAGGACACTCCCCAGTGTGACTGTGAAGACAAAGAGGAGCCGACCACAGCCTGTAACAGCGCATCCACACACATCTAACACACTGGGGTTCATTAACAAGCAGTAGCCTAGAGTAAAGACTGAACACACCATAGCCCACTAGCGGCACTGAGCAGCCTCACATCAAGTCTCACCTAAGTTCTGCTTCTGTAAAACCACATAGGCTCTGTCGCTCAGCCCTGAGTCCTCGGCCTGTCCGCTCACTAACCCACTCAAACACATCATCAGGGCGTAAGGGATGAGGTGCAGCATCATAGTGGTGGAGGCTGGAGGATGGTGAGGATGGTGGTGATGGTGATGGTGAGGATGATGGTGTTGATGATGATGATGAAGGTGGTGAGCGAGGCTTTCCTTCTTCCGCTGTATCTGGGTCCTAAGGCCGTTTGGTTATTAGCTCGCTTACAATCGGAATGATTATAGGTCGATTAGCCACTGAGTTGAACTTAAAGAGATTTAAGTGGCTAATAAAAAATGTAATACAAATTTAAAACACTCATCGAAGTCATTTCGAATCAATTTATTTTACAGGTCAATGGTTTTCTTTAAGTGGATAGTAGGCTGGCTATTTATTAATTATCTGTTAGATTAAATGTTATTCTTTTTATTATGAATTGAACTGAATCTCTTGTTGATGCACTTAATGCTTATGCATCTTCAGCTGCCCTTTAAAGAATTGACACGGCACTTTTTTTTAAATTTTTTATCATTAAGTCAAGTTAAGCCAAGTAGCCTAAATCTTTATTGTCCTGAAACAGGTGTGTTTCAGCATAGTGTTTGACATAAAAAGACACAACAACAGACACTAGAAGCTTAACAGCACTACAACAACAGCAGGCAGAACATCAAAGCCACAATAAAGTCAGTACAAAAGAAACACACTCATAACACTCACAAATCTAAACTACATCAGAGAAAGTAGGTTAACAATTACATATTGTCGACCAGCAACATAACAATCAACTTTACCCCAGTGCAAAATTCCCAAATTTCTCAAATATGAATATTTATCAATGTCTAAAAGCTTCAGATGTCTCTGGGTAGTTTGGCTGTGGAAACACAAAGTGTATAAAATCTCCCCTCTTACTGGTAACCATCAAAAGTGTGAGGCCTCCATCACATCTCCCATTTCTGAAATGCCAAAGAGCAATGAAGAAAAGATATAAAGGTCATCCTCCTTGGGGTTATATCCTTATATAATCACTCTGCATGACTGATGTATATGGCCTTTACCTTCATCTTCTATATAACTTAAGTGCACATCATTACAAACACTTATAACTCTTAATTATATGCCAGAGAAATTTAATGAGCTTTAGGAAATGTCACCCACGGTGGCCTGAAATTAAAACTGGAGACTTACCGGATAAATTCAGCACAACAAGAAAACATTTCGTTATAGCATGAACTCTAAGATCCTTTTTTAATTTGCAGATCTGAAGGCATTTAAACCAAACATATTTAGTATATTATGACTTGAATGGGCACTTGACAGACAATAAGAAAATGCATATTATCTGCCTGAGTTTGTGACTGTCATGTATTCTATCTGTTCATATTCCCCGATTCATCAATTGAGTTGAACATTGTTGATGTGACAGCAGACATGGGGAAATGTTACATAACCAATTGTTGATGTGTTCTATTATGACATTGCAACACACAAATAATTGTGTATTTTAGGCTATCATCTACATGCAGTGAGGCATAATACACTGAACTCCATGGTGTTTATGAAAACAAGTTTAAAGCAGAAGTAAGCGATCCGGTCGTTTTCGCTAATGCTGCGTTCGAGGCAGGCTTTTGAAATCGTAAATTACAGCTTCAAGTCACAACTTACGACTTTGTAGCGTTCCAGGCAACCCACTCATATTTTTCCGACCTGTTTTACCTGTGAAAGTCACTATAACGGCCACTCGTAACTTCCGACCCGTGAACTCGTACCAGATCGAACTGGTACGACTTCACAGGTCGGAAAAACAAGAGTTATGAGTTTCCTTGAACGCACCATAACAGTCCTCGTCCCTACGTCTCCACATTCACGGCATCCCTTGGCTGCACACACAGCCCTGCATGCCGTTCTCTCTCCTCATTGGATAAAAACTGTAGGATACGATAAATGTTTTCTCCTCGGCTCAGAGCAGAGCAGAGGGACTGAGAGACCCGTGTTTCGGTCCAAACACTCTATGTAAGTGATTGCTGTCGGAAGATATAACTATTTAAGACTTATATTAACACAAATATATCACTTACTTCTGCTTTAAGAAATGATTCTCATCCCTATTTTTATTGGTCTCTACAGAAAACATGGCCTTCAGACACCACTGTAGCCTGATTCATTAAACAATGTCAGGGGAAACACATGCTTGGATAAGTCACAGGTCAGCGACCTCTGCAGTCATGTTGAAGTGAATTAAACCAAATATTGTTCCTGAGTCAGATTTTGCTGTCATTACTGGCTAAAATGTCCTGACTTGACAAAGGCCGAACGGGCCAAAACGTTGTCTAAATAAACTCTCTGCAACTGGAGCTGAGTGTGCGGCGTTCCTCTCTTTCTGTCTTCAGTTTTGTCCATCGCCAGCACCTCCACAACCCACGGTGTGTTGCTTCTCATCTAAAATGTCCTTTTGCCATCAGAATGGCTTCAGGGATGCTAACATCAGTCTGTCAGTCCTCCACTTTGAAAAAATGACATTCAATTTAATATAAACATTCATGACTCTCACAAAATGAATCCTAATGACTCTGGTGACTTTATAGCACCATCAGCAGGTCAAAGTTTAACTTAACCAGTAATGTGTCTGATTTATTGTACTGCATATAGTGATACTACTAACTGTATAATCATAGTTTCATTTGATTGGCTGGTGAGAAACAAGCCCTCCACCTTTCTGCACAAAGTGTCCTCTCAGGCGATCAGGTTTCCTTCCACAGCGCGTTTATCTGCCTTCAGAGACTCTCAGTTCTCCTTAAATGTCATAATGAGTTTCTTTCTTTCAATTTGTAGAGATCAGATTAATCTTTCCATCACAGTACATGATAAAGATTCTTTTGTATATCTGCATTGAGAGATATATAAAAAGCATGTCAAAATCACATTTTACAATCAACAACATAAAACTGAATCAAACCTGTAATTCTCCTTTTCATGTCTTCTTCGCTCAGTTCCAGCTGTTGTATTGTATTTGTATTTAGACTGAACGGATGGATGCATTGCACCAGACAGAGTCATGACATATCAGTCATTTCCCCTTTAATATTACTCTTTGTCAAGCTGTTCAGGCCAGGTAGAGGCGAAACCGTCTATTTAGCAGTTTCTCTTTTATGTGTTTCCTGTGCTTGCCTGTTCTCTACTTCAATAGCAGTCACTGACACAAAAGGGCTTTGATGTGCACGTCTATCAACCAGCAACTCAGTGACGAATCATGTCCCAAACAACCTTACACCCTGGTACACGTTCATTCCTGCCATCCTTGAAATGGTTGGGCCTTAACCGGGAATGAAAAACAGTTGAATAAGTAAAGATCTGAAGCGCGCTGTGAGCATTTGAAGGTAAAGGCTGCTCTATTCCCCTGTATGTTGATGGATTCTGGATATTGCAAATTAGCTTGTTAATTAGAAAATCTAATGGAGGTGAGCAGCAACGGCCTTTACAAAGACATGACGATCACCGTATGGAGATTTACAAGAAGAGCTCTCGTGTATTGTGCACATTTACAATTCAGGAAGAAAATGCACTGTGTGTTTAAATATACATAGTGGAATTCAGCTGCTTAAAATACTACTTGTTTATATTCATGTTTATCCTCCAGGAATAAAAAGAACCAGAAAGATGAAATATGTTATTTATGCTGTTATTAATTATAATTATACACATCTTACTACAGAAACCATATTGAAGAGCACTGAAATCACACAACAATCATCACCTTGCACACCACATTATTCTCTGAATATAAACAGTATAAAGCGCTTTTTAGATAAGTTAACACATGTGACTAAGACATTTCATACTGGATCTCTGCAAGAACATTTGAACAGTCTTCAGTTAGAGAGTGAAAACATTGTTTGGAGAGGCACAATATCAATAAATATCAATACAACCTTTACAGTTTTGTACATACAGTGTAATAATTTGGCAAATTAAGGCAAAACAGTCTATCTGGAGTTAAATGAAGCCATCAGATGAAGACCAGAAAGTTCAGTTTGAAATACACAAACAGTTGTACATAGTTAAAGTTGCTTCTTGTGTATCTAAGCATCAACTTTACGTGGAATACAGTCTCTAATTATAGTTGGAAGATTATTATTTTTAATGTGGTCTTTTCTGAGTGCCTCACTCACCTCCATTACAAACACTTGTAGGGGGGAAAAAAAGAACATTTTTAGCAGATATATCCAGCAGCTAGCATGAAATCCTATACAAGCACTGTATTACAGATCTATCATATAAATATAAAATACAGCATTGACGATAATATGAGCTGTAATTTAATGTGATTATGATTTGGTCCCATTAAATCTCTCTCCCTGTGGTCTAAGAGGTGCTGATGGATTTGACATGAAAAACTTTAGCAGACATGCTCCACAGTATGTCGGTGACTGAATGGATTAAGACCCCACTGAAGAAACTTTTTTTATTACATGTAATTAAATGGAAAATGCCATGATGAAATGTGATAATCTGTTAACCACATTGTTGCTGCACGTGAAACACTAGTGTTTGCAATGTGGTGTGGCGGTAGCTGAACATGCAGTGATGATTTAATCAATCTTTCACAATGTACGGAAAATACAGAACTTAAGAGAAAAAGGCCTCATGCAATGAAAATGATGTGCTGAATGCAACATATAGAAATACCTGTTGTTATTTTCCTTGGCATCATGTTCTTGTGAGATAAATTGGGGGAGAGACTGTCAACTGACTTTACCACAGACTCCTACAACCACAAATTGCAACACGAGAAAGCTATAACCTGTCCTGGTGATGAACATAGGTACATCTGAATCATACAGACCATACAGCTGATATATGAGCATCTCAGTTCCTTGTAGAATTACAAATTTAGCAGCATTTACCATTTTATGGAGTGTGCATGTGCTTTGAAAGTTGGCATGTTTGACATCACGAGCAGCGAACAGTCATGATGTCAGATGATGTTGAGGCTTAGTCGCATTTAACTTTAAACAGTGGTTCGAATGGCAGTCTACGTTTTCTCTCTATGGCACAGACGCCATATTGAGGCTGTCGGCGTGGATGTCTGGTATGGTCCTCTCAGGTCTCAGACACACTGCCAACCTCTGCAGAGAACAAAACAGTCGTGGAGGAAAGGCAGAGGTTAATTGAATGAAAATGTTAAGAGAGCACACTATTTCTCCCTTCTCCTCGCAGGCTGACCTGTTTGAGAGATCCGGGAGTCCACACCAGCTTGTAGACCATGTAGATGGGGATCCACATGAAGGATGAGAAGCCAATGATATATCCCACTGTGATGCTCCAGTCTGGATACTTGTAATCAAACAGGGTGAGGGGTGGCGCTTTCAGGAAGGAGCTCACGATGATATACTGAGAGGAGTCGGAATACATAACATTTCCATGTGTTAATGCTACTTCTATATTCTCGCAGCAGAAATAATAATGCAGAGGGGAAATATATCTGTCACACTTCCATACGTTATAAAGAAATACATAAAATAAGTCATGTGGTGTAATAATGCAAAATGTCAACAGGAACAGAGCCACAGAACGATGGATGCAAATAAGAGCCAAGGATATTGACATTTGCCCGCATGCTGTAGAAAAGGTTTAATGTAGAAGGTTTAATCTACAGATATGGGATCAGCTCCACAACCTTTAGGTTGGTCCTGTTGTCTTTTGATCTTACTCTGAGCTTTCCCTCATGTCTTGCTGCCCATTGATCTCTAGATAACTTAAAGAGACAACTGAAAGGGAAAAAATGTTGAACTGAAGTGGCACTCAACAGGGCAGACCATCACCAAGGCTAAGAAAAATCTCCTGTCTGTGTAGGAAGGTGGTGGATCTGTGCCTTTAACCGGCTCTGCATCACAATTTAGTGGATCCCCTCCTGCCCCATGCTGCACCCCCTCACTCCAAATTTAGTGCAAATCGGTTAAATATTTTTTGCCCACAGACAAACAGACAATCAAGCAAACAAATAGAGTTGGTGAAAACATACAGTAACTTCCGTGACTGAGGTAAACATCCGTAGTAAAACTGAAAAATAATCATATGGTTTTTGTATAATCTAAGAAAGTGTTGAATTGTCGACCTTTAGATGTCAGATGTGTATTTACTGTGAATGGATGTCAAAATATTTAATCTCTTACCGCCAGAAATGCAGGGCTGATGGCGACCCAGCACACCTTCCAGAATAAACCTGGAGCTTCGCCCAACATGGCCTGAACGTCACTGCTGAATCTTTTGATGCCTGAAAGCAGCAAAAGTAACACGAGATAAAGTCACAAACAATTTTTTTTTTCACATGCTAACTAGCTAATGAATGCATACCACAGATATAAGAAAACAATCCCAGCAAATCAATAATAATATGTTGTTCACCATAGAACCAGGAAACTGCAATGGCCTCAAGGAAACCAACGGCAATAATGGAGCATCCGACTCCAAATTCCTCCAGCAGCTTCACTACATAGGCCCCACCCTGTCAATCATACAGCACAACAAATGACAAGACTAATTACATGATCATGATCAGCTAGTGCGGAGTTAGGTTTTAATCTCTTAGGGAAAGTAATTTGAATTGTAGAAAAAAACAAAAAAACTCACATGTGTAAGGGTGCTAAGAGAGCCCAAAAAGCAAACAATGACCAAGCCCAGAACAAAAAGTTCACGTCTGTGAGAGAAATGATCTGGGTATTCATCCAACACAGCAGTGATGATGGCCTCCAGCCCACCAAACTGAAACACACACGTACAATTACAATTATTACCACAAGTTGAATTATACTGCACGTCTATCACAGCATACATATTAAATGCTGCCATTAATTGGATTAAGTGGAAAAAGGCTCAGTAAAAAGCAGCTCTGCTTAGGACAACATTTACATTTTTGAAGTCATCAAAGATTAGAGAATAAAACAATTTTATAAATAAGAAATTATACGTAACAAATTGTATCATTGAAGCTATATGGATCATTGTGTGTAGTTAGACTTAGCAGTGTTTAATGATGTGCAATTTATGAAATTGATGTTGAAGAATCAAAATCTGAGTTATTTAGTGGCATAACTTAGAGCAGAAGTAAGCAATATATTTGTGTTAATATAAGTCTTAAATAGTTATATCTTCCGACAGCAATCACTTACATAGAGTGTTTGGACCGAAACACGGGTCTCTCAGTCCCTTTGCTCTGCTCTGAGCTGAGGAGAAAACTTTTCTCGTATCCTACAAGTTTTATCCAATGAGGAGAGAGAACGGCATAAAGGGCTGTGTGTGCAGCCAAGGGATGCGCCTGAATGTGGTGACGTAGGGACGAGGACCAATAGATCCATGACGAGGGCGGGGGCTGCTAACTCCATCGGCTGACAAGACGTTATGGTGCGTTCAAGGCAGCCCGTAACTCGTGTTTTTCCGACCTGTGAAGTCGTACCAGTTCGATCTGGTACGAGTTCACGGGTCGGAAGTTACGAGTGGCCGTTATAGTGACTTTCACAGGTAAAACAGGTCGGAAAAACACGAGTGGGTTGTCTGGAACGCTACAAAGTCGTAAGTTGTGACTTGAAGCTGTAATTTACGGTTTCAAAAGCCTGCCTGGAACGCAGCATTACCCAAAACGACCGGATCGCTTACTTCTGCTTTAAGTTTTTCTGTTATACATGAAGTGACCCTGTGGTCTTCATGTACACATGTACACGCCAGATTTCACAGTTCGTACAGTGCTATCCAGTCCAAGCGTTATCATCATCATGAAAAAGATGATTGCAAAGAAGATGGAGCCCGGCATGTTCGCTATGGCCTCTGGGTATGTGATGAAGAGCAGACTTGGACCTGGAAACCACGAAGAGATCAGGGTGAGTATTTGATTCTTTTTTAATGAGGTTTTCATTTTCCTCACTTTAGCTTTCATTGACTGACCTTTGTCCCTGGCTACATCCTCAACCTTCACTTGCCTCTTCTCCGCCATGTAGCCCAGCACCGTAAAGATGACAAAGCCCGACACAAAGCTGGTCAGACAGTTCACCAAACTTGTCACAATGGCGTCACTGTTGAGAAGGAAATCAAACCCTCTTCAGGGACACGTTGCTGCCCTTTTTTGACCTTTGTTTAATGGGCTCCTTTAGACACTCTATTCAGCTTTTTTCTTCTGTTTCTAAGACATGAAAATAGTCCCGGCAACCACAGACATCCAGCAACAATACTAATGAGGAATACTCAACCAATGGATCTATGATGTGTGTTCATTAGAGATATTGAACATAGAACATCGAACATCCATCGGAGGTGAGCAGTGTTGGTGTAACTACCGAGTGTCTATATTATTGGTTTTATAACCATTTATGAATAGATAAGCATCTTTATGAAAGACTTGTGCACATTAGAGTTCATTTGCAAAAGCAGATAAGTGCCATTTTGAAAAAGACGAGCTGATGCTTTTGAATTATTCTTTGCATAGTGTTGTTTTCAATAAAGCTTTATTTTGAGCTACGTCTGTTTTGTTATGTCTCATCTCCTTGGTCAACTTTGGTTTGACTGATATCACCTGGTGTAAATAATAATTAAAAATTGTTTAGAAATTTTTTTTTAAACGGAGATATCTGCTTTTGCAAATGAACTCTTCATTTACAGTATCTTCTCGAGGTGCTAGTCTTAACACATGTAGCTGTGATCTGCAGCTCCCGAAGAAATCAACATGAAGAAATACAATTCAGGTATGTTGCAATAGAAATGTTTTACTAATGTAATCAAGAAGACATCATCATCAGCCTATTCTTATGAAGCGACAGATGTGACTTCGTATATCATAGATTTGTGGCTATGGAGGAACAGTTCTTACCGATAGCAGTTATTTGTGAAAGGGTTGTAGCTGGAGAGAGCCAGGAGGACCCCAAACCCCGGCCCAAGAGAGAAGAATATCTGAGCTGCAGCATCCACCCACACCTGGAAAACACAAAAAGATAGATATCTGGGACTCAAACTGTGAAACACTGATTTACACCGCAAAAGCATAATGTATGCAATTCCTACACGGATTTGCCAATTTTCTTCCATCAAATGATCATTTTTCTTATTTTTCTAATCAGTGCTGTGAACTTGGTATCATTTTCCAAGCGGAGAGGTGTTGTGTCAGCCGTATAGAAATCTAGCTGCGCAGCTGTATGCAGAGAGATCTGAAGAGCAGCATGCATTCGGCGTTAAAAAGAAGGGGACAGCATTGGATATTGGTGAGTGAGAGAGAAAGGGAGGCCTTTGTTAATGGGCAGAAAATCTAAACCAATTATGCATCTTATTATCCTGCTCTGTGGCTTATTTATGCATCTCATTTCATCTCATCCATATTCCCTTCCAAGCAAAGCACTCACACATGTTTAGCAAACAACGAGGTGGAGAGGAAGGTGATGATGATTCATACAGTAGATCTAAAAAATATTATAGTCAGATTATTCAGGGAATAAATGGTTTATAAAACTGCTGACTCTGACTGAATGCACTATTTTATTACACCAGTCCTCAAAGTTCATACTCATTAGGACTCCAGTGGAGAAACTTATTATTTTAGTAAGAGCCTCTAGTCTTCAGTTCTGACCTTCGGCAAATCACAGAGATAGAGCAATTAATTACATTTTCATTTTTTTCTGTAAGTTTTTTTGCATTTAAGCATTTTGATTATCATTATTATTCCTTCTCTTCTCTTCATCTTTCTGTTTTCCCTCTTCTTCAGTCGATCCACATTTGAGAACTTTTCACCGGAAACCTCTTCTGGTTACTGCAATTGCTTTGAAAATGAGGTAAAACTCTCAAGGGACCAAACATTTGGTTTTTTTCCATCATATTTTTTCTTGATTGGCTGTTTTCTGTCAGACTGACTGTGCACAACTCACACTGGTCTCCAGCAGCTTCTCCCACTGTGGCTTTAGGTAAAACACCACGCCTCTCCAGGCTCCTGGAAGAGTGGCCCCTCGAATCAGGAGGATGAAAAGCACAATGTAGGGTAAGGTGGCGGTGACCCACACTACCTATAGTGGAACAACAAAGTCAATCAGGAAGAGCTCATTGATACAGTTAAAGCAAAGAATAATCTTCTCATTACAGTCATAAAGCAACGGCGATGTGATACCTTCCCTGACGTCTTCACTCCTTTCCACAGGCTGAAGTATACTATAGTGAAGATGAGAAAAAGGCAGAGCATCAACTGCCAGCGAACACCACCAACGTTTCTCAACCCTGATGCCTTGTGGATCTCGAGAACATTCCTCCTGTTGGGATAAAACACACCAATCATTAAGTCTTGAGCAAACAAAACAACATATCCCATCCAAAACCACCAGCTGGCAATATTTGTGTGGCTATTTATATTATATGGTTTCTGTTACTCACACTTACATGCACTTACGTGTAAAATTCCTCTGCCGGAGACCTGGAGGAATTCGTCCAAGTCACATTGTCCGAGTCAAAATAATTGGTGCAGTCGGGGGTATTCCACACATTTTCACAGTTTGTCCAAGGCAAGATGCTGGTGAAAGAGGAGTAGAAGTAGAAGAGGGCCCAGGCGATGATGGTGTTGTAGTAGAAGGACACATACAGAGCGATGATACAAATGGCATATCCTATACCTGCAACAGAAAACACAGAAGTGAAAATAAGTCACATGTGAAATGTTTCTGAAGATACATTTACACCGATCAACATGTCTGGATAAGATGGGAATAGGAGTTACGACCTTATCACTACACAGAATTGATTTTATGTTGCAGATGCGCCAATGTAATGGGAGTTCTGGATTTTAATACTTGCTGTTAGCGAGGCCTTACCTTTGAAAATGGGGCAGATGTGTTTCCATATGGATATGGCACCAGTTCTGTGGAACTGTCCCAGTGCCAGCTCCATGTAAAAGAGCGGCACACCACCAAAGATGGCCATGAGAATGTAGGGGATAAGGAAAGCACCTGCACAGAGATGGGAACATGTTCGTTTTTGTTGTTGTTGTTTTTTTCATGTCGACAAAGACTTAGTATTCTAACATATGCAATGAAAAACTGTGGACGTAAGAATTAGGACTCAGCTTTGCTTGGATCTGAAATAAATATGAAAATGAGACTCACACTGAGCTTATTTTCACATTTGTTAAAGTTACTGTATAAATTGTCTTTTCATTTCAAAGAGGAGATTTACAAAAATCTAAAGAACATAGCCATGAGGTTTGTTAAAATAAATTTAAAAAAAGAAAAAGAGATTGTTGTATATTTCCACACAAAATGTTGAGGTATCCTCTGTTTATTCAATTTTATTATCTTTATTTTCCTTTTATGTTTTTCCCAGACTGTTTATAAGTCTTTTAATTGCCTTTAATGTCTTTTTATGTGCAGCACTTGCCCAGAATTGCCCTGCCTCACAAGACGATTGGCTGCTGCAGTGTAACGACCCTCGTTTGCTGATGTAAAAGTACTGAGCGAACCTATCCCCACCAGAAAGTACGACTTCTAATAATCACCAATCTGCACAGTGAACATTCAGTAGGATCAGTTAATCAGTAAGATTACATATTTAATATGACTTTATTTTCTGACAAAAACCTGATGAGAATTCGCCAGGCTTTAGGGATATTAGATACAACTTTAAATATAAAAAAGTGACCTGAGAAGAATAGATACAAGCTTTATCAGAGGAAAGGTGTAAAAACTTTTAGTGACTTTTGAAGGTTAGAGATGCGCACTTCAGCACCATGGACAGTTTCTCCAGCCAGATGCGTCAGCCTGTTTTTCTGAATCATTTACTGTAAAGCCATTTCGAGGAGAAAATCTGGGATTCAATCGACTATAAAACTCTGAAAATTAACTAAATGTTTGCCTAGTATATGCATGGATGACACAAATCCTAACACGGCCTGGTTTAAAAGCTCCAAATCACTTACCACCACCGTTTTGGTAACATATGTACGGAAACCTCCAAACATTTCCCAAATCCACCGCAAACCCAATGACAGACAAGAGAAAATCCATCTTTTTGCTCCATTTGTCCCTGGAGTCCGTCTGTGTGATGACTGGCACCGGGACAGCGTTGTTGGAGGTGTAGCCGGGGTTCGGGGAGCCGTGGTGGGTCAGACTGCCGGCCATGACCGCTGAGTCCTGTCGGGGCATCGGACTGTGAAAAGTCAGCCAGAGGACCCGCTCCACAGAGAGGAGGCTGCTTCTCCTATAACGATGACAGGTCCGAGTGGGAGGAGTTGCTGGAGCTGCTGGAGCTGCGGCGCACACTTGGGGACACCAGTACTACCTGTTAGTGAGGAGGTTGTTTGGTTTTCTACTAACTGCACCTTTTAACACTCCTTCAACTTAAAAGCTCAATTTGAAGCCAAATCTATTGTGTTATTGTTTTTCGATAACATGGATCCTTTTTATAGTGCCTTTGTAGTTTTTTCAGCTTGACCTAATTTAATTTTTCACTTGAAAACCAGTGAGTTAAGCAGCAGCTGAGACTTTCTGTAAAAAAAAACAAAAACAAAAAACTTCATCTGTTGAAATATGAGCAGCAGGTTGCTGTTAGTGTGATGCTGCACGTGCTTCGTTTTGAAATCATCTCACATTTACACAGCCACATGGAGCCTGATGGAGCCAACTCAGATCTGATCAGATTTTGATTTCAACAATTTAGATATAGAAGGATTATTCACCAAAGCACTCTACTAAATTCTGGCTTATTGTCACTTGAATATTTCCACTTTACAGTGTACCACATCATATTTTCAAGCAGGGGTGTCAAACTAATTTTAGTTCAGGGGCCACATATACAGCATAATTTGATCTCAAGTGTGCCGGACCAGTAAAATTAATAATAATAATATAATTATGATTTTTTTTTTAAATCATTATTCATTCATTTTTCTTTCATGTTTTCATTTGTTTTAGTACAAAGAAGGGTAACACTTTACAATAAGGTACACAAAATTAGAGTAGTTAATGAGGAACTAATGAAGAACTAATGAGGAACTAATGAGTAGTTAGTGAGGAATTGAGATACACAAAATTAGAGTAGTTACTGAGGAACTACTGATTAATTAACTATTAGTTAATGGTCAGTTCTTCAGGAACCCCTGATCAAATTTCAGAGGAGTAGTTACTGAGGAACTAATGAGTAGTTAGTTAGGGAACTGAGGTACACAAAATTAGAGTAGTAACTGGGGAACTAATGATTAACTAACTATTAGTTAATGATCAGTTCTTCATTAACTCATGATCAAATTTCATAGAAAGTTAATCACAACTTGATGATTAGTGAACTAGTTAGGCTACTTCATCAGTACAGAATCATTACTCAATAACATGTCCAGTAGTTACTGTAACCTTATGACCTAAAGTGACACATAATGAGTGGTTTTTCACATCTTCATCTTCATCTTTACATTAGTAGTTCCTTAAAAAAATCACAGACAGCAGGATTCTTGGGAAGATTTTATTCATTAATTTCAGACCACATACACATCAATATGACCATCCATGTTGCCTTCGAAATAAATATGATGTTTGTCACATGTTTGGTAGGCTAAATGAATGTATCATGGGGCTGTGTGTAAAGTAGGCTACTGTATACTGATCACACCGTGGTTCACAGTTAGTCACTACTCACTATTAGTTAATGGTGAGTTCTTCAGTAACTCCTAATCAAATTACTGAGGAACTAACTATTACTTAATCATTAGTTACCATTTTTGTGTACCTTAAGGTAAAGTGAGACATCAAAATGAGTAGGTAATGAGTACTGAATCATTACTGAATCATTAGTTACCCTTTTTGTGTACCTTAAGGTAAAGTGAGACATCAAAATGAGTGGGTAATGAGAATGAAATGAAATCAAGGGTGATGTTACCTGCTTGACAGTTTCGACTGTGACTCCAAAACTGTCAAGCAGGTAACATCACCCTTGATTTCATTGTCTGAACACAAGAAAAATATAACTAAGGGTAACTAATGATTCAGTAATGATTCAGTACTCATTACCTACTCATTTTGATGTCTCACTTTACCTTAAGGTACACAAAAAGGGTAACTAATGATTAAGTAATAGTTAGTTCCTCAGTAATTTGATTAGGAGTTACTGAAGAACTCGCCATTAACTAATATTGAGTTCCTCATTCATTCCAAATTTGTTTCATAGTAAATAACTACTCTAAATTTTGTGCACCTCAAACAACTTTACTGTGAACCACGGTGTGATCAGTATACAGTACTTTACACACAGCCCCATGATACATTCATTTAGCCTACCAAACATGTGACAAACTATCATATTTATTTCGAAGGCAACATGGATGGTCACATTACAGTTTTTCTCAATTGCTAAAACACTAAACCCTGTTGTCTGAACCAAATTCTCAGTTGCCTGAACCCACTGATTGAATCCGTCACTCTTTTGGCAAAACCATCAGCACTTTTCACCTGTTTAGACACAACTTACCAACACATTTTCATTGTGATGCACCTGTGTTGCATAATGCTGAGCACAGGTGGCAAAAGTCAAACACAAGTAAAGCACAAGTTTCACCGGTTGAACACAACAACTCAAAATTCATAACACTTGTGTCTAATGATGTGAGGGCACATATACTGTAAGCTAGTTCAGGATGAAGTCCTGTGGCCTGAGCCAGTACAGAGAATTGATGCTGTGGCTTTGTACTGTACAATGCTACGTGTAAATGCACAAAATTTTGTACTTCTTTTTTTTTTTTTTACTGTACTATGTACAAGTGCTAAATGCACAGGTTTTTTGTTTTGCAAGAGGAGAAGATGAGAGACAACAGGGTGAAGGAAGAAAGGATGAGGGAGAGGGGAGGGATGAACTGGGAAGAAAAAATAGGAAGGAAGGAAAAGGGGATGAAATGGATGTGGGGAGGGAAGGAGGAGGGTGAAAGAAAGGGAAGGAGAGAAGTGCTACAGTGTAAATGCACAGGTTTTTTGTTTTGCAACATGCATTTAGCTACAGTGAACGATAAACATTTATTTCTACAGCTTCATATCCTGAGCATTGTGTTTTCTATTTTTCTATGTAGTGTTTAGTGGCTGCTCAGTAGTGTTTTTAATTTTGATTGACTCGTGGCACGATTTGACAACAGAATTCAGTTTTGAGCACAAATTGAACTGTTTTGAGGTGAAAGTTTGGTTTTGCAAGAAGAGTCTGAGGTTTTGTGAATGTAGCTTGAAAATTGGGGTTTGCGTTCACAGTTTAGAGAAAATGAGAGAAGCTTCCGAGAAATGTGTCTTAGCAATCAAGAAAAGCTGTAATGTGTATGTGGTCTGAGATTAATGAATAAAATCTTCTCAAGAATCCTGCTGTCTGTGATTTTTTTTAAGGAACTAGGCTACTAATGTAAAGATGAAGATGAAGAAATACTCATTATGTGTCACTTTAGGTCATAAAGGTTAACTACTGGACAGGTTATTGAGTAATGATTCTGTACTGTGTGTGTGTGTGTGTGTGTGTGTGTGTGTGTGTGTGTGTGTGTGTGTGTGTGTGTGTGTGTGTGTGTGTGTGTGTGTGTGTGTGTGTGTGTGTGTGTGTGTGTGTGTGTGATAGAGAGAGAGAGAGAGAGAGAGTGAGACTGCTACCTACTGAACAGAGGGGTCGCAGGAAGAAGGATCAAGCGCCCGTGTTTCGGCTATAAAAATCCACCGAACTGATACGAACACGTGCACGCACACACACAGTCAAAAAAAGAAGAGTTGTTGTAACTCTAAAAAAATTTTAAAAGGGCTGGAGTCGTGTGTGTCATTGTCATCAAAAGTATTTTGTCAGTGTTGAATTTATTGTTTACAAGAGAACAACTGTACAGATGTTGAGGTGTCACTAAGGCAAAATATAATGGAGCCAATTGTACTACACCTGAAAATGACAGCCGACACAAAAACTTCTTTTTCTGTGCAAAAATGGCTTTTTAGGCTAAACTAACCTATATTCAACAAGCCAATACTCAAGACTGGAATAAGTTAGAAACACATGATGGAAAGTAGAGACTCTCTTCTTTCATTTGATGGGTTGAATGTGTATAATAGTAGGCTACATTATATATGGTGGGTCTAAAAAGGTCAGTCAGAAAGCTGGAAAATGCCTGGCAAGCTGGAGGTAGCTGGTGTGAAAATGGATGGCATTGAAAGAGTTAACAACTAGGGAAAACTCAATATATCATTTCATTTAAAATAGTAAAGATTAAAGAAAAAAAAATATATCTGTTTGGCAGGACTTTCTTTCTGCATAATTTCATGACCATTTGGATATATATTTTGTGACAAAAATATGGGCCAAAAACACTTTTCATGTGGGACAATGTAGGATGACCATTACCAATGATAAAATGTTGATAGATTCAGTGTTTTGTTTTTCAGTATTTTTTTTGGGGGGGGGGGTTTGCCTTTATTGGATAGTATAGTTGAGAGAGACAGAAAATGGGGAGGCAGAGAGAGGGGGAATGACAAACAGTGAGGGGCCGATGCGGGATTCAAACTGGGGCCGACTGCAGTGAGGACTGTAGCATATGGGGCGCCTGCTTAACCCACTGCGGCACACGGTGCCCCTGTTTTTTTTTGCAGGTTTCAGTTATATGAATGCTTTTATCCTCCAGGTGCAAGACTGCATTTCCAAGTAGAAACTCACTCAAATTCACTCAGAGACATTTTGAAAGTGCCATGGGGAGCACTGCCGGGGTGCGATCTCTATCAACATGGGAACCATCAGGAGCCACACATTGTTCAGACAGAGCTCACCAGACAGACATATGATCATCTCTCTCTCTGAACACTGACATGTAGTTGGATAGGTCAGTGGGTAATGCTGTTGACTTCTGATTGGGAGGCTTGGGGTTTGAATCCCAGCCATGGATAGTATATTGTCTGGATCCACAAGACCTGCAGAAGAAGTGTTTTCGTATGAGGAATGGATTTAATATTTGCTGTAAGCTGAATATTTCAATTATATGACTGACCTTGTCCTGTATCGCAGGTTTGAAGCAAGGCAAAGTGACATACGGAGTCAAACGGACAAGGAAAAATTGTGTAAAAGAAAAGCTATAGACTGAACAGACTGTCCATACTGTACAGTGACCTGATCACAACATATTGTATTTTGTTCCAGTATCATCAGAAAGTGTTATATCGTATAGTGGACCTGTGAGCTCAACACATGCAGCTATAAGCCTTACTCTTCTTCCTCCCACCTGTTGACTCTTTTTATTTACTTGTTGCTCTTCTGTATTTATAGTGTTACACTGTGTTATGTTGCCAGCTGAGGGTTGAGATGTGCTTCTGAGCTATTTTAAAAATGTGGTGGTTGAACATTGGTTGATGTAAGGTTTCATGGTTATTAGAGACAATCAAGATTGACCAGAGAGAACCTGATCAAGTTTACACTTTCCAAAAATAAAAAAGAAATGTAACTAATATTTCAACAGACAACCAGTATAAATCATTTTAGATAATTATATAATGTAGAAAAAATTCAATTTTGTAATGTAATGCAATTATGTAAAGTAAAGGCAAATAATAGAATTTTGTCACATTTTTAAAATTATTTAAATATCATTTAAAATACAAATAAATGAAATAATGTAAGGGCAATGAATAAGTGGGGCAAAACTTAAAGAAAAGTCAAATTGGTAGAAAATACCGTGTAGCCATAAACCAATGGGTAAACAGTCCATTTGAACGTTCAGAAGTTTAATACAGAAAGTTATAAATAGACCTTGAGTCATCTTGACTTCCTGATCCTATGTTAATATAGTTTGGTGAAGACAGCAGAACAGAATCACAGCAGCTTAACTGCCCTCATTGGTTAAACCTAATAAAAAGACTTTGTAATCAAATCCACCGCTTTTAGCACGGAGCAGGTTGAGAAGGCTGCTAACAGGATATTCGGAGAGCAGCAGTCACGCAGGTCTCCAAGTGGAGAGAGTGCATCAAATGAAGTTACTTTGGGAAATGGATATGACACAGAGATAGGACAAGAGACGTCTAGCGCCATCATGAAATTGTCACTTAAAAGCCAGAGTGGAAGCCAAACTGTCTGGCCCGGTGTCACGTTACTTGTTGTCTGACTGAAGTTGAAACGGTGAAATGTGGATGTAGGTTTGATGATTGTTGACTCTGACTCACAGAAGTCTTATGCTGTCATTTCACAAAGATAGATGGATAGATTTTGTGCTCCTCATTTTGCATGCAGCTTTTCTTTAGACAGCACTGAACCACTGATTGATTGATATCTCCCAAAATTGATTGACTGATCACTATTAGCCTATTATCGACTTGCCTGAACACCTTCTTACTCTTTTTGTGGACAAACATAAATGACATCTCTCAACCCTCAGTCAACTCTGAGTCATGTGTTTGCTTCTGTTGTGCAGGAATTGAAGTGTATTCAGTGGCCAGGTGTCCAATTACTGGGCACAGTGTTTTTAAATGGCTATTTCTCACTCACATTTGAAATGTATATTAACATGAATCTATTCAAAGCTAAAGGTGCAACACTCTTCATGTTGTGTCCATTATTGTTTTGAAGAGCCATTGTTTTGAAGTCTGAAGAAGAAAAAAATGTGCATCTTTGTTCCTTCCGATTCAAAATGTTTCTCATTGCTGGAGCTGATGAGGAGTAAACAATCAGCCGGGGAAAGAGGCTGAGATTGCTCTGCTGAGGTGCGGAGCGGTCCCCGAGGGCCGAAAGCATAACAACATAACAACAAACCATATAGCACTGGCCTTCTCTAACATACAATCCTGTCAATCTGCATTGGCACACATGAGTAGAAGAACATCAGACTGACAGGAGCCTCTCTCCGTGCCCTGGTGCCTGTTAGAGCACGTCGACTCTAATCACACATGGACATGTGCATGTTGGCCCTGCCCAGAGACTCGGCTGGCAGGCAAACAGACATGGATATGACACAGCATTGTTATTCCTAAAATGTTCCCTGGCTTCATTTGAAATGCCTTTGAAGATGTATGTGCATCAAGGTCAGTATTAAAAACACAATGTACATGTATGAAGCCATAATCACTTGTGAATTACTCTGCGATTTCCATGATTTAGTAAGAATCAGTCTCACTGTTAAGATTTGGTGCTGAATTTTGATTTGTCTCATAGCTGTAAATACATTTTGTTGTTTGTGAGCACAAGTAGGCTACACACACCAGCACGCTAATAATATTGGTTTGCTTTTAAGCAAAGGCAAACTGGTGAGTAGCTCTGGTGTGCTGCTTACTCAGGCAGAAGTCCTGACATGGCATTTAACAAGGCGTGCTATTACCCCATATTTTCTGAAGCCACTGCACTGCAAGGTGTGAGTCATCCCAGTGAGGGAATCCTGGGTTGAAGAGGATGTTTGTGAGAAAAATAGAGAGAAAAGGGGGGGGACTCAGCGGAGCCATTGCAGAAAGAGGACTCAAAAATAGACTGCTGTTTTGTATTTTCATGTCATATTTAGGGCATCCTGAATCCCAATTAAACATCTAAACAGTCTAGTGTGGTCTGGTGTAAGCATCTATAACTGTGAGCAGATCTCAACACATGGTTTGGACAGGGTTCAGGACTGGAGCTAAGAATCACATCTTGAAATGTTCATCCACAGAAGGAGCCCTAAGGATTTTGCTGGTAGTGAAACTATGGAGGGAGGTTCATGGGGCCCTGCTCCTCTCAGTCTGTCATCTTGTGTTATCACTCCATCCTTTCACCACCTGATCTACCTGACAGCTCCGTCCTCCGGGCAGAACTGGACTCACAGCCTCAAGACCGTGGTGTACTGAAGCCTACCTGACTCAGATGGTGTTTTTCCTCAACATGATTCCACTCATATGTCTCACATGAGAGTGCAAACTTTTGCCATATTACATTAAGAGCTGAGAAATGATAATCCATATGGACTCCCTGTTGGTTTTAAGTGGAGCATTAAAAAAATGACACTTTCGCCATCTCCTGGACAGTATGAGCTACACCAGTTTACTGTATAACTTACTCCTGCATTACAGAGTAATTAGAACCATGCATGTTATAAAAGGGATCCTTTGTTTGTTTTAAACATTTTTAACACATTTTTCAGTGACGTGAAGTACTGAACTAAACTTACCAGATGGGGTTGAAGTGTAAGCTTTAATGTTTACCGTAATTTCAGGGAGTATGAGTACGTTTGTTTTCTACAACATTTACTGTGTTTTCTCACAATTGTTAATCCATGATTTTTCCTGCTGTGCCTCATATTTTAAAAACTAGACATTTGTGTTGTTGTTTGTTTGCTTTGTTTTATTTTATTTTTTGCCTGAGAACAACTTGACAGATCCTATATAATTTGAAATACAGCAGAGTATGACAGGAGATCATTCAGAGTGTAGACTAGAACAGATGCTGAGCCACGTTTTGACTTGGATTTGATTTGATGATACAGGCACAGCATAAGGTTAAAACTAATTCACAGTCTTTCTATATCTTCACCACAAGATGGCATCAAGACAAAACGTTTGCCTGTCAGAGAATTTTTTTTGAAGGCAAACTAAGATCTCCGCTTTTTATATTCATGATGTAGGCTACAACTAGTATTTGTTTTCATCTTCCAGCTTACGGATATTTTTTTCATATGTGCAATGATTGGCTTTATTGCTAGACAGAAAGATAACATTGCTCTAGACATTGCAGATATTGTTATTATTACTGTCTCATTTGAGTTATTTACACCTTTGTGAATGTGTAAAGTTCTTCTTGTATGACTTCTGGACTACATAGTTAGATATTAGAGATGTATTATTGTTTCTGTATGGTGGCTGTTCCACTGATTATTGGACCCATCGATGGAGGCTGTGTGTGTGTGTGTGTGTGTGTGTGTGTGTGTGTGTGTGTGTGTGTGTGTGTGTGTGTGTGTGTGTGTGTGTGTGTGTCTTTAAGAGGCGTGTGTATATGGGAGGTGGAGTCGTGAGCCGCTTCGCAGTACAAGCTGGGAGTATCTGATGGGAGGGAGGGGTGCTGCGCGCAGACAGGAGACTGGATCTATGGCAACAATCATGGCAGGTGGGAGCAAAAAAGAATAGGAAAAGAAATATTTCCAAATCCTCTTTTTGGTCTTTTTAAAATCCAAATTAAGTAAAGTTGAGACAAATAATTTGAAGAATGTCTTGTGTTGGACTGTTTGTGCTGTGTTTCAGAGGCAGAGACCCGTCAGAGGCTGCTGCGCACCGTCAAGAAGGAGGTGGGTGTTATCGAGTTATTGAGTTGGAAAAACAAAACACGCTGAACCTCTGTAATACAACCTGTACTCCGGGAGGAGACTCTCAGCTCATCCCTAATGCAGATATGAATGCAGATGTGAATGCACATCTGGACAACAATCTCTTTAAGAATAGAAATATTCAGTATAAAAATACCACTAATAATACTTTAGGCTTAAGTAACTGTTTTTTCCTTCATAAAATGTATACATTATATATTTATTGCCTTTGTGAGTGCTCGTGCTGCAGCTCAGTGGTTATTCGGGTGGAGAAGAAGCATCATGAAGGAAACAGATTGTCTGGACTCAGTGTTTGTGGTGTTTATGGCAGAGCAAACCATCAGCCTTCTGCCAAGCCATTTGGTGGTTTCAGTTGGATACAAAGTGTGTGTGTGTGTGTGTGTGTGTGTGTGTGTGTGTGTAATGAGTTATATGGTGTGTTGAGTGGTAGCAAATGTGGAGGCAGCTCTGGTGGTTTGTTCGGCAGTTCATCTCTCTTCACGTCATCATTTGAGGTTCCTGCAGAAAACACAGATGACCAGAGTTCAACTGAAGATCAAATGAAATGCCACTTCCACTTAGTCTGACGTTTAGACCGAGCTCTTCATACCCTGCGGATGATCTGCAGTGTTACTGACTCTGTGGAAATAGCACATAAAGTCTGTCATCATCAAGGAAAATTGTGCTGCTGTTGAAATGAGATGCAAAACACAATGTAGCACGAGCATCCATGTGAAGAAAGAACGATGAAACCCTTTAGTTATGTTTTTGAAGGAAACTAGGCTACTTAAAATTCAGAGCCTTCACAACAGAGTCTTGACAACTAAAGCTTTAACATTTTTAAATTAACATTTTTAGGGCCGGCTGCACTTATGTCTTATTCTGTTAAGGCTGCCCGACAGTGTTCATCAGCATATGATTAAAACTTCGATATCAGCTTGTTGGTAAAATACCCTCCAACAGTTCTCACAACTAGCAGTTTTTACACTGAATTAGATTGTGCTGTCAAAAATTAATGTAATTAAGAAATACTATTAGGGTATGCTGCAATCATTTCAACCCTGATTACAAACACACACATTAGTCTCCACCTAAATTTGAGATATTGGTTATTCCTTGTAAAAAAAAAAACAACAACAGAAAAACACCAATCTGTTAGACTAAGAAAAAGAAGATGAGATCCAACAGAAAGCCCATTGATTCAGCTAATTTTGCAAGAGCTACACTGTTTGTATCTGGTTTGATTGGGTAATAAACTGGTGCAAATATGTAGGCAGTTTATCTAAACTAATCATCTTGTAAAAATGTGTTAGAAGTGACACATTATTTAGCCTCATGTTGCATTCACACACTGTCAGCCAAGTGGGAAGAACGGGAAAACATTCAGAGTTGAGGTCTGAGAAAAAAAAGCATCCATTAGGCACCACTGAAAGATAACCTATATGCAAAAAAAAAAGATTCTAGGCAGAGCCATGACTAAACTTACCAGACGGTCCTCTGTATGTAGAAGAACCTGTTTAGCTTTAAAGGTGCAAATGGAAATCCACAAGTGTTGAATAGTATAGACTGCAAATATCTGAATAAGCTAACCCCGTCAACGTTATCTAAATGTTGCCTGTATGTTTTGTGATTTGAATTATGTTGTGTCATTTTTGATAAATATGCTGTCATAAACATAATTATTTAACAGCTTTTACACAAGCTAAAAATGGGTGAGATACATTGACCCCACCTGTCTCAACATAAACAGTAGGCCTTCCTGGCTGTTACTGCATGTAAATAGGCTAATCATTTCTATGTAGGAACCAGTTTGTTTGGTGAAACCCATTTCATTATGTGATCCATAAATCCATAAATCCAAAAGCATAAATTCATTTATGCCAAAAGGCTGAGCTTACAAAACATTCAAACATTCATGGTGGTTAATATTAAATATTCAAAGCTGAACCAATTCAGCTTTAAACAAGCTGTCTCTAAGACAGTCGCTGTATTGAAGATAGATTATAGTTAATTGTTTAATGAAAGCCAATCAGCAAACAGCGGTGTGGCACTGTGTGTGTGCATGTGTGTGTGTGTGTTTATCCACTGTGTCTCCATTGTCCTACAGTGGTGTATACTTTGTGGTCACTACTGTTGAGGTTTTTGTTTCCCTCTGTTTGTTCAGGGAAGGTTTTCTCAATATCACCAGTACTTCACTTTACATTTAAACACCCTGAGCTCTTGTAGCTTTCCAGTACAACCTGAACCTAACTCTTCTAACTGCCGTTGGTCTCAGTCACCTTAAGCTCAACTTAAACAGAGAAAGTTTTAACACAGCAGAGAGTGGTATTCATTTGCTGGCCAGATTCCTCTCAGTACAAACCACTTTTCTAACCCTCTTCTGGTAACCGGTGTATCTTGATTTTTATTTTTATTTTTTTCATTAGTTTCATCCCCGATTGCCTCATAAATTACAAGACTTTATTTCTGCCAAGCCAAGATAAAAATCACGTCCCTGATCTTGTGAAAGGAGGAATGTAGAGACTTTGGTCTTACTGGCTTTTCTCTGAGTCCAGTCTTGTTTGCAATGTTATCAGCCAAGACCAGACGCTTTCCATGATTAAACCTGCTTCCTGTGGGCTGATACAGCTTCACCGAGATTCATTCACCGTGCCTCAGTCACTGTTTACCACAGGTTCAGCCCAATGAACTCCGTAGATCGACCAGCAGTTTGTTAAAATGACATTCACTTTATTTACTGATAGAGCTTCATGAAAATTACCATTAATCTAGGGATGTTTTCGTTTGTTTAGAGGATGTTTTTCAGATACATCTATTTCCCTGAAAGGAAATATAGCCTAGGCCTAAATGTTGTTGTCGTTGTTTGTGCTGTTTTCCGATTAGTTTATAATTATTATTACTGTGTGTGGGTTATACCATATGGTGTTTCTATGCTGTGTGTTCTCACGCGCTTCTCTTCCAGCTGGTTATGTGCCACCAGTCTGCTCAAATATACCTGGATGCGGGCCATTATCCAGCGAGCGCAGGACGTCTGTAGCAGCAGAATTACCTTCTGGTTCAAAATTAGTTTAAATGAGATCTCTTATTTGCCTTAGCTTTGATACAGAACCCGTCTGTCTGCCTCCGTCCGTGTTGCTTTATCTGATTCTGACCGTGCTTCTCCCTCTGTCTTTTTGTGTATCACCACGCACACAAACACAAATACACATCTGTGTTTGCTGAAGGATAGAGCGAATGGGGGGTGGACTGTTGGAAAACACACAGGCCACAGGGATTTGCACCATTTACTTTCCTTTCTCACTTTTTTTTTCTTTAAAGCTGAGCGCTTACTTGGGATAAGGTTTCAGTGTGAAGAGCGTGAGATAATCCACCAGTCTTGTTCGGTGTTTTGTACCTATCTGTAGCAATATGTTGACAAAAACAATAACACAGAGTTCATGCTCCACATAAATGCAGCAGGGAAACTACCAATTATTGTTGCCATAGATACAATGACTATACTCACCCTCTGACCATCAGGATGAATGTAGTCGTAATAAGGTTTTGGTATGGGCGCTTCATGCTACTTTAGAAACCACTTGAATGACAGCGCTGTGTGACAGCTTAGGTAATATTTAATATACTGGACAACCTTGTTTGAGTGAAGTGCGGAGCCACTTCTCTCTGTTTATATCAGAAACAGTGCAGTAGCTTTACAGTCCACCGAGGCCTCCAGTATGTGCGTCATGTAAAATTATTTAAGGCGAAGACTAAAAATTCTTTGGTGACTGTTGAACAGTCTAACCACAAGGGTAAGTTAAAATGTATCCATGAAGATCATGTAATATGTTCAAAAGCACCAAAAACAGTTAATAAATGGACTGTGTGCTGAGACTGTAAGCAGTTACAGGTTGTGTATTGGTTGCATTGATTTTCACAGTGGAATCGGATTCCTTGCCTTTTAATAGCTGCTCAGTCTGGTTATTCATTAATAAAATATAATTCAAATAATGGAGTCATCATTCAAATAGACAGCCTTACATCAAAACTCTAGCTGTGTGTGCACACAGATTATAATGAATAACAGTGAGGGATTTTTTTGTGGTTTTTTTTCTCTCTCACTGCGTGCTCCCTTCATTCATCAGTGGCCACAAAGATGATGAATAATGAAGGGTGGATGTTAATGGATGGGGCTTTCTCTCTGGCTCTTATTTCTTGGCTCTGCTGTTGCGGGAGTTAATTGGAATACTCTGAAGATCCTTTATCACTCAGGCCGATGCCTTAGAGCGACTGTGATGAGTTAGAGCTACAGATTCATCAGGCTCTGCTGCAACACAGATGTTAAATGGCCGTTGTCATATCACGCTCACACAGTTTTATCTGTGAAATTCAGTGAAAACGTGTTTTGTGGTGGCATCTTGGTTGGCAGATTTTTTTGGTAGCTTTGTGCATAAATGTGAAATGACGAACCCACAGTATAAGGAGATATTATTAGTGACTGTGGGTGGAGAGCTGCAGTCTTTTTTGTTTATTTCAGAGATGAATTACTGTTCTTGACGCATCTTCTTGGGCGGAAGTGATCCACTGTGCGACACGTGCCGTCTCCATAGAAACCTGCAGGTTGTCTATGCTTAGACACTTCACCATATAAATTCCTCTGAGGCCTGATCCATAGCCCAGATGAGAGAGATGCGAAAACACAAGGAGGAGTCTGCGTCCTCAAGTTGGCAAATCAATCAGCTTCCCGTATGTCAGGTGCTCTCAGAGAGAAAACTGGTGCACACAAGTCCCCTGCGTTTTTATCCGTGCGTGTGCCTGTGCGAGCACGCAGGCTTTTTATATAGGTCTGATCATGAGCAGAGCGAGTGTGAATCACATCAGAGTGCCACTGTCTCTGTTGTGTTGGCAGCGTGAATCATTTCTGTTGATGCTGAGGATAACAATGCTGCTGATGCGAACAGGCAACATTTGCATAATGACTGCTGCCTAATTAGTGTTGTTGTTTTTGTTTTTTTTATTTGAATGTTGAATGAATGAGCGGTGGTGGTGGTGGTGGGGTTTGGAAGGGGGTTGGGTGGGGTGGCACATCTGTTTTTAGTTTTTTCATGAGTCATTTCTAGATCCACATCTTGAATTGCCAGTGACAGTGCAATCAGTGCTCAGTGGGCAAATCACAGAAAAACAAGTTGTTTTGTGTCTCCAGTTAAATCTGTTTTTGTTGTCCAGGAAAAAGAACTCCATATGGACTGATGGGTGTGAATTCATTTACATAATGTGTGTTTGGTCTCTAATTCTTATGGTTACAAGTAGGAGTGGGCGATATAATTTCAGTTCAATTTTCATAAATCATATGACATCATGATATGTTGATAACATAACAATAATAACATTATAAAGTTTCCAGGGGCAGAAAGTACTTTTTCTGCGGTACTTGTACTTGTTTTTGCTAGTTTATACTTTCCTACAGCAAGCAATGCATTAGTAACAACAACCTAATAATAACATGTTCACATTGGTATTTAAATGGCAATATTTCTGATATTAATGTTTTGACCTGTATTAGATTTACTTATACTGATTTTAAAGGTCAAAATACATCTTTCACAACTAAGCATTACAGGTATTATAATCCATCTGTGAACAGCAAGTAAAAACGGTATAAAGATTACTGGTCCATAAAACTGAGCCGCAGTGGAAAATCTAACATGAAGACCGAACTTTATCTTCCAGAAAATTTTATGATGAAGCTGTAAATTTCCCACCATGAAAACTAATATTGTTTGACATCTGTCTGCTTCATGACAATGAAGTGCCTCACAGGAAAAGGATCTCACACCACCAAATGATTTAATCAATGTCTAGAAAAAAAAAAGTTTATAAAACCAAGCAGAGGGAACATAAACCACTGGAGCAAATACTTGTGTGCAAGTGTGTGTGAATGTCAGGCGGTGTTGTGTCTGTGTTTGTGCAGCGGATGAACCGGGTAGTGCGGTATGGTCGCTGTGCACAGACTCATTTCAACAGGAAATTACAGTCGTCTGTGTCCGGAGGTTGATATTCCCCATGTAAATTGGAGATAGTGCCCACACAGGGGGATGTCTCCATAGCCACTGGAGGGATTGATTTATCAGTCATCTTAACTATTGGTCTATAGCTGCTGTCAGGTCTGTGCGGAGAGAAGGGCACATCGGCGTGACAAGAGCTGGTGACTCATCCACCAACTTAACATGCACTCTCCCCACACCATGTTTCTCTGCCTCTTAACTTTTCAGCTCCACTCCACCTCTGAGCCCCGCTCGGTCCCCACATTATTTCAACCTCTTCATATACACATGCATTTGTATTATAAGGAGCCTCTGAAATATATTCATCACTGTGAACACACTGTGTGTGTGCGTGTGTGTATGCGTGCTAGTTGTGGCATATTAATGAGTGAGTCATCCAGCATCTGCCATGTCATTGACAGGTGAAGCAGATAATGGAGGAAGCCGTCACCAGGAAATTTGTTCACGAGGACAGCAGCCATATAGTGTCCTTTTGTGGTAAGTAACCAAACACACAACAATGAATCGCACATCTTTTGCTCACTTATTTAACCTTTTCAAGTTGAACAGCTGTGCGACACTGAAAAGACTCTGACTGTGTGTGTATTTTTTTTTTACACTGATGTTGTCTCATATATTTAATCAAAGTTTGCATTATAGGAACCTATTATGCTATACTACTGTTAGTAGTTAGGATATATGGTGACATATCACAAATTATTTCTATCTAGCAGGAGAAAAACCCTAATTATGGTACTACTACAGTGGTCATTTTTAATTTCTGATGAAGCCACACCATTACCACTTCAATCTTTAGTTTAGAGACATTGCTTCTTCCCACACTTCTTCTATGTATCCATCCCAAGAAGAGGAGGTTGGTCACAAACACTCTAAAGAGACAAATGAAAAGTTTGAGATTTTGCTTTATGTTCCAGTTCCACGACTAGAGGGCCATAATACTTTGTTGTTCCACATGGTAAAGCAAAATTGCACTGTAACAGAAGTAATAAAATCTATGAAATGATGAAAATGAGCAAAACTATGGGCAGAACTATGGTTCCTTCATTCACTAGAGACAAAAAAGCTTTTTTGTTGATGTCGTTGATTTTACAGTACAGTAAAACCAACAGACATTAAAGTAAATGTATAGGTATACGTATAGGTACATGGATAAGTATTCACATATAGCATGACAGCATTGGCTGGATAAAACCTCCTCAATAGGATTAAGATTTAAAACAAGCAGTTCTCTACAGTGATGTGAAGATCATCCATTGTCAAATTACTTTTTACAAGTGTATAATTAGTGTGAAAGCGAAAAAAAGGACTTTTAAAGTTCAATATTTCACCAAATGTTATTGTTCTTGGCTACAATTGGCAGCAATACAGTGCAGCGCGATTGCTGTGAGAAACACACTGCCCACATGCAGGTGCTCACACTCCTCAGATGTCTGGCTCAGTCCGGAGCTGTAATCAGTAACAGGATATATTTGGGGTATTTCAGCGCGTTAATAAAATGACTCAGTTCTTAACTCATATGATGAGACATTCAAATGTATGAAAACAAGGGAGCCGTGGCGACAAATTACAGTGTAGAAAAAACAGTTTTAATAAATGAGTTGTCTTCATGATACCATCAGGTGAATTGATTTGTTTGAATAAAAGAAGAATATAATGTGGTAGGAGCGGATGTGAATGTGTGTTCGTTCGTATGTGTGTGTGAATGTGTAGTGTGTGTGGTCAACAACGCCACCTGGGATTTTAACCCAGGAACCAGCTGTACAAGGCCAACACAGGTTCGAAATCACAAGAGGGCCAGAGGACGTGTTTCAAAGAAATATATAATTTTATTAACAAATTTCTTAAAATAATCTTTTAAAAATGAATGGGGGTTGATGAGTTGACTGACCAATGGGGAGGATGTGCCCAGATTGAGCCACCACACTGGCGGGAAAAACAAAAAAAGGAACAACCAGGGGTGGGGCTTACCATGGCGGTAGGGAACTCAAAAGGGAAAAAATCTAATAAACTATAAACAACCAGTGCACTGCAACAGAAGCTGTGTAAAACCACCACCACCTGGTAATTTTCAATATGAAGAAATTGTTAGGTCTCTGTGAGCCTGTCTGCTCTGTCGTGTTGAGGAAATCCACACTTACATTGCACTGACTGGGACTCTGTTTGTATGAGCCACAGTTTCACCAGCTTTTGTGAGGATGAACAGTTGCGATGGTCACGCACAAACAGGACCCAACAGTTACATTGACCCATAACGTAACATCATTTCACATCATTAGCTAATTTGGTTCTCCTAGTGTGAGAAGAATCTGTAGCACAGGTTGAAAACCTATTAAACCAACAGTGATTTTGAGTGTTTACTCCACCAAATTCTCAGATTTCTGGAATTATCTTTTTGGAGTTTCTTTCCTCTCTCAAAGGATTATGAAAATAATTTGTCACTGAGCACAGTTTTTACTGCAGTGATTGAAAGTGTTTCTTTACAGCATTGTTTACATTACATATCCCTGTCTCATCAGATTTCTTGGACTGCAGTTTGATCATGTATAAAGGCCTCTTTTTTTAATAGCTGCTGCTGCTCAGTCTGGGCTTCTTCCCTCTGCTACTATCACATGTCCCAGTGGACACAGCAGCTAAGGATGACCCTCTGATCTCTTTGTTTTGTTGTCAGCCAGTTTCCTCCTCCACCTCACTCCTCCTATGATCCCTACAGTCGCTCTTGTAACTACATGTCCTCTTTCAGCTGTGGTCTGTTTAGAGTTGAGAGTGAGTGGAGGATGGGAGAGGAGGTCGATCAGCTCACCAGGGAGCAATTAGCCTCCACCATCATGGCTACTTTGATAAGCTGCCCAGGCAGCAGGAGCAGGGAGAGCCTAAAGAGTAGGCGCTGTGGAGGGAATGTGTGTTAAATTGCTACTGTTGAATGTTGTTGAGTTTAATTGATATATTGGAAACTGTTCATTTTCTTCGTTGAATTTTTAGTCCTTAGCCTTTCCTCGCTTCCTACAGTGTATCAGCCCAAACAGTTGGCTTAACCTCCCTGGATAATTTGACAGCAGTGACCAGATTAAAATCACTTCATTTGATGTTTGCCTTTAGAAAACCACTATGACCTTATCAAAATGTCACCTCCACTTTTGCCTGATGGTGCCGCGAGAGGAATTGATTAAATTTACCTATAGTTGCACTGATAACTTTTAGCCAGGAAAGTACCGCTCCCATCTTAATCTGTCACAGCAGAAAGACTCAAAACTATTTCCCCCACTATTTCAAATGCTACTAAACACTAAAATGGCTGCTATGTAAACATATGAAACAAAAGAAAATGTTCACAGATCAGAAGCTGTCAAATACATGTTTTTTATCGTATCTCATGAGTGACACAAATGAGAAACTGATCAGAAGCCTGTCAACTTACTGACCAGTCATTTCAGAGCTGTCCATGTTAAGAGGTTGAGTTGTTGCCTTTTGCTGCTTTGAGTGAATATTTGGTCAGCTTTGTGTGACTGTCCAAGAGTCTCTTAATGCACTCAGTTGCCACAGATACAGGATGATTAGTGGCAATGTTTTTAACAGGGGAGGGGACACACATGACTGATCCTACTGACTCGATGAGCATTTGCTTCTAAGCACATTCGACTGCTGCTTCTGATAGTTTAAACATTTCATCTTTTTAATACGATCATGGTCTCATATGTGTGTGCCCCCACCTTGTTTCTCATACTGTCATTTCTACAATCTCTACGGCGATAAACAAATTTCCCAAGTGTACAATTAGCGAAGTATTGTAAGTAGATTTCTACTGATGCTGTTGTTCATTTCATATGACGGCTGTTACAGCAGAGACTGTGGTACACTGACTGGAAGAGAACAGCTCTTAAAAAGTGCAAAGGTTTGGGAGTTGCTCCCTATGAATCTTTTCTGGTCATCTGAGACTAGTTAGTGGAAATGATGAGAGAATTAGAAAGATGAACTACGTCTGGAGAGCTTTTAATGTTACACTTTGTAGTGACATTTAACTGCTTGTTCTCATAATGATGTGGGGGAAAATGGCTCGGAGAGAGAAGGAGCAAAACCTGCAGGAGGAAGGGAAGGAGGCGAGATACAATAAGGTGAGAGAAAAGATGATGAGGACATCATTTAATAAAAAATAAAAAAAAACAATACCTGAACATTGGTGGCTCTGATGATACTTTTATTGGCTAGGTTGAAGTAAAAGCCTGCTAACAGTGATGGTAGAAACAGCGGTGACAGGTTTACAGGAGAGAACCTGTGTTTGAACGTGTGAGAGCGATGGAAAGAGAGAGATCAGGATGCTGATGAGCCGCTGCCGCCGCCGCCCCTCCCTCTGCTCATCTCTCCCAGAGCTCGATTGCTCCATCAACAGGGGTTACCATGGCAACCCCAGCCTTCCCCCTGACCCCATGTGAGCAGAGCCACAGGATTAGTCCTGAAAGGGAACTCAAATGTCAACACAGCTCCAGGCACTGCCACGTAGGCCTGAGAGAGAACGAGCGTGTCTGTTTTTCTGCACTGTTGAGTGACTGTGCAAGTGTGTCATCATGTCATCATCAACTTGTGTGTCCACTACACTACACCCTATTGGATAAACTTATGTTACGCATAGACGATTATGTGAATTGAAAAACCATTTAGGAAATGTGCACTCTAATGATGGGCCCAGTCTTGCATGGTTAGAAATGTACGGGGAGCATATGCACATAGCTACGTTTGGGATGGTAATGGGATGCTTTTGACGTGTGTTGTCTACAAATATGTTGTCAATGTTGTTTGTATGTCTTATTGTATGTCTTAGTCTTATTTATTAAAGCTGTAGCCTACTTACTGCAATTTATATTTTTGTTTTAACAGTGGGTAATATAATTGCATTAGTGTGTACTGTGAAATTACTAAGGAGCGCTTTGGTTTTGGTGCCGCAGCTCCACAGAATTTGTAGAGTTACTAGTGATTGAGTTGGTGGAGACCAAAACAGAGCACGCAGAGGAGAGAGTATTGTACATGACGTGTAAATAAGATCTGTAAAACACAAAACACATGTAGTGCTTATGTTCTTTTTCACAACAAAAGGCACTGAGGTTTGCCATGTTTTCAACCATGTGCTTGTGTCCACACAGCTGCAGTGGAGGCATGCGTCCTGCATGGGCTGAAACGACGGGCAGCTGGCTTTCTGCGTAGCAACAAGATAGCGGCCCTCTTCATGAAGGTGGGGAAAAGCTTTGCCCCAGCCGAGGAGCTGTGCAGGAAGGCTCAGGAGCTCGAGCAGATCATCGAGACAAAGTGAGAGACGCACATCACAGCAGACTTCAAAGCTTTCATCAAAGCCTGTGCGATTGCAAAGCACTGAAAACAAACGGCTGCCTGCTTACTTGAAGGGCTATTTTTTTGATGAAATAGGCCTACTTCTAAATAATTCATGTCATAATCTTTTATGAATCATGAATCACAGTCACCATTAGCTTGAATTATAAACACATGTAATTCTTGTTTTCTTTAAATTATAACTCTGGACTCTCCCTCTCCAGACGAAGCCAAAGCCTGCAAAGTCAGGACAGCCTCCGTAAGATGCCCCGGCTGCCCAGCCTGACCCCACAGGGAGTCAAGAACTTGTGGATTCGAACAGCTCTGTTTGAAAAGGTGCTGGATAAGATTGTCCTCTATCTGGTGGAGAACAGCAGGTATGTTGACAACGGCCAGAGAACCATTGTTCAGCCATTTATATGTTACAAGAACTCCATGTCCTCTAAAAATCCCCCTTTCACATTTGTCTTCCAGTAAATACTATGAGAAAGAGGCCGTTCTGATGGACCCTGTAGATGGACCTATCCTTGCCTCTTTGTTAGGTAATTATGTGACATTGTGAGCATGTTGTGTAATTTGAGGTTATCATCTAACATCATTTGCCATAGCCTGGTTTGAGTTTTCGGATTTTGCCTTTTTTCAGTATAATATCTTGTTGGATCAGTTGCCTGTACTACATTATGTTACTCTGTGCCTCTTCTGTCGTTCATTTTAGTCTTAGTATCCCTACTGGTTATCCAGTCAAGAATACAAACAATGAGCCCCCAAAGTATTCTTTAAGTAATGATATACTCAACCTAAACTCTTAACTAGTGGATACCGTAGAGTGAAGGGAAAGGTGTTAACAGACTAACTAGTGGATGTCTGTATAGTAACAGCAGATACATGGTCTCTCACTGGCTTCCCACTACTTAGTATTGACAGTTGTTTCCAGTGAAGCCAATCCAGAAGCATTGCTGCTAAGGACTGAACCTGGGTCTCTGCAGGCACCTTGTAACTGGACTGACATGGTATCATTCTGTGCTCTAAAGCAGTGTTTACAGTAATAAGCTTAACCTCAGTCAACAGTAGTTACATCGTCTGACACCTATATTACCTCTAAAGGAACTATTTCTCTAACTGTTTCTGATTGTGATGTTTAAGGACATCAAGAGCTCTGTCACTGGTTACCAAAACAATACAGCTGTTCAGTGTCATAGATAGACACATAGATAGATTGATAGAGAGATAGAGATAGATAGGGAGAGAGATAACTTTATTTAATCCCTGAGGGAAAATTTAAAATGTCATTAGCAGCAGCTGGGGGAAATACATGGCACAATGACAAAAAACATAAATCACAGAAATACAATACTTACTGTGCTCCTTCATTCTGGCAGTGGGACCTTGTGCATTAGAGTACACCAAGATGAAGACAGCCGACCACTTTTGGACAGACCCGTCTGCTGACGAATTGGTGCAAAGACATCGCATCCATGGTGGCCACTGCAGGCAGGATTCTCCCACCAAGAGGCCTGCACTGTGTGTACGTAATAGTCTAGTAATACAGAACTTGACCATGCAGAGTTAGTTTAGTTGTGTGTATAATACATGTTGAATCTGCTATATTGGCAGGGTTTCAGTTATATATCTTATCAGTTATATTCCTACTGTTGTGTCTGGTTAAAGAGAAGCTACTAAGATTACTGCATTAAGGGAAGCACAGTGTGTACCAGGAGAAGGAACAGAGTGTTTCTGAGACCTGCACACTTGTTCAGTCCTCAAAGTGTCAGTGGAACAGGTCAATTTGGTCCGCCTTACAACATCACAGCGCTCAGTTACAGTTGTGATGTGCAGGGTGTTTATATGTGCATGTCCCACACAGAAGCAGACCGGACATTGGTGTCAAAAACAAGGCCGGGTTGCATTGGTGCACATGAATGGAAGTCATATTAATCTTATCTTAAGTTATTTGATGAAGAGGTTTTATTCATGGAAAATTGCTGTACTGTGACAACAATTAATTCTTCAAAGATAGTCATCAGTTTAGCATCGATTTACAGTGTCTGTTAGGACTGATTTGATATATTTTGTGTCTGTGCTGGCCAGATCCAGAAGCGTCACTCCAGCAGCAGCATGGATGAGCGCCCCTCCCCCTCGCCATCAGCTCGGGAATATGTGGAGTCACTGCATCAGAACAACAGGGCAACGCTGCTGTTTGGCAAAAACAATGTGCTTGTACAACCGGTAGGTGCCTGGTTTCTCTTAATCACTCATACATCTAGAGAACACCTCATAAAAATGATACCTCAATTAAAATGTAAAACATAAAATATTGCTACACATTATCCAAAGACTATATTAACAGACTGACAACATTTGTATTTTAATGCCCTGAATAACTTTTTTTGTTGCTGTAAACATTCTCAAACGTGTGAATAAAAATTAATTGGGGGAAAAAAAAAACATTTGTATTTTATAGTAGGCCTAATCTCACAGTTAATCGGTATCATTTTCTGATTCATTACTATGCTGAAGCAGAGTATGTACTTTCTGTTTGCTATTCTGTTTTAATGCTGTGCTGCGCTGTATACTGTAAACAGTTGATTTTCATATTTAAATTTCCTGTAAGAATAGAAGTACTTTCAGCTACATATACGCATGTACAATGCTTACATTAAATCTAAAAAGCTCTAAAATAGTGATACAAGGAGGCGTGGTGAATGCATACATTTAAAAACAAGCTATGTGTTGTGTTGTCTGTACAAATAAGTACATGGATAAGACTGTCTCACTTTTATTTTCTTCTCCACCATCACCACTGTTTGCTCCAGGCTTACACGTTATGATTTAGGGTATTCATACTCATACTGTTCTTGCACAAAATGAAAAACATCCATCCTGGTTGTTTCAGAGGGATGACATGGAGGCCATCCCAGGTTACCTCTCTCTGCACCAGACTGCTGACATCATGACACTGAAGTGGACACCCAATCAGCTCATGAACGGTTCTGTTGGAGACCTGGACTACGAGCGCAGGTGCCAAATTATCCAGCTGCAGATGGATTATAATTGCGGTGACTGCGTCTGCCTGCAAAGCCCACGTTTGATAATATTAGTAAATCCTCCTCATAACAAGAATATCTAACATGTTGCGTAGACATGGAAACACTCTGTATTATCCTCTGTATTATTTCCTTTCTCTTCTGTTTGCGTAACACCTGTGTGTTACTGAATAATGCAGTGTGTTTGTCTGTGGCCCATGGGCTCAGTGGGAAGATTAAATGCTGCTGATGTGATGAGGCTTATTTTCAGCACACCAGCAACCAGCAGATGGTTTATTGACCGAGACACTGTCAGACATCTCTTAACCTAGCAAAGCGTGTAATGTTCCTGGGCCTGTGGATGGTTTCTCTTACTAAAAAAGATTGATTATTGCATTAGGCCACTGTGCACCTGCTCATCTGTGTGCACAGTCTCTTGACTACTGTCTCTATTACCTGTGAAATTAATGTTCCATGATGTTAATTCACATAGATAATGCACAGGCTTCCCCCATGGATTTGTCTCTCATGAATTAGCTGTTAACACTGTTAGCTGGCGATCTATGTCTTGCGTTGTTATTTTACTGACTTTGTTTTTGATTTCATGTCTTTCAGTGTATACTGGGACTATGCCATGACAATCCCTCTGGAGGAGATAGTTTACCTGCACTGTCATCAACAAGGTGTGTCCACACCAAACCTTAGACCTAACACTACCACACACTGTGATCCACTATCTACCAACATGTCTGTCCATGAATCATGATTTCGCAAAACATCATTATAAATTACTGATAAAGAAATCTTCTCTGATACACCTCCTGCAGTGGACAGTGGGGGGACGGTGGTGCTGGTCAGTCAAGATGGGATCCAAAGGCCTCCACTTCGCTTCCCCAGAGGGGGCCATTTGCTCCAGTTCCTCTCCTGCCTGGAGAACGGCCTTCTTCCCCACGGCCAGCTGGACCCTCCACTCTGGTCCCAGAGGGGAAAGGTCAGAACAGGATGTCTTTCTGCAGGGTCACTCCCTGGCCTCGGATCCAGAGCACAAATTACACATATCAGCACTAAAATGCTAAATCAGCCTAAATTAAATCAATAAGTCAATAAAGAAAGACATGATGCTCTGTTTGGATGCAGTATTTGTTCGAGTGGTACTGATGGATGTATGGCTTAATGTTCTCCCTGCACCACCACACAAAAAGCATCTGCTGAAATGAATATGTGTTTTTGTTAGACTGTTAATAGCAGAGTATGTGCAGCACAACTGAATAATAAAAACCACCCACACACATTCAGACACTATTAATAGGCTTAATCATACAGACACTCATCATCTTTAATTCACATGGATGGATTAGCTGGGCTCTAATGGCTGAGCAATTTTTCTTGTTGGCATTAGTTTAATAACAGTTATTTTCTCATTCTCGACGCAGGGAAAGGTGTTTCCTAAGCTACGGAAGAGGGTTCCTCAGGGATCTGGATCCTCAGACACCGTCTCAGATAAGGAGGAGGACGAGGCCACAGACTATGTCTTCCGCATCCTCTTCCCAAACAGCCAGTCAGAGTTTGGTGAGTTTCCCTCCGGGGGAAGAAAATGAACATGAGCAGTGTCCAGATTGTTATATGTTGAAATGTTATTTATTTGTTACAGTGACTGTAACTCATCCTCCCCGTCTGACTTCTTCCCTCTCCCTTCAACCGAGTGGACAGACCACTTCCAAAATAGGGACCTTGGTAGTGCCCAAGAGGTCTTGCAGCTGTCCTGAAGAATCCCCCTCGCTCACAGGAAGCATCTGTAACACTGTCGCCCCTCCACTCGTCTGTCCATCTGTCAGCTTGCCTTGCTTTAATTCCCTGCATCTAATATCTTCCTGGCCTGTCCTGTGCCTCTAGCAAAGTTTATCGATGAGCCCCGTTATTAAAGCCCCTCCCACTCTCCGCCACCTTGTGTCACACCTTTTTTACTGCAGTACGACGGAGTAACCTTTTAACAGACAATAGGTGGACAACTGATTGATCGAACACGGCTCCTGAACCAAGGCTCTTGCTCACTTGATCTTTCTCTTTATAATAATAATAATAATAATAACTGATGATGTCTTCATGCTTTCGATTCCAGTCTGCTTAAACGTTTGTGTTTGAATGCTTTGTTTTTGCTCTAGCAGGAATCATGCACAAACATATTGTTCTCCGCAGGGCTTTCAGCTGATCACAATTGATCATCATAATTCTGCTTATGCAAAAGTGTTTCCAGCTGTGTTTTAATTCTCTAATTGCAGATGTAATTGCTCTTAAAAGCCTGAGCAGTATAAGTGACAATGCTGGTGTGTGTGTGTGTGTGTGTGTGTGTGTGTGTGTGTGTGTGGGTGTTGCAGTGACTCCTCCAGACCTGATGGATCAAGGAGCTACCATGTGGCATCCCTCGCTCAGGAAGTCCTCGTGTTCCTCTTGTTCACAGGGGAGCTTCTCGGATGGGTCGACACCCAAGGGGTGCAACCATGAAAGGTAAGAGATGAACACACCGATGAAGCGAGACGGTTGTGTTGTGATTGTGACAGGAAAACCGCCAAAGGCTGCACACACACACACACTCACTCACTCAATATCCCTGAGCAGCAATAACAAGTCCTCAATAATACAGAGGAAACTGAGGTAGGATGCAACGACATAGTAATTACCCTGAACACAGATATGTGACATTTACAGCACTGATACGAGAACGCGTCGGGAAGAATCAGGTGATAAGCAAGGCAGGGCAAGTTTATTTGTATAGCCCATTAGAAACAGTCCGTCTCAAAGGGCTTTGCATGGGATCATATAACAACATCCTCTGCCCTTAGACCCTCACATCGACTGAGGAAAAACTCCCAAGAAAACCCTTAACAGGGGAATTGGACAAAGCTCAGGGTGGGCAACAGAGGAGGGATCCCTCACCCAGGACAGACAGACATGCAGTAGACAAGAAAACAACAACAAGGCCAGTTGTAGCAAGGTTGAAAGCTATTAAAGAAGGCAAGCTGCTGGGCTGATTTGCTCTATATGGCAGCACATCAGGTTAACATTTAAACCATAAAAGGTTAGCCTCAACACCATGACAACCTCTACATTAGATGGACAGTATGAATAACTTCTCTTGTAGTAACCTTGTGCTGAATCTACCTGCAGGACTCCTCTGAAGCTGCTGTGCGACAACATGAAGTATCAGATCATCTCTCGGGCATTTTATGGCTGTATGTGATCATTTATTATGCAGACTGAGAAGCCTTGAATATTTGTGCCTATTTAACTACCAGCGGCTCCTACAGAGGCATTAATTGATTAACTGTATTGTGAACTAGGGTTGGCATACTGCCGTCACCTGTCAACTGTGCGCACACACCTCTCTGCCCTCGTCAATCACGCCATTGTGGCGCCGGACGCGCCGTGCGATGCCTACAAAGGGCTCACCGCAGAAGTATGGCAGACGTTCCTCCAGGACTGCACAGTAAGCATCGCTGTTGTCACTGCACTGCAACACGAACCTCACATTTACCACTGGCAGCTTTTTGTCCACCCACGTAAACACACTTGTCCACTCCTAGCATCTCTCTTTCACTCTGTCAGTCTTCTGTCTCATACATATTCATCCTCTGTTAATTATGCAGCTCACTCCGTTAGTCTCACAACCGTGAGCATGAAGCGTAACTAATGTCCCCGTCAGTCCATATCTGCAGTTTATCTGGACATTAGTCACAATTACCTGGGGCCACTAAGAGTTTGACTCGAGAATGACAAGTGTTTAATAAACAAATATTTTTTGTAAAACTGATTTGCTCTCTGTAAATAATATGAGAGCAGTGTTTGACAATTACTGTGGAGCCTTAAAAGGTCCACTAACCAGAGCTTTCAACCCTATCTCAGAGATGGGATGTGATTAGTTGTCATGGAAATAAATCAGTGCACATCACATGACTTGGGGCTGCATGATATGCTAAAAACATTATAGTGATTATATGGACAGATACTGCTATTGTGATTTCCATGTAAATGGCAATTTCTGCTTCATTTTCACTTGATAAGATCTTTATTTATATTTTATTCTTTAGTTGGCCAGGCCATCTGTGTAGCAACACAACAACAGTGTACAACAGTGTTTTGATGCATTTTAGCTCTGATTTGGGTGTAGCACTTCGCCACATTGTGAATTTGATTCCATTGTGATTAATAGTGCAGCTGTAACCGACCATTAAAGATAAATTAAATGAGACTTGTTTATTTATTATTTGTGTAATAGTTGTTATATTTAGTCTCCTTGTGTGACCCATACAAATCTGTATCAAAATGAATTTGGGGATATATTTAGATACATTTTTACTTACCTTCTTGTGAAGTTAATTCAATATAAAAGCACATACAGCATATTCTGCACCATAACAGTTGGGAGATGAAGCTTTGAAGCACTTCTGAAAGTTCTGAATACACAGAAAGATAATTGTCTTTTTAAATTAAGTCAAAATCCACAAATGGATCAGAAAGGAGGAGCTGAGGCGACTGATGTCTTGTGTCCTCAGACCTACAAGGAGCAGGAGCTGTTTCGTCTGGTCTACTTCGGCGGTGTGGACCCCTCCCTGCGTAAAGAGGTTTGGCCTTTCCTGTTGGGTCATTACCAGTTTGGGATGTCGGAAGCCCAAAGGAAGGAGGTTTGTCATTTCCACCATTTTGGCTTTTGCTTTTAAATCATTTTGCACCCGAACCACTTGCACCACTTGATTCCTTCCCTTCACCCAAGGTGGACGAGCAGATCAGAGTGCGCTACCAGGAGACGATGCAGGAGTGGCTCGGCTGTGAGGAGATCGTCCGCCAGCGGGAGAAGGAGCAGCACGCTGCGGCTTTAGCAAAGTGCTCCTCTGGGGCGAGCATGGACAGTTCCACTCAGAAGATGATCCACCATGACTCCACTGTGAGCAATGAAGTAAGTGGGAAACACATTTATCCACAGCAAAGCTTGACACTGCTGTAAACCTGCACTGGTTAAATGACTGAAATAGATACATATTGCCAGTTTCCATTTACAAAAAAATGTTATGTATCACCATAGCATTCATTTAATGTGAACACAATATGAGTTAACAAGACACCCAGACTGTATACCAGTGGACTCAATGTATTTTATTATCCAGTCCCAGTCCTCCCAGAGCTCAGACAGGCAGAGTCTGGCTCGCCTGCAAAGTGACTCCAGCAGCAGCACACAGGTATCAAGTCCTATTATAATTCACCTCTACAAGAGTCTGTCTTCATTCATGCAAAATTCAATTACTAAATTTAGTTTCAAAAGAAGCATTCTCACTTTTGAAATCCTGACTTTATACGGCACAATGGACATTTTGAATCAGTGTTCCTCCTCATCCCTGCACTCTCTCTCCTGCTAGTACTTCACATCCTCCCATCCCTTCCCCTGGAGTAGCCTGCTTCCCTTTGGCTTGTTCTTTCAGGTGTTTGAGTCCGTAGAGGAGGTGGACCAGATCGAGACGGAGCCTAAGACCGACAAACAGGTGCCAAAGATGCCTAATGGAGCACTGCAGAACGGGACAAGCTCTCCTGATTCTGGACATCCCTCCTCCCGCAACTTCTCTGTCACCTCGGGCCTGTCAGACGGCTCGCTCAGCACAGAGGACAGCGCCGCGCCCGATACAACCCCAAGATCAGCAGCTGTCACTCAGGCATCGCAGAGCTCTGTCAAACCTGCAGGTGTAGAAGGAGACTGTCTGACCAAGGACATGCACAGCCAAGAGAAAGTTAAAGTGAAGGACAAAGAAGAGGAGGAGGAGGAGGACAAGAAAGCATCTCATGTGACCAAAACTGCAGAGAGTACTAAGACTGAGCGGGGAGATGACAACATGATTCAACCACTGGAAGAGGGGCAGGTGATGTCCAATGAAGAGGCACATTTCAAACCTAATACACTGGATAATATTGAGGAGTCAGAAGCCACTGCAAAAGAGGGGTCCGAGTTTGAAGATAAAGGCCTGGATGCAGATATTACAGGAATGAAATCCTCAGAATCAGGAGAAACAGGAGGAGGAGTGTCCGATGAGGACGTGGTGAAGCCATCAGCACCTGATACAGAATCCAAAGGAGAACTCGTGGGGCAAAGTCTCAAAAAAGCAGAAGTGAGAATTGAGGAAACATCAAAGCTAGAAGAAAGGAATGTGGAAAAGATGAAGGGAACGGATGAATCAAAGATGAGTAACCCACGGGAGGTTTTTTTCACAGAAGGGAAAGAAAAAATATTCAAAGATCCCACGGCTCCTGAAGTGGAAAAGAGCCTCCTTTTCTCGGCACCAGACTCCAGGGTGTCGAGGGCAAGAGAAGCCTACTTCACCTCCCAGAAGGAGGAGCCTCAGGTCATGACTGAATCTGATGAGTCTCCCTCGGCCATAGAGATGGAGGAGATCCCCAAAGCCAAAGTTTCCATGGTGCCTTGGAGCAGGAAGGGATGCTGCGAACCCTCGTCTTCCTCTGAGGACTCGGCCCCGCACGTGGAGTTCAGGCAGGAGGAGGAGCAGGAAAAGCCAAGTCCTGAGGGCACCGAGTCCATCCTGTCTGAGGAGCCTGAGATGGAGAGCCTGTACCCTCACTTTGATTCTCTGGCTGGGTCTGGAGACACCAAGAATGAGGCAACCTCTCAGGAATCGGCTGGAAGTACCTTCTCTGTAAGCTCATATTTTTTTAAGGAGTCCAAATTTATTTCATCCTCATGCCAGTTGACTGTGATACGAGCTTGTTTTAACACTGTCATCCTTTTGTTTGTTTTAGCAAGAACTTTTGGATTTGTATACATTGAATCTGCACCGCATTGAAAAGGACGTCCAGCGCTGTGACAGGAACTACTGGTACTTCACTCCAGCCAACCTTGAGAAACTACGCAACATCATGTGCAGGTAAAACACCGACGGCAGCAGCAGGGGCGTAATAAAGGGCAGAAAAAGGCAAAACATACGCATCCTGTTAATGACAGTGGATTGTTCATTTACCTTCTGTTAATGTGTGAAACTGATGAGATGAGAATGCATAAATTCATATTCTTTGGAAACGTGTCGATGACTGTATTATGATGATGTCTCCTTAATATCCCACTTCAGTACTTTTCACTGCTTAATTTGTCCAAATAAATGAAAAAAAAAATTAGTGATATTTGAATAGTAATATTTTTCTTCCTGGATAGCAGTGGGAGGCAAATTACATTAAACAAATGTGATTTTCATAGCGCACCTTCAAATAGGCCCAGCTTACATAAAGAGGTGTTACGTATCATATTTACACCCTGGAGAAATGTAATCACATCATAAACGCAGACAATGACAGGTTATTAAAATCTTTCAGGATTGAAGAGAAATGTGGAAATACCTCTACATCTGGGACGGTAGCGTATGACTCGACTCAGCAGATAAAAGCAGCCGAGCGCAGCAACGTTCACCTCTCCTTTGTTGTATATTTGCAGCTATATCTGGAGGCACCTTGACATCGGTTACGTACAGGGCATGTGCGATCTCCTGGCTCCACTTTTAGTCATTCTGGACGATGGTGAGTCAACACACTGATTCTCTTCTTTTCCCTTCTCTCTGAAATGTGGTGTATTTTTACAGCTATGGATGGAACAACAGAGGAGAGTTTTCCCACTGGCTTCCTCTCTCAGGTTTCCTGTCTCTGTTTCCTCCTTGCAGAGGCCATGGCTTTCAGCTGCTTCACTGAACTCATGAAGAGAATGAATCAGAACTTTCCACATGGAGGAGCTATGGATACTCACTTTGCCAACATGCGCTCTCTAATCCAGGTAATACAGCAACAGCAAAGTCTTAACATATGCTGGAGCGCCCAGGCACCAATAAATCCATTCATCACTTGGAAAAACCACTTCTTCTTTTTCACGCTTTTCTCCCACAACCAGCCTTGTTATTTATTTATCCTGAGCCTCCTCTGATCCTCTCTCTGTATAGATCCTGGACTCTGAGCTGTTTGAGCTAATGCACCAAAACGGAGACTACACCCACTTCTACTTCTGCTACCGCTGGTTTCTCCTAGACTTCAAGCGAGGTAAATTGGCGTCACAGTGCAGACGTCTTTGTGCCAATTAGAGGAAGAGGAGATTCGCTCCTCTTTAAGTCGTGTTTGTGCCAAATGCCAAACCGTTTGGCAGCTTGTTAACAACAGCTGCAGTTATTTTAATTTGGGAAGGATTTGGAAGTCGGTCATATTTTGGGGAAAAAAGGAGGGTACAGGGATATAGTAATTGGCATGAAGTGCAACTGCATAACTTTTAACTTTAACTTTTTAGTTTTATAAGTCACTTTGCTTTATACTGAGGTATAACAAGGCACTGTCCGTCCCAAGTTTTCTTCCTCACCTGCCTTTCTCAATGTATTTGCTTTCATGTTGTGCTTTGTCCTCCAGAGCTGGTGTATGAGGATGTGTTTGCAGTCTGGGAAACCATCTGGGCGGCCAAATACGTCTCCTCTAGTCACTTTGTCCTCTTCATTGCCCTGGCTCTGGTGGAGATCTACAGGGACATCATCCTGGAGAACAACATGGACTTCACTGACATCATTAAATTCTTCAATGGTAAAACATTGCATTTTACAGAAAAAAGATTGGGCCTTTTCTTAAGAGACGCTGTCACATTGTTTTATGGGAATAGCAGAATCCAACATTTTCGTTGTAAGAGTCAATCAATTCTTTTCTTGCGGGTTCCTCAAAATTATCAGCCCAGGAACAGAAATCTGAATAAGATCTGTTGGGGAGGGGTGTCGGGTCAGAGATGACATTGAAGATGATATAGCGGCTGCTGGAAGCTGTTAGTGAAGGATTTTCATGTGTGTCAAAGAAATGTGTAAATGTAAGAGTTGTTATTGCTGTGAATCAGCACACAGAAACACACACACTTCCATTATAATCTGCTGTGGCAAATGAAGATGAAATGACAAAGGAAAAAGCTCTGATCGTCTCAGCTGTTTTTCCAATCAGAGAAGCAACCTGTCAGTTAACACAACACCAGACCAAGTTGAACCACTGAGAAGGTCTGCCATTTGCAGCCACATTACAACTTAATGACCAAAAAACCTAATATAAGCCTTTGAAAACCTTATTTTGCATGAAAAACATTCTGTACTTATTCAGGATTTGTGGCCTGAATACACACTTGCACACTCTAATTTTCTCTAATTTAATTGACTTGTTTTTAAAAGCGTCTTTAAAAACTCCTAAACAAAACAAACATCCACATGCATAAATGTTATACATTAACATTCCTATAGTCTAAACGTTTATGGAAATATATTCATCTTTTTATAAGATACCTGGGTTACTTCAGTTTTCTTTTGTCTTTCAGAAATGGCTGAGCATCACAACATCAAGCAGATTTTGACCCAGGCCAGAGATCTGGTGTGCAAGGTGCAGATGCTGATCGAGAACAAGTGATGGTGCTGTTTGTCTTCTTTTCCCTCCTAGTATAGAGCGTGGACGGCTGTAGCGGCACAGGAGTAAAATACATATGAGCGCACAAGCTCCAACACACACACACATACACACTCACAGTACACAAAGCCTTTACAATCACAGTTTGCTGCTATGAGCCTTATTGACTGTATCCACTATGTTATTTGTGTTGTCAACAGGTGTATGAGATTATTACGCTTAATATTTGTCAGTATGTTCAAGTGAAAGCAAACGTAACTGAGAATCTGTTTAATTTCTACATATTTTTTTTTGCCAGAAATCCCTTAAGTGTTGATCTTAGTCTGAGTGCACTTAATATTTTGAGATAAAGAAGGAAATTGTAGTTGTACATTTAAAACCAAAACGCAGAGCTAAATTTAACCAGAGACTATATTTATGAGAAAAATACCGGTACATTGTGATAATTTATATTAATTATTTTGATAGCCAAAGTCTACAGGGTTAGATTTCAGATATGACAGCAGGTTATCCCCTATGCCTATTTCTCATTGAAAGACAGAAAGTAAGCAGACTTTTAATTTTAAGTAAGTAGTACAACCAAATTCAAATTAAGTTTCACCGATGACCTGAACTCAAGTTTTGTTTAACACACAATGTTAAGAATGATTTAGCTGTCAGCGCCATGCCAGTGATTTAGCATCCAACAGTGTTTTCAATGTTCTTGAACTGCCTTGAACTGCCAAATAGTATGTCTTTATTTGTTATGTGTGAAATGTACTGTTATAAGAGACAACTGTGCTTAAACTACGACGATTATATGTTCACACTTGAATCATAACTTGATAGCTTAACTGACCTATGGATGTCTGGGCAGAGATTTATATTTACAAACAAGCTGGATTTGACAGTCCTCTTAAATTATTTTATCCAGTGAACTACTGTATATTTTGTACATTGTGTGGTTTACTCATCCTTGATTTTTTTATTGTCTTGTATTGTCTGGCGCACCCATTTCTTATATCAAATGTTAATTTCAGCTTATATAACTATGAAAAGGAAAGATCAGAGGAGGTAGTGATAATATTTAGCCACAGAGACCGAAGTGAAAAGTTACGTTGTTCTACATGTTATTAAGATTATTTAGTGTGGGAGTGACTGAAACAGGGAAATGAGAATTAAAGGTAAAGTGTAATGGATTTTCAAAATGAATTGGTAATGACTTGATGTTATAAGGGAAACTTTTAATTTTTTGGCAGATCTGAGGATGGTGAAGGCATTAGACAAAATGTCTGCTTTTAACCTAACCAATTTTGGTCCAAGTTACCGACATTCATTGTCATTCATTGCCTAAAACTTCATTCAGTTTTTCTTCAAGTGTTGTTTCATGAATGTGGCAACATGAATCACATTGTTTCTTTGAGAACGCTATCTGCTGTCTGAAAAAAAAAAAACATTTTAATTCATTGTAACATTTTTTTTTTTGCCAAAGTATTTATTTATTTATTTATTTATTTATTCATTAATTTCCTCATTCGAATGCTGCTTTGTTTGTAAAGCTAATATTTTTACTTTGTGGCCAGTTCTACGTATGTATTGTAAAACAATCAAATTCTATACTAAGAGTTCATAATATATATGCATATATATATATATATTAAATGGTATATGTTCTTATAATAAAAATAAAAATGGAATTATAAATATTTTTCCAAAACATGTGGCAATGTGCATTTTCATTTCCATGGTCTGCAGTGGATAAAGCCAAGTGATTCTGGTGACCTTTGACTTTACCTCAAGAACCACCATGAAGGTTCACATTGGAGTCTGGAAGACTACTTGGACTTTCTTTATTTTCCTGTTTCTTTAGTTCAAATATTCATGTCAAGAAATGAGTATGGTGACTGACAAAATACTGGTAAAAATAATCTAATGGCATTCATCCCTGCTTCCTTCAAGTCCACTTGCATAAGGATGTAGTTTACAAACCCAAGTGTACCATACTATCTCCTAAGCCTGAGTGCTTGGTTATTATAATCCTACCAGCATGCTCATGTTAGCACGGGAATCTATGCGGGTGTATTTTTATATGAAGTAACACGTGTTAACTTTTAGAAGAAAAAAGTGTCGCCCGAACAGGGACTTGAACCCTGGACCCTCAGATTAAAAGTCTGATGCTCTACCGACTGAGCTATCCGGGCGCTCATGCTCTCTCTCAGGTAGCATGTCGCTCAAAAAGAACATGTTATTGTGCTCTACTCTAGTGGGATATTTTGATCTTTTAATTTGTTTGGTTTCTAATATACGTATACCACTTGAGCTATCAAGGATAAACGATATCACGACTTATTACAACACCACAGGCGCGATAACGACAGTTTCATAATGCTACCAGCATACACACAGTATGACAAACTATATTATTTTGCTGATGCGAGCATTTAATATAAACAACGTCAATCAACATTAAATACAGGTCCCTGTATTTCTGATCCTGTTCGAGCCATGGATGTATTATAATAGATCCATGGTTCGAGCTGTTCGAGCTCTGCCTGGGACTTTCGCGAATACGGAAGTAAGCGGAAGTTGAGCCTCTCGCTTCCCATAGATCAGCTTCCGTGAGCCGTGCACATAGGCCGTGCAGTCATGTGAGGTCAGTATCGAGCCCAGCGCTGACCTTTGAAAACAACTAAACGTAAAGAAAATGCAACCGTGAAACCAATCTTGACCTACATCTCGGACATAGCAAGCTACCGGCTCTGATAATGTCGGTATTGAGCCTCGCCGCTAAGCGCACATGCCGCCGCGGCGTGTCACTGACGGTCTTCAGACCTCCAGGTAACCTGGTGACAAACCCTGGTCACTCTGGCACAGACACCAGCAGAGAAACGCAGAGCCACGACACTCATGTAACGCGTCTGTTCAGCTCTCGACCACACCACCCCAAGGTAAGGTAAACGTAAACGGGATTGCGTTTTGTTTTTGCACTTCACTTCATCAAACACACTGTCCTAACCGTGCTGTTGCCTGGGTAACAGGTTCCAGAGGCTGCGACGTGGGAACCAGTGCCAGAGGACCGACTTCCCCCGGTAATGTCCTCCAGACTGATATGATCATGCTGACTGTTTAAAGCTGCTAGACTGCGCACCGCTCGTTGCAGGGGTCGCGGGTTCAAATCCAACCTGGTCCCCTTCCCTGTAAGTCATACAAGACATAGTGCATGGCTCCAGTCTGCTCCTAAATGGGGGCATTTTGGTATCTGTCATTGCAGCTGACAGGGCAAGGTGTGTGAGGATCATGAATTGAAAGGAAATGTGAATATTTGTTTTGCAAGTCACTTGTGTTCCTAAAATTTGAAGTTAGGGGCCACTGTGCTCCTAGTAAAAATAAAGTTAGTATTAATTTCCAATTTTAGATGGTTACTTTTCAGTTATACATAGTAATTGTATGTGATGTGGAAGGACACTGTCACATCCACATATTCTTATACCATACCTGTTATAATTTACAGCCTACACAAATCCCTGCTGACCTGGTGGACAAACTGGAGCGACTAGCCTTGGTGGATTTCCGAACCAAACAGGGACTGGACTGTTTAGGGAAAGCCATACGATTTGCGGATCAGCTTCATGTTGTTGACACGTCAGGGACTGAACCGATGGATTCGGTTCTGGAGGACAGGTGTGTGGTACATTCAATAATGGGAGGCCTTCCTCATCATCACAACATTAACAAGAAGAAAAACCACAGCTCAGTTTTAAATGCCTGTGAATTCCATGGCAAGTGATGTTTTGTCTGTGCACATGCAGGGCCTTATACCTGAGGAGTGATGCAGTGGCGGAAGGGGACTGTGCTGAAGAGCTGCTCCAGCTCTCCAAAAACACAGTGGAAGAGTATTTTGTGGCACCACCAGGTGAGAAAAAGAATATGAATACAACAGTAGTACTTATTAAATGATTGCTTGTATATTATTGAGAGAATAATCAAGTACAATTAAATATATCTTTTTTCAAAGCAATGATTTTTAACTAACATGTATGTATTGTTCTTTTAAATCATAGGAAATATACCTCTACCAAAGCGGGAGGAGAGGACTGCTATACTGAAACACTCAGAGCTCTGATGTTTATGAGTTTGTGCTTGATATTCTTTACGTTTGGGGCTTTCCATGCCTTCAGGGATGCAAAGGCCTGAAACCAGGCCTAAAGCGGCCGGGGTTTCAGGCCGACCCATGGCCCACGACTGAAACCCAGGCTGGGTTTTTTAGGCTTACAAGTGGCCGGTTTTAGGTCGACCCATGACCCCAAGGACTAAGTCTTATTGATATGCTGTCTTGGGTGTTTACGTCCTTGGATGACTCACCAATATTATCTCACGATTTGGAGACTGGGTGTGACATCCAGAAAGTGCAGTATGTGCTGGATATGATGGGCTGGGATAATGCTTGGTCACGTCACTGCTTATGTACAGCCAGAAACACCTGACACAAAGGTTTGTCAGGTGCACACTATAGTTTCCACATGCTTTTCAGTCTTTCAGTTTCATTTAACAACAGTGGTTTGTTTTGTTTGTTTCAGTGTCATTTCATAAAAACAATGAGAGAGCAATGTTGGGACAGAGGGTGTAATGAGGTTAATCAATGCAATGGCAGTACATAGTTTTCATATGTGAATCCATCTACTCTGTTCTCTTTGCAATGGTTTGCAATTTTGAATAAACATACATACAAACATATTTTTGCCTGTGTCGATATTGTTTCTATAATTAATGAAGTACGGTAAATTCAGTTTGAATGTTATAAAATTGTCATAATTTAACTGTTAAATGTGCCAAAGTGAAGGAGGAACATGCCTATGGGAGCTCAGCCTTTATGTTAAATGACGATTTGACTAATATATATATTAATCAAATATGTAATATATAGGCACAGGATGGCTGTGAACCCGTGCCACCTTTCCATATTGAGAGCATAGCCTTATTGTGACCTATTAATTCTCACCCTTACCTGTTTGTTTGCACTGCATCCCTCACAAACTTGGCTGGGAAAGTTTAAGCCATGATCAAAACTAAATTCTAGCTGACTAATGTTAGGAGAATAGAAACCGAAAGTTATTAAGTCGACGAGGGGGAAAACGAATCTTAAGAGAGGGGGGCGGAGTCGATCAGCTGAGCCAGCCTGTATATAAACATTGCTGAGTTCAATCCCAGAGCACAACAACTGAGCATCACTTGTTTTCTACGCACTTTCTCAAGACGAGAAGTTTTCCGGAGTTTGCTGATTGTTACCACAAGGTAGGAAACTGTCTTCAACGCCGTAAAAAAAATAATAAAACGTGATGATAGCAAATAGTTTGTCTACAATATTCTGATTGTAAAAATGTTTTGAATTGTTTTCCAGATAACTTAAAGCATGGAGATATCCATCATCACTCTGACGGGTAGGACCCTCACCCTGACGGTGCAGCCCCACAGCACCGTCGCCTCTCTGAAGCTGCTCATCCAGCAGAAAGAGGGCGTACCGGTCAGCAGGCAGCGGCTGGTGTATGAGAACGGCCACCGGACAACTCTCACCGAGGACACCCAGACACTCAGCTACTACGGTCTGCAGTCCGGCTCCAGGGTGGCGCTGGTGGTGGTCGAGCCGCAGAGGATGGAGGTGTTTCTGAAGAACGACAAGGGGAAGTTGAGCACCTATGAAGTCAACCCTGACGAGACTGTGAGCGACTTCAAGCGCAAGGTCGAGTGCAGGGAGTCGGTGCCAGTCAGCCAGCAGAGACTCGTCTTCCAGAGCCGGGAGATGTCTGAGGGGAAACTGGCCGACTACGGCGTCCAGACTCACAGCACCATCGACCTGTGTCTCCGTCTGAGAGGAGGCTGAGGACCCATTGATACTGTTAAAAAAAAAAAAAATTAGAGAGTAATGTTATTGTGACTTATAGTATTTAATATAAATGAAAAATAGGCACTTGGCCTTTTATTTTATATATGTAATTTTTTTTTTTTTTTTTTTTTATCTAATGCATTCCACTTGGTCACTCTCAAAAATGTCTGTTTTATTAAGTCTTAATTTATAATACAATATTCCAAAATATTTCAAAAACACAACATTGTATGTATTTTTAAAATGATATGTTGTTATATGACATGTTATTAACTGGGCCCAAACAAATAATAAAATCCCAAGTGCAAATTTACCTCATGTTGCCTGAGTCTCTCTTTAGTTAGGGGGTGGGGCTGTACCCAACAGACCAGCTGGTGCAGGCCGGTATAGGCTTAAACTGTAGGATTTCCTATTTGAAACTGGCATTAAGTTTTCAGTTTTTCACACAGACTTTCTCAGTTGCCTATTTGCAAAGTTAATGACAGGGAGCTGGCAGTAGGCTACTCTGTAAAAATGCATTCATTAATTTTCTGTGGTTACAAACAGTCATGTTTAAGAAGTTTGTTGGCCGTTCTGGTCCTCTCCTATGCACCTTTCTACCTCTGTAGGTATGCATACGTTTTGAGTGTTTCATGCTTCAGAATATTAGAATAGCTCATTCAGATATGTGTGGGTTCAATCAGAAAAGCTACTGTATGTGAAAACCACTGTCCATATAAGGACCCAGTAGTTCAAATACAATTTGTGTGACAGTAACAAGAAATGCACACAAAGTATTGAGAAAAATCTCCTTAAATGTTTCACAGCGGGGCTCTGAGAGTAGGTACTGAACCCCAGCTACAGCTCCTGACAAATTAACGGACAGACACTGAGAACCACATGTTCTACAAGTGGCCTGAAGCATAATGTGTATACCCTGTTTCATAAGAGACTTAGTAAAGTTTGGTAATACAAAGAGACAACACAGGATCAGTAATTACTTCACAGTTTGATGGGGGAATTCCCATCCAAAATCCATTCACTGGGAAAAAAGAAATGAAAAACCAGGGTGTGAATTCTGAGTAAGTTTCCAGCAGCTCAAAACAAAGACATAATACTTCTTGCCCAAGGAGAGCACAGGGGGTAGTTCAATATTAAATATAAATCATACTTTAATATTGGACCTCTGGGAGGGTTACACAGTATAGCCCTGTTCCTAGGACAGGAGATCGTCAGTTCAACTCCTGCAGAATGACCATTTGCTTTGTATTATATAACTATTATGTTGTATATAAATTATGTACCGTGGAGTTTACCGCAGGTTTTCTATCTCTACCAGACATTTTAGATACATTATTGTTGCCCTAACTTACTGTAGGCCGAGGGACAACATGGTGCAGAGTTCAAGTTTATCTTAAAAATAAAAAATGTAGTTCTGTCCACTTGCTCTGTTTGTAAACAAGTTTTACTGGACAGTGTTGGAGTTTCCCCATTGGCTGCAGCCCATTTTAAAAATAAATTGGCGGGAACTCTTTCTGTTATTATGTCGTCAGGGGGCATTTAGTTAACGATGTTGGGCATCCTGCCATTTTTCTAGGTACTTTCTGGACAGAGATTGTTTTTATAGTGAGTCACCAGTTCTGAATGGGAAGTACTCGCCTTGTGCTTCGCCTTGTTATATTATGGCCTGTATTTCAGTTACTAACTAATTTCTTTCCCACAAATATGCATAAGACAACAGATTTATTGGGGACTCAGCTGTATGATATGTGACCACAGAGATTAGTAGAAAAGAAAACAAATGACAAGCTGACAGCAGGAAACAAATGCCCAGTGACTCATATTTGTCGTATTGCATCATACGAGAGCACTTAGAGAGTTTTCTGGCTGACCATGGCAACTTTGCATTGAAAGTATTTATTTAAGCAGCTTCACACTTTTCCACCTTGACTTCAGTTTCACATACCATACATAGTCCAGTCATAAAACCTAGGGTTTGATGTGTGTTACGTGTGGCCAGGAGGCAGGGCGTTGTGTGTGTGTTGTGTTGTCTTCTGAACTCAAGGCAAGAATTTTCACTATGACGTCAGAGTTCACCTGAGGCTTATGCTATCTGTGTGACTGTTGCACAGACTGCTGCTGCTGCTGCTGCTGCTGCCGACAGGATTTCCTGAGTAATGATGCCTGACATTAGCAAACAAAGCTGGATAAGTTGTTGCTAATTTTTCTTTTAGATAATTTGACCTTTTTTCAGCCATGTCCTGATTCAATGTTGCAGTTTTGTCACTGTGCGCAGAAGCTGTTTTCACTGCAAAATGACTTAGTGAAGCTGCAGGGGAGCCGGTTTGTTGAGTTCTTACCGCACTGCTGTTCATTGTTTTATGGTATGAATAGTATGTAGTCATCAGCAATGATGGATTAGTGAAAATGGATGGAAGAAATATAGAGGAAAAGAAAATGAATAAATTCTCCCAATCTCACATCAGGATCAGGAGGTACAACAGTTCCTCATAAATCTGAAAGTAGTAATGAATCGTGAATGCTTTTCAACTTTGATAACAATGGCCTGTCTGAGTGGACTGTACCAATAAGAAAACAATAGCACAGCCTGATTAGAATAAAAAAATTACAAAAACTAACTTCAGGGTGGCCTCAGCCTATAACCACTATACTGTAGGTCTGGTAGCTACTATCGGACATGTGTCCAAACAACCACAGTCTGTGTTGCAAGCCTCACTGTGACGAAGCATTCGCCTATTTATTTCCTCACTAATGCAAAGTAGTCTAGGCATTTCAGAGCAAGGAGAGGATGTTGGTAAACAGCACATTGAACTGTAAACCAAATCAGACACAGAAACAAACTCAGGAAGCAACGTCACTTTTCAACAATTACAACCAGATGACATGTGGAGTTAGCAGTTATGTGAAGCCTACTGTATCACTGTGGTCATGTTTTATCTTTGCCATGTTCAGGGCTTCATACCTGAGGGGTGATGCAGTGATGTCTTCCAATATGTCAGGCCAAGACTCCATTGCTTATTTGCAGAGAAACAGAGATTAAAATATAAGAACAAATAAACAGTAGCTGGTCATTTGTATCTGTTTTACTGTTTACTTTGACACCAGTGGTTAAGTTTTATTAGTTTCAGTATCAGTTCATGAAAATGGTGAGTGAGCACTGCCTTGGACAGAGGGTGTGATGACGCCATTCAGTGCAATAACAGCCTACTTTGTTTTGATATATCTTCTTTTACATGAGGGTTTCATCCTCTTGTTTTGTTTCCATTACAAACTAAAAATACTCCGAGCCTGTCAATCACAATTTATCTGATACATGAGTTAGTCACTTCTTAAAAGAATGAACAGCCCTGATTTGACCTCACGTGTATCAACTGTTCCCTGTATTTCAGGATAAGTCATTCTCTTCGTGTGTTTTTTTCTTTTTTCTTCACAGCTGTAAACTCATAAACTGGCCCTGTGTCAGTATCAATGATCAAAACATGACACGCCCCCATCTCAGCTGACTAATGTTTGGAGAATGGAAACTGAAACTTTTTATCGCAGCGAAGGAAAGAAGGGAAAACGAATGTGTTGTTGTTGGTGGTGGTGGTGGTGGTGGTGGGAGGGGGTGCGGACTGTAGCCTATATAAACCGTGATGAGTTCAAATCCTCAGACACCAACAACCACTGCTGAGCATCACTTGTTATTCAGTCATTCACTCAAGACTTGAAAGGCTAACAGGTAAGAAACCTTTGAAATCGCCACATTTATTACATCAACTGTTATTTTATTTAAGAGGAAAAATATTTTAATAATGTTTTGAATTGTTTTTCAGACAACTTTGAGAATGGAAATATCCATCATCCCTCTGACGGGTAGGACCCTCACCCTGACGGTGCAGCCCCAGAGCACCGTCGCCTCTCTGAAAGATCTCATCCACCAGAGAGAAAAAATCCCCGTCAACAAGCAGAAGCTGGTGCTGGAGAACGGTCAGCGGACAACTCTGACCGAGGACTCCCGGACACTCGGCTCCTACGGCCTGCAGTCCGGCTGCAGGGTGGCGCTGCTGGTCACCGAGCCGAAGACCATCCAGGTGTTCGTGAGAAGGGATGGGACTCCGAAGCCGTACGATATCAAACCCGACGAGACGGTCAGCAACTTCAGGCGCAGGGTCCAAGAGAGAGAGTCGGTTAGTAGTGACCAGTTCAGGCTCAGCTACCAAAGCAGAGACTTGATGGATGGCCATAAACTGTCCGACTACCACATCAAAGCTGGCAGCGTAATCGAGATGATGTTCCGTCTGAGAGGAGGCTGAGGACACGTCCATGAGATAATCTGTCTACAACCTATTATAAAGTATTTAAACTGTTTGTATTGTGCTGTAGTATAGAAAAATGTTTTAATGTTTTACTCAGGACCAATAATTTTATTTAAACCATTTTCTTGTTTTATCTGGTAATACAATTGTTGTTGATTATTATACAATTTTAAAATGACATACAAAGTGATGTTTTCATGGTAAAACCAGAATAAAGTCTCAAATGTGAATTTACGTTTCCCATTTTCCTGTCCTTTTCTTCAGCTCAGGGATGGAGCCACTATATCCTATAGCTATACAGACCCCAAGAGAAAATAAGTCAGCCTAAAGTTTGCAAAGTTAAAACAGGCATTATTTTAATGTATTACATTATTTTAATTTTAGAAAAACTGTAACATCTTACAAGATTTTTGGATGTGCTCTGTAACAAATACATTAATTACAAACTGCATTAATCCATGTTCAGTTATTACAAAATATCATAGCAGCATGTTAAAATGGCTTAAACTCATTGTACATGTATGTTAGGATTTAATCAGAAGAGCTACTGTATGTGAAAATGACCATCCAGGTTAACAGTGGTACACTAAACAGCCAGTTTGTATCATCAGGTCTGTGACATTTCCAAGCTCCATGATGAAGTGGTTCCTCCAGATTTGTTTTCTGTGAAGTTATCTTCATAGGAATCATTTCCTCACTGATGCAAGATAGGCATACCAAAATAAGGCGATCACATTGGCAAAGAGCACTCGGAACTGCAGGCAAAAACACACAGGGACACAAAAAGAGGAGAAGACTATTATTACAGTGTCAGAGTATGATTCATCTGTTCAACAAGAGGACTTGAGTGAAATCCATACCTGAACAGGCACAAAGTTGATATTGATGAACTGGAAAGGAGTCCAAACTTTCCAGTTCATCTTCAGAGCAGTCCAGTAACTGGTTTTCATTTTCCTTTCAAAGTCCTCCCACCCTTTAGCCTGAAAACACAGCGCAAGGTCTCTACATTTGTGCATATTTTGCATAGACTGAAACATAATAGAACAACAGGAAAGCATATTTAAAGAGGCACTCAATTCATTTTAAACATCAACTAATGTCTCCCACATCAGAAAAATACCTACAGTGAACTAACCCACAACTGATGCAGACTTTCCCCCTGAAACTCTGAAGTGGTATTCACAGTTCACAACTCACCAGTCTGCTATACCAGACCAGTCTAGTTGGTGGTCATAATGCCATATAGGATGGAATTAGGACTAACGACAATCAACAGATATGAATATGTTTCACTTTATAACATGGAGCTTTAACATGATTATTATCATTCATTTCTCAACACTACAAAGTTATAACACAATCTTCACATATAATATATTACTCTCTGTACTGTATCTGACACTGTTAAGTTGAATGTTAATCATGATGTCCTTTCAATAAGACTAAATGCATCCTTAAAGTTTGTATCGCAAAAAAAACATTGTAACATTCCTTATCTACAGTCGACCCTTGTGCCTCTAGCGACAACTTGGTTTAATTAATTACAATGACTGTAATAACTGATTATAACAGTGATAATATCTGTTCGATCCCACCTATCTGTACCTACAATCAATTTGAGTATTTAGTATAAGATATCCTTATCGTGTATCCCGGCTTTAATAAACTTTCACACACTTGAAATATTAACAGTCAGTGTTGCTACAGCAATTATTGGAAGTGCAAAACATACAAAACAACAACATATTAGGTGCTGAAGGCCAGGACATCTTGACCTCTGCTGCAGCAAGTTTGGCAGCCTTGCTTTTTCCTATATTATGTCTCTTGTATGATGTTCAACTTTCTGCAAATGCAATATCAAATCAATGGGTTGGGTGTTTATTGAGATGAGGAGGGAGTGTTTTCCAAGATGACCCACCTCCAGGATGTTCATAACAAAGTAGAAAAGGAGTAGAAAGCCGGGGGCAAAGAAGAGCCGATCCAGTAGCAGCCGTTTGACTATACAGTAGGGGTCTGTGGTGGGCATCCACACCTCCATCAGCTGGTAGAAGTAATGGCTCACTGGTCCTGTGATTAAGAACCTGCAGCAGCCACAAGGTAGAACTTAACCACCACAAACATTAACAGTGGATGTGTTGTTTACACAGGTGACAGTGTTTTCATTGAGTGCAAATATTGTGTTATCAGTGGCAGTATCTATGCCACGCTCAGTGTAAATGAAACATGTCATTTATCTGCTTTAAAAACTGTAAACAGTCTCACCCGTAAATAGCATAGCGTGCAGCTCCGGCTGAGTCAATCTCATTGATCGGGGCTCCATGTTTGGCCTTTTTTCTTCCCTCCAAAATCTGAGATAGAAGATTTCCTAAAGCTGAGAGTATGCCACTGAAAAAACAAGGACACACACACACACACACACACACACACACACACACACACACACACACACACACACACACACACACACACACACACACACACACACAGTTTGTTACAAGTGTATTATAACATGACACTCTGATAGAATAAAATGTGCCTTTAACCAAATGTTATGTTGTAATATCTGATGGTCAGTTGTTAGGGGAGGTTCTCCAGGTGGATGCTGATTGGCTAAGGACAGAGGGCTGAGACAAAGGGTCAGTCTGTGGTCAGGGCAAACAGACACTGTTCACTGTGTGTGTCTGTGGTCACACAATGAACAGACAAGTGAAATTAATACGCATTAATTACCATGCACAAAATAAACTAAATGCTACACTGCTAACTACAATGCTTTGCCTTTGTCAGTCCCACAGTAGACGAGATCGAACTTGTCTCTTCTGTGTCAGTTTCAGGAAACCCGACAGAAACCAGCAGCAGGGTGTGGAGTCAGTGAACGAGCCGAGCTACTGACCTGGTGACAGATTTAGTGAGGATGGGGTATTTCTTCAGCAGGACCAGGTACTGCTGCAGGAGACGGACATGAATGGACGCGTCCCGGACTGGCACACTCGCCACAGGCATTGTCACTCGTGTGGTATAAACATTAACATTACCACCACACAACTGGAGGGACAAGGGGCGAAGTTGGAGAGGAAACTCCGCTACTGTCTTCCTGTAAACGTCATTGCGTCACAAGTGGAGCCACGCCTTCACGTCGACGGCCAAAGAAGAGACGAAGAAAGGGTGTTTTATCATGGATCTATTTCGTTTGATGTTTGGATGTTTAAATTGACGCAATTAAATGTTTGGCTGCGGAGAAATTAATTATAATAATAACAGAGGTGATAAAATCTACAAAGCTGAATAAGGTGTAATACAGTTTAGAATGCAGTTGACATGGAAATAAAACTATGATTGTAAAAAAGTTTTTAAAAAATCCTTTTACCAGATAATATTAAGTAAATACACAATTATAACAAATATAAAACCTGCATCGTTTATCGTTCTTCTGGTTTAATATGATAATGTGGTTTGATGTGAGCACCCACATAAAGTGCAGATAATGTCAGTCATCACATCTTTGCTTGACAGGTAAAAATGTCCACTGTGAACAAATGAATACTGAATACAATGGGTAATGATCTGTGTGCTCCTACAAAATATGAATGAAATCATTAGATTGGAAATTATTGTTGTAATGTATTGTATGGTATTTAGGCAAATAAAAGGTCCTGCATATTATAAAGCTGACAGTCTTATAAAGAAGATTTTACACTTGAGCAAGATTGATGGCACATTTCCATAAAGGCTCTAGCGGAAAAGTTGATGATATTTGTAACAATTTAAAACATGTGTGCTCATTCAACCTCATTCTGTTTCTGAAAGATGTACGGGTGGTAACAAGTAGTTCTGTCAGCACTCTTTGCCCGCACAGCAACTGGTGAAACCACCGGCTGCCAGTTAGGGGAGGATACTTCCTTTGTTTGATGCTGATTTTAAAAACAGTCCCATGTTTGTATCTCTTAAGAATTAGACATCCTAAGGTTCTGCAACAAAGGTAAAACTCAAATGCGAGTCAATAGCATGTTAATGATTGTTAACAAGTTACAATAACTTGTTTAATGGTTAATCTAACTTCCACAGTACATTTCCTGTTGACTCATTGACCTCATGTTTTGCAAAAACGTGTGCTTTGCAATTTTTCTTTTTTGCTGAATGAATCTGAACTTCTGCATTAGTGTGGACGAATTGTGGGTGTTTGATAAAGCCAGCATATTTTACATTAGACCCCACGGAGCAAATGCAGGGATATTAAAATACCACATCCATGTTTGGGAACCACTTTAATGGAACCAACATTTCCTTGAAAAGTAGAAAAAAAAGAAACTTTAATATAAAAACTAAAAAGACTAGTAGCGTACAAAGACATATTTACAGCTGAAACTGAAAGGTTGAAGATGCAAACAGGCACTTCAGCAGTACGTTTTAAGAAAACTCAGTGCATAGAACAACCTGCAAACGTGAATTATCTTACTACAAAAGCGACTGAAACAGTAAACTGAGAAAGCTTATGTGTAGGTTTTGGTCTGTAGTGGTCACACATGTTACAAACACGTATAACAACTTAAAGTGCCGTCCAGTCTATGGGAGACTTTCCAGATTTCTTTAGCAGCTCGTTGGCCTTGGAGAAATGTTTGCACCCAAAGAATCCACGGTGAGCAGACAAGGGAGATGGGTGCACAGCCTGCAGCACATGGTGGCGTTTCTATAAAAAGGAGCAAGTGAAAAACTTAGATATGTCAACACAATAAAAACACAATAAAACGCTTCTGTAAAGTAAAGCAGAAAGTCCAAACCCACCCTGTTGATAGCAGCTCCTTTCTTCTGAGCATATGACCCCCACAGCATGAAGACGAGGCCCTGCTGGTTGTTGCTGAGCCACTGGACCACAGCGTCAGTGAAGGTCTCCCAGCCTTTTTCTTTGTGCGAGTTGGCCTGATGCGCTCGGACAGTCAACACAGCGTTGAGCAACAACACACCTGATGAACCACAGACAGACGGAGAGGATGGCAGGTCTGTTAATCACCAACAGCTCTTTTGTTGGGCAACTGTGTGTAAACACAAACAGGCTGCTTTTTTAAAAGTACCTTGTTCAGCCCATCCAGTCAGATCTCCATGTCCAGGATGCTGGAAGCCTTCGATGTCTGACGCCAGTTCTTTATACATGTTCACCAGACTGGGCAAGAACAGGAGCAAGGATGTGATCAACATGTCAAAAGAGTGATTCATAAGCAACATCTGATTTTGAGTTTTTAAGGAAAACTGACTGGGTCATAAAGAAGAAGGGTTGAAAAAGCTTTAAGAGAGACTCAAAGGGATTCAAACCTGGGTGGAGGAGGCACTGGTCTTTTGACACTGAAGCACAGTCCATGGGCTTGGTTAGGACCATGATACGGATCCTGACCGAGGATCACCACTTTGACCTGCAGGGAGAGTCAGTGCAAGTGAGACCACCATGACAGCTGACGCTTCTCTGATTAATCTCATACCCTGACGAAGACCATCATGGTCGAAATGTTGGTCTTGTTCACACAACTTCATTCAATCATTTCTTGCATAAGGCTACGAGTGTGCCACATCCTTTCTCCTCTGTCTATTTGCCGTTTGTGAGCACCTCATCAACGCTGGTGTGCGCTCCCCTCCCCTCTAAGAAGTCAAGTTGCTTCTCTTTTTAATAAAGTTACAACAAAAAGAAAAAAAATCCCCACACAGCAAACTGATCCATGTCATTGACTCAGTTGACAAATCCTGCTTGAGAAGCATAATATGACTGTATGTCTGCAGTTTGACAGCATTGTTATGATGCATTTCAGTTGCCTGTAACTTTACCCATAATCAAGAAGAGCATAGACACTACTGATTTACACAACTCTGGTGACGTTTATCTTCTGTTCATACATTTTCAGACCACACAGTCTGATCACTTTTGTTGGGTAAAGTCTGACACAGTAAGTGATGGTGGTGTCAGTGCATTTTTTTCTCGGTCAGTTTTGTTTCACTTACGTCTCTGATGTCACACATCTGAGTCCAGGTGAAGACATGTTCAGCAGGTGGGTACACAGTGTGGCCTTTCCTCTCCCCAGACACAAAACTCATCAGCTGTGACGGAGACACGGAGTTAGTATGAAGACAAACATACAGAGACACCGTGTGCAGTGTGGTGACTTTATTTTTTCCCCTCACTTGCTTAAAGTAGGGCTTCCCAAACTCTGCAGACAGCCCCTTCCTCCAACTCTCCCCGAAACCCTCAGGCGTTTGAGCGGAAGCGAGTTTCTCTTGCGCCGCTCTCTTGTTGCGGGCGATCTTGTCCAGCTGCTCCGGGGACAGGGGGGTGGAAGCGGGGCTGGGCGGCTCGGACTCCACCGCTGAAGGCTTCCGCTTCTTCTGCAAGATTTTAGTGTATTGAGCAAAATACAGAGCAGGTGAGAAGCATGCAGTTGGAGAGGCAAAAGGCGTCAGAAACCGTCCACAGTGCAGTACAAACATGCTCACGCCGCGGCGGCAACACTGTTAACAACAAGCCAGAGCGGCGTGGTGATGGTGAACGCAGCCTGGGGTTGCGCAAACGCGTACGAGTTACTTGCGCGGGACCAAAGTCTGTTTGAAACAGTTCAGTGCAAGTAAACAGTGGATTTTAAAGTAAGACAACGGTATGTTTTAACACTACAAGCTAAGCACGTGGTTTGTGTTAGCTGTCCGGACACAGAAATTGACACTCACCGGGTCTTTCGCATTCTCCTCGGTTTCATTCACCTCCTTGGAAACCCGTTTTTTCGAGACGGGTGAAAAAAATGAATGAATAGTTTTCTGTCCAATCATTTTGCTGAGAAAGAGTTGAACAGGAAGGTGCAGTAAAGCGATTAAATTCTCCAAATAGTTAAAATAAAAGCAAAACACAGGTGGGGGCTCCACGGAAAACTAAACTCTCCGACTGAGATAACGCTGCTTGGCGCCAACACACAAAGTGACGAAAGCGGATGTTATGATAATGAGCTGAGCGCCGTTCAAGGCAAAAACTGCTCCTGTTTGTTCTCCACTGTGTGTTTGTGATGAGTAGGCTACAGCACATAGCACTGACCTGAGGTAAATGCAAAACTATATTTCTATACTAGAAGGTTCAACAACTATATAGACGTGTTTTCATACTTAATTACTTTGTTGTTGTTGTTGTGGTTTTTCCTAGCAAAATGCTTGCACTTTCGCCATAAGACTATCGAAAAAATAACAGCATGGTTAGTTAAAGTATTGAATATAACAAAATGTAAAACATTTCACCCGAAAAAAATAAATTAGAAATACAGTAGTAAACATGTCAGGCAGACCCACAATCCCCCATCCAAATACTGTAATGTCTAATTCTTCTTTGCATCATCTAGGTCTCACAAAGTAAAACTAAAGCAGACAGATGAGGCTGCTGTGATGGAGAAGTTTGTGATTGAGGGACAGAAGAAACGCTCCTGCTCCAGTGAAGCCCTCAGAATAAGTCCAAGGAAAAAGATGAAACTGGAGGAAGAGGAAAAGGGAGAGGAGGATGAAGTAGATGAAGATGCAGCTTTAGCAGAGTTCTCTCATCCTGTGCCCTGGCAAAAAATCGAGGCAGAGGGACTAGACTGTGATTACGCTTTACTCTTCTCCAAAGACGATGCAGACCACCTTTTTAAACAGCTGGAGGAGGAGGTGGTGTACTCAACAGGTAGCTACAACATTAACCCTTCCTTCAAAAACCTTTCTTTGTGAAGCTATGATCAGAGGTTGCGGTGCTGAGAAGCAGCTGTTTTCTGTTCCAGGAGAAGAGGCAAAGGTCCAGGTGTTTGGAAAGGTGTACAATATACCAAGAAAGCAGGCAACGTACGGAGATGCAGGTCTGACCTACACTTATTCTGGGGTGATGCGTTCAGCCTGCCCGTGGACTCCAACCTTGGAAACCATTCGAGATGCTGTCACAAAAACAACAGGACAGACATTCAACTTTGTCTTAGTCAACAGGTGAGTAATTGGGTCAGAGACAAAAAAATGTTTTAAATAAATGAAAATAAATGAATGTTTTAAAAGCATGCATCAGATTTGTGCACATTTTGTATTCATGTTGGTTTTTATATCATTTGAAGTGACATTTGAACCTTTTTTGCCCTGAAAATGTCAAAGATGTAACCTACAGTGTACATGTAAAAAGTATACTTTCTGATGAAAAAAATTTAACTGAATGTTTATGTGACATAAAACACCTAAAAACACCACTTTTTTTCTAAATAAAGTGTGAAACATAGTGTTGCATTGCAAAGGTGGATTATACAGTATATATATTACACATTTGAGTCCAGATTAATTTACCTGTATATAGATCTTTATGAAAAAAATGCCGGTTTCACCACTTGACATTGGGTTACATCACGTTACTGATCCAATTACTAACGACAAGGTTGTGGAAGTCAGCTTGATGTGTCTTGTGGCTGACAGTGTTTTTGATCACGTACCAGGTACAAAGATGGCCAGGATCACATGGGTGAGCATCGTGATGATGAAAGGGAACTGGACCCCCTGTGTCCCATCGCTTCTGTCTCTCTGGGAGCAGCACGAGACTTCATCTTCAGGCATAGAGACGCTCGGGGAAAACAGAGCAGCCGACAGATTGAACCTGTGAAGCTGGAACTTGCTCATGGGAGCCTTCTCCTCATGAATCACCCGACCAACACTTTTTGGTACCACAGCCTTCCTGTGCGCAAGAAAGTCCTCCTGCCTCGCATCAACCTCACTTTTAGACGCATCATACTGACCAGTAAGAAATGAGAGGTAGCCACCAACAAGCATGGATTATCAACACTGTGTTTCTTAATGCAGCAGCTGGATCTGAGTGAAAGGGCAGCAATGGGTGAAATAAGAGAGAACCATGAACTCTGGATAATGAATCAGTGATTTAAAACGAGATGGGCACAAAGTTCTGACAGACTGAAGTTCACACTACCAATATTTCTTTAGCTTTTCTCAAGATACATTCTGCAGAACAGCTCACATGGACAAGAAAATCAACTATTGTAAATAATTCAATCTTCTTGAAAAATTGAGAGCAGATTACGTAGGCTGCATTGAGCCAAAATTCACTGAAGCAGATTAGACCTTTTTCCACTGTTTATGTGTACTGTTCCAGGGTGCAGATGTGTAAATATATCATTTGATTGATCAATAGACAATGGATTATGTGACTTGTTGTACGGTGGTGGTGAAGTGTTGAACATCACTTGTTCATACCTGACCCTGGAAAATGGCTGTTTGACAGAAAAAGAACAAATAACTCTAGATTGGTTTATGCAAAGTCAATTCAACTAAAGTTTAAGCACTGACACCATTATCCTTTTCTCTGGTGATGTAAGTTGTTGAATGAAATCTGTCCTGTTTTTTTCTACAAAGAAAATTTTTTGTTTCCTCTGTGAAGACCTCATGCCTGGTCATCTTCCAGAAAATTCATTTTGTTAGAGATTCAATGTTTTGGTTGTGGACATTCAGTAGTTTTATAGCTTTAATATCCAAAAACAACCACCTTAACAGACCGCACACAAATACACACAATCTCACGTGAATATACATTAGTGCAAATCGCAAACATCAACAAGGAGATTTCCACCAGGCCATTTCTCAAAATTTGATTTAGTTGGGGTGGTTGGAGGAAAATGGCAGTTATCAGTTAACACAGAGTTAAAAATGTTCAGGATAACTTGCTAAGACACCTGCAGTCGCGCCCTGGATTTAGTAGCTGAGAGCACATCATGAATAGACTGTCAGCATGCCAAACGGCTCTGATACAGCTCTTCTGCAATAAGAAGTCTTATTCTATGTTCCCATTAGTTGTAGCGGACGTCTTTTCACGTGTTTAAAATCTCAAGCATTGAAGACAACATGGCACTTTAACCTCAACTGTGCAGCTCTGCAAATCATTACAGTTCAAGGATTATTGGAAACATAGAAAAATATCAAATTCAATTGAAACATTATTTCCATTACAGTTGATATACACTGCTGGGAATGATTAGGCAAATTAGATTAGATTAGATACACAACAGTGAACCAGAGTCGATGAAGTACCTATTTGACATTTCATATGTAACAACTGAGCTCCATGAAGTTCTAATAATCTACTTCTGTTGCGCTGAATCAGCTCCTCTGAGAGACTCAACAAAAACTATAAACTTGAGCCATAACAATGTACTGTAGAGTTACAATCCACAACATCGTCATGTGTTCCTGACTTTTTTCTTTTGTCCTGTAGAAGCCAAAATGTTACATGACAGAAACTGTTGCACCTGTGACAAGATATCTGACTAAAGTCCTGCAGGTCCATAATCTTTGGGCTAAGAGCATCCTACTCTTAATCAGAGTAGCAGGCAAAGTGTCCACTCATAGAATTAAACATTATACAGTGATCCTCAACATGTTGCTGTGCTCAATGATGCATAATTATCTCTAAAATAACTAATGATGGCTTTCCTCTCTGGCCTCAATGTCTCAAAGTCAAAAAGCAGTCTGATGGTATTCATGTTGTAACTGGCACATACAGCTGTGGAAAGCCAGAAGTCCGTCGGGCTTTGGGGTTGTGCGATTCAAGTCACTCCTCTGAACGCACAGCGAGGCTTCAGTCCTCAGATTCTCTCATAGAAGAGCATGTACGCGTTGGAAGACAGCACCTCATGCAGGCTGGCTTTCCGCACAGAGTCGTCCGACACCCAGAGCCACTGGGAGCTGAAGGGCGAAGAGCCGGCGCGAGGTGACGAAGAGCTGCAAGGTGACGAAGGGCTGCGGCGGTATGTGACGAAATGTCCTGAGTGCATGTCACCGTGGTGAACCAGCACGGCCGTGAGCTGGAAAAGGTACTCTGTAGAACTGGAAGGACAGACATTAGTTTGAGTTTGAATAACTTGATAGGCACGAGTTCCTGCTGTTGTTGCACTGGCATAAACTGCTTTTCTTAAGTTTACCTGTAGTCATATGTGAGGCCGAGTGGTGGATTCAGAGCAGAAGAATGAAGAAATAAAGATGCACAGGTTCCATTAGAAAAAGGGTTGTTGTTATGATAATCTGCATCTGGAAAATAAAACAAAATACATGTATGATGAGTAAGACAAAAAACAAAGCAACATGACGCAAACTTTTTTTACAGGGTTGACAAATCCAACGCACCGGTGCCGTTGGCAGAGGGTTTTTCAATGACATCCTCTAAATGTTCTGCCTTTACAGCCTTTGGACCACATGTGGTCTGCTGCTGATTTCTCTGTGTAGAAACATTGTGTTTGTAGCGGTCCATTGATAGATACTCTGAGAACTGCACATGCTCCTGTCTTTTGATGGGGGTTCCTTCACTGGACCAAGTCAGTCTTTGTAAATGGATGCAGAGACACTGGGGGAGCTTGGAGAGAGAGAGAGAGACAGAGACAGAGAGAGGTTTGATGTGCATAAAACTTTTGAATATCTCATTTAGAGAATATATTATAATAATGACATTTTAAATATAAATGACTGTTACTTTTCCCAGTTTCAGCTGTTTGACAAATGTTGTCCTCTGACTTTCCAGAATCTGCCCATTTACTGTCGTCTCTTGTTGAAGCTGAGGAGAAATTATCCAAAACAGAAGTGAAACAAAATAAGCAAAGAAAAACATGGAAGCTTTTGATGTAAAATATTCAGACATATGAATTCAAATGGGGGACACTAGTTTGGTCACAAAAGTTTCCTGTCAAGGCGTTTGACAAAATGGATTAGCAGAATCTGGAAAGACACTGTTACAGTAGCGAACGTACCTTTGTGCAGTTTTCACACTCGACTTCTTTGATGGTTTCTGAGGAGATGAAATGCTGAAGACACTGATCTAGCGAGATAGGTCGACCCTGGCGACAAATATGGATAAAATTAGAACAAACAGAACAGCAAACAGGCATTTTATGTAGTGTTATTCTAACGGTATCTGATATGTTTGCTTACCCACTGAGGTAATGGTATGGACAGGGAGAGGCTTTCGAATGAGTCATATCGCACTGGACTCTATAATCAAGAAAAGCAGTGGTATTAGTATTAACACCTCAGAGCTCAACTAACACAAATTTATTTTGAATTCACTTCACTGGCTGACAACTTAAATAAACTCACTTGCTGTTCACAGCGCTTGCACGACATGTTGCTCGTTAAACGGCCATGAAAAGGATGCTGAAACTTCCAAGGGCTTGGTATTGGATGGAGAGGGGCTGCAAAAAATAGATAAATACAGTTGAAGTTTACTTTTAGGTGGTTGAAAAATATTCTATGCAAAATAACTCCTTTGTATCCTCACCTCGACTTCTGCAGGTCATAGTTTTCTCATCTTGATCAGGGAGACTCTGGTGTGAAAAAAACACAGTGTAACTGGGAGTGCAGCACAAGATTTGCTACGACACTGGCTACAGCTGTGACAGACTGAGATTTTTTTTTAAAAAGATGTAGGAGGTAGAATTTGGTTTAAAATAGTGCAAATGCTTCCTCAGCTCAGCTCCAAAGTGCTGAGCTGCAACATGCAAAAGAGATTTGTGTGAAGCTTTAGAGACGCTGCAGGTCGGGATACGATAACTCACCTCGAGGGACTGCATGTCAAACAAGTGAGTGACTTTGGGTTGGCGGTCCCGCTCCTCCTCCAGGGAAGATGTAAGGACGTGAAAAAGCTCATGTGCATCCTAGAGGGAATTAAGCAACACAAACAAACAGCTATTGAGATTTTAATAAAACACAGCATCTAATGTAATACATGATAGGAATGACAAAATGCCACTCAACAGCACAATGACCAACCTGCTCTTCAAATGAACTGATGTGCCACCGGTAGAGTCTGAGAACATCCAGGAGGCATCCGGCGTCAAGTACGTCTTCCTCCCCGGGCTCATCACTGGACAGAGCTGTCGGAGTAAAAACAGCCACCATGTCAAAAATACAAATAAACAGTAGGTGTCCGATACGCCGTAATGATCCATCCGACAGACTGCTGCTACATACCTTTGAGAAGCTGTAACAGCGTCATGGACAGCTGGTTGTCTTTGCATGACTGGATAATAGGCGAAACTGAAGACTTCTCCAGCCACCTGATGAATGACGGACACGCTGCCAAACCCTGAAGTAAAGAGTTCAGGAAGCAGGTGTTGCCCAGGTTCAACAGACCAGGAACCATACCTGACAGAAAACATGAGTCCATGTAAGTTACTGCGTTATGACTACTGCCAAACAAACTGTGGATTACAGTTATACATCAATTCTTACCTCTCTTTCTCTTCTTCCTCTCTGTAATTGGGCCCCACAAAACATATACTCCAGCTGCAATCGCAGCAGCTATCCCTCCGATAACGCCCCAGTTTTTAATCATCTTGTTTCTGTAAAGATCACATAGAGGTGACATGAGGTAAACATCAGAAACAGACAACAATGATACTGAGGTGTGCTTTTCTTTATGAGCTGAGCAATGAATTTGACACAAAGTTGATTTTTGGCAGTAACATCAATAAGACATGTAATAAAAGTTTGTAGTGTCTTCTCCATATCAAGCACTGTATTGTGCCCTACTGGCTGAGATATACTGAGTTTGTTTGTAATACCCTGTCTACCTTCATTGATGTAGCTGCAGACAACAACACATGGGATACACTCCTAAACATGATGCGAGTTGAATCAACACAACTTTAAACAAAACACCACAACTCTTGTATTAGATAGCATTAGTTGTAGCTGTATCAACCTAACAATGTCAGTGTATGTTGTTTTAATCCTGCCTATTGTTTCACTGCAGCTCCACTGTGTCTCATACCAGACCATATTCTCCACACAGCTGCAACCAAGTGTCCTCTGTCCATTTTTCCGCCAATAAACGTGAGTTTCTTCTTATGTTTCCAACAGAGGAAGTAGCTAAAGCACTGTCCTGTTTTTGTCTCTCACATGTGGGTCAAACTTAATTTCCCTCCTCAATGAACGAGTCACGCTGTGTAAACACACGCAGATCAAACGACGTAACACGTAATACAAGCTCAAAGAGTTACTGACTTGATCCACTGACCCGATCCGATTAGTTCAACTATGACGTACAACAAAACAAAACTATCAAACAAGTCACCAAAAATAACTTGATACAGTTATTCGATGTTACTGATCAACAAGGTCACACAAACACACAGTTTATCTAGTAAGTACAGCAGCTCACCCCCCGGACACGTATTTTCGGTGAACTAGCCCCCAGCAACATTAGCACACAGACACAGAGCAGCTTACCGACAACACCGGGTCACACCGGCCCTGGTCAACTACGTCGCCTCCATTAATACATATCCAAACTGTTGTTAAAACACTATTGACATATATCATTGCTACACGCGTCCGTTTTCAGGTTTAGTAACAGCAGCTTGACGTTAAACCGGACTCCCGTGTCTGTCTGTCTGCGCATGTTACACTTCGAGCGGCGCCGCCGTGACCCGCGGTCATCCTGCCCCGGTGCACCGGCTAAGCTGCGGTGCTGCTGCTGCTGCTGCTGCTGCTGCTGGTGGTTGTTGTTGTTGTGCCAGGTGGAGAGATTTTACCTGACTACGGGTCCGGTGCCAAGGAACTCCCCGACAAGCTTATCAGAGGTCTCGGGTCTGCAGCGCAACATCCTGCTTTCATTGCGGAACTGGAGTCTGCGAGCTGCGTGTTGCAGCCCGGACTCACGGAAGAGCGCGCAGACGGATGTGTCCGCAGTTTGCGCTCCGGTGAGCGAAGTAGTGTTGGTTGCGCACATTTCTCTCTGCAGTTTGAGAAACATCTGCAACTGAAAACATATCAAGATACTAATTGACAAACGTCAGAGCAGATGAACTGGAACTTGTTGGTGTTAAAAGCAACATTTTTCTTCTTTCTTTTTTTTTCTTCTTTTTTTTTCTTTTTTAACTGGATTTGTAAAGGTTTATGCCTAAATCTCAGTTTGAAATAGCTAGGTTTAACAATTGGCTTTCTATTTTCAATTATCACTGGCCATACACATAGCCTACAGATTTTCTATCATTTATTAAATTAATTTCAAGGGGTAAAAAAGCTTTCAAAGCTTAACCTCATCTTAACACCTAAAATGTGTTTATTTATCAACAATCGCTGTACTTCTATATTCGTTGTTAAATTTAATATTCACGGGATGTCAATCCCTAATTTTGTTTCTCTCGTGCAATTTGGCAATATGGTCTTATTTCATAGACTTGAAGCAGTACAATGGCCCCAAAACAACAAGTGGATAAATAGATGCAGGAATCTGTTGAAGTTATATTGAATAGCATGTATTTGAAATACAAAACACCTTATTCCTTTTTTTTTTCATTTCAATCAGTGTGTTTTAGCATTTCTTCCCTATTTAAAGCACATTGTTTGAAATGTGCTCCACGACTTTCCATGATGTTTCAAAGGCCATGTAGATAGCCTATAAAAGAGCTATAGGCCTAGTTCCAAATCTGATATCTTCTCAAATCTGATGATGGACAACAATTTTCAACAGGACATGATTGGGGATGGGAATACCCCTATATTCATTTGCATACATAGATTATCTGGGTTCACCCATGTTTCATCATCACTGTGAGGTCATGTGTGGACCACAGCGGTCCTGCAGTCGCAGCTCAGCTCATCCCGACGCTCCCTCTCCGTGTCTCGTGCTTTGACTCGCGCACGGTGGCTTCTCATTGGCTGTCGTCGGCGGACACCGGAGCAGGTCGCTCTCCTCGGTGCTGAAATCGCTGCTCCTCGTGATAATGTAAACGGCGATGTGGCCAAACGGAGCGTCGGCCAACAGAGACCAAAATGGACGATGATCTGTTCCAACTGAGACAGCTGCCGTGAGTAAACCACAATCTGCACATCGCCGCCTTTGCGCCGTTGTTTGGTCCGTTTTCAACCATGACAGCACGTTTGTCCAACGCGTCGCCCTCTGACAGCTTCGCGTCGTGTCTGATTAGCTCGCTGGACCACAAACAACCTGACATTCCTCAAAAGCACCAGTCATTTCATAACAACATTTGTCCAGCTGTATTACAGAGACATGTGCCCAGATTTGATAAACAAAGACATGATTAGATCAAAACAACCTCGCTTCTCCAGGCACTGCTGCTGCTGGTGCACTTTGTTTACAGTCGTAGCATTTCGCTCGGGGAGGCTTTTCTGGTTATGTAGTCACAAGAAACAGCTCCACTGTGATTTCTGCCTGATAAGTTTTCCATCTTAACTTGTAATGTGATTATGTTTGCTGTCATGACTCAGTACCTTGCGTGATTTATTTCAGCCCTAAGACACGGTTGGCCCATATAGCCTAGTATATCATTCAGGCTTGCCATGGGGAATAGGCTACTCAACAGTAGATTGTCAATTTAGTAGAATTATATATAAATAATGATATAGTCTAGTAATGAAATAGTTTGCTAAGCACTTACAACTCTATTCTACTGAATGAAAGACAAGAAGGATAATGTATGGCTATAGGGTTTGCTATGGTATCCCTATACTGTAGTATTTCATAATTACATATTCCCTGACATGGATTTATTTCAGAAGACCCTGATGATGGAAATTATAGTGGCCTACAGTAAAGGACATTCATGGACATGTCACACACTCTTCTGCAGCCCTGCTACTTCCCATTGCAAGAAAGCAATGTTACGTAATTACAGTGATTAAGACATCACCAGTTCTCTCCAAGTTCTCTTCAGTGTTTATCCTTTATGAACTATCCATTATCTACATGTGGGAGAAGATTATACCTCCTATCAGTAGAGAGCCTGTATAACTCTGGGTATTTAGCAGTAAAGTAGAGTGTGCAGAGTATCAGTTGACCTGACATGGTTCGCCCATAGGATGATGTTACCACCCATTCACAAAATCACAGACAGAAAAAGCTCATGTCACCTAGGCAACAGCCTCCGACTCTCATTTGTGCTCAGCTTTGCCCTGTCTAGTCCTCTGTAACTCATATGGACAGCCATGTTGTTGATGTGTTAATCCTCCTGGGGTTATAAAATATTTTTAATCTTTTTTTAAATTCTATTTTAGTGTTGTCCGATTCCGTCGCACAGGTGAGAGCACACGCTCTGAGGATAATGGCGACAATAGAGAGCAGGTTATCAGGATTGCAGAGCAGACTGACGTGGAGTCTGTGGCACTTACAGAAGGACCTCCGGTACCTCGGGATTTTGCAAATCCTACTGATGGTACAGTATGGCAGCAGCTGGGCTCCATTTTTCTCTGACAACTTTTTGACTCCTTGTCACTACATGCACCTACATTAAGTTAAATCTTGCATAATATGGCCCTCAGCAAAATCTCCCATCCCTTCAGACACCTTCATGGTAGAAGATGCTGTGGAGGCCATAGGCTTTGGGACATTCCAATGGAAACTCTCCATCCTCACCGGTCTGTCCTGGGTGAGAACTGCTCTTTCATTTAAAAACAAATACAACATTCAAGGGAATTTGTCAATAAGAATAATGGATAAGTCGATTTTTTACCTTGTACCTATGGGTTTTGTTTGTTTGTTTTCTCAGATGGCCGATGCCATGGAGATGATGATCCTCAGCATCTTAGCCCCACAGCTCCACTGTGAATGGAGACTGCCCAGCCTCGAGGTGGCACTGCTTACATCGGTAATGGCTCTCTAATGTCTGCAAAGTGCTCTTGCCTCCAATGCCACATGACTGTCCTGATAGTTATCGATTCAGTGTTCAGGGATTGTTTTTGAAATAAGTGCTTGTATTGAACAGTTACAGTCACGTGGAACACAGCCCAGTCCCTAATGGGTCAGTAGATTTTGTTGCAATATTTACAGTGTACTGTAGACCTAAATATTTATCATAGATACATACATACTTCTGTGAGTAGCCGATAATATGAAAGAAGGTGCTAAGTACACCACATTTTACTGAAGGCATTACATTGAACTGTGCATATTTTCAGTTACATACTAAATACAATTAATATTACATTTTGTGTTCACAAGAAGATGTTTTATATGAAAATGTTCCCATGCAGTGATTTCTAGTGTTTGCAGTATGGAATTATGCATTAAGGTTGTGCATTGTATCAGCTATGTGTAGTGAAACCCTTGCCCAATCCCATGAATATTCTTTGTGCTTTTTCACTGTCACTGATCCAGGCCGTGTTTATTGGGATGATGATCAGCTCATCTCTTTGGGGAAACATATCTGACAAATATGGCAGAAAGACAGTAAGTTCTAATAACATTTCTGTTTCACATGGCGTGGTTTCCCATAACACAAAGTGTATCTTGGGGTTTATGTGCCTTAAAAGTTTAGCTGTAATCAACATTGGACAGTACCAGCACAAGAGCCTTATGTGATCGCCATGATTTATTTAGCAGCCTGTTATGTTTTCATCATATGCACACACAGGGTCTGAAGATGAGCGTGTTGTGGACTATGTTCTATGGCGTGATGAGTGCGTTTGCCCCAATTTATGGGTGGATCCTCGTCCTCCGTGCACTTGTGGGCTTTGGAATTGGAGGAGCTCCACAGTCGTGAGTAACCCTAATTTATGTCTCTAAAACCAGCACAGTAATTAAAGACTTGAGTTTGGATTAACAGTATCATGTCCCTTCTTATTAAGGGTGACACTGTACGCGGAATTTCTGCCTATGAAGTCTCGAGCCACTTGCATCTTGCTAATTGAGGTACGGACCACACTGTCCTACTGTTTCACTCTTTTATCATCTAGCCAGAGCATTAATAACATCCAGAAATGAAAATGCATGCAACAGTTGGGATGAAATGAAAATTAGATATTTAAAAAAAAAAAAAAGATTTTCATTTCACTGCTGTTGGTCTGCAGATATTTTGGGCACTGGGCACTGTGTTTGAGGTCCTCTTAGCAATCCTGGTGATGCCCACTCTGGGATGGCGCTGGCTGCTTGGCCTTTCTACCATTCCTCTCTTCATTTTTGCCATCCTGTGTTTTGTGAGTATATCAGTCGGGAGATGTTCTACAATATGTAAACATAACAAGTTACAGCTCTATCAACTGGCATACCTGTTTTTTGTGGTGGTGTGTTGTGAGCAGTGGTTACCAGAGAGTGCTCGATACGATGTCCTGACAGGGAACCAGGAAAAAGCTCTGGCCACACTGAAACGCATTGCCACAGAGAACGGAGCACCCATGCCACTGGGGAAACTAATTGCTGCCAGACAGGTGGAGTCTCTTTCTGCAGAACACAAATGCTCTGAATGTAATCCAGACATTTTTCTTGTAGGACTAACCTTTATCTTGTCATCTGTGCATTCACTTCTGTATGTCTCGTCTTTTAATTAGGAGGATCGTGGGAAGATTCGAGACCTGTTTTCATCCCAGTTTCGCTGGACCACAGTTCTGCTGTGGTTTATTTGGTAAACGGAGAGAATGTCACCCAGTCATATGCTCAGTTACTACCCACTTCATTGTATTTGTCATTTCTCATCCTGTGTCCCTTTCTGCACAGGTTTGCAAATGCTTTCTCCTACTATGGACTAGTGCTCCTGACCACAGAGCTGTTTCAGGAGGGAGGTGCATGTGGAGGTGAGTCAGTGCTCCACACTCCCACCCACAGAGGTCCACACTCAGTCAGCGACACACACACACACACACACACACACACACACACACACATACACATTTTAATTTGACATACTGATGAAAAATATATCGTGGTTTACTGACTTGTGTGAGCAATGCCACCTAGGGATAAATAAACCACGCTTCTCAGTGTCATAATGAGGCGTAGCTCATGACACTAACAATGGCTTAATGTTGATTCGTTGATTCGTATGTACAGACTCTGCTGTACAGCTTTGTTTTTGCAAAAAGCACCACAGTGGACTGAGTCAGTATTGGGTGTGTACTATCCCGTTTGTTGTTTTATACCCCCCTCTAGTGTCCAAAGGAAATAAGAGGGAGCCCACTTGCAGCTTGGAGTGTAAATATCTTAACTCTGATGATTATAAAGACCTGCTGTGGACAACGTTATCTGAATTCCCAGGTAAAGGTTACTGAATTCTCTTCAGATTGGGGCAAAGGTGCACTCGTATATTATTGTTTTGTAATATAATTCATAGACAGGCCATTTGGATGAAATGGTGATGAATAAAGTGTCTGTTTTTTTATACCTAGATTTTTAGTAGGACATTGTAAATTTTGTTCATACTGTAAACGCTGCTACATACAGAAAAAAGGAGCCATGCATCCAGATCAATTAAAGGTTAAACCAGTTATAGTGTGCAAACACGCAGGTTGAGTGAGGTATAGTGTTCATGTTGCATAGGACTGCTGGTGACACTGTGGGCTATTGATCGACTGGGGAGGAGGAAGACCATGGCATTGTGCTTCTTCGTCTTCTCTATGTGCATCATTCCACTCTACGGTTGTGTCGGGAGGTAAGGAGGGTCATACCTCGACTTCTAAATCTGCAGCTCTTTTGATGAATTGTGGCTCCTTCCAGTCTAACTGGCATTGGTTTCTCTCTTGCAGAGCGTCCATGACTGTGTTGATATTCATCGCCAGAGCGTTTATTGCAGGAGGGTTCCAGGCAGCTTATGTGTACACTCCTGAGGTCAGATATCCAAAGCTGAGTGGCGTTTTGTGCTTGTATTGTGTAAAGTACAGACAGTTGTTTGTCTTAAGTGAATAGCTGAGTATAAGATAGACAGAGAATGAGCCTCCTCAGTATCTTCTGAAACCCTGCAGGTGTACCCAACAGCGACCAGGGCTTTAGGTCTGGGAACAAGCAGTGGGATGGCCAGAGTCGGAGCCCTCATTACACCGTTTGTTGCACAGGTAACACATAGCTGCCATATTTTTTTCTTTTTGAACTTGGAAAGAATTGAGAAAGAACTAAGATGATTGTTTGTCCCTGTGCCTCTTTATCTCGCAGGTGATGTTGGAGTCCTCTGTATACCTGGCTCTCTCCGTCTACTGCTGCTGCTGCCTCCTAGCCGCCATCGCCTCCTGTGCACTTCCAATTGAGACGACAGGCCGGGGGCTGCAGGAGTCCAGCCACCGTGAGTGGGGCCAGGAGATGATGGGCCGCGCCTCCTCCCACAGCTCAGGGGGACTCAGCTCCGGCTCCCAAGGCTGAGGACTCGCCGGCTGGAGTAAAAAAAATCAGAAGTGACCGCAGTGGAGAAAGGAGGCAATGAGAGGCAAGAGGGCTAAAGCAGCTTTCTGTGACCATCTCTGGTCCCACTCTGACTCTTCAGTTTAAACACCACGGTGGCTTCAGAGAGCCAGGCAGCACAATGTTTTTTGACATGTCACTGTATTTATAGTCTTCAACCACCATTGCTGTCACTATCTTGCCACTGTACAGTATATCTGCACACAGGGCAACCGGACAGACCAAATGACCTACATGAGCGCAAGATTAAATGGTGGACAGAGTGGGACACCTTCATGAACAAGTGAGCATTTAAGTACTTAAAGCAAATTATTTGAATCCTGCTCTTCTAATGCAAGAGAAGCCAATGGAAAAGAGAGAGTGTTAGGTGTTAGGGGTTAGGTTCAAACCACTATCCTCTTATCAAAGAGCCTTAAAACTACCTATTCATTTTGTGGTTGAGAGACCTGCTCTCAACCCTTTGAAAAAGCTGCTTCAATTAGCATACTGGCTGTAGATGTGTAGATAAGAAGGAGCATCATCTCATGAACACAAATTGCCTGTAAAATACACGAATTACAAACTCAGCTTTACAAAAAGTGCATTGCTGGAATGGAGAACAGTTCCACATCATCCGATCAACAGACCATTTGATTACATAAAGTAGTGAGTTGCTTCATTTTGAGATTCACTTCTGTCAAGACAGTGACAAAACAAACTGTACAGTCACCAGTTTTCTTAAAGTCAGTGTTAAGTATGTTATTTATGTTCTTGTGTCAGTATTATTTCACATTTTATCAGGGATTATATTTGTTTCCTGCTAAAGAAATAAGGAATATGGAGTTATTACTCTGATAATAACAAAAATACCTAATACCTCATGTCTAGATCATCATGTTGCTGTTTATTTATGACATGCTGACAAATCTGCCAAAGCCTTCATCAATGATGTCATACACTTGACAATATTTCACGAGTAAAACACAAACAGGGCAACACTACAGTATGTAAGTTAATACTGAAGTATTAGGGAATTTAAATCTGTGTATTTACATCACTCAAAGCTGACTCAGACCTAGTTAGCACAAAAAACGACATGATTTGAAAAAAATTACATCAACGTGAGTATCAGTATATGGTGTTGTATGGTGTTATGATTTTTAAACCATGCAGGGTCTCTGTGACTGCGCACACATAGACCTACACATACTAACATTTAGCAGGATGTTACTTTCTGTCTTTCTGTAAATATCAAATACCTGGTTTAGTTGTTGTCTTTGCTTTTGTTTGTATCAAAGGCAATGTGGCGGCAGACTACAAGTGACACACAATGTTTGGTCCCCCCCCCCCCCCAAAAAAAAAAAAAATCAGATCAACCAGCACGGGTGCAGCGAGCTGCCAGTGTTGGAGATATAGTGCTACATTAAGTGTCTGTGTGCACAGATTCTTGTCAGTGCACTGGATGTAAATGTGTATGATATAGTATGATAGTAAATAATCTTTAAAAAATAGCTGTGGATTCATGTTGTTTTTATTACAAAAAAAAAAACCTAATAATCACTGTCAGTTCATTACTATGTACTTTTTTCTATTACCCAACTTCCTATGAATTTAAGCATGAGAATGAACCTCTTAACTAGTAATGACAAAAAACTGTTGTGTCGTCTTTTATGTTACATTATTACATTAGATTGAGCACCACAGGATACAAGGCACAGATGTTGTTGAAATTTGAAAAAGGAATGCATCAATCACACAAATTTACAAACGAGCTCTTGGACCTTTGCCTTTTCCTTCTACAATCAGACCAAAGAGCCTCGCCGCCTCCTCGGCACAGCCCCGGTGAATGGTGAGTCCGAAACCTCCATGACCATAGTTGTGTATCACCTGAATAAAAGTTATGATATTTTATATAAGATGAATACTACAACATTCATGCTTAGAGTCCTGATCAGCAGTTATGGTTTACCTCGATTGTAGTATCACCAGACTGTATGGTCTCCCTTTCCAGTCGGACTTTACTCCGAACAGGTCTGAGGCCGGACCAGTCCTCCACTATCCTGGCATGCTAATGTTGCACAACAACAAGACATAAGCTGTGACACATTTGAACGTTTTATATGTGTCCAAATACAAAAAAAAGTGTTAATTATTATTATTATATTGGCTGTCCTGGAATTTTTATACAGTTCACTTTAAACAAATGCTTCAGTTAAGTTGTCCCTTATTACAAACATGGTTTACAAAATGAGTATTCTAAATATATCAAAAGACAAATGTTAAATATTTAACACTACTGAAGACACACAGTAAATTATTAATTACATTAAGTCTTTTTATGGACTCTTTGAGAAACAGCACTTCAAACTTACCTTGAGACTGGGCTCAAGCTGACAGGCAGCTTCCCAGATTCCCTTATGGTCTAAGGAGCTGTTCTGCTCACTCCAGTTTCCTACCTGGAAACACCCACCGATGGTCACGAGACGACTCCTGCAGACACAGATGGTCTTTTAGAAAATCGAATTGAAGCAATATATAGAAGTAGTCAAACAAGCTAAAACTTCACAAAAGCATGTCTAAGATGCAGAAGTGACAGAAACACGTTTCGGTCGCTACCCTGGAATGATGTATGGTGAATTGTAGACTCCTGCTGCAATGTTGTGTGTAAGAACCCAATGTTTCAACCATGGAGCATCCACCTGAAACACAGAGCGTCAACACGGTTCAACTTCCATTCATCTCTTAGTTGGTTTTAAAAACCATACTTAGATGCTTAAACCTTTTCACTCTCACCTTCACTATCTGACCACGACCTGGTTTCAGGTCTGGATCTGGCTGGAGCGCTCCCGATCTCATCCCAGTGCAGTTTATAATCACATCTGCCCCAGTTTCAGCCAGCTAAAAACAGGCATGCAAGATAAGAGATAACAAATATGACAAGAGATAACATTTTGTGAGTCTTGTGAACATTTTGTAGTCAATATTGTAAGATTACCGACTGGCTATCAAAAGTATGTCTAACACCAAAAAACCTACATTTTAAAAAATGCAACAATAATAAAGAAATACCTTCACTAACCTCCTTAAAGGACTCTATTTTCCTGTGGTGAAATTTCACCCCCCTTTTTTGCAACCTGAAAATAAGACAAAACCAGATGTGTGAACTGGAAAACCACTGCAGAAAAATAAACTTGATATCTTGCAAAATGCATGATAGTAGTTAGTTCTCGCTAGTTAGCGACTAGTGAGTGTGCAGTGCCCTACTTTTTACTTCGTACTAAGGTCATTTAAGTTGACTAAATAGCAAAGATAATGTATACATCATTACATTAAATCACATAAATATTACAGACTTTCAGACGGATAAACTAAACTAAGCCTGTGTGTTGTATGTTGTTGTGAGCCAAGGGAACCAATACTTCTGGTATCAGGTGTCTCCTTTCAGGTTTTTATTGGGTAATAAATGTTGCAAAGATTGAGTTCAACTCAGGACTTGTTAAGTTCTTGTTAAAAAAAAAAGCTGACATAGGAGGAATAAAGATAATCACTTACCAATCCATCATCCAAGGTAAGTATGTTTTACCTTCCACCATGAGAGCAGTGTTGAACCACCCATAACTGGAGATATCAGAAGAGACAATATGTTACCGTCAGAGAGCTGCAAAACAAAATTATCCATCCAATCATAACTTTTTATATGCTTTATATGGAATCACACAATGCAGTGCAGCAGAATTAAAATTGATGTAAACTGGCAATGTGCATGAAGTTGGTTTTATATTCACATATATTTAATTTAGCCAGTTACACGGAGAAATACTGAGAGAAGAGGAAAAAAGCCTTTCTTAGGATATTAGAGTAACTCTCTTTACATTATTTATTAGAAGACATTTCGTTGTGTTTGTAATGTTATAATTTACGTTTTTCTTCTTTTGTATGGATGTTCTTTGAGGATGTGAAATATAATGTTTAACATGATGCAACAAAACTATGTTGAAAACTGTGTTGTGGCTGTTTTAGTGAAAACCTACTTATATCCAGGAAACATCTGCAGCTCACGTTCTGTGAGCTGTCTGAAGCCCAGGACAATGTCTTTGAATGAGGGATCCTACAATCAAAAACAAGTCGATGTTGTGAGACCACACAGGATACAGAATCCTAATTAACCCCTGAGACTGAATGTAAACCCAGCCCTTACTGAGGCCTCTCTGTTGACGGCCGCTCTCGGGCACCATTCATTGTGCCAATCAACAAAGCTCTAGTTACAGCGCCCCTGAATACCAAAGGACAATGTTTATGGTAGATGTTGCACTGGTATGTGATACATTTATCAATGAGTTATTGAAATCACACTGGTAATGTGTCTGCTTTTCTCTTTGAACAGGACCTTTGATCTTGGCTGTAAAAGGCTTCAGGTCAATTCTTATCTTTGAGGTCAATTTGACTTCAAGACTCAAGTGCTACTCACTGGGACTGGTTCAGTGCAGACGTTGTAGCCAGACTGAAGGAATATACCCATATTTACAGACTCTGGTGAACTGAGTTGGCTCAGCAAGTAGTCAAATGTCTCTTTATTCCATTTTCTGGAGGTGAGGACAAACACAGCGTTAAAGCGGTGGTTACTTTTTAGATATAAAGAGGAGACTCAACAGACGGATAAGAAGAATGCACTTACGTCTCCTGGACGTTGCCCTTATCGTGCAGGTAGGGCTGCCAAAGGCCAGCAGCTCCATCACTAGTGGTCAGCGGGGTGAAACGGTCTGCATACACCTCGATGGTCAGTGGACGGACGTGTGAATGATAGCGCTCATAGATGCTCTGAGCGGTCGACAGACCAATGACTCCAGCTCCAATCACTGCCACCCGCATGTCTGAATGAACACAAAACATGACACAACAGATTGAGGCCCAAGTGCATCCTTAGACAATCTATGTGAGGATGTGACAACCTGGATCACTGCTGGACTATGCTATTGGACACCATAGTCCACCATATAACACCTGGTTGGACATGATTACACTGTCTGTATCGTTAGAGAATATATTAATGTATAATAGGGCTGTAATAATGGGCTAATATTATTAATGAGCAGTTGAGTAGAAAAAGCCATAAAAGGTCACACCCAGTCAGATTCATTCACTTTCACACACCTGCTGGTGAATATACCACACAGATATACTGCAGGGTTGCCTGAATGCACTGCTACTTAGTAAACGATCTGTGGGAGAGTAAATTATGTAACACCGCAAACAACAGGTCTGGCAAAATTAAATCTTGGTTTAGCGAAACAACCCTTTAGTGCCACATTGTTGACCTTGAAAACTTGAGACTTAGGTAAGTCAGTGCAGCACGCTAAAACTAATCAGATAGATCAGCTGTATAGACTGGATCTATAAATGTCCGAGGAGAAAGTTTGTCTATTTACCTTCAGTCCGGTCCTCGGCCCCCACTACAAGAGCTGCTGGAGTGTGTAACAAGTCGCACAACAACCCCTCACTCACTTGTCCCGACTGGGGAAAGTGGGAGGGGACATCAGCACATGATCAACCCCACTGAGTTAAAGTGTGTCTCCGTCCGTCCGTCCGTCCGTGTGTGTGTGTGTGTGTGTGTGTGTGTGTGTGTGTGTGTGTGTGTGAGAGAGAGAGAGAGAGAGAGAGAGAGAGAGAGAGAGATCTAGTGTTACATTGCTGATACAACTGACACCAGTTTTCATTCCTATATTCACTAGGTAGATGTCCAGAGTAGTGATTTCCATCTCAACCAGAACAAGCTTGAACTTTATTTTGACATCGACTGATAGGCTAATACTACCGTTACTATAACAATAACAACAATAATAATAATAACACTAATAATAATAATAATAATAATAATAATAATAATAATAATAATAATAATAATAATAATAGAAAAAGAAGAAGAAAAACGCATTGGTCATTTGTTCATATATTTCATTCATAATCTTTTCTTTTCTTTTCTTTTTACTCTTTGTATTCTTCAGTATTCAGTTTATAAAAAAAACTGCTTAAACTGTCTTGTGTTTTTGTTGCATCTTGTAAGTCTTATTTTAACTATGTACTATGTATACTATATTGTAGTAGTTGAGTCAATAATTGTGCCACCATCAGACTGGACAGAGCCGTGAAGGCAGCACTTCCTGCACAGGGAGGCTTCCTGCAGGAGGCTCCTCTCTCTTTGCCTCTGTCTCTCTCTCTGTGTCTCTCTCTCTCTCCATCTCTCCATCCGTCAGCTGTATGTATCGTTAGCCTAGCAGGCAGCTAGCAGCAGCAGCAGCAGCAGCGGCGGCGGCAGCAGCAGCAGCAGCAGCTCACCACCAGGCCACAGCGGCCACCGGCAGCCGGTGCATCGTCCCCAGCCTCCAGCCATGGCGTTGGTCACTCTGCAGCGGTCCCCGACCCCCAGCGCCGCCTCCACCGCCAGCACCGCGACGACGACCGCGGGGGAGGTGAGTCCGGTCCCCGGCGAGCTGCAGCGATGCTCCGGGGGTGCGGGGAGGTGTCGGCGGGGCAGGCGGGGGGATGAGGGAGATGTTGCGGGAGAAAGGCCCGCACACTGAAGCTACGTTACGTTAGCTCCCGTAGTAATCATGTTATGCTAGGTTATTAGCTAACGGGAGCTAGCAGACGTCTTCGGTGCTGATGGCCACATTTATTGATCTGGACAACGCGTTTGTTGGTCAATACATCTGTCAAACTAATCATTTCTACAGACGGTGGGACATTAACACAACTGTCACACCTGTAGGATGGATTTGGCGTTATTTTAAAGCGGTGTGTCAAGTGCCTTATGAATGATATAAGCTGTAGCTAACGTTAGCTGTTTATGATAAGGCTGGCTGACATTGACAAATTCACTTTTTATTCAACATTAACTATATCACAGTCTGGTTGGCACACACCACCACCACCTGCACAGCTGCAGCAGGCTCTCTGGGGAAAAAACTACACTGCTGAAGTCACATCAACTTGATAATGCTACATCTGAGATTTTTTTAAAAATGTTTTATTATATTAGTGTGAGTTTCTGTTCTCCTCAGTAGACAGGAAATGAGAAACAGCTCCACTGCATATTTCTATGTCAGCTTCCATTCAGTTCAGTCTTGTTTGGTCTTTCCGGTAAGTATAGGGAGGAAAAGTATGAGATTTCCAGACTGGAAAACATCTATTTGGTGCTGAAAGACTCAACCTTAATGTTTAAAGCTACTTCTGATGAATAGACATTTTGACATTAAGTTTTCTGGCACTCAAAACACAAGTTTAAAAAAAAATCTTTACTACTGAACTGTAATAATCAAAGATAACTTCCATCTTTATATCTTTAAGTGCAGTTATCAGTTGCCAGGTGGGGGCGCCAACTAACTACAGCCAGAAACAGATCAGCTCACCTTGTTCTGCTCTGCATGGCCACATCACAGAAACCAGAACTGACATCTATGGCCGCATTTTATTTACAGCCACAAGTGTCTGAGCTACAGCTGTGTTCAGTCAAACCAAAAGTAGGGCAAAAATGCTCCTTATCTTTTTTTTTTTTTACGGCATGTAGCCTACAAAACCATGCAACACTTAAGTATCATGGCGTAGCAGCTCTGTATTGCAAATTTGATTTCTTTCTTTTAAAAGAATTAGTTTTGCTGGTTGGACTGTGTCCCTGCTGCCAAGTGTCCTGCTGACCGGGCGGTGTGTAGCAATATCACGGTGAGGTGTGACAGATAAAGCTGGCAGGAAGCTGCTGCAGCTATGATGTCATCTACTCATGAGGGGTGGGTGGGGTGGAGGAGTACAACTATAGGAGGGGAGGGGAGGGAGAGCGTATGTAAACAGGGATTTACGAGATGCTGCCACAAGCACTAAATGTATGAGATTATTTCTCCTTATACAGAACTATTGAGATTGGATTGTTTGAATGCAAAAATGGTACTCTCCATTCAGCAGTTTTTCAGCTGTGTATATCTGGCCATAGAAGGTGGAAAAATGTGTCTTAACACCCTTAATCCTTTCTGTCACTTCTTGTTGCAATGGCCTTTCATTTGTTTCCACAACTTTTGCTTTTTGGGTGAACCTTAAGCTTTTTTTTTCTGGTCACAACTGGGATTTTGTTCATTGAGACTGGCTGCTCATGATTGTTGATGCATAAACTCTCTCATTGATGTTCTAAGTATTTTTACACCAATTCATAGTTTAACACAGATTTCCACTTTAGGTCAAAAATAATAAAGCAAAATCAATTTTTGTGGTGGAAAGTATCCCGCCAGACATCCTGCTGACATCTTACATTATTTTCCACCCTCATCGACCCAGCTCTACACACCTTTTCCGAGATCAAACACCAAGCAAGGTTGAATTTGATTTAGTTTCTGCATGCAAAAATGGCAGATTTGTAACAAAAAAACTAAATAAATCGTTTTGTTTTGGTTGCTGCGGTATGACCTGGCTAAAATATTCACAGTTTTGTCACCAGCCTCCCATTACACGTTTTCTATAATTTCCATGCTACATACCTGTTAATATAGACCATATTTTGTCTATTGAGTCAAATGTACTTTTATTCTTTAGCCCGCTTGTCTGGTTGCTTTGGCTGTTTCTGCCTTAACAAAGTATACCAGTGTTGAGATGTAGCATCATTGTTTTTGGACTTGGGCTTTTCAGAAAGTATTATATTTTGACATTGCACACAGTATGTTGGATGTTTCCATTGTGAGTTATCAGAGTTAATGTCTGGTACAATATCGACAAGCCTGCAGCTCCAATCTACGCGGCAGGCTGGGAGTATTTGTTAAAATACCATCAAAATAGTCGGGATGTGCTATTAATTTTTTTCCCTGTTGCCTTCATTGCAGGATTTTGGGAGTGAAGATGAACGGCGAATAAATCAGAGGTAAGTTTATCTTATGTTCAGCTCCTCTGTTGCATGGTAGCCTACATGGTAGAGCAGGTCAAACTTCATACACAGGCGTTGTTGACTGAGTAGCTGCATCTGTCTTTGAGTCATAGTAGTCTGGAGTCTGGGCAGACTAGGTGGCATCAACAAATCAGTGCCAGTGTAATAAAACACCTGTTTGTCTGTTTTATTGGCACAGTCATTCATAATAACCAACTGTAAAAACCTTCTTATACTCAATAATCTCTCAAGTAACGAGTTGACAGGCGTGACTGTGCTTAGATGGATGAACTTGCCCTTCAATTGTGCATCATCTGTTGACTCACTTGGCCTCTCCCCAGCTTTTTTATTTATTTATTTAAGCTTTCTACTGAGTGAATGTTTCACATGGATTGACAGAAGGATGGTTAGAATTCTGGGATTTGATTGTTTTGGTTATCAAACTAAATACTTGTTGGTTGTAGCTTAAAAGGTGAAGATCTTTGTTTTCCTCTTTTCCTCCATTCTGAATTAACGGCATGCTTTGTCTCCCATCCAAACATGAGATGTAGCACAGTGCATTGTATCGTATTGAGTTTGGTTGCAGAATGTAGAAAGACAGCGAAATTATAAAGCACCATGAGAGAGTTCACACATCAGAGAGAGAGACATTGTTTTACTCTGGATGAGCACAGACATAATTCGTTCATTTGTACATTACCAAGATAAATCAAATGAGTCACATGTTATTTGGTGTTCTTCTGCTCGCTGTGTCAAAGTTACGCTGTGAGAACTTCCATAAACACTCAGAAAGTGCGTGACAGCCCATTGTGTTGCAATAGATGCTTTTTCAATCAAAATTTTTGTGTGTTTGTTTGTGTTTCTGATGATATGATGGGCCAAGAACACATTTCAAATATGGTTAAGTAAATTATTTCTAGAAACTGCTTGGCTCCTGTAACTTGTTGTGTGTTCTCTTCACTGGATTCTGATAAATAGTGAAAAACCAAGTTTGTGTGATTTTATCTTTGAATAAGAACTGAGTGCTTTAGTAAAACCTGAAAAAGTTGGTTATCTGGCAAAGGCAGCAGCAGCACAGTCCATGGGAAAGCTTTACAGTAAAGAGAGCTATTTTAGACTGAAAGAACTGACACTTCCACTTTGTACTTTTGTCAATTGACAGCAGCAGTATAAATGTAGTTTGTCAGTTTGAAGTGAATAGGATCTAAATGATGTATGCCTCTCAGATATTGAAAGTTAATCGTCAAGATAAGTATCTTTTTGGTTTCCTGTAGACTAATAACCGTCCATAATGTGTAGATGTAGATTAATCCACAGAAATGCCGTGAGTAATGCGTAACAACATGGTGTGGAGTGTGTAAAATTAATCGCATATTAAATAGTAAAAAACTGGAGTGAGTCGAATTGGATAGCAAGCATCTTTTTGTAAGCAAACCAAGTTGTTTACTTGAAAGACTTAATTTAAGGTCAGATCTTTTATTATCTAACCCACCACTCTAATAGCCTACCTGTTTTTTGATCCCACATCAAAGTAGATCTTCATGTGGACTCTTGTTATGAATTTGTGGTTTGCTGTTGTAAGATACATGTTGTTTTTTTAAACTGTGAACTAGAGGATAAGATGACTGAATGCATTTTTTAGTTAAGTTTCTTGTAGCTTATGCAACAGCAGTGCCCTTAAGCAATGCATGTGTGTGAGAATGATCTGTGCATAGTGTGAGTCCTGACTTGCCTCAACTGAGCTTCCATTTTATGAGCCACGTTATACAGTTAAATTCCCTGTAAATTCATGGTTTATAATAATATGGCACATGAAATAGTCTTTTATTTGACAGATACATTTCTCCTCACACCAGGATGTACTGATCTAAGTGCACTTGATAGATTGCTACATCTGTTGATGGGCGTGCAACTGCCAAGTATTTGCGCTCGCTGATCCAGGCTGACCTTGATAAAAATGACAAGCCCAAAGGGTTGACAGAGGCTAACATAAACACTGCGCAGGTGTCGGTGGCTCTGGACCAAGGATGATTTCATCTTACCAACTTGTACACAGCAGAGTTGGGCAAGAAGCAGAAGCAGGCTTGTGTGTGTAAATGTGTTTGTATGTGTTTGCACATGGAGACAGACAGGACACGATTACTCCTATAGTTCAAACTCACTTTTCCAGACTTGTTGACAAGTGATTTAAATGCTGTAAAATCTCAATGTTCCTGTGGATAAAAGAAACATAGAAAGATTACATCAGAAATAACATTTCCAGTTAGTTATTGTGGGCCAGTCTTTCCTCAGTAACATGATGATGTCATATTCAAGCCCTAAATGTCTCCACTGACACCTGAGGAGTTTTGTTCCTCTCCGTCACTACCCCCTTTCAGTGGCGCAAATGAGAAAATGTCAGAATTATGCAACTGGCAGCCCCAAGAGAAGTTTTTTTCCCCGCTCATTGTTTCGATGTGTGCAAAACACTCTGAGACCATGAGTAAACCTAGCGCGTTTTGCTGCCTCTGTGTAACCTCTTTGTAGTGAGTTCTCTGCGTAATCCAGTGCACCTCTCTCAAATAGCCAGTACACCTGGTGACTCAGTGGCTTAGAGGACATCTGGTCCCGTTTGGCCCCTTCTCCAGGTCCATCTGCTGCTGTTGCAGTAGTGTACCACTTCCTTAACTCGGTGACATGCCATCTCTCTGCCTCCTGCTCCTAAAGCTCCAGCTCTCACATCATGCATGAGAAGAAGCTGCAGTATCCAACCAGGTCCCTGCGCTCCTACCGGCACCTGACGCACTGAGCTGTCCAAGTTTCCACCTGGACCAGACTGAGCATACGTCAGCTCACTGGCGGTGACCAGGTGTTACAGACGTTACACTATTGTTAAGGAGACTACTAGGAAAGCTATCTTGTTATCTGTGTCACAGAACTATTGTTATTGTCTGTTAGCAGATCCTCCCAGATTAACAGTGTCGTGCTACTTCTTTCTTTACTTGATAGACAGGGGGAATGCTTAGTAAGAGAGGGAAAGTTCGAGTTAGTTTTCAGGCCCCAAACATATTAATATGCAGGCTGAACTTAAACATTTCTTTCAGACTGGAATTCCATGTTTATACTCCAGAGTTGCTTTTCATTGTCTTTTTGTTTTACTCTCCTAATTTGCACCTATACCAAGATCAGCCACTGCGGTGTTGCAAATGCAATAGACATAAACTATATTTTTGTCCAAACATGGCCATTGTCCCCTTTAATAAAGAAACACGCTGTGGTTTCTTTGTGGTTCATGTTAGTGAGTGACAACCAGCGCTGACCACTTGACAGAGAGATAGACAAGATAATCCCTCCCTTATAAGCCTGGCTATAATGAGATTTGGGAGTTTTGGGAGATTGCCAGCTCTCACTGCCCTTTCCACCCATGCTTGGCCCATGTGTTAAGCTCCCTGGAGGCAGTACCTTGGATGCTGCTGACCCCCAAGGTGGCATGCGCATGGAGACATCCCATTAGTGTGTGTTGTGCCAAAATTCCACTGCCTGCCTTTTTTGTTGCTGTTGTTGTCTTCCTTCAATTGTGCATGGTCTTGCTTTTCCCCAGGAAGACGTAGAGAGCACACAGCAGTCGGCAGGTTTTGGAGAGACGGTTTCTATTCTGCAAGTCGTGCCCCGGCTAAAGAGGAAACCTGTTGTTCACTTTTATACTTAAGTAGAGTGAGGGGGGAAATCCACATCTTGATTTCTATAAGATTCATTGTCCTCTGCCACCATCTGGCTTTTTGCTCTAGAGTTTTTTTTTATAACCAGAAGAAGGCATGTGATTTACTCTAAGGCTCTTGAGAAAAGCATACAAGTGCTTATTCATGAATGAAAGAGTGTAACTACCTCTCTTCTCATACGAATGTGGACCTTTAGTACTATAGGAGCGTGACACGGACAAAACAGACTGAAGGACGGCGGACATGAGCACAGTTGTGTGAGCCTGAGGCAGCGGGAGGAGGCTGCAGGCAGCGAGAGTCCCTCCAGGCAGGAGACTGACTCACACTCAGACACTCAGATGAAGGGAGGAGGAGGAGGAGGAGGAAGAAGAGGAGGAGGCAACAGAGGGAGTGGCATCGAAGCAGACGGCATTTCTTCACGGCGCAGCACAGATGAGTGCAGGCTGTCAGTCAGTCTGTCACTCAGAAGACACTTGAAAGAATTGTTCTACTTCTCTGACTGGCGCTCTACTCAACTTCACTGTTTCTGGAGGCTGATGAAGAAGAGGTAGCGCGCGCTGCAGAGGCCTGGGTCGTCGCTCCGGTCAACAGGATGCATCTGGTTGTAGAAACCATTCAGGAGGCCGTGATGAAGATGCTACCTTATTTTGTGGAGAACGCTGTGTTGACCCAGAGTGAGATAAACCGCATGTGAGTCGAGTTTATCTTATTGAAACTGGTCCTTCACTCATTTGACACCAGACACTTTGGACCACATGGTCTTAGCTCAGTGTTTTTTTTTTGTTTTTTTTGCTGAAACAAGTTTTAATTTGTTTTTTATATTGTAAATTTTAATCAATAAGTTCAGTGTAAGATTTTGAATTCTATTTGAATAACTCTGCAACAGATACTGTGGTGTCATTCAGGCCAGCTGACCTTAATCAGTCACTAAACTTATTCCAAGTCGTGATGTGGATGATAGAAACATTGGCTCTTATTCCAAATAAGTTGTTGTTCCCCAGCAGCTGAAATGCAGAGGTGCACAGGCTCATTGTGATGTTTTGTTGTCCTTTTTGTCTCTCTGTCTGTAAAGGAGGTATCGATATTATAGGTTGTAATCATGTGGAATCATTGCCGCTATCTGGCAAGGTTGTTTTTTTTTTGCTATCGGAGTCTTTGTTTGCTTTGATAGCACATGTATTTTTAGCCCTAGTGTTTGTGGGGAAGCTGATAGCAGGTTGCCGTGGGGCAAGAGACAGTAGAGCTATAACCCTGTTTAATTAGGATGTCTGTCAGAGTTTGGCCTGTGAAGCGCTGGGACAGCTCTTGATTTACACTTTAGCACAAGTTTCACACATCCTCAGATTTCACCTTAAAGGTTTTGGGTTTTTTTGTCCAGGAAGGATCAGGTATCAAAGGCTACGATGGACTGAGAGTTGGGTTACGAGCAGAAAGCAGGGATTTCTACACAGCACTAAGCAGTGGTGAAGCTGCACCCCTCTTCTTACTTTTGCCACTTTGCCTCATATTATCCATCACCCCCTGACAGTGGACCCTCCTGGTCGCCTCATAAATCTCAAACTGAGAACAGACTGAAACAAAAAAAAAGAGACAAAGCTCTTGTTTGGAAGTGTCCACCCCCGTGCTTAGTCACTGTGGAACTTTGTTTCTGTGCTGCCGGGGCGGAGGGAATTTATTGTGAGGTGCACAAAACCAAGTCCATTGTTCCCATAAAATCATCTGTTTGGCCCAGGCCTGCTCTTCTGTATGTGGGTTTTGAAAGCGTGATCAGTGAAAGCTTAGTGAGGGAGCAGTTTCAGAGCTGGATACAAAAATCTGATGTTCAAACTCGCTGTTGTTGATACTTTTATTTTGCCCCTTTAATCCAAAGGGATTTGGTCAGTGGTTTGTGTAACAGTTCAGGTGGCATTAGTAAACACTGATGCCAGCATTGCTCTTTTAAGCCAGTAATAGCTACCCAATACCAATACAATGGTTTCTATATTTAGGGCTGGGTCTATCCTTAGTATGTGTGTGGATTTTGTTTTGTTGCTGTCACTCATCAGCTCTGTGTTTTCCTAATCATGCCCTGATTTGCCAGATTGAACACACTGAATACACGGTGCATGTGTCCCACCCTGCTGCCAGGTAGACTTATGAATGTGCTCATGTTGTTTTTCAATGAAACGGAATAATTGAATTCAGCCTGAAGGAAACACCTCACTTACGTCAACTGTTGACAGCTCCAGAGCTCGGCCGGAAAAAAGTCAGGACTGGTGTGAACTGATAATTGCTGCTTTGTGAAACTTAAAGCCTCACAAGCAGCAACTGCAGTTTGGTCGATTATTTAGTTGCATTACACCAAGCCAGCACAGACCTGACAAGTCAAATTGAGTGCAGCCCATGCAGCAGATAAAAGACAGATAAGCACTCAGGATCAAAGCTTGATTCATGGCTGCTGCAGACCTGAGGTCTGCCTCTGTAACGTGGCAGCTGAGCTCCTCCACTCAGCTGTTGAGCTAATTCACCAGCAACAGACAAACTGTGATTTATGCTCATCTCAATGGCTGCGTCCGCTGAACCGAATTGAATATTTCATTTGTCTTGTGTCCCACTTCTCGGCCTAAAATAAACAATAAACAAATTGGAACAGTTGTGCTGAGCTGTTTCTCTGCAGTGTGGTGTCTGATGTCTAACGTCTGTGCGTCGCTGCGTCTAACCGCTCTGTTCCATTTCCCGCAGCCTGAGCGAGAGCTTCTTCATGGTGAAGGGTGCTGCTCTGTTCCTGCAGCAGGGGAGCAGCCACCAGGGCCAGAAAGCACATCCTCATCACAAACATGCAGGTGAGAACCACAGGACACCCAGAAATCACACCCTGTTACCCACGTTCATTGATCCTCAACCGTAGCTCTGACCTCATCAGCCTCCCTCAGACTTTACAGCTCAGTTTGTGTGACGAGTTCATGTGGTGTTCTCGCTAACACTTGAGCAGATGTTTGTAGCTGAGGTGAGGAGGACGGAGGCTGCCTCGTTGATAAGCATGTTCCAGACATATAGCTTAGGCAGATTAGCGCTTAAATCCAGCGCACGGGAGCACGATTCAAGCAGGCTTTTATTGTTTCTGTGAACCTCGACTTCTCCGCTTTTATCGCTGTAAAACTTTAGCAAGTAAAGAGAGCATAAGGTAAATGACTCTTCTCAGCAAACCCTCCATGACATTTATATGATGAATTGTATGATTAATATTATACAAAATGTATATTTATTGAACATTGAGGTCATGTGACAAGTTAGGAACAAAGAACTGACCAGTGTCTTTTATCAATGATTAAAATGTCACAAGTCAAAGACACAATTTATTGCTTTAAATACACAGGGCTGACCTGACAGTCCACTGGCATGATGGGAATTCAGCACCAGCCAACAAACAACATGCTGCCAAGTCATTTGGCAAGTCATGGCTGTGGTTGGCAGCTTTGCCTACTCTACCAGCCTCTCTGTCAGGTAGCCCACATATTTGCTTGCCCTGCTTTGTGCTCAAAACATTTGGCGGAGGAAATAGTTGTGTCATTTCCTAGTAACTGTGGCTTTTAGGAAAGAAAGAGACCAACAGGCTGACTTGGATGACCTTTTGCAACGTGTTTGATGAAGGTATTCCTGCTCTAAGGAACCAGCGTCCTTTATTCACATCAACATGGACACATGATGCATAATTGCCTGAAGATGTATTTATGTTTCTGTGGATGACTCTCACATCTTGCAGCTGTTACTATTCAGAACAGATGCCAACTTGGCTGCCACAGAGCCATGTGAACTAAGGCCATGAACTCAGTTGACTTCTCTCAGTTAACAGTGAGAGCCACATGTCCATCATAACCATCAAAAACACACTTAGATGGTTGCCAGGTTTTTCCTCCAGAGGCTACGGACAAAAACTGACTGCATATGTGGCATCAAATAATGGTTAAACACGCTTTAGCAGGCCAACGTGTTCAAACACAGACTTACAGGTGGAGCACTGTGAGACCTTAAAACGAGTTCATAGTTTTTAAAAACTTTAATCTTTTTAATCATGTTTAAATTGTTTATGTAAAGAGCTCAAAATTTGTTCCAAACATATTTCGAGGAGAACAAAACCATCTGCGGAGTTTCAACTAACAATCAGACGTAATCACTGGATGTTGTGGGAGATGTGTTTGAAGTCAGCAGGAAATGATGCATATAGTTTGTAACTCTGTTTAAAGCATTTTCTCTTATTCAGTCTTAAAGGACGATTTTGGCACAATGTGAAAAAATAATCATATTGTTCATTTTCACTTTTGTTATGAGAGTTACATTCCACAATAAAGATGTTTTTAATTAGTTATCCAAACATCTGGAGCTTATTCTCAATCCATTTTCATTTCAAAGTGAAATATTTTGCAAAGTTTTTTTCATGACAATGATTATTGGTCAAATCTGATAGCTTGAAAGAGGTCCTGTTATTTAAGTTATATTCTGTATTGTCCATATGATCATGAAGGAGCCAATTATTTTGCAGGATCATTGTAGTTGATGTGTTCACGTTTATGTCTTTGAAGTTCAGGAATATTTGTTTTGATCTTATTGTCATTCTTTGTAAGTTTTCCAATCTGACTTAGATATTAGACAAAGTGATGAGTCACATGTTGTGTAGATTGTGTCACTTACAGCTTTTTTTTTTTTTTTTCTCCAAAGAGGCGGCTGTAAATCATAAGATACACAAGCATCAGACACTTTCTGTTTGATGTTTTTTTAAAACTAGCCAGGATGTCATGATTTGTCTGTTTTGCCTGTTGTGACATATCTCAGAATAGTTGGCTCTGTGTCAGCTGCTACTATGCCTTTGCCGTTGGTCCGTCTCCACTCCCTGTTTTATCTTGTCTGACATCTTGGCGCAGGGAGCGCTGAGTAACTCATAATGAACAAGGACAAGTTCTTCCATTGTGTTTTTTTGCGACTGACAAATGGCAAATTTATTGTCAGTTCAATTCCCCTCAATCAGTTAACAACACATGTCATCTGAAGAACAAGACAAGAACAGGTTCAGGGTGAAGCTTTGGTTTTAGCGTCAGTGTTGAACACTAGGGAGCAGTGTCACCCCCTGTGTGGACTTGCAGTAGACCATAGCAGTGATATCATCATGACTGCAGCATGCATCATATCATACATACTGTCACTCAGGAGCTGTCATAATAAAGCAGACATAAACCTTGTATCTTCTCTCTCAAGTCAAAATGTATCAGTGTGTATGACAAGAAGATGTTACATCTCTGACACCAAGCAGCCACAACGTCATTGATCCATTTTCTTTATGATCCTCCTCAACAGGCGACTTACCTCAGCACCTGCAGGTGATGATAAACATTCTTCGCTCGGAGGACAGGATCAAACTGGTACGAGGCGATATATGTTCATGTTCACTTCAAAACAAAAACAAGCACACACACATACACTCATAAAGACCACTGACTAACAATCTGGCATAGCAGACCCTCTAGAATGCATTTTATTGTGTACTTACGATGCTTATTTGCTGACTGTAATTATTAGCTCATGAGCGCTCACTCAGGAGGGCATTACCTAATGTTTCCATGGTGCGTGTATGTGTTGGTGTGCGTTATTTAATTTGATGTTTACCGCCTCTGTACTCTCACACGTCCTGAGGACTCTTGTTACCTTATTACATCCATTTTGTGCCCCAGTTTTCTTTGCACATTTATATGTGACACTTTGTTAGATGTGGGTTTTTGCAGCACACTCGAGTTCTTGCACTTGTGTAAAAAGAGCACGCTTTTAACACAGGCATACCCTTTCTACATGTTTTTTTTTTTTTTTGAATGAAGTCAAACACACAAGTTTTTTGATACATTTAAAAGTAAACGTTTGTATGCCAAAAGTAATTTCCTTCCAGACAAATTATCCATTAAATAGCAGGGAAGTTTGTTTTGGCTCTCAGGTACTACTACAAAAAAAACAAGAAACATTTTGACTTGAATTGTCTGAACCTTGTGCAGGCGGTGCGGCTGGAGAGTGCATGGTCAGACCGCGTGCGCTACATGGTGGTGGTGTACACAAGTGGGCGACAGGACACGGAGGAGAACATCCTACTGGGAATTGACTTTACCAACAAAGACTGGTATGAATAGGCTCAACATGCACGGGTGCTGTGATCACTGTTTGCTGTAAACCTATAAAAGGCTAAGGGAGCTCCCTTTGTTCTGGTCTTACTTGTTGACAAGCCATACAAACTGTTTCTGTGTATTTTGTAAATGTATAGAGCTAGATGCCTCAGGCTCAGCTGCTATATATGCACTACAACTGCCACACGTGATCTGTTCTCTGTTTATGCTTTCTACTTTGCACATGAGAAGTGGATTTTCACTCACACTTTTCATTCTTCCAGCAAAAGCTGTTCGATCGGCATGGCGCTACCTCTGTGGAGTGACACAAAGATCCATCTGGATGGAGATGGGTGAGTTTTTATTTCTGTTAGTGTGACCCCCCCGCTGTAAGAACAGACAACACAGCTACAGCTTTTAACCCAGTGATATTTCCCCCGTATCTGTATCTGACACTTGAGGTGAACATGATGCACACATAGTGTAGCTTCACGGTGCTCTGGCTCAGAGAATAACTGTCTGTTTTGTTTGCTCCTCAGGGGCTTTACTGTGAACACGGCGGGTCGGACTCATGTTTTCAAACCGGTGTCAGTGCAGGCAATGTGGTGAGTAATAAACAACCTCTGGAGCCACGGTGGCTGTCTGCAACAAGTGTAGCGTCATGACACACGGCTATAAATCTCCTGATAGACACACACTGCAGCAGCGAGGCACTAGCCTGAGACAGTGTGTTTCATTCTGCCACCTGCTGGCATGAACACGCACATACCATGAAGTTTTTTTTGTCATACATTCAGATTTTACATCAGTCATCTACAACTCGAACTTTAATTTTCCCCAATCAACAACGCTCAGGTCAGCTCTTCAGGTGCTGCACAAGGCGTGTGAGGTGTCACGCAGGTATAACTACTTCCCTGGAGGCATGGCTCTCACCTGGATGGGCTACTACGAGAGCTCCATCGGTTCAGAGCAGAGCTGCATCAACGAGTGGAACGCCATGAAGGACTTGGAGACCACGCGGCCAGACTCACCCACCATGTTCGTCGACAAGTCAGTAGACACAGAGCGACTCGCGTCAGATTACTTTTGTAAAAGATGTTTCAGGAGCAGCTGTTGTTGAATGAGGGCTGTGATTTGAATCTCCGCTAGGCCTTCAGAGAGAGAGAGGACAGAGTGCCTTATTAAAGCCAAACTCAGAAGCATCATGACGTGCCAGGACCTCGAGAACGTCACTTGCAAACAGGTAAATAGACAGGAATACACACGCTCACACTGAAATAAACCACTGTTTTGTCATTGTCTAGTTTAATTTGCACTAAAGATGAACACAGCTCAGTTCTCCTACTCTTTTTTAAACTGACATTGAAGTGGGAATTTGGCAGACTTATTTAAATGTGAATATTTCTTGTATAATATTTTGATAAAGATGTTGCTTATTACAGGAATCTGACACCATTTTTACACTCTTAATTATTCAGTGTATTTAATTCACTATTACCATCTAACATTATTATTTTACTATTGTGTATTAGTCTGTTAGAGAATATTAATGTAGTGTTTAGGATGAGGGATTTAAGGCAAACCAGTGACTATGACCTCACAAAAACACACAATGCAGACAAACACACACACAAATCAAATTACACTGTACATGTTTTTTTATCAGATCCGTACAGAGTTGGAGCAGCACATGAACTGCAACCTGAAGGAATACAAAGAGTTCATTGACAATGAGATGCTGCTGATCCTGGGCCAGATGGACAAAGCCACTCTCATCTTTGACCACGTCTACCTGGTGGGACAGCTGATAATACTGTCACTTACATTAAGAAAAACATCTGTTATACCTGTTGTTTTCTGTGAATAACTGACCTAAATCTATTACATTATTATTTTCCATCTCAAAACAAGACTGGTGTGACGAATGTGTTGTTGAATAAAGAACAGTCCTACAAAGTACTCTCTTCACTACACAGTCTAAACAGCGTTTCCTCTCATTTGTTTTTAGGGTTCCGAATGGAATGCCTCGAACTTGGAGGAGCTGCAAGAGTCAGGGTGATTTATTTTATATTATGGAGGAGCTAAGATAAGCACACACAAAACTTATTTTGTATTATGATTTGAGCAAGTAAGAATGTTGATGAGTTACCAGTATCTTTTCTTTTTCCAGGGTGGGATATATCCTCAACGTTACCAGGGAAATCGACAACTTCTTTCCAGGCACTTTCAGTTATCATAACATACGCGTCTACGATGAGGACGCCACGGACCTGCTGGCTCACTGGAATGACACATACAACTTCATTGTTAAAGCAAAGTGAGTCCTGAGTGGAACAGGAAACACACTGCTCATGGTTTTTTTTGTTTTCAGTTTATCCACAAAGATATCTTATCTGCACAGGAGAGTCGCTCGTTTAATTTCCAACATTAAAGCAGAAGTAAGCGATCCGGTCGTTTCGGCTAATGCTGCGTTCCAGGCAGGCTTTTGAAACCGTAAATTACAGCTTCAAGTCACAACTTACGACTTTGTAGCGTTCCAGGCAACCGACTCGTGTTTTTCCGACCTGTTTTATCTGTGAAACTGCACTATAACGGCCACTCGTAACTTCCAACCCGTGAACTCGTACCAGATCGAACTGGTACGGCTTCACAGGTCGGAAAAACACGAGTTTCCTTGAACGCACCATAACAGTCCTCGTCCCGACGTCACCACATTCACGGCGTCCCTTGGCTGCACACACAGCCCTGCATGCCGTTCTCTCTCCTCATTGGATAAAAACTGTAGGATACGATAAATGTTTTCTCCTCAGCTCAGAGCAGAGCAGAGTGACTGACAGACCCGTGTTTCGGTCCAAACACTCCATGTAAGTGATTGCTGTTGGAAGATATAACTATTTAAGACTTATATTAACACAAATATATCACTTACTTCTGCTTTAAGTCAAATGTGGGAAATCTGATTTTGAAAGAGAAAACAAAGGGGTTAAAGAAAAAATTATTATTCTACACTCTCAAAAGTCATGAATTTCTGTAGCTTGTTCCAATATTTTTTTTACATTTCCGAGTCTTTGATTTAGTAACTTCACTTAAAGAAATAATTTTATTTTTGAACTTTTGTGAATGGAGTTTAAATTTAAAAATAATAATACTCACCCACAGAAAGAACCACTCAAAGTGTCTAGTCCACTGTAAGATGGGTGTCAGCCGGTCTGCCTCCACCGTCATTGCTTACGCCATGAAGGAGTTCGGCTGGTCGCTAGAGAAGGCCTACAACTTTGTCAAGCAGAAGAGGAGCATCACACGACCAAATCCAGGTTTCATGAGACAGCTGGCGGAGTACGAGGGCATCCTGGATGCCAGGTACAGTCCCACACTTGGTGTGTGTGTGTGTGTGTGTGGGTGGGTGCTGTCGTTGACTAGTCTTTCCACAGCTGACCTCACTCTCTCCTCCTGTACATTGTATTTCTGTACTTCCAGCAAACAGCGGCACAACAAGCTGTGGCATCCAGACGGCGACTGTGAGATGGCGGAGGGCCAGCAGGGGTCGGCTCAGTGCTGCGGAGGGGAGGAGGGAGGCCACCTGACTCCCGAGCCAGGGATGTCTCCCTGCTGCGAAGAGGTGCTGTCTGATAAAGGTGCAGCGTGTCCTTCCCCGTGCAGGACTGTCTCTCTGGAGATCGACCCCGCCTACAACAACTACTATTTCCGCCGACTCTCTGACTCGGCGCTGGATAGTGAACCGTCGACGCCTGTACGCGGCCCGCCCCTTCTCGGCATGGAAAAAGTCTTTATAGAGATTGAGGACGTGGAGCGGGACGCTCTGCTGGATGACGAGGCCTTTGATGGACGCGAGGGCCTGCCCCTTCCCCACTTTGGACCAACAGCAGAGGGGACCGCCGCCCAGACCTGCAACCGTGGCCCCGAGCCCCTGGAGGAGCTCCGCCTCAGGCTGGAGTTCAGCACGGTGGAGGAGGAGGATGAGGAGGAGGTGCAAAAGGAAGAGGCAGAAATGGAGGTACTGATGCAGCCAGATGACGGAGGGGGAGGAGACGGAGGTGGAGGAGAGGAAACACAAGATGTGGAAGTGGAGGGGGATACGGAGGGTAATGGGATGGATCTGGCAACCCTGAATGAAAATTCCAACAACAACAACCATTTGAGCACTCTATGTAACCACAATGTAAGTTTAATTAACGTGACTAACATTTGAAAGCAGAAATGCAGAAATAACAATATTCTCTCTGGGACTTTTTTCTCTCCTCTTCGTTTAGGAAAAACCTTCATCCATCCTTCTTCCAACTGATCCTTCGATGCCGTCTTGGGGGGATTCAGAGTCCAAGCAGAAAGAAGATTCTCCGACCCCGACATCGAAGCTTTGCCTTAACCCCAGTCCTCCTGAAGTCCCAAGTGCTTCACTCCCACAGTCCCATCCCTCTCCTGAAGGCTTCAGCTCTTCAACAGGACCTGAGTGCTCTTGTGGCGCTCTGTGTGACTGTGCCAACTGTGCTGCTCCCACACCCACAGCTCTGGAGGAGCAGCCAGGAGAATCGCCGCACTCAGTGGAGCCGGAGGACGGTGGCGGTTTGTCAGAGGTAGACACTGAGCTTGATGAAGAGCAGCAGGCTGCAGCTGCCTCGGAGGCTCTCCCCGAGCTGATGAGCATGGATTCGGAGGAAGACAAGGCTGCGGTGGCTTGTTACCTTGGCCAACAACAGGAGACCCTTCTACAGCTGCGGAGATCCGGGCTGGTCCGCCGGCGTGCAGAGAGACTAGAGAGACTTTCGGGGTCGTCTCAGGAGAGTGTGAACTCTCTGAAGCCTCTGCACGTGTGCCAAAGGTCCAAAAAGAGCCCTCTCCACGCCGAGGAGGAAGAGGAGTTCTCTGGCTTCACCGGGGACTTCGCCAAGTCTTCGACACCATGCCAAGTGCGGTTAGAGCCACTGGTGATGCCACTGACCAATGACGCCTTGTTGGGGGTGGTGGGATCTGGGCTGCTCACGCCCACCTCCTCGCCTCACGGCTCCACGCTGACGCGCAGCTCCAGCAGCGACAGCCTGCGCAGCGTGAGGGGGAAACCGGGCCTCGTACGTCAGAGGGCGCAGGAGATCGAGACCCGCATGCGGCTGGCGGGCCTGACCGTATCCTCGAGGCTGAAGCGCTCCAACTCGCTGGCCAAGTTGGGCAGCCTCAACTTCTCCTCCGAGGATCTGTGCTCGGCCTGCTCCTCGGACGCAGGAACGCTGCTGCTGCTCTCGCTGTCGCCAGAGCCGGACGGCGGCCTGGAGTGGGAGTCGCCCACCGCCTCCGCTCTGCCCCGGCCCTACAAGGACCTGCACACTCCAGAGAGAGCACTACCGGGCGAGCCCAGCAGCTGACACATCAACTGGAGGTCGTGTACGCTCCACCCCACCCTCTAATCTGTCACCCCGCAGGGCTGGAGAGGGCTGTACAGATCCTGGAGAAAGGAGAGAGCTGAGTCTGAGGAAACAAACGAAAACAAAACAAAATAAAACAAAAGGACACAAAAAAAACCAATGCCAACTTTTGTTATAAGGATTGTACACTCTCCTTTGCCACATTGTTTCTCAAACTGCTGTTCACAGTGATGAAAGTCATATTGCTGTATCTGACAAGTGTGTAAAGCCATCAGTTCACCTCTAACTTGGTTTGATTCCCAGACAAACAAGTGCCTTACCTATGAGACCAGAGGCACAGAGCTGTGTGTTAGACTGCAGGACGAGACGGTACAGGACGCTCTATAACCTTTAACTTCACAGCTGTAACTGTTAGTACCTGATATGTACCAAATCACGGTATCCATCGGCACTTAGATTATTTTTACCTGTCTGGTACAAAGTAGTAGCCTACATTGATGAACTTGAGTCCCTCAGTGGAGCTTGGCAGAAAGCAAAGTGTTAAATAAATGTATAGTTGTTTACCGCACAGTTTATGTTTTAGATGCTAGAGGGTTGTAAAATTAATGGTTACCTCATGTTGCATTCATGAAGCTCTTTCTCAGATGAACACTGGGCTGGAGTTTTATTCAGTTCATTCGCTGACGTGAAGTTAAAGTGAGGAAATCAGTTTTGAACTCATTTTAATGCAGAGGTGTATGTTAGTGAACTGACGCTTAACTAGTATGTGTGTGAGTCTCCGAGTGAGTGAAGTTGGATGAGCGCGGAGAGAGAGAGAGAGAGAGAGAAAAGGATGCGGCTTTGTTTTGCCAGAGGCATGCTCACTGTTTTCAACAAACAGAACAGAAACACTTGTGAGATTGTTGTTCCTTTTTGCACTGCTTTTTTTTTATCGAGTGAATACTGGTACACGGCAAGCTATCTTCCAAAATAACATTAGTATAATGTTATTGACCTCATCATTCCCTTAAAATGTACGGTGTTCTTGGGAGAGCAGAGTGAGGAGTCAGGCTGCATGGCTTGAAATCATAAAACAAACGCCTAGTGTGACAGGAACTGAGGATTTACAGCAGTCAAATCATAAATGTATGTGAGGATCCCCTCCTCCACCCCCGAGCTCAAGTTATTCAACTGTTCTCAATGACATATGAACAGAAAACATCAAACATTTCACAACCAAACCTTCAACACCTTAAAATTTCATCCTTGGGGGTTGCCAACATTTTTTAACTCATTTGTGCTTTTTGAAATGTGAAAGACCAAAGTTGTTAGGCTGTCTCGACAAATTGGAAACACCATTAAAGCTGTACAAAAATCTGTGAACCATAATGTCAATCACGTACGTATTTAAATGCTGTCACACCTTATTGCACCTTTCGGGAGAAATGAAAGAGACTCGGCGGAGTTGTCAGGCTCATAGCTGTTAAGCTTTTATGCTCATATCATCAATGAGTTTTAAAGCTTTTGTCACACTGACGTGACAACGATCACAATAGGTTACTTCACAGTTTTGTAACCATTTTCTTTTTATATTTAAGTATGCAGTAACTTTTGTACTGTACATTGCTGTAGTTTGAATGCATATTGCACTTTTTATGTTGGTCAAAATAATGTACTGTATGTGTTAATTATGAAAATAAACATTTCTTTTACATAATATACCATGCATCCTGTTTTGTTCCCATCATTTTATTGAGCATAATTCACTTGAAACCATTCACAATATCCCTGAAGAAGAACAGTGATGTGATTATGTATCACTTCAGCCTGAACGCTGCACATGAAGCGCTCAAGCTCTTCCTGAATGGGGGGAAAACAACGCACACAGATATGTAGGCAAAACCAAATATCTGTGCACTGACTTGATTATGATGGTGTGTGTATCCTGACATTACGTCAGTGTGCCCCCATCTGTATACTTTGGCAGGAGAGCCATTTTCTAACAGCCAGCTTATATAACATTTGGCTTCCCGTCACAGTTTGCATGACATCAGTGAATTACTTAAGTTACACGCTCTTGTTCGCCCCCCGGCCTATGTGACTGTGCGTGTCTGTGTAGTGAATGTGTGCATTATAGCATGTGGTGGAGGCACCGAGGCGGCAAAGATGTTATTTAATGTTGTTTGTGTGTGAGTGAGTCGACACCGGTATAAAGCTTCTGTTTCCTGTACATGTAGAGGGGACGTGAGACTGATGCAAATGTGAAATGGAAAAGTGATGACTTATAAACATTTATAGATAAGTAAATAAGAAGCTTCATTAAAGAAAAAAGAAAATAAAACATCATTAGTGTGCCAAGACGCATGTGGGATGTTTTAGAATAGATTAACAATGATCTTAAACTTCAGACAAATTGGCTTTTGTCTAGACAAGACGGAGAGTGACCTGTTGCACTTTACAAACACAAAAAAGAGCAGTTGGCAAGAAACGGAGGACGACGAGCTGCTTGTCTGTCAACACAGCAGCCTTCAGTCTGCAGGCTCTGGGTGTGGGCCGGCCTCTCTTCCCCTTCTTCTGCCGGTGAATTCTTGGCTGCTTTGCCTCCACTTTTGTTTTATTATCTGAGGACGTATCCTGTTTTGGATGTTACTATAGAGACCAAGGGAAACAAAAGAGAAAAAAAAGGCTGAGCTATTTTTCAGATAATTTCCCACACTCCTGGACATACACAGGTTGGCTACAATTACTCACTATTTATCCCAGACACAACTATTCTTTTAATGTGTCTTCCATGTCTTTAACCAGGTTCCTGGGGTGAAACAGTCTAAACTGTGCAGTCTATGCCACCATTATGCAAATAATCAGCCCACTGGCCACATACCATAACATCCAGTTGTATTCCTATGTCTTTGTATCTTCTATCTTAAATCCCAGCTCAGGATCATACTGTACAGATTTTCCCAACACCTAAATCCACATATACAAACAACTTCTCCAAGTTTTCCTCAGGCAGCGTAAAGTAAAGCCACAAGTCCGAATTTCCACTGATTGTGTTAGTCAAATGTGCTGTGACATCACATGGATGTAATATAAGGCTCCCATTGCTTGTGCATTTGAGGGAGGACTGAACAGAACCAAACAACCAACAAAGAGCACTCTGTCGGTCCTGAGGGAGAGCGATCGCCTCAACTACAACGTCTTACTGGTAAGTGTCAGCCGCAACATATGATAGGGGATCGATATTACATGCATTAGATTGAAAGTATAGTCAGTAGTCAGCTGAGCAAGGCCTGTTCTAAGTGTGCTGTGTTGTATCGCTCAGAGCTCAGCGCTGATATCAGAGATTAAGTTCTCACTTTCCCAGATGCTGAAACTTTGGTTTGAGAAAGGTTACTGGTTCACTGGTATGAATTCCTGTATATCTGAATATGTGGAGGCAGCAGAGCACATGGTGATCAAGTGATCAGCTTTGGGCATTCAGGGAGGATGAGACAGGATAATGGGCCGGTTGTTAACAGGGATGGACTGCCTTCAGGGAAGGGGTTCCCCACACTGTCTGGTAGAGTAGGTGGAGGTTAATCAATGAACACAGATTCCACTCAGCTCTGACAGTGGCTTTAACCTGATGAGTCCACATGATCCGAAGAGAGGAGGAGAAAAGACAGTTAATCAGTTTTATTGATCTCCCTGCATGATGTTGTCCTTTTGTCTTTTACGTCTTAAGTTACCATGAATTTCTGCTCCCTCTTTCTCCCTTTCTCTCAATATCCTGGCACGACAAAACAAAACAACAACATGTTTGTATCTTCTTCGCGCAGCTATGCCACCATTGTAGTGTGATTACATGAGCTCCCCCAGCCATGTGTCTGGCCTGTCAGATGATAGACAACAGCAGTCATATGTTGTCACACAGATGGATGGATGAGGCCATAGACTGGAAAACACACTCATGGGCCACATCATTGTTCATTGTGCTTTGCCGTCTTCTTTGCTCACTGCTGCAGTTTAGTGGGTGAAAAGTAATCGCACTATTAGACAAGTAGACAGCCATGGAAAAGTTCATGTCTGCAACATTCAGATTTTTCTTAATGTTCTGGTTTCTTTTGACAACAACATCTAACATTAATAATTTCACTTTGTGTGTTTAGTACTTCTATATTCACATCTTATTATTCATCATCAGCACTATAACCATCAAGATAATCCTTGTAAGAGGAACAGCCTCAGGCACCAGTACCATATAATGCTGCTGAGAGATGGAGAAATAAATGCAAAAGCAAAGTTAATGTAGTATGATACAGGGCTCTCTGGATTTAATTATTTTTTAATCGGTGAGTGGAAAAGTTATATCATAGAGATGCATGTCTTCTATGTCTACGTCATACAAGCCATGTGGGAACATAAAAATACAGGACTGACTGGCGCCTAATCAATTGATTGGGTCACATGAAAGAACAAAAAGTTGACAAGAAGTGAATGAACAAGTTTTAAAATGCAACATGTGGGAGAGAAAAAAACAACAACCTATGAACAGACTGTCATAAGACTCTGTAAAGCCTGAAAACCAACAGAGTCCAATCATTTAGTCAGTCAGTGTGATCTGTTCACCCCAGCTGCTTTGATGCTGATTATTGCGAAACACTGATAACAGATTTCACGCATCAACACTGTTTTTGATGAGGCTTTATGTGTTAAATTCAAATAATCAATTCAATTTGCATGAGTGAGAATGGTGAGGAAATATTGAACATCAGACTCAGTGTATGGAGAGAAATCATGCTGCTGAATCACTCATCAGGCCAAAACAAAGGATTGAAATTCACAATTCAGATTGTATCATTATCTTGTGACTGTAATGTGTCCTATAGTTGAACTGGTGTGGAAATTGCAAGTGCATGAATAAGCCAACAGAGCGTATACTATAGCAGTCATAAGATACTTCGATTCATGACTTGCACTTGCATGAATATAGCTCCTGTGTGACTATGTATTGTTTTCTCAATGCTACATGGTCTGTTCCGGAAACTAAAACATTTACAATGTGTAGACTGTGATGTTAATCCCAGGTGTCTGCTCCTTTTTTTTCCTCCTCCTTCCACTTCTCGGTGTTTTATTTCATATTAGTGAGGGTGCTCCGAATTACAGAAGTTGTGGCACGGATTAAAAAGAAAATACGTCTGTGTTGGCATTCCTATGTGGTACGATAAGGTTAACACCATGTTGTTCTCCACAGACCAACATGGGACAGAACCAGGAAAAACTGGAAGGGGGAGAGCAGGCCCTGGGTGAAGGATCGGAGGAGATGGGGCCGTGCCCTGACTCTGGAGGTTCAGGCAGTCACACAGGTGATGTCATGGAGGGAGGAAGCTCCTGCGAGTTGGAGGCTGGTAACGCCGGGGAAAATTCAGGGGAGCCAGACGCACAGGATCTGGACGGGAGCCCCGGCCAGGAGCCAAAACCACCTTCTAGTGAGAAGCACATAAATTTGCGGGAGAGTCCTTTCTCTGCAAGGGAGGTGAGACAGGGAGGGGCTGCAGGAAAGGAGGGAGGAGGAGGAGACGGAGGCAAGACCGTTCCAGTGGTTCCACAGGAGACGGACAAGAACCGAAAGAGTAGTGCGAGGACTGAGGAAAGAACCACGGCATACAAGCTGTTCAGTCAAAGTAAGAGAGAGGGAAGGAAGACTGAGGAGGAGCTTCGAACATCCTCAAAGATCAAGATGGAGAATCAGGATGAAGGAACTTCCCCCCATGAGGAGAAACAAGGTGAAAACTTTCCAGCAGGAGGGTCTTGTGAAAAGTATGGCCTTGTTGTTACCTCAGAGGATGCAAACTGTATTGATGACACTGAAGAGGGCTCTGCGGTGATGAAGATCAGCAGATGTGGAGCTCATGCAGGAGGCAAGTTGCTGTCTGACCATCAGACTGAGGCCATGATGGCTGAATCTGGAGATATCAAGCTCTGTGCAGGAACAGTGAGCTGTTTGAGTGAGAGGAAGGAACCGCCTCCAGCTCAACCCCAACATCCTTTGAAAAACAGTCTGCAGAAAGAGTCTCTATTAGACGTGAGTGATACCATTCACTGTGCACGTCCAAAAGAGAGAACAGAGAATAACATGAAAGAGGAAACGCTCACACGTGAAGTGACGCCAGTTTTCAATGACTACTCTTCAAGAAAACCAAAGGTCACTGGTGCTGATGATCAAAGGGGGTCAGTGAGGCCTTATCAACCAGTGGACACAGCTGAAACAATCACAAATGACAAGAGAGACTCAGATACAGCATCAAGTCCGGGGTCAGCCACCGAGCCCAGCTCTATTTTGGAGAAGCTACTGAAGAGAAACAGAAAGGAGGCAAAAGAAAAAGAGGTCGACTTTGACGACAAGGACACGATGGAGTATGATGCAGAGAAGAAGCCTGACAGTGCAGCAACGGACACATCCAGTGATGAGATTGATCAGCCGGAATATGACGGCAGGGCCATTTTACCCTCCTCTGCAGATTCAAAAAAGAAAACAAACCTCGCAGCAGAGGATCGCCACATCAAAGGCTCGGACGTGAAACAGGCAGACACCACCGACAATGGGGCCTCAGATGGACTTTGTTTGCAGCCTGGGGTAATTGGAAATATTGTGTCTGACAGCGCACTCGCAAAATCACATTATTCCAAAGTTGACCGTCAGAGTTCAGAGAAGAACATTAACCCAACAGATGCCTCCTCAGATTTGTGTCCCTCTAAAAACCTGTCTTCAGACAACTCACAATCAGCCACTTCACATGAAAGAATGTCATGTGAAGTGAGTGCTGTGATCTCTGAGGCATCTGCACCTTCCTCAGCGTCTGATGCAAAACCTCCACCCACAAAAAGCGATGGGCAAATTGCAGAGTCATGCCATTTACTTCTTGCTGAGAAGCCAAAGACCAGCACTGGAAGGCTACCTCTTAAAATAAAGAGTGACAGCGAGGGCGAGATTAATCCAAAGTTATCTGGGACTGAGAAGGAAAATACTCATTCTGTGAAGAAAACAGAGGTAAAGAACCACAGTGAGGACACTGTTACTCCAGCTGTTGATGCTCGCTCAGAGGTCACGACCGGCATGAAGCAGGATCTTCATATGACACTTAACACAGACCAGCTTGATAAAAAACCTGGCAAAGAAACAGATGACGGTGTCACACTGAGAGATAAATCCCAGAGCACTCCCAAATCTAGGCCTGTATCAGAACTCATAAAGGAGACCATTCAACTGCATGAAAAGCTGCAGCACCACCAGGACCGGCCAAAGCCAGTTGAAGTCAGGGCTGATGAGCAAGGCCAGTCGGTGAAAGTGGCACAGATGAAGGCTGCTTTTGACTCACCTCAAAAATCCCCGGACAAGGCAATCGAGAGGAAACCATCAGTAAGAAAAGGTAAGGGCATTTAAATCTAGCTAACTGCTTTATATAGCTACATATACTTCAGTATCAAGTAAGTAGAAACTCCGGATAGTGCAAAACACTGGGAATAACAGTGTGGCAGGTAAATTAATCAGTGAGTCATTTGTGATTGAAAAAGCAATCAGCCACTGAAGTGTGTGTTCTTGGAACACGAGGCCTTAGATGTTAGGCTGCCAGAGTCACCACAAACACTTGCATCAACCATAATCAAAAATACTGAAGGAGAGTGAAGAAAACTATGATAGAATACAGATGTTTTCTGCTGTCAAAAGTCTGCGTCGCCATGGATTTGTAAAATAGCACCATCTTGTGGTACTGTTTTACACTAGAGGTACATTGTGTTCTTCAGGAGAATGGAAATCATTTTTTAAATATTGTAAAATTATATCCAGAACACTAATAAATATGCCTGATTGGTTTACTGCAGATTGCATTTTAAAGCTTACAGTCATGGTTGTTAAAAACAGTCTGCATCAGAAGTGGAATATATTATCTAACAGAGACATTTCCATCACAGAACCATGCAGTCTTACATATTTTTTTGTATACTGCTGCTTATATTTTCTAAATAATAAACAGCAACCATCACCCACATTTACACAAAGATGTAGTACATACATATATCTCATGTAAAGCCACACCCTACTAACTCAATTATTGATGTTTCACCTTAATCGGTATGTTAAGTTGTGGAACTCATGGCGCATTAGAAATGTTGACAAATGAGTTACTGAGACACGTTTGTCTATCCCTCCATCAAAGAGAATGTATGTAGCCATCTCATACTGACTGATGAGATGGCTACTGTGTTTTTCTATTTTGTGCTTTTCTAAATGTTCTGACCAGAATATAACAGAAAAAGATAAGAGATAGACTATAAACACAAAATAGAAATATCACAGGAATTAATAAAACCACAACAACAAACACAAAATTGAAGGTGATTTTCTGTGACTGGGAACCTGAAGAAAGGAGGCGTGCATCCTGCTCCCTTGGATATTCAATACGTCGCTCTGATTGGCTGATAGAACTGTCCGTCAAACACCGCTGAGCCACTCAGGGCTCGCCAAGCCAAACGAGGGGGCGGGGCTAGTGTAGGAGTGGGGAAAGAGCACAGAGCGAGTGGTGTCAGCGGCACAGCAGCGGCTCCGGCACAGGGAGGAATCAATTGGGATACACCACGTCGGGCTGTGTTATATCACTCGGCTTTCGGGAATACTTTCATTTTTCTCTCAGAAGGTAAGTTATAGATTATATGGTCCGTTTACGGCGTTTTACGTGTTTTTTTGTTTTTTTTTCTTAAGAAAATTGCAACGGTCTTCGTTTGTCCACCCTCAGAAGAAGAAAGTGCAGGCGCTAGCTAAAATGAATCGGGATATAATGTGAACTGTTTTTTAAGCTAGCAACTCAACTGACAATGCCAGGAAAGTTTCTGAGCGATAACCGAAGAAATACCCGTTTTTTCCACGTCATTTTTGTTTTCCCCCCTTCCCCTGACGGTGTTGGGTGGGTTTCGTGGTCCACTTCACGGCGTGAAATGTGCTGTTGTACGTTATTGAACGGGGTGGGGTAGCTAACCATAGTGCGGCAGGAAAACTTAGATAGGTCCACACACACAGACGGAGGTGCTGGCAGCACAAACCGCGCCCTGGCCCCCTCGCATCCTGTGTATTAACATGGTCTATTTTGACTGAATCATTAGCTCCAGACATAAAATCCACCCAACAAGCAGCTTCTTCACTCGCACAGACAGACAAAAAACCCTCACTTTGGTTTATTAAACCGCCCGTATCCGTAACATTTTATATCCAGATGCCAGCTTCAGATATGACCCACTAACACACTGCTATGGAAGAAAAATGGGAAAAGGGTCATAGCACAGAAGTGGTCGCTGCTTCCGTGCTTGCAACTCCCAAATACTGGCCAGCCCAGTTGCACAGTTGATCCGTGCGTCCTTCTCCACCTCCACCTCACTGCTTGTTTGGTTTTACATAAAACACGTGCAGATTTGTTAGTATGAAATTGCGCAGATTTCGCACACATACCGTTTCAGCCATCTCCAGCGCTGAGTAGTTGTAATGAGGACAGGCAGAGAAACATGAATGTTGCTGCACCTGAGTGTATTCCTGCTTATAAATGGCGTCCACCAGTTCTATGTTGACAGCTGTTTGTAATTACAGTCCATTCACAGAAAAAAAAAAAAAGGTTTGGTGTGCTTATGTCATACTCGGACGGTATTTATTTGTATCCATATTACCATTTTTTGCCGAATTAGTTGGATATAGTCTACCTACATTTTTTAATAGTTAAAGTTTGTAGGCTACAACTCGACCACATGTGCTGTGGTTAAATTGGTTGGACATTAGTACGTTACGTTTGACAGGGCCATACAATCCTTATGTAGGTATGTGAGAAAGATTATTTGGCTGTTATTTTTGATTCGTTATGTGTCTCAAAATAAAGACACTTACAAATGTCCTGATTTGTTAACTATCAGTCAAAAACCATTACATAATCAATTCACAATCACAATAAATAAAGAATCACATTTTTCATATTTGGCTCACTGCGACCTGAAGCCATTTGACAAATTTTCAAATGAGATGATTGAAGAATCAATTGCTTCATAAACGATTTATTGATGGCTACTATTTAGTAATTCATGAATGTCATTCCTGGAATTTGGCTTGGTTTTCCATAGAGCTGTGAGTAATATGATTCTTAGATATCAATATCCCTCTTGGGAAGCCATTGCAGGTGGAAATTGATCCAAATTGAAGGTCGAAGGGTGAACACTCAAGGCTTGATGCTGCTCTCCTCCTTACTTGGCAGTCGTAAATAGTCACTGAAGTTGAGCCTTAATGACTGGCTAATGAGCCAAATAGTCCTCTGTGTGACCCGTCTGTGCGCAGGCCACCATCAGCTCACTTGCTTGCTCATGACAATAGAGCAGTTTGATTTGTAATATCCATGGCTTGTGTGCCAAAAGGGCAGCATGATTTGCATATTTGGCCCCTGTCCTGAACTAGGTTACTTAACATTCATGTTTAAGCAGCTTTGAGGTTGAAGGAATTTTCTCTTGCTGGGTCTCGCTGTGGGATGCGGAGCAGGTGAGGGACGAGAGAGTCAGCAACCTCAGGGTCGACAGTCAGCGGTAGTACAGCTGTGTTTGGGCTTGTTCCCCTTTCCAGACGCATCAACCTCTGGTGGCTGCCTTGCAGTACAGCGTCTTCAGAAGTGCGTAGCCTGCCTTCCTATGGCTGAGCTGAGAGAGGAAGTGGGTCAGGAAGCAGAGGGAAACTAAGCATGAGATGTGAGGGAGTGTTTGGTTCCTATCAGCTGTAGCAAGGCGCTCTTGTGTGGGCTGTGGTGAACTCTTGAGTGCATTTTTAACATTTTGAATTGGCTTCAGGAGGATCATGAGGATTTATATCCAGTATCCAGCACATTCATTGCATCTGCTCCAACAGTGTTGAGTGAGGTCCAGCGGTTCGCAGTGGTCCGTGTTAATTTTGTTGTTCATTAGTGTGGTGAAGTTGTTCAGAAGTCGCAGGTCAGGCTTGGGCTTATTTTGTGGCCTAAAGCATGTGTACATTAGATACTAAATGGCCTAGTAGTAGTTTGATATCTGTCTTGTAACCGTTAGTTCCCATATACTGCTGGAACAATCATCATCCTATGGAAAGAAACTGAATAATAAGTCAAGCACTTGGTCTATGTATCTCAGTTGGACCGAAAGGCTGCATTCTTTCAACATGTCTGACATACCTCCGTTTGTGTCTAGTCCTGTCTGTGTATGATGTTATCTCACTGAACTCTTTCAACAGGACGTTCTGCCAGAAAACTTCAGAGTGAAGTGGCACAGCCTTAACTGACTCTTGAGTCACATTTTGGAATTTGTTTTACTTGAGATTTATTTTTTCCCCACAAATATTGTTTGGTGGTTATCTTTCTAAGGAGGACAGGTGGAAAGAAATATGTCAGTCTCTAATCGCCTGCTTAGCATGTTAGCGTTTGTTTGTTTGTTTGTTTGGACCAGCCAGTGGGATGAAGAGGATCACATGGCTAAATCTGTGCTGCTAATTGTTTACACAGTAAGACAACCTGCAGACTGTTCCTATTTTTTATGACAATACACAATTTACAAGGGGAACAGTAAAAGTGACAAAGAAACATTAACCAAACCGCGTCATATGATAACCCATAATTATAGTAAAAACATAGATGTGTATAAAAAGATAAAAAAGATGTAGTGACTTTCCACCTATTACTTGATTGAGTTGTCTGTGTTTTTAAATGTTCAATAATAGGCTGGTTTTCCTTCCTTGGAGTCTCAGTTCAGATCCCCTCCCTGTTTTGTTGAACCTCTTCTTTTAGTTTTGTTATGTTTTGTGGCTTAGTTATTCCAGCAGATGCTCACAGACTAATACTGTTTCTTCCACTGGTCATTCCCACCACAGCTGACAACATCTGTTGAAATGAAGTTGGGGTTTGTGCTGTGCTGGGCGAAAGGGGAAGTAGCGGATCAGGAAAAGGAAGGATCATGCCTCGTACAATTATACTGTAATATTTGTTAGTATTGTTTGTTCATGTTTTTTTTATTTTTTTTTTTACTATTATTATTTTTTAGAGTTGAGCAGATTAGCAGATTTGGGGTTCTGTCCTGTTTCCTTATGTCTATTTTTGTTATCATCTGATAGGAAAGGTGTTTGAAAAACCCCGGGCAAATGTCATATGCTGCATATGTAGCCGCACACATAAAAACAGAGCTTTTCCTATTGTGAGTAATTTTATAGGATTTTAAAGTGGTCTCTCTTTAAACCTTGACTTTTAAGTAGGATAAGAAGTTTAGGATTTAGCCTTTTAAGACTCATGGCACAGAAAGTGATAGAGAGTTAGAAAGAGGTTGCTGGAGTACAGTTCAAGGCATGCTTAGTATCACACCAAACAGACATTTTCTGAGACATTCATGTCTTGTGTCTGCAAATCTCATTTCCTCTACAAAGTATGAAAGAATACAATAGCATCCCTTAAAACAGTGGTGCATCAAATATTGCGTTGCAGTAGCATTTAAACCGAGCAGACCACAGACTGACTGCATGGTCACTCGGGGTTGGAGAGAGGTGAAAAAACGGCACCTTATCTCATTGTTGCAAAAAGCACTGGAATGTAGCTGGAATCTGATTACAATGGTGGTCCGTGGCCTTGGTTACAGGAAGGGGATTTAGGTGGCGTCTCATGCGGTCTTGGTGACAAAAGGCAAAAAGGCAGCCTGTGTATGGAGAGCACTGAGGCGACATCGCTGGTGTGTGTGTGTGTGTGTGTAGTGGGGGTGAGGGGGAACATGGGTAGCAAAAGTGTGGGAAAGAAAAGTCTGTGACGAGCGATGGTAGTTATGTCTCTAAAGTTTCAACAGGAAACCATCTGACACCAGTAATGTGTAGTATGTGTACACATGTATCAGATGCTGCTCTGACTGAGGCTGTGGCCTTTAACATGACATTAGCAGCCACATTGCATGGAAGTCGGCAATAACGATGATGAAAAGCACCAACAAACAAAGGAATTGCGAAACTAAACATGTAGCAGATAAGACCGACTGAGAAACATGGTTGAGCCTTGTTTTATTTGATGACTGTGTTTTTCCAAATGGGGCTTTTTTTGCACACCAGTGATCCCAGCTTCAGACTACATGCCATTTTCAACACACATGGCACCAGATGAGACAAATGTTGGATTGTGAATGATGATGACAAATGAGATAACAGACCAACAGAAATACACGTCTGTTTTGCAGTCAAAAGTTCATAAGTATCACAATGTTTGTATATTTTCTCGTGTTGAAACAGCTTATTGGTTAATCTGTTAGTCAAACAGTTAACCGTGAAAATCAGTGTTTTGGCAGTTACCAAGGTAAAATACAATCTCTTTTTCTTTTACTCTCCTCCTGGTTGGAAGTCTTGATGTTTCTGGCTGCATATGAAGGCTGTGGGAGGACCAGTGGGCTTTTTTCTGCCTGGTCCAGCTCAACCTGTTGTGAGAAACAGGTCTGTTTTCTGTCAACATTACAGTCAGCTCCCCTCTTCAGGTTAACAACCACTGGAGGAGCCATTTCAGGGATATTTGTGCCGAGCATTTTTGATGATACAAGCTCATGTTAATAGAATAATAGACAGTAATAGAGATACCTACATGTCCATCCATAAACAGACACTAGTACACAGTCTCCAGCATGACTGTGCAGCGGAGACTGTTTAGGCTTGGTCATAATTCTGCTCTAATTCTGCCGCCCCTCCCTCTCCTACATCAGCTCATCCTGATTTGTGGGATTTTCATGTTATGTCACATCTTGCTCACCAAGCACACTATGAAACACAGGACATCGGGAACAGTTTTGCCCCGCAACAACACTAGGGGTGAAAATATAAAACCAATCTATGGGGTTTGCGTTGACAGACATTGCCCACTCATGTTTTTGCATTGCCCATTGTCCAGAATAAGCCATTATCTCTGGATTTCAGAGAGCTGTAACGTGGGAATGAGTTTTAATCCAGGTCAGACTGGCTATCTGCCGTAGCGGGGATCTCATTGTCATTGTCCACATGTTGTAGGTAAGCAGTTTAGTAAATCTCGTCCTTGTCCAGAGTTTTCTCCTGGAAGTGAAGACTTGAGTTGTATCTCCTGACATTTCTGTGAGCAACAATTTCTTTACTATCGCTGTATCTTCATTATTAGGGTGGGGCAACGATACAGTGTTATTGTGTAGCCCTGTCAATGAGAAATCAGTTGAAGTGCAAATAGGTGTCGACAGAATGGGGTGGCCCCATGTTTTAATTGGAACGTGTGAACATGATTCGGTGTGGCAGCGATAGGCAGCATTAAATGTCTCCTGTCTCAGAGGATGTACCACAATCTTTCGTATTTATGCACATGGTCCAAAATCTTTACATAGTCGCTTTCCAAAGACTGGATGCCCCAGTTTTATGGGCCTCTAATCATGACTAACATGAAGTAAGGGGAGAAGATTTTCCTGGAACTTGGTCACCTTCAAGTTCCTCATTGATCTTAGTGTTCAGTTAGTGAGATGCATCTTGGATCAAGTGACCGAAAAAGCCTTTGTTCTTCCAGTAATAACAAATGTAGGAATTGCATTTTGGCTCACTGGCTAAACATGAGCCTGCACTAAGCTTTCTTTTTCTTCTTTTTAACTTGTTTCCTCTCCGTAGCTCTTTTGCAGTCTTATGTCAGAACAAAACAATTTCCCTCTGGTTTAGTGGAGGGCAGCAATCTGTACTGTAACTCTGGGCGGAGATGAGAGGGAAACCCTCGATGGCCTAACCGGGGAGCTCAAACACAGCTGAATTCTTCTCGCCTTCCTTTTCATACTGTCTCCTGAAGTGTAGGGTTGTCTGTTAGGCTACATTACGGACACATGACAAGACTTGTATTTAGTGAGATCGCAAGGGAACCCACAACCACGTCAGGGTTGTTTGTTCTCTTCCAGCGTGCTTAAAATGACCTCTGACACTGAGGTTTGGTGCAGCGAGGTACAGTTTGCTACACAAACGTGTCCACAGATATGAGTGGTGTTGAGGATTGCAGAGAAGGATGCTCCCAAAACTGTGTCACACTGGTCCCACTTCCTGTTGGTTGTTTCCCCAGGCGGTGGGGTCCTCCTTCTGTCTCTGCACATCAGGGTCAGCTCTGCTGGTTCAGGAGACAATAAGGTACATGGCTCCCCTTTCATCTCATTTGCCCAGCAGATAGTTGAGGTCATTTTGCCTGAATTAGAGCTGGATCAGTGAGCCGTAAATCTCAGGAGAGTTTCACAGAGCGAGCGGCGTCGCATTTGCCCAAGGTGTGTCTCTGTACCTCTGTTAGACTGGTGCCAGCCCTTCACTGCCTCAGCATATCCTGCACTGACATTGTAACATACAATTGTGATGATCTTTATAATGTTGATGATTGGGAATGAATGAGGATGGGTCATAAAAACTGAATATTAAATAATTAATTTGCTGCAGTCACTGCTGAGTCCTCACTTTAAGCTCTGCAGTTATTTTTGCAGTCCTTTGTTTTGCCATATTCATTTTCTTAGTTTGACCAATAAATCCGTCACTTTTTCTCTTAGTCACTCTTTAATTTTAAACGTGTTCATAACACTGTGCTCAACGTACTGAGAAAAACCTATGCTATGCTTTACTCTTGTTCTTCATAGATGTTTTACTCCTATTGAGAATGACTGTGTTTACTATTACCATGCAGGATTTCTCTGGTAGCCACAGGAGTTTGACAGGAAGTGGGTCGTTTGGATAAGGCCTCTGCTGGTTTTGAGCAGAATGACCCTGCCCTTCTAGTTCCTGCGTGTTGTCCTTTGAAGCCTGTCTGTTTTTACAAAAACTCATCTTGTCAACCTCTGAAGTACACTCAGGATAGTGTTAAAGTTTTATAACCACACAGGGTACATGTGAAAAGAATTATTTTTAAATAGAACTGACATGACCAATTTTCTGCCTCTTTCAAAATTGAAAATCACATTTTACTGCAGCTGTAACATTACAGTTGCTTTTTTTCTCTTCTCTTATCACAGTCAAACACCTGAGCCTGGTCCTGCTCTGCTTCATAGAGATCCTTGAGTTGTGGGAAGTTATAACTTAGTTATTATTATTAATAATAATAATAATTTTCCTTTTTTATTGTTACTCACAGCTTTAGTTACAACACAAGAATTCACCTTGATTTTCTGCTGCCTCTGGGGTCTTTGTAGCTTTGCTCATTCCAGGCTCAGCTCATCAGGTGTGAGTAAGAGATAATGATGTTCTTACATAAGACTCTTGTTGAATAAGGGAGTTTTTGGTTTGGCATTTGGCCATGGCAGGTTAGGATCGAGGAAAGCAAGTGAGATTTACCTGGAACTATAGAGGAGTGTTGCATGTAAGGCTGGTAACAAGTCCTGTCATGTACACTTCCAAGGTCTAAGTAAAACTTGATTTCAGGCTCAAATAAATGATTTCCCCGAAAGTGAACCCTGAATTTAATGTTTTGCTCTCAATTGTTTTGAACAAATGCATAAATGGGAATTTGTTCAATCAAACCACAATGAACATTCGTTGACTAAGAAATGGTGCTATGGCCCCCAAAAGGCCTGTCAGGATACCACCACCACACAACAAAGCTTTCTCACCAAGACTCAGTATTGCATAATCAGCTGCAACTCCACCCAGTCTGCTCTGACCTGCGGCGTGTACACTGATACAACACAACCCTTTCTGTAAAGGTGTCATATCCTCTGTCTGCAGTTAGCTTATCTAAAATGTCTTCAACATGTAGGACAATCACAGACAACGAATCATGATGGGCAACACTAATTCAGCTGCAGTAGTGTGGAGTCATTTCCCATAAATGTTTTCACACATCAGGGTAACGTTTGATGATAATGCATAGGGCTTAAGAATTGTCATTATTTTCTGGTACAATATAACATTTAGGTATTGTTTTGAGCCCATGTCAGCAGTTCTCTGTTACCACAATAACATCAGCTGCTGCTGTTTCCCTGCCGAGGACCTGCACGTCCAAGCTTGTCGGTCAACAACAGACTTGAGTAATGGTAGCCACATATGTGCAATCATAGACAAGTCTCACCATTCAGCAGCCCCCTTGGCCCTCTTAGCTAACCGATTCTTTGTTCACACACCTGTTGCATGTACGGAAGTAACTGATCAGGACGAGAGGCTTCGTTGTGCACATAATCTGTATGAGGCATTTGGCAAACATCTGTAAATTGTTCACAAATGGAACAGTGGTTGTCACTTTGAGATTTTAATGCTTGGTTCCAATTACAATACCACAGCGAAAAAGCAGCAAACTTTCCCTGCCTAATTTTCCAGCGTTGCCAGGTATGACAAAATCAGTTATTGCTGATATTACACATGTGCGTAAATAGGTTTAATAAGAAAACAATTTTTGTATCATGTTTTGCCTTGAGTTCATCTTGGCAGAAAACTAAAACACTATCCTACTTTTGGAAAAAAAAAAGAGATTTCATGTTATGGCCAAATTGCCCTGCCTAAATCAAAAGCCTGATTTTGTTGTATTTAGAGTGGTTGGATGTTGCAGCACTGACATGTGATATTGAACATTTGTAGCGCTGTTTGGAGAGCTAAAGGATAGTGTGACTGAGGATCGTTGTGCATGCCCAGACTAACCTCAAGAATGTGGTGATTGTTTTGTCTAGGCTAGTCTCACTATTGTGGTGATAAAACAGCACATCTTATAAAGTTCTCCTGCATAAAACAATGCACTATTCTGCTGCAAATAAACAGCGCCAAGAGCAGCAGGATAGTTTCACTGCTTGTTCTGTGTTAAGACTAGGGGAAGGCTCAAGCATTTAATGTGGGTTAGGGATGTCATCGGTAGAGAAATCATCCAGCAGATGACTAGACCAGACTTTATCCAACAAAGAAATGATTGGAGAGCGCTCTCCTCAATGACATAATCATGAAACTGCACTACATCTTATCTCAAGAGCTGTTACTTTGGTTACTTCAATACAGCTCTGCTTGTTCTTGTCATCTTCCTAAACACCTACCATAGTTTTCTGATTGGTCTGGCGTACAGCTGCTCAACACAGCACCGTTAGTTTTTTTCCAGGCTAAAATCTTGTTGAGAAATCTCAGCTCATTAAATTTTATCTGCTTTTGTAGGCCGAGGAATAATTGTAAACAAGGAAATGTAATTTAATTTAAAACAGTTGTTTGTTTAAGTAACCCTTTAAGACACGAGTTTGTATTTCTTACTATTTGCAGTGTTTTTTGGTATTTACCTGATGTTGCTAAGCACCATGTCTGTGTTACCAAGGATGTCTTGGAGACAGATTGCAGCTACAACATTCTTGAAAGCAGAAATGGTCAAAATAGATTACCTTTCTTTCTGTTGTCCACTAAATTTCTGATGAACTTGTGATGGCCTCATAGGTCAGCGGTTGCTGTGCTACCCCTTTTTAACCCCTTCCCCTGAAAAAGCACTTGGTGCTCTCATACAGGAGAGCAAATTGTTCCAGTAGACAACCAGCTGTAAGTGGCCAGCAATTAACTCAACTCAACAGACATTCAATTCAAGACATACAGTATGCCTGATTCACCTTCTCTCCAATTTCATGAATTCATTTCCCTAATATAGGTTTTTTTTAAGTCATTTTGAATTCTGAAAAGAACTGTAACTGTACGGCAGAGAAAAAAAGATGCTGCTAAAATAATTTTTTGCACAGTTGAAGTAAATTTCCACTGTGCAAAATTTCTATCGCTGATTGGACCAAAAAAATGTTCTCCATTGTGGAAAATACGGTGTACATTGTTTCACCTCAGGTCGGACATGAAGTCCTAAACTCTGAGGAAGTTTCTAAGGTGCAGTCATTGTTCTCTCATGACCACAGAATTACATAATCATATATAAGTTGGTCTTTGACAACAAGTTGTAAGGCAAGCTGGCAGAAGTCCCAATCTGCTCCGGCTCGCTCACTAGTTGTACATTTGGCAGGAGAATCAGTGGACTGTTAAAATGATTTAAGGCTTTTCAGTGCTCTTATCGGTTTAATACTCTAGCACACCAGGAGCAGCATATTTTGCCAGGGAGAATATCTGCCTAAGAACAAACACGCCATCATGTCTAAATTGCCTGATGCGCACGGCACACTCTGTACCTCGTTTAGATTTGCTGGTATTTTCTCGGTATGCAGAACATATGTTACAGCCAGCGCTGGTGCACACATGAGGTGAAAAGCTGCCACGTGCACATCATCAGAAGGACCCATTACATAGAAGCAAAGATCATGTATGTATCATGAATAATCACTAGATTAGCTGTGAATGTAAGACTTTTGGTCAGTCCACAGAGTTAGAACTGTGCAAACTGTGCAGCAGTCTCCGTTGTCATCCCAATAAAGACTGTTTTTAACGGTTGTCAGGTCTCCCACTAGACAGGTGGCTGATTTAGGTGTCTGTTCACATGTAGTTTCTATTTCAACCAAGCTACAGCTCTAAAGGTAACACACAAACCTCACCCCTCCATGACAACGTTGTCCTTGTTGAGTGTTTCCCCAGAGTATCGTCACATTACTGTAAGGAAGACAGACTTTTCCCTTTTTGGACATGGTTGGAAATTAATTGTAAACGATTATGTAAGTTTTTCTTAGCAGTGACAAAAGGCTGATTGTTTTGATGACGTGCTGTGTTTTTAGGAATAAGAGAATAAAACATATTTTTTCAGAGTATCCACTCCTAGCCATTAAAATGAATGTGGTCTTTTTTTTTTAAAAACTACAAATATATCTAGCAGGCCTTCTGGAGACTGTTTATAATTGGATTGGATGCGTCAGCCTTTCCCGGAGTAATCAAATTCCATTTCCTAGACAAATGCACTTCTGATCCAGATAAACTTAAGGGAGGCTTTACTGAATCTGATGTAACTCCTCCTCAATTCAAGGAAGATTAACACTTGAGTGTCATTAACTGTTTGATCAAATTCAAACAAATTTGCCTCTTTTGCCCACTGGCGTTGGAGATCTCTGAAATGTTGTAATGACTGACGTGTTTTGCAGAAGACTTTGGCTAGGATACTCCCATATCCCTACAGGAAGAACTTCCTGCTTGTGTTGCGATACTCGTCCTGTCGGAAACATGCCATACAAGCTTTTCTTGCTTGCGCTTATTCTTTCTCCCTCTCTCTCTTGCACACACTCACACATGCATACACACACGCACACAATGGAAAACCACCTCGAAAACATGTCCCACATCCTGTGCTTTGGTCATGTTGGTGATTCAGGCTGGGAAACTGTTACCATGTGCTGTGTCAAAAAAAAAAAAAAGCGATTTGAGGAGGTTTACAAAACCACTAAAGAGCTTTTGTCTGTGTCTAGGCTGTAGGTCAGACTGGACCATGGTTCTGGTCGTTTATCTCAAACTAGCCAGCTTTCCATTATCTTTGGAAGTGTCCTGTTATTGTAAGCAGAGCAGTGGGACATGTAGCTTTTGAATCAGCTTGTTTTCCAAAGCTGTCCTTTCTGCCAGCAGATTCTTGTCTTGGTGAAGATTTTAGCTGAACCAGCTACAAAGTCTGTTTTTGTTTGGATTGGGTATGTCCTATTTTCCCTTGGAAGTGGCTCTTTCGAAGCGTGCCACAGATAAAGCGTCTTAGTATTTCAGATGTTTAACGTTTGGCACAATAGAAGATGATAAACAAATTGTTTGAAGTCATTTGAAATGGCATCAAGCATGCGTGTTTACTGTTAATATTAATGTTCTGTATCATGATGAAGTTTGACTGGAGCTTTTCAGTTTTACTCACTGTACTACACAATTGATAATCTGTGTTGGTAAAACTCTTGGGAGACCCATGGAGTAGCAAATGGTAAAAAAAAGAAAAGAAAAAATAAACCTCACACGTGACCTCAGTCTAGTCCAGAAGCTTTGCTGCAGTGTGTGGATGGGATGTTTTGTGTTCTTCCAAAAGTTGACATGGTCTGTGCATGTGTTAGTTCCACCCTCCATCCTGCATACTTTGTTTTTTTTGTGACTGTGATTTTAATCCTAATCTCTGCTCTCTCTACAGATATGAGACGAGTTGTACGGCAGAGCAAATTCCGTCATGTCTTTGGCCAGGCGGTGAAGAATGACCAATGCTACGATGATATCCGGGTTTCAAGGGTCACATGGGACAGCTCATTCTGTGCAGTCAATCCCAGATATGTTGCCCTAATCATTGAGGCCAGTGGTGGCGGAGCTTTCCTCGTTCTTCCTCTTCACAAGGTATGTGTGTGTGTATCATATAATAATTAATTCCTCCGTGAATAAACACTGTATTGTGTACAGAGCACATCAGTCAGGGCTGATGAAAATGAACTGGATGTGTAAGCTCTTGGTGATCCTTCAGTAGCGCATGCTGAAATCTGACCATTGCAATGGTTATTCAGGGTTTATAGGAAGTTTTTACCACTTCTCTATGAGTCAGCTACTTTGGTTGATTTACTTTGGTGCACATTTTTTGCTTGCTTGACACTTTTGGTCACCATTTATTCTGGGCAAAGGTGAACATCAGTCAAGATGGCAGATTACTATAATATATTTGTGCAATGTGCACACCCTTATAATTTTAATGACCACTGAGAATTTGGTCATTCTTAACAGTAAAGTCATTAAATCAGTCGGCAGTCTGTCCGTTCTCTCCCAGACATTGGTCTTGGGATGAAATTCACACATAAACATATAACTAGTTTGAAGGTAACTTGTTTTGGCCTCAGTGGGAGAAAAAATATGCACTGAAGGGTATAATGTTAAGCTTTTTAAAGGCATTGTGTGCCTTTTGAGTGCTGTTATGCATGTGATGTTTTTGTTACGGATGATTTCAGTGGATGGAATTACGTCACAGTATTTTTAGACGCGGGTGGGGGAAATCTTGATATTGTCTCCTGTCCTTGACGACAAGGAGAAGGAGAACCACGCTTATGTGAGGGATCCTAATTGGATGGATATCAGTACATAAAGCAAATAAAAGCATCTAATCAAAAATCTGGATACCTCTCTGTTTTTGATTTGAGATTAACAAACATATTTGACGTGGGATGTGTACAGCAAATAATGCTTGAATTGAAGGCTTTACGTCTAACAAGAAGGACTTCTGCCTCTACATGTCAGTGTACTTTAGGATTAATGTTTACCAGCGGACTGTTAAACACACCCTCATGTGTACAACAGAAACTACTCCAAAGCCCTGGAGTGAACGGTCTCCTGACTCTGGCCTCCATATAAGGAATCCTCTCACTTCAACTTCTCTTTGGTTGGGCAAGACAGCATTTGAAGAGTGTTTGGCCGTAAACAAGTGTCCTGAGTGAATATGTCGCCCTTTTGTTTGAACCATTCTGTCATAATTGGTCTAATTAAGGTGCAATAGAGGTCAAACTGAATACATTTAGGGGGGGGGGGGGCTCTGGCATGTCCCCCGGAGCCCTAGGGTGCCATTATGGTTGATAGTGGTGAATTGCTGGCTGCTGCTGTTTCTGTTTGGCTGCTAAGAGCAAGTGCCAAGCGGCAGGTCCTGACACCATGAGTGACATAAGCACTGCAACACTGTTGACAGATCTAACCTGGGCCTGTAATTAGTGTTCACCAGTACACTGCTATGTCATCTGAGAAGACTCCAGCATAGGGGGCCGATCCTCAGGCCTGTCATCACACAGCTTACACCTCTCAGCGCCTCATTCAGCACGGAGCTTGTACTGGAGGTGGGCTGCGAGCTCGACTGGTTTCACACTCCTCCTGCCCTCCTCTCTTTGTCTGTGTTTGAATGAGCTGCCCTCTGCATGCCATGTCCCAATACAGTAATGGTGTGTCTGTTGAACAAAGTCTACTTTCACTGCTGAATTTTAAAAGTGGTGGGAGACCAAGATCTTTATGTACAGAGCAAACCTCAGGCAATTTCCTTTAATGAAAGATTTTAAAAAGCTCTCGTGATTTTTAGATCTTCCCACATTCAGGCTGGCAGGCGTGACACAGACTAATCCTTCAGATGTAGTGTTTTCCTCATTTCTACAGGCCGTGCATTGAGAATCTGGAGCCGAAAGGGAAATACCATGTTATTTAAGAATTGTCGTGAGTCGGGTGTGAAATCCATGACTTTGGACACCGTGACCATTATATATTGCCACCAAACCTGTTTGCCTTGCCCGAGGCTTTGCGTAACGAAGAAAGTCAGCTACTGTCCGGGTCATAGGAAAAACATTTAATTCCTCTTTAAACTTATCCATGATTTTACTTTTAACATCTATTTTGGGGAATTTATCACCACACTACTCACTACTCAAATGCTTTTTTCTGACAAAGCAGGTCCATCTGGAAATCTCAGTATGGCCTCAGCTGGCAATGCAGGTCTCGAAAGTGGGGCGAGTCTGTTCTTGCAAATGGTATGACTACGCTGCAGTGCAGTGGAATATTAATATAGAGGTAGTCTAAGCACCTGAGAACATTTCTAATAAACTGAATTGAAAAAGATTATGAAGTTGCTGTTTTATTAGACCTTGATGGGGCTGATTTCTGTGTGGATCACTATGCTTTTCCTTGCACCCTCAGTCTATTTTATTTTATGAGGTTTTGGCATAATCAGCTGCACTGTGTGGATAAAACTCCCTGGTTGATTGAAAGACATTTGATATTTGACTCAGTTGGGTCTCATTTACTTTGGTTGCGCCGAGGACAGACATCCCCTCAATGTCCCCACCCACCCACCCACCGACCCCTTTTCCATCTCTAATGTGAGGGTGCATCTGTCCGGCTAACCCATCTGCCTATGCTGTGTTGCTCTCAGTCTCTGTGGGCAGCCAGCTGCTCAGGCCCTTTGTCCTACGCTCACTCCCAGCACAGCCCTTTGTCATCACCACACTTGGACGGGGGGGAGGAAGAAGTGTGATGATGCTCCCCCTTCACAATTAAACCATATGCAACTGTGCACCGTCTTTGTTCCCCTAACACTATTGCATCATTACGACAAAGCATTGAAATTGTGGCCGCCCCCCAAAAAAGAATTGTACTCCCACTCCTCATACACATGATGATTCGTCATAATTGTGTCAGGAAATGGATGGGGAAAAGTATCGTCTAGAGTGCAGAGGTTGATGTTGTGGATCTGCGACTTGACCTGAGGTTTGAGCCTGGTTTTTAGCAGCCGACTAATTTGACTGGGTCTTTATGTGACTCACTGGGGTGAGGTTAGTGTGGCAGGCCTTCGTGACTCAGCACAGCCATGAGTATTGTTGCTTCCTCCTGTCAGAACACAGGGATTTATAGAGAGGGCATCAGATGTCCTGCTCAACACATGTCATTCCCTTCCCTCATGCTTTCAATCTCCCCCTTTCTCTTTCCTAGCTGGATGCCTGCTAATTTATTCCCTGATTTCCATATGAAGGAAGCTGTGGGAGTAAATGCAGTAGCTAGCAAGTGTTCAGTGAAAAATTCCTTATAGTTTGCCTCTGTGTGCTCAGTTTAGGAGGTGGGAAGCATCGGTAAATCATTACAGTTGTTTTTATTTATATCCCTTTTTATGGCTTATTTGACTTATCAAAGCATGCCCTTGTTAAATGTCCCATGCTTTACTTCCTGTTTTAGCCATCAGTGTCTTATTTTTCCATGTGTCAGTCCTTTTTGTCAATCGTTAGCATCTTTAGTTTCCTCTTTTCTCTATTTCGGCTCAGTGACCTTAACTCCAGCCTCAACACCACACAGTGTATTGTCTAATGTAGAAGGCATGTTCCACGTTAGTGCTTCAAACGCTGCCTCTGTGCAGAAAGGACGATCAGATGTGGAGTGTGTGTTTGATTTGGATTCAATCCCTCAATGCACCATTCATCCAGTGCTCAACCTTTGCTGTTAGTAATCCCTGGGTGTGTGCACAGTGACACATTATTTCTGTTCTGTCTCTCATACACCAGTTTGGCTGCTAACTGAGCTGCACTCTTGTCTCTTCACACCAAAATACTTGCATGTGCGCGATATCCAGGGTCTTTCCCCATACTTTGGTCAGCCTGTGTTTCCGAGACCTCTATACTGCTCAGTCGCCTCTGCCTTTGCCGCTTCTGCCGCTCAGTCCTGCTGACTGCAGATTTTACCATATATGGTCATTCACTGCTCCCTGCCTGACAGCCTTCCAAGACCATTTCCTCCCTGCCCTGCCATTGGCTGCTTCATGCAGTGTCGGTACACACGTGAATTCTGGGATAGGCCGAAATATGAAGAGCGGCCAAGATGAGAGAACTAGGTTGAAGTCAGATGTTGTCTCTGTCACAGAGTCATTCACTGTATTCAAGCGCCATATTATATTTATTATCTTGAATTATACCTTTTTTTTTTAAATGTGATATTCAGTTAATAGTGATTTGGGCTACTGAATGATGTAATCTATTCATATAGAGCTGTGAGCCCCGATAGCTTTGTTAAATAAACCAGACTATTTTTTTGGCTGTGAACCTTAGAACAAAGCTGTGACTCTTTAATAGGGGTTGGTGTATGAACTATTTTTCAACCATGTGATACATTAAATGTCAGCCGCAAAAGAGCAGTTAATTCACAGACTAACCGAATCTGGCAGAAGAAAATCTCAAAATAATAAAATCTCAAAATAATAATAATTTATTTGGGTTGTCATTGAAATGTTTCAAGTTATTACACAAAGGATCTGTTCTTTCATACGCTGCCTGTTTCTGCAGCTGATCATTTTTTCACGCCACAGGTGCTGGGCTGTATCGCAGCGTGCACTGGGGAGACAGTAGGAAGACGTGGAGACATTGTGTACTGAGGACATCCTTCACAGGGGAATACAATACCTATTCAGAGCAGTCTCATCAAAGAGATGACAGAAGTTAATGACCCTCCTGATTATTTTTCAATGTCCCCTTACAGTGTGTGGCAGTACTTGCTATGAACACAGTCATACTGGAAATACGCTTTTCTCTGTCATCAGTGATTGGCAGCCAACCATTAACTAACCATGTCTTTAGACATATGAGAACAGTGGTCGTAAATATCTTGTACTTCAATTGGACACTGACAATAGATGTGATTAAAAATTTCATTCAGAGCAACTGGTCTGAAATGTTTTTCAGAAATAGTGGTCTCAGCTACTATTTCAAATGTATCTAATGCAGGCGGTGGTTTCACTAGCCATGTACCAAAACAGTATATCTCAATAAGTATGTCTACGTAATCTCTCCAGCTAAATATAGCTCATGTTTCCACTCCGTCTGTACTGCGGGGTTGTATTGTTCCTCATAAAGACATTTTAAATCTTAAGAAAAGGTTGCGGGTGTGACAGCAGCACTGCCGCTGCTCCTGCCTCAGCTGTTTGTCTCAACCATACAGATGCAGAGACTTGTTAAAGTGGAAATTTCCATGGAGCCTTGAGCAGCACTGGACAGCAGGCATGGAAGACCCTTTAGTGCTGTGCATGTGTGAATCACATGTTGGGCTGCAAGGACATGAAGTGTGCTGGCCTCTTGTGTGAATGAAAAGAATGTCCTCTCGCCTTGAGAGAATCTTGGTCATCCATTTTTGTGCGCTTCAGTGTTGTGCTTTGTATCTATCGCTGGGTGATTCACTCTCATTTTCTGCAGTCTTACTTGTTGCTATGCAACTGGTTGTTTTCTAGGCGTCAGACATTCCTCTCGCAGGATACAAATGTCTGTAGGGTGGTTATGGACATGTTGGGTATCCAGCTGCTTAGTTTAGCCCCTTACTGTTTCTGTAGATGTCGCTTCGATTGTTAATTTTTTTCCCCTTTAAGGGCAAAATGATGCTCACTTCTATGCTGCATGTCTTGCCAAGTATGTTTCCTGTACCTTAGACTGGTTGCTGTGGAGATGATTTTCTTGTTTGGCTGGTTTGGTCTGTTGGAGCCCTTTTTTAGCAGTGTTGTGAAAGTCTGATGCTACCAACACTCCTACATAAATGTTCACCTGTCAGCCAAGGTGTAAGAGCTTGTTTTGGTTGGTAAACCTTGGATCTCATAACAAATTGCGAGGAATCCTCTCCAACAGGATTTATCACAGCACTAAGTAAACATTTACGACAAGTTGAACCAGGTTTATTCAACTCATTTGTTAGTCAAATAATCTGAAAACAGGATTTGATAAAACTTGAAGGAGAATTAGAATAAATACCTGCTCCCATCTCTTTTAGAGTTAATTTGCAAGCTGGCTTCAATGTAGGTAGCTTTTCATAATCTCAGTGTGATAGCGTTTAGCATCACTTTTATCTTGCATGTAGCACAGAGGTGAGCTGCAGCTACGTAGTCCTGTGCATGAGAGGAACTAGTTCCTGTCAAATAAATGTAGGTCAAGATGTTTTATATTCTGCTCAGGGTTCAAATGGCTACAAACAGGAAATTCACAACCAGCAAATTGGTTGTTACGGCAAATCTCTGTCTCCCTGTCCTGTCCCTTTCTTTCTCATTTTATAATTTTCTATAGTCTGAGCAAGAGGTTTTGTGTTGGTTGCATTAAACAAAATTTCTACAACTGACATGGCTAAATGACTGTTTGTCCCCTTGTGATTAAAATGTCTGATTTATAACCCTGTATCTTCCTCTCTTGAGTGACGTCTCATTAAGCTTGTGCTTGCTACTTGATGTTATAGATGTTTTAGTCGAGTCAAATTCTGAGACAAATTCAGGCTTGCAAATTAGCCTGAAGGGCCGCATTTCTGGAGCGACAGAGGGTTGAATGCAACGGGTCGCCGTAGGTTAACCCATCTGCAACACTGATCCCATTGCACTGAGCTTGTGTTATGAGCTACCTTGAGCTCTGGATTGTTGTTTTTAGTTAAACTCTTAATTGGCGCTGCTGGCAATTACAGTGAACTCACTTCATACAAACAGCATTCCTGGCCTGTGTATCATGTTATCAGATGTTTATGGAGGCTTGAGGCAAGATCCACTTGTATTAGCTCTCCTGACCCTGGCATTCTCAATCATATATCAGACACAAACACCATTAACACCTCAAAGGGTGCTATATTTGACACCTCAGCGGCCCTCTTGCTCTCATTAGCCATACACATACCAGAGGTCCCCGGGGCCGAGGTGAGGAATGTAAAGAACGTGTGTCTCTCTGGTCAAACTGTCGTCTCCTCTGCCATGCCCGGGTTGATCAGGAGGTCGAACGCCACGGCTTAATAGAAGTGTTACAAGGGCTTCATGGTTGATTGCTAGGTGACAACCGTAGCAGCTACTATTTATTAATAAAGACTGTACAATTATTATTATTTTTAGCTTATTCCGGTGGTTTAATAATGTTACTGGAAAATTGTAGCAAATTGAAAGTTATGTAAGAGGTCATTCCAGTCTCTGTAGCGTGTCTGAACTGGAGCTAATGTGTGATGTGGCTGTGAAGTATCTCTTGAGTATTGAAGTTGAAATGCTGCTCATTTGGGTGGTCCAAATCTTCATCGGCTCTGACAAGCAGACTTCTGCAAATCCAGACAGAAAACATGAATGTATGCGCTTATCATAATGTTATGGCTCTAATTACATTCAAGAAAATCTATCTTTTAAACTTGTCATTGGTAGAGAAGCTGATGTTCACAGCCCTGTGAGGACCGCCTGATGTCCAAACTGAACTCTGAGGTTCAGATAACTAACATTTGACTGTGCATCTGCAGTACACAGTGCTAATGCTGTAAACATACCCAGGTCACAGTTTACTCCCTTTTTGTCTTATACATAAACTATAACATCTGCTGGAAAACTTCAGCACAGAAATGCATGTGTGTGTTTAAAGCATAAAATCAGCTGTGTGAAGATAAACAGTGTTTCACTAAGTGTTAATGCACAGCATAGTTTAATATAATATACCATAAGTACTTGGTATCAGAAAAGATTAAAGGGCTCGGCCCCATGATGTCAAAACGATAGTGGCAGTCTTGCATGACAGGACGTGTTTAACAATGGTATAACGAAGAGCGATCTTTTCGGTGGGTGTGCAAAATGTTGAACTTGACTGAACATGATACTTTGAATAGTGTGAAGTCAGAGGTAAAGCATTATTAGAGAAAATGAAGTGCATTGGCACACAAGTTTGAAGTGTTGGCTCGTCTTATCTGGGTGATCGGTTTGTTTATTGTTTCTGTTGCTACACCTGGTCATCAGTCTGTGCACTTCCTGCTTTACATCCTGTTTCGGCTGACCTAAAGACATCATGTACGGGAATATCCTTAACTAAAGTGTGATATAAATCTGAAATTTCTATGCACATATACACCATGTCTCTCTGGCAATGAAAATAACTTGAAAACTGGGATTTGCTAAATGAAAGTAAAATCCTCAAATGGACTGTGCTGTGTAGGAGCAGTCAGCAGTCTCAGTCATATCTAATGGTAATGTTATCTGATACCTGATGGTGGCTCAGAGCTTCCTGTTGACCGCAGTGTCAAAGTCTGCTTTCTTTACACTCTCCTTCGGGGCAGATTTCAGGGTGTGTTCAGCCGTTAGGGTGAGGTTTAGACAAGATCTTGTGATTTTCACATACTACACGTACACGAACACAGAGTACATTCTCACATACACTGGACTTTGATCACTACACTTGGAGCTGGACTATGTGTCATAGCCCAACTCTGTGTCAGTCAGGTGACTGCATGGTTACAAGCCTAATATTTTCATCAAGTCACCTACTGTGCTTTTTATGAATGTCCAGCCACTGAGGGACTGTACTGACCTTTATATCTGCTGTCTCACTGAATACGAGGCCTCTTAGATATGAATCTTGTTACCTGGGAATATGGTAATAGCAGCAGGCTGTAAGTGTATTCTGCTAAGCTGCATTATCCCCTGTGGCAGGGGCAGGGAAATGTCTAAGAACAAGAATGCCTGAGCAACATGACACTCATATCCTGGACTGGACTGATGCCTTTTTTTTTGTTTAGTTGTGTTTTTCTCACTGTGTTTTTTTCGAAAATTGTGAAGTGTGAAGAGAATCCGCTGCAAATCCTGTCCTTTTTTAAATTTTCCACTCTTGTTATGGTGTCCTGCAGACAGAAATAGTGTCAAGAGTCATCACTGCCTCCTGTATTTGTATTTGTATATTTATATTTATATAGATTTAAGTCAGCGTAATCTATAAATGTATAATTTACAGTTGGGGGTGAGCTCGGTCTGATAGGTACTTTTGGCTGTTACTTCTCGTATCAGTTTCCCTGCCTTTTTATAGCCAAACAAGTTTGTTTGACTTCCACACCACGTGGAGCGTTTGTGAGTTGCAGTGGGAAGAAGACATGATTCAGAATTACCTTTTTAAAAACAAGAAATAGACTGGAAAAAGTGAGTCCCCAGGGCCACTGAAGAAACGCAAACAATTACATAACCTATAATTGCTACAGCATATTGTGGCTGGTTTAAAAAAAAAAGATCTGGGTAAAAAATGTAAAACTCATCTGGCCTGCCTGGATACAGTCGAACGACTGATGTCAAATGCACTGCTTCTTGTGAATTAAAACATGTCATTTTGCTTGTGTGATCTCCAAATGTGTTTGGAGTATACTGACATAAATCTGTTTTAATTCCCTTTGAAGCATAGTGTGTGGCTATTTGGTGTTAAATGCATGGTACAGGAGCTTACATCTTTTGTTTGGATTAGTATTAGTTATTACTTTGAGTTATGTTCTCATGAGGTTCAATCCTAGTTTTGGTTGTACCTCTTACTCATTACTGAATGTGCTGTTCCTGGAGTAAGCGGTGGTGCTAAACCAATTATTGCTGCTATGTCAGTATAATGGCAGAATAGCTGTGGGCACTGAGCGATTATTTTCTCTCTTTTTTTTGTATTAGGGAAGCCATCATGCTTTATATAGGGCTGCAGCAGCATCACAACTCTTTCCCCAGCAAGTGACATCATTCCTCTGGCCCTGCAGTGGTACTCAGAGTGCTCACAGACTAGGGTGTGTCTCAGGCTCCCCAGCCGCTACAGCATGGCTTTGCTAAGTCACCTCACCATGCAGAGAGAGAGAGAGCACCTGGTTCTCCTGTCTTGTGGAGTTCAGAGGTCAGATTTAGCTGCAGGCTGGTTTTGGGAGGATGGACAGCATAATTGAAGGTCCTTTGTGTGTTTGCCAGTGTGTGTTTGCGTGCGTCAGAAATTCATTTCAACTGCAACTTCTGGGCACAGTTTCGTGTCAGATTCAGGGTTACACATTTAAAGTGAGATGGTCTGTTAGCATGTGTGTACTGTATAATGACGTCACCATTAATAACTTTCTTTAATTACTGTGGGTAGTCCAATAGGGGCTAAGTCTAATCTCACTTTGCTTCTGTGTTGTGCCAATAAAACCCAAGCCTCTTTTTTGGCAAACCGGGAAAGACCAAGACTGATGACTCTGGTTTTAGACAGTAATATTTTTTTTCTGTGCTCATACTTTATCAGTGAGCCATGTAAGAAGACTTAAATGAAAATGCAATGTATGTGTGTATTTGTGTAGATTCTGACATGCACCTGACTTGTAATGTGTGTTTGTATATAAAATGTGACATGCCCAGTTCAAAATGTAGTGGTTCCTCTCAATTTGTCTTACTAACATGTAGTTTCATTGTAGAATAAATCCGTTTAAGCGTCTTTTCTTAAATGTTGTTTGAGTGTGTGCGTGTGAGAGCTTAATTTTGCAGGTGGGCTTTGGGATTATACTGTAATTGTCCTGTTTCAAAACATGCTCACTCCTCCAGCATGGACAATGTTCTCTAAGCAGGTCCAGACTAAGACTAATCTCATTACTCTGTGTTGTTTATCTTTGTCTTTACAGACGGGACGCATTGACAAATCCTACCCCACAGTGTGTGGTCACACAGGCCCGGTGTTAGACATTGACTGGTGCCCCCACAATGATCAGGTCATCGCCAGCGGCTCCGAGGACTGCACAGTGATGGTGAGGTTCGCCTGTACACCTGAACTCCAGCTCTCTTAATTGAGGGAAAACGTCATCACACATTCTTGAGCTAATAAGTGACAAGAGCCGACATGCTTTTATTGCGAAAGGCAGGACTGTTGTAACTCAGGGATGGGTGCAGACCTCACCCTCTGGATTAGATTAGACTCAAATATGTGTTGTAGGAATCAGGGCTGGGAAATGATTTAGCTGTTTATTGAGCTGAGGTCACTGACTTTTTTGAGAATCTAGTCGTACTTTCCTTCTAATGTCCTTATATGGGCTGAGAAAGGCAGACGTGAGTGTGCTGCCTGTTTAGGTGCTACTTCCTCACCTGAAAGTCCTGACTTCCTGTTACCCCACCCTAAATCAATGGAACATTTATTTCTTGTTTGCAGAAGTAGCTATAAGCCATTTATAGAGACAGGAACTATGAGTGGCTCTGCTCTCTGTGACATTTGATGGGAAAAGTTCACAGCCAACACACATACTGTCTGATAGTTTTTTCATCTATACCATGGATTTTTACACGTCACTGATAAACCAATTAAAATATGTGAGCCTACTTTTTCCTTTTTACTTGCACTGTAAAATGTATCAGTTTGCTCAATAAAAGTGGGCGATTAAATGAAGATGGATCCTACAGAGTTATATAAGTAGTGGCACTGATGGATTTAGCAAAAACTGATCATCTGTGGGAATGCACAAGGTGATAGTATGGTACTGTAGGTAACAATGTATCACCAAAAAGCTCTTCTTTTGAAAATTTGAAGGATTTCAATTCCTAATGGCCACACACAGTGTCAGCTTTGTATTGCATTAAATTCCCATCATGAATGAATAAAACCCAAATGGTAGCTAATAATTGCTGCAATATTGTGCTGCATCTAGATACCTTTCTAACAAAAGTATGATGGAAAATCTATATTGTCATGTATTAAATCATGGCAGATATTTAAGCAATGCAATGATTTACATTCGTGGTCTCATCCTCCAGAATTATAATCAGAATTTTCCTCAAAACTCAGTTAACCCTCTGAGTTGCCCGCATACCGGTCATACTACTGGAAGAACGATCACTACCGCACCAGTTCTGATGACAAGAAAGCTCACTGTGTTCTTTTAAAATATGACTACGTCCCATCTGTCAGTGAATCATAGCCACTGGAGTCTTAGTTGCTGCTGCCTCCCTCAGGTGTAGTCTGGTAACTACAAGTTTTTTTGTGCCTGTACTCGCGTGATATCTGATGCGGGGTTCCTGTCTGTTTTCTGTTCCTGACCTCTGTCCTGTCGATGTCCTCTACAGGTGTGGCAGATTCCTGAGAATGGCCTCGTCACTTCCATGTCTGAGCCAGTGGTGGTACTGGAGGGCCACTCCAAGCGTGTTGGGATCATCACATGGCACCCAACAGCTCGCAATGTCCTTCTTAGTGCAGGTAAAAAAGAATCTCCTTGGTCCTGAGAGTTGCTCCGGAGCTTGCTGAAAGTCTGTTTGAGCACTAATTTGCAACTTATAGCAAACACAGGACACTGTGTGTGAATTTGATATACTGTTTGGCTGCACAACCTTACATGTGTCTGTCCCCAGGTTGTGACAACCAGGTCATCATCTGGAACGTGGGCACAGGTGAGGCCATGATCAACCTGGAGGACATGCACCCTGATGTCATTTACAATGTGTGCTGGAACCGCAACGGTAGCCTCATCTGCACTTCCTGCAAGGACAAGGGCATCCGTGTCATTGACCCTCGCAAGGAGATGATTATTGCTGTAAGCACTTTTCAGATATTTTCTTGTTTATTTGCTTGTATCTGTGTGAGAGGTAAATATTAATCCAGGTGTGGTCAAATAGAGGTTGGCTCTTAAAACTGTACTTGAGTTCAACCCTGAATTATTTCTGAACTGGTTCATCACTGTAAAGCTGTCTCTGACCTTCAGAAGGAAACAAAGTCTGAGCTGAATAATATGATTTATATTGCCGTTTATCTAAAAGTAGAGCTTACACTGTGATTTGCAAGAGAACAACAAAGCAAAATTAGTCGGAAGAGATTCATGCACAGAGTTTTTCTTTTTATGCTGCTAAAGTAAAAGTGCCATAATAAACAAGTTCAAGAAATGGTGACATGCCACGCATCCATCATGTTGACCTATAAACTGCACTTCACAGGAGAAGGAGAAGGCGCATGAGGGTGCTCGCCCAATGAGAGCCATTTTCCTGGCTGATGGAAACGTCCTCACCACAGGTTTCAGCCGCATGAGTGAGAGACAGCTAGCCCTCTGGAACACGGTAGGCTGCTTCATGAACGCTGACTCGCTGCACTTCTCCTCACTGGTTCCACATGTCACATGTAATCATATAATTATGTAAGATGTCGGTCTTGGAAGAAGAAGAAGAAGTTTCAACTGTTGATTTACACCACAGTCATCACACCAACACCATAAATAAAACCATTCACATGTTAGAAATGATCACTATATTCACAACTTTATTACGATGGAATCTACAATTCTCCACAGCTATTAAAATTTCACCCACGTCGTCCTGTTTTTCAAGCCCATCACTTTTTTTTCCATTTTCCAAATTTGCAGTCTCTTCCACAGTATTCTGATTTATCGTTATACTTTTTTCCCCAGCAAAACATGGAGGATCCCATGACTGTCAATGAGATGGACACCAGCAACGGAGTACTGTTGCCGTTCTATGATCCAGACACCAGCGTTGTTTACCTCTGTGGGAAGGTGAGTGCTGCTTTTTAACACTCAGTAATTACATCAGCTATTGTTATAACGGTGCACATTAAATTTAATTTCAGCGTAACTTAATGCAGAAATGAAAACACTTTATTTCTCGACAGGGTGACAGCAGCATCCGTTACTTTGAAATCACAGACGAGGCTCCATATGTTCACTTCCTCAGCACCTTTGCCACCAAGGAGCCCCAGAGGGGCATGGGCTACATGCCCAAAAGGGGCCTTGATGTCAACAAGTGTGAAATTGCGAGGTAAGTTAATCAAAGATACACGACTTCTCATCATTTCTTACTACAGAATTCATCTTGAGTTTAGAGTTTACTCAACCACATCTACTGTGGAGCTCTGAGCTTCACCACCAGGAGGCAGAACATATTCATTTATCTCACAGGGGGGCCGTAGTGTGTATTTTGGTTTCATGATTCACTGGCTTGCGGGTAATTGGTTTGATTTTGTCTGTTTCCAGGTTCTATAAACTGCATGAGAGGAAGTGTGAGCCTATTGTGATGACTGTGCCTAGAAAGGTGAGTCCTCATCCCAAGTTACCACTTTGCACACAGCTACTGCACCACTAATGTGCCCTGACGAATCACAGGCTGCACAGTGAGGCCTTGTCTTACAATGTACTGGCTCTAGACTTCTCCTCACAGCTGGTCACTGTTTTCTGCCCCCTCAGTCGGACCTGTTCCAGGACGACTTGTACCCAGACACAGCTGGACCTGACCCTGCCCTGGAGGCCGAGGAGTGGTTTGAGGGCAAGAATGGAGACCCCATACTGATCTCCCTCAGGAACGGCTACGTGCCGGGCAAGAACCGCGAGTTCAAGGTGGTCAAAAAGAACATTTTGGACAGCAAGGTGACCAAGAACACAGAGAACTCGAGCCCTGCCAACAAGTCTGCCTCCCCGACTCCATCGATTGTGAGTATTTGGTTTTTCTAAACCCTTTGGAGCGTCTCATATTAGCCTAGCACTGTTTCCCAAGGAGGTGAAGAGGTGATGTCTTGATATGGTTTTAATTTTCCAACCAACAGCTCAGAACCAAATGAATTAGTGAAAATGAACCAAACAGGAAACGCTGAAGATATGGAGGCCAACAAGATGGCGCTGCTGCTTCCCTCTGTCATTTCTTTTCAGTTTCATGTTATTTATCTTTTCTATCCTTTTTTTAATGAATGTCTGGCTATGTGATCTCTGTATGCTATACTGTTTGTTTGTTTGTTTGTTTGTTTGAGAGTTATTTGAGAGAGTGTGGGTGTGTGAGTTGGTGGGGTAAAAGAAAAAAACCTTGATTAAAACAAAACAAGACAAGCAAAGCAGTAAACCCTCACACCTCAGACATTAGAACTGGGAAATGTTTTCATTGCATTAAAAAAAGATTTCTTCCAAAGATAATAAATTAAATAGTCATCTTATTTTTGATGATTCCAGCTTTGGGGTGCATTGTAACAGGAAGTCGAAGTGGTTTGTTTTAAGTACTGAGGTTATGGACAAACAGTCCATACTATTATATTTAGGTATCATCAGACATCAGAGCCCCTTACTGCTGCTCTGGTCTCTCTGTAGCTGGCTCCCTGGAGCTCATAGTGTTAAACAAATTGTGTGGAGAAGCAGCAGAGCAGATTCCTGTCTGTCTTCATGAGGTGGTTTGTAGATGTTGTTCAACCCACTCTCTGACCCACAAACTGAGGGGTCTGCTGCTGCTCTGGGCGCCTGCTGCTGGGCGTCCTGCCGCACCTCACCCACAACACAGCCTCCCGCCCAGGACCCAGCCCATGTGTCTTTCTGCAATCCTGCTCTGTAATCACAGCCCACTTGGCTCCAGTGCTGGCTTAACACGTTAACCCTCAGAGTACCAGTCCCTGCTTTTGACACAGTCGGTGTCTTCGATACTATTGAGACATACAGTATCAGGTTTATGAGTGGCTGCATCAACATGACAAAGGGTCTCATTTGTCTCTTGTGTCTCCCACAGAAATCTGAAGCCAAGCTGGAGGAGATCTTGAAAGAAATCAAATCCCTCAAGGACCTGGTCAGCAGTCAGGAGAAGCGAATCATCAACCTTGAAGAGCAAATGTCCAAAGTGGCCATTTAAAGACCCTTTACCCAACCCGCTACAATTCAGGACGTTCCTTTGGCTGGGGGTGGGCAGGACCGGACACTGCCTCTTCAGTGACGGCTTTTTGTCCGAGTCCTGCCCAGCAACGATCCCTAGCAACATTCCAGATGAACTTTTTCTTAGCCAGCCCCCGACCCTCAGTTTAACACAGGTGGAATAAGAAGGACGTGTGGCAAATTTAGCAGAAAATACTCTTTGCTTTTTTGGTGACTTTTTATTTTGTCTACTTGTACAATAAGGTCTTACATAATTCTTTTCATTTTAGAATAATGACCAAGAAAATGTCAATGTCAGCAGCAGCTCCCATTTACTATTGTAAACCCAAATATTCTTTTTTTAAAGAGGTATCGCTGTTCCATGTTACCGTACTCCAAAATTTTTTGCCAAAACTGAATTTTGTTTACACCTCCTTAACAGTATTTCGTTCTCTCTGTTGTGGGAATATTCAAAATACAAACAGGGAAGTTCAGTGCAGGTTATACAAGAAGAACTTCATCAATAACTTTCTATGGAATTAAAATATTTTCAGTTGTTAGAAAATGAAGCTCGACATGCCAATAAACTTGACTGAAGACGTGTTTAGCTGCCGCAGTCTCAGATAAATCATCTAGAACAAATTCTTTCTGTCTGTGTTGAAGCTGCACAAATCAAAACCTGCTCTCTGCTTTTCTTTTCTTTTCTCTTCATTCCCGTCGCTTCACATCATTCTGACTGTGGACACAGTAGCCCACGTAAACATGCATTCCTCTCTTCTCTTGTGCTTCATTAACATGCACTGTGTGCTCATTGGAGAAAATGAAAAAATACATTCCACAAATCTGATTGATTGGCTCTTGTTGGTGCGGGGGGGTGGGGGTGGGGGTGGGGGGGGGTGCTCCTGTAACATTCCTCATTCTGTCAAGTCTATACTGTAGTGACTCGGTTACACTGGTTCGTTGTTATTGTGACATTTTATGTGCTGCCCAAGGAAAACACCAACTTTGTGGATTTTCAACCTTCTGTGTAGAAAATCGTCTGTCAGCCCTGCTTTTGTTTTTGTGAGAGGTTCAGTCACCAACCTCAGTGTTTAGTATTCACCGGTTAGCCCAGCACACGAGTTTAGTCAAGTGTAGTGTGACTATTTTCTGTCACGGTTCCTTTGCATTACATGCCATCTCAGATATGTGTGATTTCTGTACAAACCAAACAGGAGTTGATATGAGACGACACCAAGTAATCACACATTGACTTGACTATTTTGACTGTGATAAAACTGGAGATTGCTACAGAAACTGTTCACAATCAACCTTTAAGGCCGAGATTGTGTGTGAATATGTGCCTCATGTCTTTGGCCTTTTTGGTACCTGTCACTATGGATGTTCCTGCTTTGTTTCTTCTTTGGTGGGTTGTTATCAAATGGATTCTCAGTAGATGATCCAAAACTTGCCTCTAACCTGGTTGAATTGAATAGTTCACTGTTAATTTTAGCCTGTTTTCTTGTTCCAGCTGTGCTTATATCCCTCTTAGCACTTCCACATTTTTTTTTTTTTTTTAATGGTTATTTCTCGGATCCCCCCCGTTCAGTTTAGTTACTTCAATAACATTGAACCGTTGAATTGTCCAACCTGAGCCGCGTTGCTCTGATAAAAAGCTCTATTTTCTTGATGTTGTAGATTTGTTTCCCAGTGGGAAGCCGAGACGGGTAATGGTTCAGTCTGTTATTTGCCTTCAACAATTGTTACCACTGTAAAGACCTGAAAGTGCCATAGAGGTGACCATGGAAGTGTTTGTAGGGGACTGTTGTGTGAGTAGATTGTGTAGTAAATGGAAGCGTTGGTAGGTGCCCGAATTTTAAAACCACTTTGAGGTGCTATATTTAGTACAGACACTATGTTCAAAGGACCCTGTTCCTAAAGTACTGTATGTTGGCCACCTGGATGATATCCCACAATACACCAGGCAGCATTGCTGGTCAGGGTTTGTTAGAAGCATCATGCCCCTGGCATTTTGACACTTTCCACCTCGGTACGGGTATTCAACACATAAAAAAAAAAAAAAAAGTTAAAAAAAAAAAAAAAAAAAAGAAGCTAAAAACAAGAAGCTGTCGACTGAACGCACAGCTTTTTCAGTCATTGTGTTGTCAAGATGCAATTCGAGCAGGAAGTCTTTGAATATTAGTGACTGGAAATCTACAGAGTGCTACAGAAATGTGGATCTGACTAATTATACTGCCCTATCTTGTATATCAGACTGCCACTCTACAGATTCTTTATAGCACTGTTGGCACGAGAGCTGTGTTTTGAGGAGTAGTAGTGATAGCAATCCAAAGGGACACTGTAGGTTGGAGAAATGTGCAGTTGAAAGATAGATGTATGTTTGTAATAAAGGTCTAGAATAAAAAGAGTGAAAGATGTGTAAATAACATGACCATATTTTCTGTATTTTTTTTTTTTTTTTAATTTCATTTTTGTTTTGTGGTTGTGCTGAAGAGGGTATTTGTAAGGGAGGTGGGTTATAAATGTTTCCCCTTGTCTGTGTTCCCTGCACCTTGCCATAATGCATCATGAGACAACAGAACCTCTGTTATATTGGAGGTCGTATGAATATCAAGAGAGAAAATCAGACAAAAAGGAACCAGGTTGAAACCTCATGTGGAGATCTGCTCAGCATTTTTGTTCATTATTCATGCTTCAAATATCAAACATTGATTATAAGAAAAATTAATAAAGAATTTTTAAAACGGGCTCATTGTGCAGTTTTCAATTTGCATTTGTTGATGTATCATTTTCGTTCAGTCACTCAGTTTGGACATGTTGTCTTATCTGGTAGATACATGTTTACATGTGTGTACATGGAGAACAACAAGTTTGTGTAGGTGAAATTCATAAATGTGCCTCAAATGATGCCATGCTTGGTCCTTGAAGTGTGGGAACCTGGTTTGTGAGCAGAGATGATACTTAGTTTGAACTGTATTGTTTTGCCTTAGCTGATTTATTGCACTCTATTATTGTTTGAGAGCCACCAAAAATAACCCAACAAACTGTTTCGGTACGGGCACCATAGACTGTGACACTTGAGGACACGTCTCTGTTATAGCATCAGGGAGAAACGCAGGACTGTTGTGAGTCGCAGATTTGTAATGGCAGAAATGTGAAGCATAGAAACAGCACACGGCAACTCTCTCCCTGTAGTTTATCATATTGCCAACAGACTCTTACGTCCTCTAGTTTTGTTAATTGTCACCTTCTTTACAGCTTACCAACTATTATATCAACATCTCACACCGTCTGTCAAAACAACTGAATAAAATAAGAAAGGAGACATGAGCAGCCTTAAATAAATCTCTGGCATATTTAGAGACGTATACAGAGATAAGTGCTCCTAAAAGACCATGGAGTTTATGTTCGCTCTGTACATGTGTTTTGGGATGAAAAGGGTGCTTTCTCTCTTTGCTGGTCTTGTATGCCATGTACAGACAGGCTGTAATCAACATGGACTAAATTAGAGAGGACTCAGTGGGAGGCAGTGAAGTCTTAGGACTCGCCCCACCATGTACAGAAATACCCATTTCCCTAAAACATGGGGCTGTTGTACTATAGCTGCAGAGTCTTTACAGGCTATTACTGCCATTAGTTTAAAAGCAGAAGGCTGATGTGTATCTGTTTAACAAGCTTTGAATGAATCTACACATTCTGGTCAGTCACACTTTTCAGGCCATTTCTACAGATTAACGGTATATAATAAATAAGCTACAAAAAATGTTATCATGCACACAGTCACTTCTGCACGACTGTTCTCTCTTATAATAATTCATAATTCATACACACTGTTGAATAAAAATGATGGCTTCATAAGAAGAGGAGGATGAGGTCTAAGGATGGGAGGCTGAGAAAGAAAGAGGGAGGAGAGGTTTAAAATAGAGGGCTGAACATCAGTTTGAAGCGAGGAGCCTTTTTAGAGCTCAGTGAGAAAAAACCTCAGTCTAACATAGCAGGGAGGGCGAGTGCTCGGAAACTCTCTTTCTTTCTTACTTTCTTCTCATCACTCTGCCTCCCCCTTTTTTCCTGTCTGTCCTCTGCACTGCATTGAGTCGTCTAGAAGAATAACCAAGGATAACACTCTCTGTAAGTATATCATTTATTATGAATTTAAAGCCACTCTTTGTATCCACATTGACCACACGTTCAGTAAGAGTCAGATTTTAGGATCCATTTGGTTCATATTTTAGATTAAGTACAGATAGGAGTTTTAGAGGCTGGAGAGAGAAACTATATTCTTTGATTTTATATTTATACTCATGATATTTTACTTACTTCACCTACTTTACTTTTTACTCCAGTACATGTATTCATGGAAACCATATATATCCTATGGTCTGTATTTATAAATATGCACTTACACTGCCACAAATCAGAGTGTAAAAGGTAACAACTATATATATAGACACATATCATTTCCTGAATTAGTACATGTTACTTTGCATGTTACTGATAATACATTGTAATATAATATGTCTACTTTTTTAGTAGGTGAGCATCTTTTTTTAATTAAGAACTTTAACTTTAACTTAACTTAAGTAAAGAAAAGAGTAAAGAAATGCAGATACTACTTATTCCTCTCTTGCTAACATTATCTACATCTATTTATCAATGACATGATTGAGTTTTATCATATACTAATGGTAAATTTTTTTCTTTTCTTTTTTTTAACCTCACAGAGCCTTTAGATTTCAGAGTTTACAGTAATGAGGTTTCATGTAAGACAAGTTTTCTGCAGCAGATCCACATTTTACCAAGCATGCTCATTTTTACCTTTGAGTTGAGACATTTTTTAAAACTACTGTATGCATCCTACTGATTTTTGAGTAGGACGGCCACTACATTTCTATCTCCAAGACGCAGTCATAAAAAACATGGCGTTTTTCACTCGGTGTAAACTTTACCAGACAAGCTCCTATGTGATCCCATCATACATTTGTGAATTCAAAGACACTCAATGGGATGTCATAAAAATGAATTAATTGTATATCAGTGTGATGGTGGCATAGGTTGATGGCCTTCAGTCGAAGGTAATGTCAGCCCTGCGGTAAAAGACGGGATGTAATTATGGCTGTAATTATGGGGATTTAAGGGGCAGTGCTGTCCTATAGCTGTACATCCAAGGATGAAGACCCAGCCTACCATCTGGCCCAGCAGAGTACAGTGCATGCTCGACCACACAGGGAGGGGGAGGGGGGTCGAACATGCACTACGTAGACCATAAAACAGAACGGCAGCAGGTTCACTACTATAGCCTGATGCTGATTAGAAACTTGTCTTTACAGTTTAGCACTGTGTAATTACACACTGTGATTAGAGTTCAACAGAATTGTATTGCTACCAGACTGAGCTCTGTGCTAAAGGTTTCAGTTTTCTCTGTTAAAGTTTCATTTCACATTGAGATGAAGACAAAATAATGGAAAAATTGGGTCGGGAAGTTTATTTAGTCAGTTGTACTGGAAGTAAATGCAGGTTTCCCCTGGAGGCAGAAATATCCTCATCGGGCCTGTGCTGCTGTGGGCTGGTGTGCAGCAGCTGGTGCCCAGTGTAAATATAGAGGCCACAGCCACAGGTCTCCCACGCCTCTGTGCTCCCTCTGGTATATAGCTTCCTACTGACTTTGGTGTGGTGGATGGGTGGCCGCCCTCCTCTTCACAAATTATAAGGCCTTCAGCACCAAACTCACTGTCTCCACCCCAAATAAGTAATGGCTACTCTGCTGCCTGCTAAAATAGACCTGGTGCAAGACTGAGTCGAGATGGATACTGGGGTTACATTTCAGATGGAAGCAGCCCTAAAACATGAGATTATTTTATCAGTGTGTGTCTGCTGTGCAACTGATTGTCAGTAGGCTTGTTAGCATAGTGGTTTAACAGTTAGCAAGAAAAATAAGAGGGGTTGCAAGATGATTAAAATAAGTAAAATACATCGAAACACAAATCATTTTTACCCCTTCCTGACTTTTCTCAACACCTTTTTTTTTTATTACAGTTGAGAACTACGGGATAGTTTTGCCTCTAAAAACCATTCAAACTGGATAAATGTGAGAGGAACACCTCCTTAGTATTGAACAACTAAAATGTTTTGGGGAAAACACTGTTTGTTGGCTTGATGACAGCAGGATGACACCACCAGGCCTGTACATTGGCTACATATGAAACTAGTGCAAGTGCAATTAGCTTAGCTTAGCATAAAGTAAAGTAAAGTAGGAGCCCATGATCTGACGTGGCTCTGTTCAACTAAACCTCTGTCAGCACCTCCACAGCTTGAGTCTGTGCTTTTATGTGTTTGCCATGAGATCGTTTCATCTGACTCCCCATACAGGGCCGTTGCTAGGAATTCTGGGCCCCCTGAAAGAATACTAAAGTGGGCCCCTGACTTTTTCACTTTTTTTTCTTAGACTACGTATGTATTATCATTTTTTATTTAGCCTACTTTGTTTTAATGCTAATGCAGCATTACTATGAGTATTAGTCAGGGTCTTATGCAGAATAATTCAGTCATACAAAGATTAGACTATTGGGTTTTTTTGTGGGCCCTACTGGGCGCTGGGCCCCTAGAATTATCATCACCTTTCTCCCCTATACAACGGCCCTGTCCCCATATGAACACAACTGCTCATTATAGCTTGTTGATTAATCACAAATTAATGGGTTACTCTGTGAGCTTTGGACAGAGCCAGGCTGCTTCTGCTTGTTTTCTGTCTTGACATGTTAAGTTAAGCCAAGCTAATCACCCTGTGACTCTATCTGAATAATTAATGTACAGAACCTTCTCATCTAACCGTCTGCAGGAAAGTAAATAATGTTTTTCTTAACATGTTTTCTTAAAGTGGCATTGTAGTGCAACAATTTTTTTTTTCTTTTTTTCCCCCGATCCTGAATTAAAAACAGCTCCTTTTGTTGTTTTCACAGGACTCACAAGATGAAGTCTCACTTGGCTCTTCACATCACTTGTGTGACCCTGCTCTCACTGTGGTGCAGTGTGTGTCACTCTGCTCCTATGTACTACAATGCCTCCATGGACAGCAGTGGTGACGCGGAGCTGGAGCTCCTTTTCCCAGTCTCTTTCTCCACCCGTGCACCTGTACAAATCACCACTGCAACTGGACCTCCCACCCTCACCAACAGCATCACCACCACCATGATCCGCCTGAAGGACTTCGTCCTGAGCCGAGTGGTGGATTTCCTGCAGGAAAATTTGCTCATCATCATCGTTGTGACCTCTCTCCTCATTGTCATGGTCTTCATCATCTGCTGTGCCTCTGCCATGAGTCATAAGCGCAAGCTGGAGGCCTACAAGCCCCCTCCTAACCCACCCAGGAAGTATATGGCAGATAAGACTGCTGGACACAAGAATTCAAGTGAGCTCCAGGACAGGCCTTATGCTGTCGACCATGTGAAGAGGGTCCAGACTATGGCCTCCCCCAAGAACCTGCGCCAGCCCTCGAAGGCTCTGGTGGGAGAGAGAGGGAGAGATGTCAGGTCATCTCCGCGCCAGGAGGCCAGGAAGGTCCGGGAGGTAGAGGAGGTGCAAAAGCGAAAGGAGGAGCCGAAGCACAAAGAGCAGTCGAGGCACAGGGAGGAGGCGCAGCAGAGCTCCAGCTCCGGTCAGCAGGTGTGCACCTGCCACCTGAAAAAGGGCCACCACCACTAGAACAAGACCAAGGGTATGGATGGCAAAAGAGGTTAAAAGTTTCAACTATGACATGAAACAGTATGTGTAAAACATCTTTTAATTGAAAGAGCTTTTCACAGACGGAGACATATAGAAGTGAAGATCATACCTCATACGAAAAATGATCCGTCTTTTAAACACTAAAATCTAAACACTTACACAGAAATATCAAGTATTATCACAAAGAAAAAAGAAAACAGAAGAACACTCAAATGTGTTTGCACAAGTCTACAAATGTTACCCACATCTCGTTTCTGATTCATGTGGAGACTAAGTGAGGGGATTTGGAAATGTGGGCAAGGTCATTGATTAGTTTTATCTTTTATCAGTGATCGCAGAACGACCCATTCTCAACAGCCTAACATCAAACCGTTGTGTTATTGAGGTTGCATCACTTCATGTTTTTATAAAGGGGAGAACGACAAGAAAAAGGGAATATCGTAACATAGAAATAACTGTATTTGAATTTCCCACAATTACCAGGTATAAATGAAAATGTGTGTTTTAATAGAGAGATGTATTACTCCATATGCCTGCCAAGACAGAGGAATCTCCTCAGTCTGTCCTGCTGTACGCTACGACATCTTTTAAGCAGCTAAACTCCATTGGCTTAAACAGTCTTTTAGAGAAAAATCTTTAGTGCTGTAAATAAAGCAGTAAACTTGACCTGTTGGACTTAAGAAGAAAAAAAAAGTCTTTATATTTACATTCATATTTACCTACATTTGTTTTTCCATAATGTTATTTTATATCATATCATATTGTATCTTACTGTAAGAACCTATTTGACAAAGATTTTCTTTTTTTTTACCAAAAGTATCATTTGTAACTGTGTTATTTCTGGGTAGCTGAAGTTTAAAAAAAAAAAAAAAGAATACATATGTTTGTCTATATATCATTTATGTGGTGAGTAATTTTGATCTGCCTTCAACTGGCATGCACATTAAAGCAGGCTTTCTTTTGGTATGAAATCTTTGTGAATAAGGGTTTGAGTTTTTTAAATATTACTGTATAAGGTAAATTATGGTTATTATTTTTAATATAATGATTTTTAATGAGAAAAAAAACTTGAGTACAGTGACAGATAGTTGGTTGCTAGTGTAACAGCTTGAGCTTAAAAAAAAGTCAATGTGGCTGGTTACTTATCAGATCAATTTGATTCAACTTCCTGTCCTATTACTTCAGTTAATGATTCTGAGAAATAGTGTGTGATATACAATTTATGTGACGTATGGGCCAGGATTTTGTCATGTTTAATTACTCTTCTACTTTACTTCCGTTGAACCTCAGACTTGATTTTTATCCTCAGATGTTTCCAGACAGATGCTTCCTCTGTAAGTGACAGTTTTATTGTTTACAAAATGACAACTTTGTTTTGCTTATGATTAATAAAAGTGTTGGTATTGATGTTTCTGTCTTTATTGAAAATTTCACAGTGAAAACTGTGTTAAAGCTGTGCCATGGTGAAACACAAATACAGCCCTGGAGAAACCTAAGATTAGAAAAGGCGAACAGGGCTTTTCTATTTTTAAGAAAGGGGGATGTTTGCTCCAGTATGTGCACATTATGTTCAACTTGCAAATCTGTAATTTTGAGCCGCATCCATTCAAGAATGTCAAGATTTGTGACATACGCTCTGTCGAGACAAATGCTAAATTCTAGCTTCACATTTCAAGCCTGAGATGTTTCACGCACAACATAGTAACACCAACTCTGCTGCAGCTTCCTGAATGGTCGTGATGATGCAGCTTACAGCATGACACCCAAGCACAAGGGCTGCAGAAGGTATCAGAGCCTGTAGATGACGAGGGCCTCCTTTATCTTACACTGGCTAGTGGACAAGATTGTTTAAATATTTCAACAGCAGTAAAGCAGACACATAAAGAGACCTTCACTCCAAAACAGGAGCTCATGTTTTGCCTATACAAATCCTGGACACACTGATTTGTCCCAGTAAATGTGAAGTCAAATAACTTTAATTTCTGTGTTTGCTATTTGGAACAAGTGACGAAACACTGCCCTCATGTGAACAACAGAAATGATTAATCAGCTGTGTGTATATTTGCTCTTCTTTGCTTTAAAATATATTACATTTGCATTTGCATTCAGAGCACATTTAAAATTGGTGATAAATTAAAATTTTATGACATAATATTAACTTGCCAGAGATCAAACATCAAAGGTGACAGCACAGCAGCTAAAAAGCAAGTGTAAGCCTGTGACAGCTGAAACGTGAGCCCTGATAGAGTCTGGCTCTAGGGTCAGATTCCCAGCTCTTTTGTCGAGGAGGTGCTAAATAATTCGAGAAAATACTACCCCTTCACTTTCACTCCGCCCACCACAAGACACTTGGCCACAGGATCATTCAGCAGCAATCTCTCTCACAGGGCAGGTTCACCAGATTCACTATCTGTGCAGCTTTCAGGAACCTCCAGCTTCTCGGACGAGGGAACATGTGCGTCTCTTGTCGTTTCCTTTTTTTCCCTTTGTTTAACATCATGTCTCTTCCCTTCACCGTCTGCCACGGACAGACAATATGGCCTCTCAATCAATTTGAATGGTGAAGAGGATCCAGAATAGGTAATACAGCACCTTAAGGCTGTCGTTAAACTTTGATGAGCATCTGCCTGGAATTCTAACGGGTTATCTTTAGAGAGACATTGGATCATGTGAGGACCATGGGGAAAGATGCCTGCCCATCTCCACGGAGGAGCAGATAATACAGAAACAGAGGAATGGTGAGCGCTCCGGCTTTTATATCTCTTTCTGTACCATTTTATAAGTTGTTTATAAGTTGTTAGTAACAGCTTCATGATTCATTATAAATTAACTAGTGATGAGAATGACTTGTGGGGAATCCCTCTGGATGATAAGTCACTAAATTCATTCATGAAGGGTAAAAAAAACAACAACAGTCCTGCAGCTGCTAATTAAGTCAAATCAAATCAAGTCATTACTTAGGAATCAAAGGTTTCTAGTGTCTTAAACCTTGAGCAAGAGTTGTAATTATAATTGTGTATAATTCCAAATCTAACACAATTGTAAGTGTTAATAAATCAATAGATAATCCACAAAATCTAAATAGTTGTTAATATTATTAAAGTTCTAATGGATTTTAGTCCAGATGTCCTGCAGCTCTCTTCCAAAAGATCAGTGGTCAATTAGTCCATGAATATCTGAGCTACAACTTACAACTACAAGTTAATTATTTATTTAATAAAGCCGTTAATTACAGTTTATAAACCCTTTAGAAAGGGTGCAATAATCTGAAGTGGTACCACTCTATTTTTAGTTCAAATAAGTGAGGCATCAGATTCTTTCTCACACAGTTTGATGTGCCTAATGTGGTCATCTCTCCTCTGGTATTCTTCGCAGTGAGTCATGCTTTGGTACACATGTGGTGTCCTACTGGTTCTCTGCATCTGTCCTCTAGCCTGCCTCACAATGTCTCCCTGTCCCCCCGGCTGCTGCTGTCCTCACCCAGGACTTCTGGTCCTGTGCGAGTCCCTGGGCCTCAGGTCTCTTCCTCGCTCCGTCCCTCTCGGCACCTCGGCTCTGTCCGTGGCCAGAAACCAGCTCTGCAACGTGGACCACCTGCTGCGCCCCTTCTCCAGCCTCCAGGAGCTCAGCCTCAGTCACAACCTGCTGGCCCGCTTCCCCCGCGGCCTGCCCGCCAGCCTGGAGTCGCTGCTGCTGCAGGAGAACCAGATCACTTACATCACTGCGGGCGCCCTGAGGCAGCTGGGGAACCTCACTCGTCTGGATCTGGAGGACAACCGCATCCGTGCCATCCAGCCCGAGGCCCTGCGGGGTCTCGACAAGCTGCAGATCCTGACGCTGAGAGGGAACCAGCTCACGAGCCTCCCCCGGAACCTCCCCCCGTCGCTCACACATCTAGACCTCTCGGCCAACTGCATCTCCACCCTGGACCTGCCCTCGCTGTCCGCCCTGGTCAACCTGCAGGTGCTGAGGATCAACAGCAACTGCCTGCGCTCCGTCCCAGAGAGCGCCTTCGACGGCCTGCTGCGTCTCAGATCCGTGGACCTCACCAACAACCTGTGGGTGTGCGAGTGCGACATCCTGTATCTCTACCGCTGGCTGCTGAGCGGGAGGCTGAAGATGGCCACGGACCTGGTGTGCACCGAGCCCGTCCATCTCGCTCACCGTCTGCTCCTCAACCTCTCCGTCATGGCGATCTGTCCTCGCGTGCTGAAGCCAAACGAGCGGACGCACCGTCTGGACCCTCACTCTGCCCCGGTGGAGAGGAGGCTGGAGACGTCGACAGAGGAGCCAACAGCTCAAGGCTCGTTTGAAAACAAGAGGGATGTGGGAGACTTGTCAGAGCCAAAATCAAGAGTTGCTCTCATTGAACACTACACTTTAGAGACCCTCACCTACGAGGATTGTTTATTCCTAAATAAAACACAATCTGTGAGCCCCTCCCATTTGAAAACATCCAGTGCTCTTCCTGATGGGCAACAGAAATGCAGAGAAAACATCACAGGTTGGTCTCCTCAGAGTAACACAACCTCTGCAGAGGGGACACGGCCTTTGCTCTCTACGAACAGAGATGCAGCCTGGCCGACTCCCCACCCACAGCCGCTCACACCACAAGACTCGGCCGCGGTCGTCGCTCTACTCGCCGTGTTGTGCGTGTTAGTGGCTCTCCTAATGCTGGCAGTGCTTCTTGTATTGAAACAGGTACTCTTACGTCAACAGATGGTGGCTCCTCTCGATGTGGGATCTGGTGGATGACATCAGCCAAGACACAGACTGGAAATGTTTTTAGATCGTTTAATTCACAATAAGCACAGTCTCATACAATGTTCTGTATTATGGTTTTGTACATGTACTTTAGCTGTTGACCTTTTCGTACTCAACCCTCTACAAGGGAGCAATTATTTAATGCATTCAAGCCAAAATAAAGCCTAAAGAAATGTATCAAAAGAAACCCCCAAAAATCTGATCTCGACTATTACTATGCATCTCCGTCGTGTTCTGTATAGCAAAGTGCTGCAATCAGGATCAAAGTTGTCTAAGAATATTCACCATGAACTTCCACCACCAAAATCAGCATTAATTAATTAACATTTCTCATCATCAGATGAGATAAATCCATACACACCATTAACACCTGGCACTTGAACTTATGGGTATTCTTGCTTGAAGTCAAGAGACTGACCCAACAACCATGGAGATTTTTAAAGGCTATTAAACTCCCAGAAATTCCAGATGGCTGCAAGACCGAATATAGTATTATGGCCACTCATCTACAAGACCGCATGGCAACAAGACATTAGCTGGTGCAGAGATATCAGTTTGATACCCCATATAGCCCTAACTGCTGGCTTTGACACGCTCCTTCTTGTCCTGTTGTTTTAGCCTGTAGTCTGACAGCGCTGCTTTTATAGCATCTTCTGCAAGCACTAAAAGAAAAGGAGAGGTGGAGGTTTAGAAACATTTTGATACGTTTAGCTACAGAAAAAACTTTGGTATTGGTAATTATTTTGGCACCATACATACATGTTTTCAACCACTGAGTATATCTAGTTTTGGCTAATACAATGAATTAAGTAGCTGCCTTATAGTATTTCATTACATTATTACTCAAACTATATAAAAATATAATATTGTTCATGGATTTACCACACTGCTTAACGTCCTTTTAAACAGCTAAACACTATCATATTAACTGAAAGGCAAACTTTCTGGTTGGTTGCCATTTTTATATTGTGTCCTAGTAGCCAAATAATATTGATGGGTAACAACTTAAAAACTGAATAAATTATTGGAAAAACTTAAAAAATACACATGCTTCAGTGTAGGTAATGGGGGAGGTTAATGAATATTTTAGCGTGTATGAAAACTGGACACTTTTGCAAGACCTTGAATGGATGTGTCATGTACCTACAGTATCAACTATCATCAAAACAACTCTTTTGTGTGGACTGTGGAGCTCAGGAAACTAGGAGAATCTATTTCAATGAGCATTTAAAAAGGTTAACAGAGATACTTTTAGTTCTAAATTGTTCCATTCATTTGTTATCAATTTCTTTGTGAATTAAGTTTCTAGGTTAATAACTTACTTGAACAGTGAAGCTTGACTGGGGGAAGGCAGAGCTCTTTAGCAATATCTGTATTCTTTATCTTCAGTGCTTCGTCGACCTGCAGGGTGAGAGCAAAACAACCAGATCAACAACAAACAGACCACAAAAAACAGGATAAAGCCTCTCCTTATTATCTGTGTTGTACTGTACCAACTCACCGACTTCCCCTTCACCCACTCTGTGGCTAGAGAACTGGAGGCGATGGCTGATCCGCAGCCAAAGGTTTTGAATTTTGCATCCACAATCTTGCCGTTTTCATCCACCTCGATCTGCAAATGACACAGAGAATATATATGTAACACGCCTATATGTAACACAGCGGAAAGTTTGAAGACATGGCAGCAGTGACTTGGATGTGACACCTCCAACTTACCTGAAGTTTCATTACATCGCCACAGGCTGGTGCACCCACCAACCCAGTGCCCACGTTCTTTGACCTTTTGTCCAGAGAGCCCACATTTCTGGGGTTTTCATAGTGGTCCACCACCTTCAGGAGACAGACAGATAGATTTTAGTAAAGACACATCCTAAAGAGAGGTCCAAAGCAACATAAGAGTAAAACGCATACAGGATAGAAACATCAGTAATATACGATAAAAAAAACAAATCAAAAACATGAGATTAAAAAGTAAACCTCAACTGAGTCGCGGCGGGTGAAGAAAACAATACATTACGTCTCTGTTGTTCGGGTTATTATGAGTCAAAACGACAGTAGGCTGCTCTGTTGATGAGGTTAGCCAACCGTACTTTAGACAGACAGACAACAGACACGCACGACGAGCTAACTGGGTAACTAGCTCGCTAACTTCATCACAGCAGCAGTCTGGAAACATGTTTTTAGTCGGTTACCTTTTTGTGATATGAACAGACAGCGTTCAACCGCGGGCTCAGTAAACTCCTTCTGAATAACAACAGCGAGGTCGCCGAGTTTCGTAAGCAGAAGGTCGCCATGTTCAGCTCGATGCCGATGATAGACGGAAACCACCGAGTGGAGCCGAGCGGTGAAGACTGGACTTTGTTGACAAACAGAGAGAGGAGGAAGCAGCGCCAACCAGCGGCCGACTGCAGCGGCTACACCAAAGATACAACCGTCTGTGGTTTCACTAATACATCCATGGTTACACTTCACAGCAGCAGGTGTCGTGCCAAGGTGTTTACCCCGGTAGGAAGAGTTGCCCCTGGCCGCGGGAGCGCGCGTGCATCCAGGGAAGGTGTAACTGATATAACTGGGCTTGATTTCATCTACATGAAGGAAACTACGCACATTTGCAATGTTTGATTCATCGTTTTAGTGTTCTAGTTTTATCAAAGACAGTCTGAAATAATTGTTTCCCCCTGTAACTTTGACTGTGAATTTGTGAAAGAGGAAACATGCTCATTTGGGCTCATTGTGAAAAGCAACAAAAGAGGGTTTTCTTTGTGTAAACTCACATTTATGAATGAACCTTTGCAAATTGCCTTTAGTAATAAAATTGTATTGTTGTGTTGTGCTTTTTTTTGTTTCATTTCACTTTCAGCCTTATTTGCTATCTGCAGAATAGATACATTTTAGTTTTTAAATGTGTATGTAGGGGTAGCACTAAATAAGTGGAAAACACTTCCTCCTATTCCTTTTCAGGCTCTTTTGTTATTAGGAATGATGTTGTCTGTGAGTTTGTCTGTTCTTTTATTTGGTTTTCATTTCATGGTGCCTTTTTGTCACATCACTTTATATAATAATAAATGAAACGAAGTTACAAAATGTCAATCCATATTTTTTCATTTTCCAAGTACCCCTTGCAGTTGCACCGAGCACCACTAGGGGTCCGAGTCCGCCTGGCTGAGAGGCGGTGCTGTAGCGGCTCCTCGGCGGCTTCAGGCAGAGCAGCGCTCCGCTGGCTCCGCCTCTCCCGGAGCAGCCGCGGGCTCGTCAGGTTGTTACCAGGCAGACGGACGATCCAACATGGCAGCGTCAGGCAACGCAGAGCAAACGCAGTTGCAAGACATGGAGGAGGAAGATGCAGGGATGGAGGAGAGAGAGATGGAGTCGGACGGAGAGCAGCAGCAGGACGAGGAGGAGGGCATGGGGGTAGAAAATTCAGACGACGACGAGGAGGAGGACGACTCGTCTGAAGATGAGAAGGAAAACGAAGCCGAAATCCAGCGTTTGGAGGAGCAGGTAATTAAAGCCAACAACAACCAAGCCGAGCGTAGTTAACTCAGGTTAGCCGAGGAGCTAATGAGAATGAATGGGCGGCAAACACAGTCCGACTACAACCAGTCTGTAGCTTTCAGCCCGTGGGCTGCTCTGCCCCGCTGTCTGTGGGCTCAGAGGAAAGTAGACGTGTAGAAACATTAACTGCTGCCTCTGTTATTATAATAAACAGTTAAAAGGGCGCCGTGTGCGTTTGATAACTACGCCATTCACGTAGCTGTCGTGATTAGCTGTGATGCTAATGGCTTGCTTCTCCGTCCGGTGACACATGCGTCTCTCTACTTTTCAGTCAGTGTGGCATCGCAGCCTCCAGTGTGGTCAGACAAGAAGTACACATGTGTAGTAGACACTAGTACACACTGTCCTCGCTTCATGTTTAAGGAGTTGTATCTGTGCCGATTGTTAACGATTCATTACGTATAATAAAGGCTGTTGTTGTCCATGCTTCCACATACAAAATCACGTTACCTGTGTATCACTGTGTGCCATAGTTGTCGGTTTATTAGGACGGTACACCTTGCTCAAACTAATGCAGTTCAACAGTAAAGCTGAGTAGTAAATGCAGCCATTACTAAAGTGTATTATGTTACTATATTCAGGGAGGTATTGATTCAACGTACAGTAATGGTCATTTTGGAGGCTGCAGTTTGTGGTGCTGTTGCATTAAACTGAAAAGTGTCTCTCAATAGTCAGTCTACCTCTTCTGCTATAAATAAAAACATTAGATGCACATCTCAGAATAACAAGGTACAGTTCACCAGCACCAAACTGCTGCCAAATGACAAGAATGAAAGAGTTTAGACAGAGAACCTCAAAAAATTATAACTAAATTAAGGGCTCCTACTAACAGTTGTTTTCATCCTTGATTTATTTTCTCTTAGAAAATAATATTATTCCAATACGCTTGTTTTGTGCAATAAACTATAAGTAACACAAATGAACCCTTTACGTAAATTGAAGAAGCACACCAAATCCTCAAAATTTGAATGTTGAAACAGGACTATCCCATTAAACTGCATACTAATTATGATTAAAGTATTGAATTTGCTCAAAATCTTGTAAACAAACTGCTGCCTAAATAGTTGGGTTATAAAATTACTGTACTTATTGAGAGTGCTGAAATCGAATTATAGTTTTGATTCAATATATTCTTAGCACACCTGCAAACTGGTCACCTTTTTTATGTCAACCAGGGTAGTAGAAGTGAATGAAGAGGGTTTTAGTTTTTTAACTTGTCACCTTTTTCACTACTCCAGAGTTTGTATGTCTGCTTAGGCAGTGAAAAGAAATCACAGCTAAGTACAGCAGAAGCTCAAGTATTTCATTGAATTAACACATCACCCCCTTTCATCTTTGTGTGGTTTTTCAGCTGTCAATCAATGCGTTCGACTACAACTGCCATGTGGATCTCATCAAACTCCTGAAACAAGAGGGAGAGCTTTTCCGACTGCGAAAGGCGAGGCAGAAGATGAGTGAACTTTTCCCTCTCACTGAAGGTCGGTATATGTCTGATATATTGATTGGGGTCAATAACATAGACCCAAAGTAGCCCTGCATTATTTGTGAAACTGAAACCTGGTTTTGTTTAATCCTGCAGAGATCTGGCTGGATTGGCTCAAGGATGAGATCCGTCTGACAGAGGAGGAGCCAAACCGGGAGAAAGTATATGAACTTTTTGAGAGAGCTATAAAAGACTACATCTGTGAGTACAATCACACTATTGTTACAGCCTTTAATTTGACATTAAGTTATTTCATAATGTTAATATTTAACTGTGCCTTTATGTCCAGGTCCAGACATCTGGCTCGAATATGCTCAGTATTCAATTGGCGGCATGGGCTCACCAGGTGGGATAGAGAAAGTGCGATCCATCTTTGAAAGAGCTGTGACGGCTGTGGGGCTTCACATGACCAAGGGACAGACAGTGTGGGAGGCGTACAGAGAGTTTGAGAACGCCATCCTGTCCACAGTACAGGTTTGTGTTTCCATCAGTAGAACAGATCTCAGAAGTGGTGGTGACACATACACTCTGAATTTGTTTGATGATGTTTGTACGTGAAAGAAGGATTTTAATTTTATTGAGCTAGTCTAAAAAAATATAATATAATTCAAGACACCACTGTTTAAGAGACTTACTTTTGTCCTGCAGAAGTAGTATAGTATGGTGTGGGTAATTGCAGTCTCTTTTCTCTTTGCATTTGATGTGATAATCCACTGCTGCAATTCAAAATGAAATTACTTGAATCCCTTTGATTGGAGACTAAATGGGCTTTTGCTAAATTTTGACACAGTTTTCTCTGCTGCCTTTCCTCTCAGCCTCCTCCTGGCAGGATTCCCAGTCGCGAGGAGCAGGAGCTGCTGAACACTCAGCTTGAGCGAATCCATACACTGTTTCGCCGCCAGCTGGCCGTCCCCTTAATGGGTAAGCATGACGCCTCTTCTGTCCAGACGGGTTGCTGTAAAGTGGGCATGATTCCTGCTGTGAGGGCCGTGTGTCATGGCCAAGGGCCACCCTGAAAAACTGTGAATTACCTCATTTAAAAAGTGATAAGTGAAAAGAGGCAGTGATGTGACGTGGCCTTTGAAATACCGATACATGATTAGAGAGAGAACTCCTCCTCAGGCTTTGACCATGGTTTCAGTTTGCTAAAATATGGAGCAGAGCTTAGGTAGCAAACATGTACTTAAAACTGATACTTTTCAGTGTTACTCCTTCACATTTTGTAAATATGGTGTGTGTATCTGTGTTAATGATGCTGACAAAGAGAAAAGCACCTTTCAAATTGTGTTGTGTTTGGTTTCCTTATAGACATGCAAGCCACCTATGCAGAATACGAGGAGTGGTCTGAGCATGGGGTCGCCGATACGGTTGTACATCAGTACAAAAAGGCTACACAGCAGATGGAGAAGTGCAAAGGTTTTGAAGAGGCACTGGTAACTACAATTCTGTCTGAACATAATATGTTGCATCTGTTGCATTATTTGCCCTGTCTAACATCTGCATGCTGTTGTCTGGCTGCAGCTGGTGGCGGAGCCTCCGAAGCTGGCCGAGTATCAGACCTACATCGACTTTGAACTAAAGGAGGGCGACCCAGCTCGGATCCAGATAACCTTTGAGCGAACCCTGGCTGAAAACTGCCTGGTACCAGACATGTGGGCAAAATACACAACCTATCTTGTGAGTACCGGTCAGTGATTGGTGTGGTGCTGGCTCCCGGCGAGACTGTGATGTTTGCTGTGTAGGGTTTGAGCTGTTTTCACACACCATTACCTCCCAGTCAGACTGATCTTGTTTGGCACCTGAAACTTGCCAATTTCATTGTCTGCCAGCAAGAGCAACACAGCCATGATCAAAAGTGTTGCAGCTTGTGTTGAGCTTATCTCGCTAAATTACAGCCAAAGATTGTTTCTGATGCCTTAAACACTAAACTTGGACACAATCTTCAATTTACATATAAGAATGATTATCTTTTTTTCTCATCTGCAAAGGGTAATGCAGTGAAATTCAAGTTGTTGTTGTTTTTACTGGATTGGATTTCCTTGTGGCCACAGTGTTAAGTGTAAAGTCTCTCTGGGCTCTGTAGGATCGTCAGCTGAAGATCAAAGATTTGGTTCTTCCCATTCATGAACGTGCTGTGAGGAACTGCCCGTGGACCATGGGTCTGTGGAAGTGCTACGTGTTAGCTCTGGAGAGGCACGGAGCCGATCACCAGGTGGTCTCAGGTAACAAGCAGAGTGCAGCATGAAGCCGCACAGATCACGACTCGGTTGCTGTTTCCATGTATTTATATGTATGTACAATTTTAAGTGTTGGAGAGTCGTACCTAGCTTCAATATGTTTTTAAATGATAGCACAGTCACAGGGAAATAATCCTTTTAGACGTATGTTGGATCTCGTTTTCTAATATTACACCATTCCTGTTCCCTCCTCACAGATGTGTTTGAGAAGGCGCTGAATGCAGGTTTCATTCAAGCTACAGATTATGTGGAGATTTGGCAGGCATACCTCGACTACCTGAGGAGACGTGTGGATTTCAGTAAAGGTGATTAGCAGTTTGTGAGCAGCCGTGTGTCAGAAACAATAATAATAATAATAAAAAAACCCTAACTCTAATAGTTTTTTGTAATGTTTCTTTCTTTTTTAAACAGAATCAAGTAAAGAGTTAGAAGAGCTGAGAGGGACCTTCTCTCGATCTCTAGACTACATGAAACAAGATGTGGAAGAAAGTAAGTGGGTTTCACTGAGGTTTGTTTTCCTGCTGTGCTCGTTCTGGTTTTCATGTGATTCACTGCTGCTGTGGCTTTGCAGGATTTGGTGAAAGTGGAGATCCATCTTGTATCATCATGCAGGTCTGGGCAAGAATAGAGGTACGCATTGTTACTATGACGACCATTTTCAAGAGCGGGACCTCTGTTACGATCAGTTGTGTTAACCCTGTATTAAATTGGGTTTTAGTGTGTGTTCTTTTCACTTATTTGCGTTATTAATGGATTAGTTTTGTGCATTTTTAAGTTATATTTTGTAAACACTTCAGTGAGTACAAATACTATGACATACACTATTTATCCTAAATTGTCATTTACCTGCTAATCTCAATGCATGTTTTAAATTCTAATAGGGACAAACACATCACTGCCACATGTGCAATATGGAAACAAGATGCACAACTGAACATTTCATAATTCTCCTTTCCTTCTGCTCCCAGGCTCTCCACTGCAAGAACATACAAAAAGCCAGAGAACTGTGGGACAGCATCATGACGAAAGGCAATGCCAAATATGCCAACATGTGGCTGGAGTACTATAACCTTGAAAGGTCTGTCAGTGCACATCTGAGGAGAAAGAGGTTGTTGAAGTCTGGTGACTAATCATTTAACCAAAATGTGTCTTTTTTTCTTTTTTTTTTACTTTAACTGCAGGTCTTACGGAGACCCTGTTCACTGCCGGAAAGCTCTTCACAGAGCGGTTCAGTGCACGTCAGACTACCCAGAGCATGTGTGTGAAGTCCTGCTCACCTTCGAGAGAGTAGAAGGTGAGCCCCAAAATGAAAATTAAGCAAAAGGTATAAATTTGATTCTCACAAATGACAACGTGTCTACATTTGGTGTCCACACATGCAGGTTCTCTGGAGGACTGGGATGTGGCCGTGCTGAAGACAGAGACCCGGCTGAACAGGATTAATGAGCAACGAGCAAAGGTGAGCGCATACGTCATACCAGCACTGCACTGTGGGGCAGTATCCTTCAGCTGCTCTCGGCTAATGTTACCATGTTGTGCCCATCTGTTAGGCGGCTGAGAAGGAGGCCAACCTGGCTCGCCAAGAGGAGGACAGAGCGGAGCAGCGGCGGAAAGCCAAGTCAGACAAGAAAAGTCAGAAGAAGGTCCAGAAGGGAACCCGATTCGGCGAGAAGAGGAAAGCGGAGCAGGATGATGATCAGGACGAATGGAATGAAGACTCTGGTAAGATACACTACTTGGTGTGAATGTTATAACTTAAAGGGATAGTTCAACATTTTGGCAAATTGGCCCATTGCCATAATCCCTATAGTTTTAGGAGTAGGTTCGTTACCTTTAATTGTTGGTGCAAGCTATTTTTAGAACGGCGGAGCAGAGCCGTGAGCTGCTCAGAGCTACACTACGGAGGCTAATGGGATTTCTTGGTTTCCCTCATCAAACTCATCAAAATAGACAATCCAGCAACTCCAAAACACTCTCGTGGACAAGTTGTGACCTGCACATTCACCACGCTATGAGATAATAACGGAACGTTACGAGACGACGAGTTAAAACCACTGATGCACGTTCCTGTCAGGGGCAGTTTTTCGGCAAGCAGCCTCTGCATTTGCCTAGAAAACAACTCTGTCTCATAACGTTCTGTTATTATCTCATAGCATGGTGAATGTGCAGGTCACAACTTGTCCACAAGAGCGTTTTGGAGTTGTTGGATTGTGTGTTTGATGAGTTTGATGAGGGAAACCAAGAAATCCTATTAGCCTCCGCAGCATAGCTCAGAGCAGCTCCCGACTTTCTAAAAATAGCTTGCACTGACAATTAAAGGTAACGAACCTACTCCTAGAACTATAGGGATTATGGCAATGGGCCAATTTGCCAAAATGTTGAACTATCGCTTTGACTTTTCAGTCCAATGTTATTCATGTGTTTCCTGATCTTTTATTTCTCTGTGACAGAACAAGCCCCTAAAAGGCACAGAGGAAACGGGGACCAAAGCACAGAGGACATGGAGACAGAGACAGGACTCTTTGGGAGAAACGCTCCCCCCGGCTTTAAACCTGCGCCACCTGGTGCTAAAAAAGTCCAGCACGGCGCAGCTGCGGCGGCCCAAAGGCAGGTCGAGGACAAGCCAGAGCTTCGAAACGACAACAGCAGTGTGTTCATCAGCAACCTGGTGTACACCATGGAGGAGCCGGAGGCAAAGCTCAAGCCGCTGTTTGAGAAATGTGGTCCCATCAAACAGATTCGCCCGGTGTTCGGCACCAAAGGAACCTTCAAAGGCTACTGCTACATACAGTTTGAATCCCAGGTGTCGGTCCCCGAAGCCCTGAAGCTGGACAGACTGGAGGTGGAGGGCAGGCCCATGTTTGTGTCGCCTTGTGTGGATAAAAACAAAAACCCTGACTTTAAGGTAAATATGACCGTGAGGGGACTCATCTGGTTTTCATGACAGGGGATCAAACAGTCTTAAAAAACACTCAATGAGTTTCCTTAAAAAAAGAAATTAGACAGTACTAAATAATCTTTCATTTACAAATTTTACCTTGAAAGTAATAAGGGTTTAACCCCTTTGGGAATTAGTGGGTGTGGCCTATCACGTGTGTTTATAACTGAAGCTTGACTGAACTCACTGGAGACATCCTGTGCTCTTTCACGCACATACAGAGTTTTGTTCACAGTTGATGAAGGTAGAACAAATGTTTTTGAGTTCAGTCACTGGAACACAGCTTGGTCTCTGTACTGAACACAAGTGACCTGCACATTTAATTGAATTAATTATTTCTAAGTGGTTAATCTGTCACTTTTATGCCACTTATCAGGGTCAGGTCATACAATGCAATTGCAACAATTACCGAAAATTTTACTAATCTCTAAATCTAGGCAGTATCACCCCAACTGTATTTCCAGCGTGACTGTACAAATTAAATTGGATTCTTTGTGACATTAAAAAGGAGAATGTGACATACCGTATATTCACATATTGTCTCCGCAGGTGTTCAAATACAACACAGCAATGGAGAAACACAAAATCTTCATTTCCGGGCTGCCATTCTCGTGCACTAAGGAGCAACTGGAGGAAATCTGCAAAAGTCATGGCACCATCAAAGAAGTTCGTCTGGTCACGTATCGCTCAGGAAAACCCAAGGTGAGGCGTGAAGTGAAGGACAGAGTACAGATGTTTGGCTAAAAATGGAGTTCTTGATGAAGCTAAAAAGTGACCACCCTCGACCATGCAGATGCTTAGTGCGGTCTGAGTGAGGAGTTAACTGTTGGCTCTCCCGCTGTGTGTCTCCGCAGGGTCTGGCATATGTTGAGTTTGCAAATGAAATCGAGGCGTCTCAGGCGGTTCTGAAAATGGACAGTACTGAAGTGGATGGTAACAAAATCTCTGTTGCTATAAGTAACCCCCCTCGCAGAAACATGATGGACAAACCTGGTTCCAGTAGACACACGGACTTGATGCCTCGACAGGTTTTTGGAGCGTAAGTTTACGTCTCTTCTGCTGTTGTGAAAGTCTGCCATTCTCACACGTTTACAGAAGCAGATACAGAGCTGTTTTCTCTCTCTTTTCCCAGGAGAGGAAGAGGACGCACCCAGCTGTCGATGCTCCCTCGTTCCCTCCACCGACAAAGCGAGGCCACCAGCAAGGTCGAGAACGGGACGGCGGCCGAGCGAGCGCCGGCAGCAGCCAGCGCGTCGGCGAACGCAGCCTCAGAGACGAAACCTTTGTCAAACTCAGACTTTGCCCGGATGCTTCTCAATAAGTGAGAAGATGAGCAAGAGAGTTTTTGAACGCCTTCACACTGAAAGCCATCTTGTGTCCTTACAAATGAGTGTTGGTGATTTTTTTTTTCCATAATTGGTTTCCTGACTTCCCTTTAATCTCATTGTTTGTTCACGTTTATCATCCGTTCTGCGAGATTGCCTTAATCGCCAAGCTCCTGCCCTCCATCACAAACCCCACTGAGACTTTTCACCAGTGTGACAGATTGTTTTTGTTGGATGTGTTTGAAGGTGGCTGGCAGGCTATTTTATAAGAGAAAAGTGTATCATATTTGTGTGTAAATATACTGTGTTTAAATTGTAAGCCTTATGTGCAAGGTGTCTTCTTTTGTTGTGAAATGTGAAGGGGACCTGACAGAAGCATATGAGAGAGTATTTTTTTAAATATTCAAAACAACAAAACTTGAGAATGTTGTTTAAAAAAAAAAAAAGGTAATATGCAAAGGTTTGACAGTACAGATGTGTAACATAGTTGCTGTGTGTACATAAGTTGGACGTGCTACAGTGATTTAAAGACATATTCTCCAGATGTTTTTAGGAAACCTATGACTTTTTTTGTGTAACTTATTTTCACCTCTGAGGAGGAGGACACAGCTAACAAGACTAGCAACGTTTTTTGTGACTCTATACTACAGCTTAATCATTATTTTTTTTGTTTAGCATAATATCATCTCTGAGTTACCATCTGCTAGTAATCATCAATATTGTGATGCTAAGAGAACCCGACAGGCTCCAGCAAATTAGTATTAGTGAACTGGCTTTATCTTGGCCTGAAGACAAGTTGTTACAGTATGACAACTGTCCTCATGTCACACTGCTAACACATGATATTGCTATTAGTATATACAAACTATATTTTCTCATGAATTATCTGTTTTCATACTTTACTTCCATCACTGATAATGTGGCCTGTCTGTTCAGGGTACAAACATCCATCATCCAGTCACTTTAGTTGTCAGGTATATACATCAGTCTGATGTGTATGTTGGGAATGAAATCGAGCTACAGTGAGAAATGAACCGTACTCCCTTCATCTCATTTGCTATTCCAGATGTGCACATTAATAGCACATTAAAAGTTAATGATTCAGATTGAATGTAGTCTGATGAGCTGCTTTGGTGGCTGGACACATCCCAGAGTAAGCATATGTTCTTTTAGTTTGGTTTACATAAAGTGGCTAATCGTCACAACAAGATCTGCAATGAGCAGGTGATTAACTGAAAATAAATTGGTAACTGTTTTGATAATGAACCCTTTTAAATCCATATTTATGGAAATTTTCAACAGTATTCGATTTCGGGTTTTACTTTTCTTACATTATGGTGAATTGAATGTATAAGGGACAATTGATGAGACAAAGAAAGACAATTGATGACATGTCACAAACTTTTCACAGTTTTCATGTTTTGTAGACAAAACACTTAACTGAGAATATAAAAAGATTCATATATAATAAGGATTGCTTGCAGCCCTGCGACCGTTCATTGGTATAAGAGAAAACATGAAGTAGTTTTAGATGTTAAACAGTTAGATCATATCCTTAAATATTAGTAAGTACACGTGGACAGTAGTCGTACAGTTTTATAAATGTGGTTTGGAGCTGGTTTTCTTCATGGGTTCATTAAGATGACCTCACAGTCTGAATGAAGCTGGTGTCAGATGAGCTGCGATGAAGAGACTTCTGCTTTCATCTCCATGTTATTTAGGTCTGCAGCTCCTTTCTACACGAGAAGAGAATCTATGCAGTTTCCCATTTCTGTTTTTCCTCTGTTAGGAGTCAACCATTTGTCCAGCAGTCAGCTTGCCCTGTTTGGATAGTGAAGAGTGTGTATGTAATGTTCAGTCTGTTGATTTCAAAAAGGTCACCATAGTTTGTAATAAATACAAATCTAAGTTTAAAAACAGATGGAATACAAGCTATATGTATTGCTCTCACCAAAGTGGCCTAATGTTAAAATTAAAAATTAAAAAAATAAATATGTTGGTCTTTAGAATTCACCCTCGACCTTACCCAAGGTGAGGTGAGTGCATTGCTGTTGTTTTGTATGATTTATATAGTCAATGTTTTGAATAGGTGAATAATAAATGGCTATTTTTCTGTTCAATCACTGTATTTATTTTCCTGTTTGTTTCATTCACCCCTGTGTTTTGGGTCATGTAGGAAAAAAAGAAAAATTAAAACAAGTTATGTCCTGTTTTTTTTTTCTGCTCTAAAATTTGTTTTAATTAAGATGTGTAAATCATCTTTAATCCCAGTATGACACTCACAGCGTTGTTCATTCTGAAAGTTTATAACCTGAAGACATTGTGAAAGTTCATACAACAATTGCATCTTAAAATAAAATAAATATTCAAACAAAGTGCTTTCAGCATTATGAGACATGGTGAACTAAATGTTCACAGACTGTATATAATCTTAAATGGAAATTACTAAAGCATCTCAAGTCAAACGACATAAGAAAGCTTTGTTTCCTCATCAAATCACCAGTAGTCAAACCTTCCGATTGGATTCTAATGATAACCAAATAGATTTTAAATCCCATGGGAACACTGTTACTTATTAAAAGTGGGGAAGAAAATGTTTCTTTTCATTGTGCAGGAAAATGATTTGTATAAAAAACAAACAAACCATAAATGCAGGAAAGAAAATCCATTCAGCATCCTGCAGCAGCTTCAAGGAATTCAGCAGGACAGAGCTGAGACTGAGGCACAGGGACAGTGAGGTGGAACAAGGCAACACATGTCACGATTGTTATTTTCATTAGATTGTTATTTATCAGTAATTGGAACCTCTGTCTGCATGCTGGCGTCTCATGCTTCTTCTCTGCTCCCGTCTCCGGCTCAGTTCTGGATGGGGATGGTCTGCTTGCAGTCGGGACAGGCCTGGTCGTCCCTGGTTCCCGGCAGTCCCACGGCGTGCTCTGTCGTAGAAATCAACAGTGTGTCCAATGTTATCTCAGTACACTTGGCTATGAAGCGAATGAAAGGCCTCACGTCGCCCTCGTTAGCCGTGTCCAGAGCTGCGTAGTATTCGGCCCTTTGCTCTTTGCGGATGGTGATGGGCGGGTATCGCGCCTGCATGAGCACGAGGTTCATCAGCAGGCGCGACGTGCGTCCGTTGCCGTCTACGAACGGGTGCACGTACACCAGTTTGTAGTGGGCGAGAGCCGCGTACTCGACAGGGTGCAGCTGCAGGGCCTCTTCAGAGTTGAGCCACTGAACCAGCTCCTGCATGTGTCTCTGCAGGTCCTGGGGGTGCGGCGGGATGTGGTGGCCCACGAACACCTGGTTGGTGCGCAGCCGCCCTCCTTCCACGGGGTCCACGTAGCCGAGCACCCGCCTGTGAATCTCCAGGATGTCGCCCACGGCCATAGCTCCTGATCTGGACAACAGGGTGGTGTTGATGTACTTCATGGCCGCGTCGACCCCGATGGCCTCGTTCTGCTCCTGCAGGCTCTTCCCAGGGACGGCGTAGCGTGTCTCGATGATGTGGCGGATTTCAGACAGAGTGAGGGTGCTGCCTTCGATGGCCACCGTGTGGTAGATGTGGTGGTAGTAGGTCTCCTCCATCACTCGACGGAGCGCCGAGTTACCTTTAGGAATGGACATGAGCCTGCGCACTTTACTGTCAATGATGCTAAAGTAACGCTGGTCAATCTCTTCGACCAAGGGCAGGGTTCGGTCTCGGCTGACCAGAGCCCGCTCGTTACATGGGGAGATGGCCAGGGCCTTGGTGTACAGGTGGTCTGCCTGGACCACGTCCTTGTCCTCCTCCAGAATGGTCCCCAGCTCTGTCAAGGCATCCACAAAATCAGGGTTCATGCTCAGTGCATGCACCAGCAGCTTGTGAGCCTTTCCTCTCTTCCCCAGCTTCTTCATTTCCAGAGCCTGCTGCAGCGCCGCCTTGGCCTCCAGCTCCATCTCTGCAAACAGAGCGTGAGAGACACTGTCAACAACAGCAGGTGAAACAAACAGACAACAGAGCACAGCAGTGTTGGATATAATATCCAGAGGATCATTTTCCAGCAGTGATCAAATAACCTGTTGTTTAGAAACTGATATTCATCATAACATATTATATGACATTACAATGGTGAACACTGGGTAATGGGTACAGTGCCACACACTACACATCTGAGCTATGGAAGCACTGGTACAAACACCTTTCAAGTGTGAATTGTTGGACTACCTACCTACCTACCTACCTACCTACCTACATAACAGATGATAGGAGTGCAACATGAGACCTATTTACTTGTTTCTGATCTAGGTCATAAAATATAACATTGCATGTAAATGATCATAACAGGAAACCGTGGCTTTGGGAATTTGTAGGCCCAAATCGTCATATTTAATTAACCTGAGAACTTTAAATGTTGGGATGTTGCCCTTGAGACAACATAACATATGGTACCTGGTTGAGCTGTGAATGCAGTGGATCAGTAGGCTACATCTGCTCTGGATTACCTTTGCTCGGCTTGGACCTGTGAGGCAGCAGGTCAAGGGCCGTGAAGGGGACGGTGAGGCTGGTGGACTGCACCGCCGCAGGCTGCTGAGCGCTGCCCCACAGATGACAGCGGAGCTGGGCGATGCCCTTCAGGGCGGCGCAGCACTCGTTTTCCACCCCGACCAGGGGCATCAGGAGGACCACCAGAGAGCCGACCAGGACACACAGCAGCGGGCCCCATCCTCCCAGGACTCGGCCACTGGTGTAACGCCACACCGTCACAGCAGCCATGATGCTCCCAGATTAAATCGTCCATCCTCCGTCGTCGACGCGGTGGCCCATGTAGGCTGTACCCACACCGGCTAGGAGGGCCGGCGGCCGGCGGACAGGACGGAGAGCGCGGCCACCATGACAGCGGAGAGTCGGAGACACCGCGGGGGCTTCACCTCAGGTCTCCACCTCCAACAGCTCGTCTGTCTCCCTGCGTGCGACTCTAAACGGAAAACAAACACTAAACTCACCGCTACTTCACTCAAACATCGACTTCGTGTCGGCGTCAGCTCCGTTGTGTACAAAATATACACATCATCTCCTCGGGCCAGACATGTGAAGAATCTCGAACGCCATTGGTCAGAATGTTAATAAAGGACGGCGCTGATTGGCTGAAAACACAGCAATACAGCAGATGGTTCGTAACCGTCTCTGATTGGATAAAGGTTGGGACATTTTGCCCAAAGTTTAGTCTTTTAGGAAATACAACGCACTATCCCACAGAGCAGTAACTTGGTGAAATACAACCCTCACTGAACATCTTTATCATTTTAGATTATAGATTATTTTATAATTTTTTTTTTTCAACTGATATAACTCATACAACCACAGAGTTATGATAACTAAATCTATTTCTCACAAACAGGTGGTGCAAAAACTCATGAAACCTGGATGCTCTGATATTTTGGGACTGATATGTCATTTTGTGACTGAAGACAAGTAGAAAGTACAGTACTACAGAAAAAAGTTATTGCCTAGCAATGTGTGTGTTTAATTTCACTTAATTTGCATGAAGGAACAGAAGATAAAGTTGTTGTTTTTTGACAAATTTAATCAATTGCTCAGTAGTTCTTTTTTATTTATTTATTTATTTATTTATTTATTTATTTAATTATGCAGCTACTAACACCAAGATCTTCAGTTTACCACTTGTTCCTCCTCTACCACTTTAGAGGGAACAGAAGAGGGCAGTATTGCTCCGTTATGCAAATATCACTGTCATGGTGCAGCATATCCACTGAAGACCCCAGTAGCCATTTGACCTCCCAGTCATTACAATGGAGATTATAATGAAGTTTTGAATGCGGTAAAAATGAATCAGTATTTGGATGAAGCACGATTAAGAAATGCCTCTTGCCTTTTGTTTCCTCTCTTTCATGTACCATTTTCTAATCTTTCAGTTCTATTTATATCGGTGTTTAATGTCCTTGATGTTCAGTTTTTGTTAGGCTTTATGGATTTTTCAAAGGCTTCTATTTCTATCTTTTTTTATGTGTAATCTATGTCTAGTGTTGTGAGACTGCCTTGATAGAAATCACCACCAGCTGTGAACAGCCTGTGTTGATGAGGACTGATTTGTGGCTGTGAGCCAAAGCCAACAGTGTTAGGCATTAGGCTGTGGCTCTGCAGTAACACGCTGTCCTCACAGACTCTGCAGGGAAGTTATGAATGAACAACCACGTAGATGACTGTGTGAGCAGTTTAGAGATTCAGTGGGTCTGTCTGAAATTTGGGCTTTTGCATTTGTCTGTGTTGCACACTGTGCACTATGTGAGACCTGGAGCTGCACACTAACATCATTTACCACCACAGAGTCCCTCTGTGCTGCACTGACCCACAGCAGTTTCACCTTGGAGGATAATGGAGCAGCCTGTTTGAATGTACTTGAGCTGCATTATTTCTTTATTTCTGTTATTTGCCCTCTGTCACACGCAAATCTCAGAGCAATGCAAAGGCTCTAGCAAATTATATAGAAAAAAAAGAAAGATAGATAGATAGAAAGAAACCTTGAGGGAATATTTAATCAACATGCCACTAATGATTAACTGTGATGGGTGGAAAGACGGCTGCAGCCTGTGGGACACTAGCTCTGCATTTTGTGTGTTGCTCAAATCAGACTTGGTGCTGTATAATTTCTTTGCCACTGAATCACAATCTTTTTACCTTCATTACTTTTTGGCTTGGAAGCAGCTTTCTCTGTGTCATGTATGAAACCAGGCCTTCAGCTGGTTGCAGTGGGAAGATAGAAGGCAAAGAGATCCTTTAATTTATTGTTCTCTTCACAGCAAAAATGAAAGTGATAATCTTAAGACCTACACATTATATAAGATGTTGTTGATTATTATTGCATGCAAAAATCTGATAAATTATGCATTATGAACAACACGTATATGCTCCATGAGCTACATGTAGCCACATACAAGGTGACCAAAGCTCTGTTGATTATTTTCCTAATTCAAATTGAAAGGACTCTCAGAGAGTTGAAACAAATGAAATACTTGCAAATGTTGATAAAACGAACCCAAAACATTACAGTGATAAAATTTCTAGTTTGTCTGCAGCGATCTGCACTGAAAACAATGCATCTGTATGAGCTAACATCAAAATCTGTAATGTAGATGAAATGGAGTATCACTTTAGTATCATTACTTTAGCTATCCTTATTATCTAAAATGACAGAAAAGTAACATATTTTTGATCATAATCAAACCTCCAGAGGCAGCAGAGAGTATGACACCAGTGGGCGTCTCAAAGCCTTCCTGGGTTTCCTTAGATCAGGCTGTGACTTTTGGATCTCTTTGATTTTTTTCCCCTCAAGTTTTCTTGAAAAAGTCAAAACCTGCCATTTAGCTTAATAAGGTTTTCTGAGAAGCTAACATTGTAATTGTGATAGTGTCTTCAAAGAGAATCCCCATCCTTCCTTTTTTGTTTTTTTTGTTTTACTGTAATGCTGTTCTCGAGGAATTAGGTGTTTTCTTCTGTAAATTGAGGTTTTTAACAGAATGAGCAGATGCTGAACTAACATGAGGCACCAACTTTCCTCCTCTCTTGGATCCTGTTTTTTGGCTGCTGCCCAATTATTTACAATCCAAATAAGCATTAAATCGTTGACATCTTGGCCACTTCTTCATTTCCACAATAGTTGAATTTAGGTCCTATTTTAGTGGAAAAGCAAAGTCTAATATGGCAGAGAGAGCAACTGATCAAGGAGAAACGATGGCATGAAATGAATGGCCCTCTGGTCATACTGTGGACTAATTCTATGCCCATCTGGCATATGCTCACATGAGCTAAAACCCCCTCAGCTGTGGAAACAGATAAAACAGCACGGGACTGCAGTTAAAATTACTAATGAGCCATTAAACGCCCCACATCACTTTGGGATTATCATCAGAATGGAACCGTTTCATGAAAAGTTAGGTGTCTTCCTTATCTTCAATGCATGCCTTCACTATTGCCTTTATCTCCTGTATCAGTGCTGTTAAATGACTGTGATGCATGGGACATGATTTACAAGCTTTCTCATTAACCTGTGTATTAAAACTTCACTGAATATTTAGCAGATTTTATCGCTACATGCATCAGCATGACCCTCACACCAGCTGACATGTTAACGTGAAGCACATTCAAGATGACCTGTCAAAGTCTATTTTTAAAAATAACACCCTGTCTTTTCACTACTTGCAGGAACTCTGCTTCAAGAGGTAGAAAATCCATCTGCCCACCTGGGAAAAAAACCCGCGACCTGTCAGGGCAGGAAATAAATCCCTCTGATACAGACGCTTCGCCGCCTCCCCTACCAGCTCTCCTCTCTCCAGCCTCTGTGGAGCCGTCAGTCTGCTTGCCTTTCTGTCTGAGAAGGGGCTTTGTTCTGGGTGACAGAGCTGGGTGTCAGCGATAGAGAATCACGTTAAACAGTCAGAGGGAGAGGGATGGTGGCTCTCTTTCCACTCTCTGAGTATGGATGGCTCAGAAAGCAAGGATGAGGGTGGGCATAAAATGGATGACAGAGTGAAGGAGAGCTGCACTGGGAGCAACAACTGTCAGCATCCAAAATACCTATCTAAATGGAGGGTTTGCTCCAAAATGCAAGATCCACACACTCCATGGGGAGACTGACAAATGCTGCTAACCCAACGACTGTGGTGGTCAGGATATCTTGTTTTTCTCTGGTGACAGAGGGCAGAGTGTTGCTTTTGTTTGGCCAGACGCTCCTCTGTGAAATCAGACAGAGATAAAATACACCTGCAACAAAATAACTATAGGTTAAAAAGTCTCTAAACTGTGTGACAACAACAATAATCTGATGTTTCCACCACACGTCTCCCTTTGACCCAGCCGCCCGGTGAGTCTCAGTGTGTGCTGACGCTCCCCCCAAGCTGCCTCAGCTGGAAGGAGCTCAGAGCAGGTTGGAGGAAAGTGAAGACATGTGGCACACCTGTGGCGACATCCCCGGGTGTCAAACAGGTAATTACTGGAGCTCTGTCCCTGCAGTCCTCTCTGCACTGAGAAAGGGACCACTGTCCACAACAATGTCATACTCGGATGATTAAATTCTGCTCCTGATGAAGGCCTGAAACAGGTGATGATGGGGTTATTTTGTTGTTGCTTTTTTTCGTGTTTGTAATGTGCAGTAGAGGCTATAATGAACAAAAACAGTTGCAATGTAACTATCACATTCAAAATACATACAACACCAACATTAAATACAACCAGCAAAAACATACAAATAAAATGTATCTTCTAGTGCACAGAAATTGTAAATAATACAACTTTTATTAATTTATTGTGGAGGCTTCTCTTCCACCAAGTGTAGTCCCAGACAGATGCCCTCTATAATGGCCAAATATGTAGGCTACTTACTTTAATCCAAACACTCATCTTCAAATATAACATCACCCCTGAGAAGCTAATCCCCTCCACATTAAAGCTGTACTCTAAAATCATAGAATCATTTAGTTTCTTTCTTTCTTTCTTTCTTTCTTTCTTTCTTTCTTTCTTTCTTTCTTTCTTTCTTTCTTTCTTTCTTTCTTTCTTTCTTTCTTTTCTTCATTACATACATTGTAATGATCAGCACTTTATTCTGACATCTGACTCCTTGTCATTAATTTCTTCTTCCCCGTTTTTTACTGTCACACAGCAAATTATAGAGGTGGTTCAGGCAGACAACTCACACACGAAAGTAGGCCTATCCCGGAGGCTACTATTCAACACACCCTTAAGTTTGTATGTTTAATCTGTTCATTCTCCACCCTGGCGCTTCATCTCTGCTGCAAACACTGAACACTTGCTGCTACTGCTTCTGTTACTCATCTGGCATTTTTTCTAAATAAGCTGTCCAACCAACAATCTGCCTGACGCACGTTCTTCATGAAGATGTAGCTGAGTCGCCTGATTGAACTTACGTAAATCTCACTGAGGAAATAAACTGTTGCAATACATAAACCAAATGAATGACTGATGATTTATTTTATTCAATGAATGGCTGTGCAGTAAAAACAGAAACAGAGAGGGAGGTTGTGTGAATGCTTTTTTTGCTGCAGAATAGCATTGAATAGTAGCCTAGAAATCTAGACGCACCCTAGCAGCAGCAAATATATTTGCTCCGTATAGGTGTACATTTTAATGATATAGTCTGGCTTGTCAGGCTAATTGAATAGCATATGATTTATTAAATTCAAGATCCTATCTGTCTGTTCTCTTTTCGGGTTTTCACGGCCCCCTAAAGAGAAACATTTAATACCAAAACATGGTTAATGAACACATAAAAGCCACTGCTTTGTGTGTGTGTTAAAGGGAAATATGATTTGTTTTGTGGCAAATGACAGCCAGGTTTTTGCATGTGATGTTTGGTTTTGGTAATAGACTTGATGTGTTCAGCACTGTCCTCAGATGTAGCACACAAAGTCAGATTAGACATTGTCCCTCAGGTCCTGTGTCCTTGTCAGGTCCTGCAGGCCTGTCACCCACCGCAGGGTCTCAGCGGCACCAACAGGTGAGTAGATGATCCGCTGGAAAGACAGGAAACAGACATAATTAGCTCTCCACTGAGGGGCAGCCATTACCAGAGACCTCCCTGAGGCGCTTCTTGCTGTTTCATTTATTATCTCACTTCCACACTGGCCTGTGCTGTTCAGAGGAGTGGGTGTGTGAGCCACTAGCTCTGTCAGACGTACCAATTCCAGCACTAACAGGCACATCTTACAACACACGGCGATGACTTAGCAACCGTGGGCGGCTCATTATTTTCTTCACCCACCAAGAGATGACTGGCTGGTGACTTTGTTTGGTTTCTTTGGTAACGTACAAGGCTGTATGAAATAAAATATTGCTCCTTGTAACATGATTAAATGCAATACTACTCCTGGATGACAGCGTCTGCTTGTGCGTCCTCCCTGTAGCTGTTTTGTAACTCGTTTCTGAGACTTTGCAAAATTACTGATTGTGTCATGGAAAACTAATCACACTGTCTAAGTGCAAAAGCTCTCACAGACACAGCTCCTGTTTGGATGCCTTTGAAATGGGCCTGTCAACAGTCAGTTATGTGCAGTATGTTAGTGTTTCCAAGCGATGTTTCAGTGATAACCCCAAACTAAAATGCATAAGGATGATTTAAATACATAGCAGCAAGGTAGGAAAGGTGTGAACTGGCAACATCAGTGTTTCTTGGAGCCATGTTTTTGGCAGGCTGGCTGCAAGGCTCTGTCAGTCAGTCCAGCACTTTGCACCAGAATAAAACAACTCACACAGATTTGCCTGAAATTTGTCCAGACATTCGTAGTCTTCAGAAGATGAATGCTAATTAGTTTGATTGTCCCCTGACTTTTCAGTGGGGGTGTATGTTTGTACCCAAAGTCCTACCTTAAAGCAGAAGTAAGCGATCCGGTCGTTTTGGCTAACTTCTTGTCAGCCGATGGAGTTAGCAGTCCCCGCCCTCGTCCCTACGTCACCACATTCGCGTGCATCCCTTGGCTGCACACACAGAGAGGACCGCCCCTTTATGCCGTTCTCTCTCCTCATTGGATAAAGGTTGTAGGATACAAGGAAAGTTTTCTCCTCAGCTTACAGCAGAACAGAGTGACTGACAGACCCGTGTTTCGGACCAAACACTCTATATGAGTGATTGCTGTTGGAAGATATAACTATTTAAGACTTATATTAACACAAATATTCCGCTTACTTCTGCTTTAAGGTCACCAGTTCAATATTCTGTTAACAACACTGTTCTGGTCACATTTGACCTGTTTCCAAAACAAAATATTCAATAAATATCAATCGTTTTCTCAACAAACTTGATCCTAACTTCTGTCTGTCTTGACCAGCCCAGTCAATGGTCATCGAGACGGCTTACTTTCTTAACCTTAACCCCAATAAGCTGATAAGTTCTCTCAAGTGAAGGCCTATTACACTGAGAGTCACACAGTAGTGCTGGTGAACAGAAAACCCCTTTGATGAGTTCCCACAATAGCCCATGTCACATCGAGCAAATACGAAGCAGGGGAACATTTCTTTTCTTTTAATGTCCCTAATTTGTGCTATAGAGTTAGAGATCACAGGACACTGGGACAGCAGACAGGGAATCTAGGACCCCCCCCCCCCCCGCGTCATACATCTTCCTCAACTTAATTTTTTACGGTAATTTGCTATTGGTAAGCTAATATGATGATGACTATGGCAAACCTAAATGTCAGCATCATGTAGACATTGTGGACTCTTATTGCAAGTAAATCACTTTTGCTTTTGCCTTTTTCAGAAGATCTGAAAGTGAAATTCAGCTGCTTCAGTCTGAATTCAGTCTATTCATCTGAAAGACAGGTGAGAGCACCAGATGTAAAAAGCTCTCATTTGAAAACTTCCCATGACAGAGATCAGTGTTGCTGGCAGGTGGTTGGCTATTTGTGCTCCAGAGGCATCCTGCGCCAGCATGTCTAATTAATCATTGTGGGGGCCCATATGGTAATCATACAGGGATCCCATCTGGAGGTTGACTTCAACATGTTAAATAAAAACAAATAGCCAGCGGCAACTTCCTCTCCGTCCTTTCCCTCCAGCTTTGTATTTACATGTCAGCGTCTGCCAGAGCTCTCACAGTCCTGCACACTTCAGAAGACACAGACAGAGGCGTGGAACCAGCTGAGAGCGAAGGAAAGTTTCTCTCTCATTAAAACTTTCCCCCTGACATTTTTATTCTAAACATACTATCATTTGAAATTGTTGTTATTATGTCACAGATGGACTGATTATCATCTAACTAATATTTGAGAGCCACATGTTGTGATACTGTGATTACACACAGAAATCCCATGATCATGAGCCGAGGTCAGTTTGAGGATTAGAGTTGTTAATTGACTTTTTCACTGCCATAGGATCTGTCTGATCACTCTAACAGGATTTGGTTAAAAGCGCCACAGATGATCACATAAAACCACAGATTCTAGATTATTTATGATATTTCTGCTCTATCCTATTAGTTAGATTTTTTTTTTTTCATATAAAAGCTTTTTTTCAAATAAATGCTTCAATGCAGAATATTTATTTTGGGATCCATGATAATCTGAAATAATAATGATAATAGTAAATGTTTAGGAAAGGCAAAGTGTATCTTTTGAATGTACTATGACATGGTACAAACACATTCACAGGGTAATCTTTTCCACAGTGAGTGAAATGCCAAGAGTGTAAAATTAACATATTCAGTGGATGCATTAGTCAGTCCTCCTTTTCTAGACATCTGTTTTCACTGTGTATACATACAAAGATAACACAAAATACTGTGTATACGGTACTCTACTTTATAACAAGGAGGCAGATACCCTCCTGTCTGCGCCTTATGTTATAAAGGGAGTGTTGTTCTTCTTATTTCCGGTGTGCTGATTAACGTTTTAAAAACCAAGCCTATTTTTAGGCCTTTTCTCGGGTAAAAAAGGTCAATGGCACCAAGTCAGTGAGAAAAGCAGAAACAGCTTCTCTGCGGCCTTTCAAGTGTTTTGTTCTCAGCTACTTCTGCACCACACCTGCAGAAGAGCTGGCCCCTGAAATGTCCACTGTGTCACAATGACAGAGCAGTGAGTGAGGACAAATCATGAAGAGAAATACATGGCCACTTTATTATTAGCAACTCCTGTTCAAATGCTCTAGTGCAAAAATCTAATAGGTCAATCTTGTGGCAGCAAGTCATTGTGTTTAGTTGTGTTGTTACAGACAAGAAAACAGTTTACAACAGAGAATGTGAGAAACATGGAAATGTTAACAACAGCTGAAGGAGGAAGCTTCTGGTAGGCAAGGGAGGCAGGGAGAGCAGGCCAGCTTAATGGGAGGACTGGATGGCAGACTGGTTCATAGGAAGGGAGGGCAGGCCGGGGGGGGGTGGTGGTTGGCGCAGAGAGATGGAGCTCTGGTGGATCTGTGGAAACACAGAGAGCGTGCGAGACACCAAGGCCAAACTACAAAGTGCAACAGATAATGATGCCACTCCTGACAGCTAAGATCCGGAAACTAAGGCCACTAATTCACAAAGGCACCAACACTGGACAACAGAATGAGTCTTGGTTCCTGCTGCAGCATTGGGATACTAGTCAGAATAAAGAGCCTGAACAACATGAATGCGTGGATTCATCCCGCCATGTATCAGTGGTTCAGGCTGCTGGTTTGGGCTCCTTCGTACCAACTGGGTATCATTAGACACCACAGCCTACCAGAGCATTGTTGCTGACCAGGTCCATGCCTTTATGTCCACAATGTACCCATCCTCTCACAGCTACTTGACATGACACAAGATTCAAGTCTTCTCAAACTCTTCTAATATGATCTAGAGTCACCAGATCCCAGTCCAACAGAGCATAGTGGCAGATTTGCATCATGAGTGTTTAGCCAACAAATCTGCAGCAACAGTGGTATACTAAATGTATATTAGTTGTGTTTACATGATGCTGATTCCACTAGGAGTAACTGTATGAGTGTGTGGTTTTGTAGGACAGTAAGACATGTTGGGCTAAGATACAATAACAGGAAGGCGTGGGAAAGTGAATTACAAGGAAACCGGAAGTCCCTGCCTTATGCTTTGGGAGAGTGCAGCGGAAACCTTTGATGAGGGTATAAATACAAGTGGGGGTTCAGCTTCTTTGCAAATAAACATCTTTTGAATCCACAGGCTGCAGACTCAGTCTCATCCGCTGACGAATGCTATCATGTTAAATGGACCAAAACCTCTGAGGAATGGTTCCAGCCCTTCGATGAATCTATGCCATGATGAATTGCGGCAGCTCTGACGGCTAGAGGGGGTCCAGTGTGGTACTGCAAAGGTGTACCAGAGAATGTGGCCGGTGAGTGCATAATATATGTGTGTGGAGTTTTGTATATCTGCTGTCAGAGTTAACATTAACAAAATGCTGATAATCTGCAATCCCTGCCTGGAATATAAATTTGTCTATGACCGTAAGATTGCTTAAAAATCCATTTGGTGTAAGGACAGCATGATGATATTAATGTTTAGTTTTGCAGCTGTTTGATCATAAACTACACAAATCATAGAATATGTTATAAATGTAGTGGCACTAGAGAAAAGGAGGATTGGTTTTCACTAAAGATAATTCATCCTGGAACAATGACTGCCTTTATGAATTGCAGTTCATTCAGCAGTTATTGATACAATATATTTTCGCCTAATTTGGTCCACTGTTTGACCAACTGCAGCAACACTATGCCCAGAATCACAGCACAAGCAAAGCTAAAAATAATCCTATTGCCACTGGCTTTTTTCCTATAGCAGGGGAAAGCCAAAGTTGCCACAACTCTAGAGGATGACATTTTTCCACTCAACATCAAACTACTGGCCTATTTTAAAGAGGCTCAATGACAGTCAGTGATGCTCATGTCACACTGAGAGTCAATACTAAACTGCCAATCACTGACTGAAGGTGAAGGTGAGTCTGACATGAGAGCAGTACATATTCAAATTTATCTTGACATTTGTTTATTGCCATGAAAGGTTTACAACATGATCACAAATGACTTTCTGAACCTTTTTAGTGAGTCTCTACTGTCTGAATCATTGTCAGTCTTTTTGCACCCACAACAATTTTAAATAAAAAAAAAGACTGTTTCACCCATACCTGTTGTTGATATAACTGCACGAGTTAGACATGGGCAGTTGGTGGGTGTGTGCTTCTTTGTGTCTGCGGACAGTTGTGACACGACAATAGCAAAACTTTACAGTGAAGATAATGAGGAGTTTGAAGATGGGTGTGGCCCAACCCTTGAGTACTGAGTGTCCATGAAAGTAAAAATAGACTTATATGAACGTCAGCATGGGTACTGCAGCCGCAGCAGTCCCATCACACATATCGGATCACTCCAAAAATGCTGTAAAACCATTATAGTTCTAATGGTAACAGGAAGAACAGAGATGTATGAAGTTACAACATCACTTCCTGAGGTTAATGCCACATTTTAACCCCTGATTGCTATCTATTTCTGATACTGTAATTCAAAAACTCGGCCCATTTTAATCTTGGTTGTGGTGATGGATTTTAGGTAAGCAGATTTATGCTGCATCTCTGCTACACTCTAATCTATATAATGGGTTTCAAGGAGAAGACACTAACGTTGTCATAATGCTCAAGTTACTTTACAGTACAGTTCAAATGGCACTCGGGCTGGCAGGAGAGGAACCTGATACATCACAGCAAAGGACCCTTCATTGGACTGCAGGAGAGGAGGGGGGAGACCTGGTCCGATTGCAGGGATAAATGTTGAGTGTTGCAGGTTTTGAAGGCTTGAAAAACAAACTAGGAGATTGATATCAAGATGTATATCACACAGGAAAGTTTCATAAGTGACTGTCGTTGCTATTGAAGACAAATTGTTTCAGCATCAGCCTGTAGATGAAGAATGAACTCTGTGAATCTCTGTATACATTCATCAGTGGTGCAGAGAAAGTGAATGAGTATTAGTCAATGTTAGAGTGTATGGATAGAAATATAGAAATAACCACAGTTGTAACTTTATGGGGCAGGAGGGATGTAAAAGATTGATAGGATTATTGATCAGGTCATTTCTTTCCGTTACATGTCATGGAAATTTCCCACAGTGAGAGGTTGACAGCTGAGACAAAACATTACCAGTTAGTTTCCACGTCATCCATACGCAGTTCCTCTCCAAATGTCAGTGAGTTATGCAGTGATTGCTCAACGAGAGAATCATCTGTTCAAAGCCTGAAAACCTACATCCACAATATCTAAGGTTCATGTCAGATGTTTCTGGAAAGAACATGAACGTATTGCCCAAAATGTGAGAGGCATTACTAACATACAGAAGCTTATTACGTTTGTCTGTTCCTATGAGCTTTTGTGATGGCTTGTCTCTCCTTCAGTTCCTGTATCACAGTATTTGCAGAGATGCAAAATGAGAAAAAATGGTTAAAATTGTTTTTGTTTTGTTATCTAATACGCAGTAAATGTTGGTATTCAATTTCTTACAGCAATGGAGTTATAACTCCAGAGCCAGTTATTACTGAAGAGACACATTTATTAGTGCACTGTGCTCAAGGAGTAGGAAATGAAAAAAATAATATGGTTTCTGTATTCTGAATCTTGATAATTTTCTATATATTATTAGTAGCTAGGTCACAGCACAGTGCCTCCATCACTTTACACTGTAACTCTGCAGGGTCTGTGCAAAAAGTCAAATTGAACATAGTGCTTTATTTATGGTAATGTGACTGTTGTGTTCAGGTTCCCTCCTCTTTGTTGAGATCGGAGTAGCACAGTTTGAGCTTCCATCAGGATGTTGGAGGTGCTTGAAATAAAGTCATCGGTTGAAAGATTGCCTCCCTCTTCCTACTGTGCTGCGCTGCTGAACCCAGGGTGTAACTGTGCTCAGATCCACTGCACTAGATTTTCTGTGTGTGAATGTTATAATGTAAATTGTACTTTGTAGTGCCAGTATATAACTGTATTTCAATTATCCCTTGTAAAAAATGTTTTTTTGTTGTTGTAAATAGGATTAGGAAGCAGAATTGCCTGTAGGTCTTTATCAAAGTGCAAAGGAAGCTGAAATATACAGTATCCTTGGAGTTTCCTCAGAGGGTTTGCTGTGAACCGCCCTGAGAAAGCTAATACCTGGTTATTGTGCTTGTGCTCGATTATTTATAACCTCAACCTTCATTAGGAAATCCAATCTACAGGGCACTGACAGGTCTGCATGGCCTCCATGGTGAAAGTGATTTAGCTGAAATACATCTAAATAGGTCAGGTTGGCATGCTGCATGCAATTAGATAGTTTTTCATTTACCAGAGTGCACATTCTGCGGTGAATGTGTGTTGTTTTTTTCTGTCTCTAATTGGAGAGTCTCATTCATTTTTTGACAGCAGTAACATCCTCGTAGCGGAGTGATGCACAGACTGTCAGTAATACAATCTGCATTATCATCAACATTGTATACTGAATATTATATTCTTACAGTATTTAATATGTCTCAGATAGTTCAGTAACAGTGTAAAAACAACAAAAAGCAGTTGATTGAATCGTTGTGTTAATTATTCATGATTAATATCATTGTTTCAGAGAACAACAGTGCATGTCTGACTCAGCCACTTCATAGATTAGATTTACTGCTATTCTTTGTTTCAGCCAAGTGTTTTGAAAGAAAGGGCTACAGCGTAAGAGGGAAATACAAAAGGCAAACACATTAAGCATTCAGTGGTGGGATGCCTCTGCAGAGCCCAAGAAATTTTTCATAACATATCATTACTTGCAATATCAAAGAGACAGAAGATGAATTATGTGATATGTCTAGAAGCGCTTATTAGCACCAGCACACACACACGCACACACACACACAATGCAGAATCCTTTTATTAGAGGGGGATGTCAGCAATAGAGTTAATGTTGTGTATAAACTGCATTTGAGACTGCTTCATTCTCACTTTAAAGGCTCTGCACAACACACAGGTGTTTTCAGCGATGCTGGTCCACTGGATCTCTGCCTAGGTTGAAAATGACCAGAGTGATGTTGGGAGTTAGATCTAGTGATAATGTGAGCCCATAGGAGAAGGTAATCAAGAGGCCTCCACAGCCTAATTAATTAAATTCATGGTTTACAGTGACTGTCTAGGGTCTCTGTTATGGTAGCTCTTTACTGTGAAATATAGCAATAAGTGCATTTACGGACATTTAACTGTCTGAGACTAATGGTCTTCTAATGCTGTAGTTTTATTATTTTTTATCATCATGAAGCAGGTGACAGTTTAGGGTTTCATTTCATTTCAATTCATCAGTTTGTGCTTTTGTTGGAGGAAAGAACAAAGGTAGCTATAAAGATATATATTTTAATTTTTTTTTATTTTATTATATTGTTTGGACCCAAATATTATTGTGAACTGTTTGTTTCAATAAACTAACTTTCATAACCAACTAACAAACTAACTAGCTCAGTATGGAATTTGACGTAAATGCATTACTATGATAATATGACATTTTATGTATTTTTTCAACCTTTCTTTTAAAATAATGTCTTTATCTCCCTCTAACTAATCAGTTTTTTATCTTCTGGAAGTAACCTCCCCATCACTCCCTTTGCATGCCTCTGTGTGAGTGTGTGAGTGGGAGTAGGTGTGCAGGAGTCAGAGCAGATCCAGACCTGCTGCTCCTCATCACCATCATCAAACTCTCCAGAACTCTACACAGCTTTGTCACGACCGCACTGCCAGCTTGTAGCTCCTTGCTATTCTGCTTCAGTCCATTACCTACCGCCTGTATCCCAACCCCCAACCTTTGCCTCATCTCCCCCCTGTAATTTCAGCACTGGCCTCCTCTTCTTGCCTCGTTGCTGGACTCTGCAGCACCATCATCTCCATTACTATCTTCAGTAAGTTATCTTAATCTACAGCTTCCTCTGCCCTTTATCTGTGCTTATACCTGGGGTCACTATAGTTCAGAGACCTTCAGCAGTGGATGGTTGTGGTTGAATGAGTAAATCCGGTTGTCTGTTTGGATCAATGCTGCCTTCCTCACTCATGATAACAAAACAACTTCACTGAGCAACATCTGTGTCTCTTCCTCTTGCAGCTGTTCTTGCTGCTGCTTCCTCGAGGTCAGGAGAAACATGGAACGCTGTGAACGTTTGCATCTGCCTTGATGATAATGACTCCATGAAACAAACAGGACAACCATGGACGGCTGATTGAGTCAGTAATGATGGCAGCGCTGTTCTCTGACCTGTGTTTACAACAGCTGTTGCTTTTTGTCTGTGCTATTAGAAACATCTGCATTATCTGAGGTTGAAATATCAAATCATTGTGTTTACAGTGTGAGACACTCAACATTTTGTGGCCCAGCACTCTTTCCTCTGCTGTCTGTTTGAACCAACACATCTGGCCAATAACATGCATCTGGCAAAAAAAAGAGAAACAGAGAAAAGAGAAAGATTGCAGACTCTCAAGATCACACTTGTAATGTGCAACACTTTTCTCATCAGAGGGGTGGGTCAGTAGAAGTTTAGTTTAACACTTCTAACCAAGATGGGTGCTCACTAACCCAGAGGAAATGGCTCAACGCTTGCTCAGACAAAACTGTGGTTCTCATTTCAGCCTCGTTTTACACGTGAGTCATGTTTTTTCCCAAACAATATTTAAATCTGGATTATAATTCAGTGAGTGTGTGCCTATGGGGTTCTTTATTTGCTCAGATTAGATCAACCTGAGATGCATGAATCTAGAGGCTGGGATGAGAGTAGATTGAGTTCACAGAAAGACCGCTCTGATTTCTCTGCCTGAGAGCAAAAAGAGCCACAAAAAGTTGAGATAATCTAAGAATTAATTTAGAGCTCAATGAGGTCTCTCTTTAAATGAGTCGTTATATAATATTGAGATTTTGTGCACCTTTTTGTTCCTGAGAAAAGAAAACGAGAAAAAGGAGAAATAAGTCTCATTTTGGTTTCACATGGATTGAAAAGTTATTTAGAAGAAATTAATGAAAGACTACTCAGATCTCTTCTCCAATTTTCTTCTCCTCTTGGAACATGCAGATGCCTCAAAATGCAGTACTGAAAGCATTGGGGGGATGGAAGTGTTGAGAAACCATTCAGTCAGCTGATATTGGGTAGTTTGGTGTTTCTGACACATATAGAGGAAACAGAGCTCAACCCTGTCCACACAGCTCTGACAACCACAAAGACAGCAGCAGCAGAAGGTCTGTCCTGAAGGTATGCAGATTTAATTACTGTATGTTATCTGATTATATCAGATTTTTCAATTTTTTTTAAATTGAAAAATCTGATTATATTATTTGAAAATTGAATAGAATCATTTAAAATCATTTTCTTGTTCTTCCACAGAGATCTCAATACTAAAGGAACAATGGAGGATTATCAATACAATGACTACGACTACAACTACACTGAAGATTTGACTCCACACGAGGAACCAGTTTTTACTACGCACAAATCGATGTGTATGCACGAGGCCTTGTGTGTGTCTTTGCTGGTGGTCGGTGTCATCATTTTCCTGCTGGGCTTCATTGGGAACGCCCTGGTCATCTGGATTGCTGGCTTCAAGATGAACAAGACGGTCAACACCACCTGGTACCTGAGCCTCGCCATCTCCGACTTCATCTTCTGCTGCTTCCTGCCGTTCAACATCGCCTACATGGTGATGGAGGAGTGGATCTTCGGCTACTTCATGTGCAAGTTCACCTCCTCCGTTATGTTCCTCAACATGTTCAGCAGCATCTTCCTCCTGGTCGTCATCAGTGTCGACCGCTGTATCTCCGTCATGTTTCCAGTTTGGGCCCAGAACCATCGCACCGTTAAAAAGGCATCTGTTGTCGTGGTGCTGGCCTGGATTCCTGCTGTCGGTCTGAGCATTCCCTCTGTGATCTTTCGGGACCTTGGTTCCCACCTCGGTAGGACTGTTTGCCGCAACAATTATACCGCAAACCAACACAGTCACAAGATTGTTGCACTGAGCCGCTTCCTCACAGGATTCGTTGTCCCTTTCATCATCATCATCATTTGCTACTCTGTCATCATCTACAAACTTCGCACCAACAGGATGACTAAGTCTACTAAACCCTTCAAAGTGATGAGTGCATTAGTCGCTGCTTTCTTCATCTGCTGGCTGCCCTACCATGTGTTTGTCCTGCTTGAGCTGAACCCCCATAAGTACGACCACAATATTGTAGCTGCTGGACTCAAAATAGGCACCTATGTGGCAGCAGGGAACAGCTTCCTCAACCCAGTTCTGTACGTTTTCATGGGCAACGACTTCAAGCGGAAGTTCATGAGATCTGTGGTCTCAAACATGAAGAACGCGATGGGAGAGGAGTGCCGCACCACCAGCCGATACCTGTCCAGGTCCAGCTCTGTGGACGGAAGAGCTTCCACACACATCTAGAGGTGTCATTCATGTAGCAAGAAAAATGCTCTTTTCAAAGGTGCAGTTGATAAACAGGACAATTAAGATGTTAAATCAAATTTATACTGATTCACACTGAAAATGAGCATTATTGTCGCACTTTTCTGCTCTTGGCAGGATACAGATCTGCTATTCAACTGCTCACAAACTGAAGAATCAAGCTTGAGCCAACATCGAAACACGTACTTAGCTCAGTTAATGTTGCACCGCACGATGGGTGAAATCAGTCTCATATTGCAGAAATTGTGTTTTCAGAGTAGAATGTAATTTTGCAGGCACTTTTAACAGCTTTAACAGCTGTTTGTAGTTGTAAGTTTAGTTAATAGTAATAATAATAAATAAATTGGCTTTAAAATATATTTCAAACTAAAATGTATCATCATTATCTTTTCTCTTTTGACACATTTGTGATTGTTGTAAATTTAAGGAGAGGTGGACACACACATCCAAGTAAAAAAAAAAAAAGAAAGAAAGTTTTTTGTAAAGTTGGCATTGAGACGACATCTGAAGTGAAATGATAAGATGTTAAGTGTGAGACTAAAGTGACAATAGTATTAGCAAGAATTATTTTTCTCATTTTCACCTCACACGCCTGTGAAACCTCAACTGTGTTTCGCCTTTTAAAAAAGTGGCTGTGGTTGTTATCTCTGCACCACATCATGCAGCCATTTCCGTGCTTTTAGCATGTACATGAAATAAAATGGTGCAGATGGTTGGGGGTTTGTCAAGTAGAGGTTGGTGCAGTGCAGATAGTTATCTTTAAAATTAGAGAAGTAAAGAAATAGCTGGACTCCACTATTCATTGTCTAAACTCTTTTAGACAAATTAAATAACAACTCAGTATAGCAGTACACCGCACACAGCTGTTATTAGAAGTTAAAACCTTTTTGCTTTGTTTTTAACTATTTTTCATGTGTAAGAACTGTACAGTGAATGTGATTTGTGCAATAACTGTTTCAATGTTTTTTTTTCTGTCTATATTCTGAAATAAATTGTAACTATTACGACTTGCTCTTCGATATATGTTCTCTAATCTCAAATATTAAGGCATTATTTGCAGTAAGTAGCCTAAGTAAGTAAGTAATCCCCTCTTGAGAAAAGTATTTATTTGTAATTTATCTACAGTTTTCTTAACCCTAATTGGAAAACTGCAGTAAAGGTAATGAGTATACAGTATGTATTTTCAGTCAGAAAATGGGCAGCATCAAATATTTATTATTTCAGAGATACCTCAGTTGTAGTAGTACATTGTATACAGTACAGTTTTATCTATCACCCCTATCACCGCACACCAGCCACCAGAGTAGCTTGTTTTCACATATTTTCAGGCTTCACCAAAAAAAGAAAAATTAAGGCTGAAATAGAAATATGACGAATATGGTAGGCCTATACTGTCACATCTTCAGGATCAAAATGTTCCCTCCCCTGCGGGTGTAGAGACACAGTGAATACCTGTCATGCACAGACTCTCTGTAAAGTAATTTACTTCCTGGCTGCCCACAGAATAAGAGGAAATATATGAAGAATGAGAGTGTGGGTTTTTTTTTTTTTGAATGTTGAAACAGTGGAGGGCAAAGGGACTCCAAAGGTTACACAAAACACTAACGATGAGTCACAGTGTCACAGAAAAACCTTTATTCTTTTTTAAATCAGTATTTTTTTTGGATGTAAACAGCTTCCTTAAAACTCTCAGAACGAATTACTCAAGAATTGTCTTCAAACTCTGTGGTTCCCCTTCGTCCTGCAATCTCTCCCCTCATTGTTTTGGTTTTACAGTCGTCTACAGTCTTCATGATAAGCTTTTACTCTATACTTGTTAAGAGACAAGCATTGAGAGATTAGCATTAGCAGCTCAAGAACCACATGTTGGTTGAGCTCAAAACTGATCAAAATGTAGATTAATCACTGGACTATATTCTTCAGGTGGTCAGAAGCACATTTCTAATTTCATATAGTGCCATCATCAGGGTAAAAAAAACTAATGTGTCCAAAATTTTCACTGCCCCTCTGCTGGCTTCTAGCTCCGTGTGTAGTGCTAATTTGCAAATAAGATGGCGAATATACAGTAAGCACACTGGCACTGACACCATGAAAATATCAGCAGGAGTTAGTGTGTAGCTTCAATCATCACAGAGCTGCTAGCATGGCCGTAGACTCCTGAACCCTCCAATCTGGGCCATGCACAGTGGACCATAAAACAATCAATTTATCTAGTGTATTTATTTTGTTAGGAAATATTATATGTTAATCAGAGAGTCTGAATACTGAATAAAGCACTGCTTTTATGGCTTAATGTGTGCAGCTGAGGCGCCCGGGGAGATCCAGATTTTCTTTGATCTTCAAAAACACGTCACCTTTTAACTAGTCGTTTAATTTAGTAAAAAGAGTAGGCCATGGAGCTTATTTAATGTACTCATTTATTGGGCCTTATCACATTACATTCATTCCATAGAAAATACATTCAAATATAACACCTACGTTCAGAAAGTGCCTGCTTGTCAATGAAAGCGAGAGCCAATAAAGTTTAAAGCATGTGTTAAAAATAGAAACAGCTTCTCCCATTTGCTTGTTGCAATAGAAATATTTTTGATGTGTCAGCACACATTATAAAAATATATATTATATTGAAAATGGAAGTCAGTTAATGTTTTCTGTCTCTCGATCGCCAGTGTTTTCATATATACACACACATACATATACATATATACAGTATGTATATATATATTCATGTATGTCTTAATTATTTATGTTTATGCATATGACATAGCACATTGAGTACCGTTATAAGACGTGCTGTTTGTTGAATCTGAGCATTTTTCATACTTTTGTTAAGATTTTTTTTAATTATGAAGAGTAAAATTTTCACCAGCTTTAACTATTTCATAGCAGTCCTTACAACAAAGCAATAAGAAAAAAAAAAATTCACATTCAGTATGATGAACTAGAAATAAATCTATAACGATCACTACTCCTACAGGTATCCTCCGGTCTGCAACATGAATGTAATGCCTAATTCCTCAGTGATCTTTGGGGCAAGTGTTGCACAGCAAAGTGCTTTTTGGATTTCTGCATCAAGTCCAGTGTTTAGAAAATATATTCACTACCAAATTAGTCATAATGTGCACTGCACACCAGACATAAATAAATGTTGTTGAGATAAATCCTCTTCTCTCCTTGAGTCAGTGCCTTCAAGAGGGATTAGTCGTCTTCTTGAATATGAGGAGCTGAGAATTGAGTTCTCTTCATCATCAAAAAAAAAGAAAGATTTCTCTTACACACAGTAAGTTGAATAACTTACAAAAACTTGGAAACACACAGTATCATCATCCTCAGGTAGTTAAAGCCTGCATATTGCATTTTCCCTCTAACAAAGGGCTAAAAGTTTTTAGGTTTTCAATGAAGTTTGTGTATAAAATAGTTTTATTCTGTAACTGTGATAGCAGCGGAAAATGTAATGTTTTGATTTCTCATAATAGTTATTTCTTTTTTGCGCATAATAAGCTCATTCAACACACTGTGCGGTACTGTATATTACTGTGTACTGTGTTATATGTTTTCAGTCAAAATGTTTTTTTGCTGGCAACAAAAGTCAGATCTCTGTACCCACAGCAATTGACCTTCTTCTCATTAAGGCATGTGCACATGCCGACACAGCACATGTGCATAGAGCAGGATAAGAAGTGCTTTTTGCTCTTTTAACTCAGCCAAAGAGAAAAACAAAGCTCCCCAGTCAAAACTGTCTCTTGTGTCCATGCATGAAGCTGCTAAATTTCAGCACAGAAAAAAAAAACATGGGTAAAAAAAAATGAAAACAGGGGGGTAATACACTGATTTCATCTAACTACAGCTCCAGCCTATGCCTTTTCAGAAAAATAGTTAAAAAAAAAACAAAAAAAACAAACTACTTAAGTCATGTGTCCCTACAAAACATGGTGCAGAACCTGTTGAATGAATAGTTCAAATCAGTGAGGGGAAAGAGGAAACGTGTATCATCTTGGCATATATTCCTCTGGAACTCCAGACATGTTTCTTTTCTTCAAGGCAGCATCTACTGTTCTGATCAGTTCGTTGATGTTTGCTCGCATTTCACTCGTATATGGGTCATATTCAAGTTTTCGCAGCCCAGATCGCTTGAAGTTTCCATCTTTCTGGCCCTCAACGCAGAGCAGGCGGTCCTCAGAAACCTTCAAACCCAGAAACTGGACCATTCCCTTTAGCTGGGAGAACAGGTCTCTCTTCAGTTCCTCAAAGTGGACCACCTGGACTTTTTTCCCATAATTCAACCAGTCCAACGTGTGCGACGCCCACCAAGGGGCATAGTTCTTCACAAACTCGGGCCACTCTGCAGGAGAAACAAGAGCACACAAAATCATTTATGAAGGATATACAGGTGCTTGTTGTTTCAACAAAACTGATGGCACTTGAAACACACAATGTGAAATGTGAAGGCATGTGTGTAATGTTAAAGAATTACACTTGAAAAAGCTGCAAAGAGCCGGTAACAAGTTTCTGTAACTGCTATAAATAAGGCACGTTTATAAAATCACCACCTCTCACTCCTAATTATAGTGAAGTGTAGGAGTAATGTTTAAGAGCAGCTCTCAAGTGATCACATAGATGCTCAGGGCAGGAATTTCCAATTCTGACAGAAGGATTTACTATTTTTATTGTTTATTCTTTTATTTGTATGGAAACTTTAATAGTTTTCTATGAGCAGCTACTGGGGAGGATTTCTACAGCTGGTAGAGGAGGTACGTCGGGGAAACAAGGAAATAACAAGGACAAAATGCAAACAATCAAATTGTATTAGAAGTGAATGCTAATAAAATGAATTGCTCATTGACTGTTCCTCTTATAATTGGGGATACCTTTGGAGATGGAAATGGAGCAGCTGAAACAGGTAAAGGGAAGCTGCAGCTGTATCTATATTTACTTGGATAAACATAATTTCAATACTCTGTATGTACTGTATATATAGCGATATTGAAAATTAAGTTGACTTTGGCCTTTCCATTATAGCAGATTAATACATTTGTAAATAAGTCCTGACCTTGAAACAAAATGCCAAGATGAAATTAGGAAATAGAAATAGCCAACGAATCAACATGAGGACTGAATGAAGGGGAAGTGAGAGTCATGACAGAGAAATGCTGATGTCATTTAGCTTGCACGGTCTGGTGCAAGTGATGTCAGGCTGCATTAAGTCTCTGAAATGTCTGGACAGTTAAATGGACATTCTTGGTTGTCAATCAAACTGCAGAGGTTCTGCAGAAAAACCCTTTGCTTGCAACTTTTTACTCATTGATAATCTACTGGCCCATAAAAGCAGCAGCTGGCAGGAGCTGTGCTGCATTAGCGCGCCTCTTTACTGCTAGGAGAGGTTGTCGTTAAAGTTTAAAGCCTGCTGATTTCGCAGTGCTGTCTCAGAAAGCAATGAGGGAGGCAATTTTAGTACCAGAGTGGACAGAATATTATATGCTGGATCTAAAAAGCACGTAGCAAGTAGCAAGTAGCTGTGTAGAACGTGCAGAAAAAGCTGCATCTCTGACCACACCGGCGGCCCTCCCTCTTATCAGGCTTTTTAATAGAAGTAGAGCTTAAAATAAGACGATGACAAAATAAACTGTAAAACGAACATCCTGTTCTGCTGATCTTGGACTGAATATCAAATTTAGTTAAGATACTTATGTTCTTATTAGCAGAGGTTTGACTTCAGGCAACTTAAAAAAGGGGTTTATGTAAGCGCCTTTCACTAAATCCACCAGATAACACAGACTGTGCTTTGTAATATGACATGCCCTCCAAAATAAGTTACACTTGCCCCTGAGTTGACTTTATGGGGCCACACTGCAGGGCATCAGTGTCTGTAACATCATCCGAGCCCCACAGTCTCCCTCCGCAGAGGTGAGTGCATCAAATTGTACATGTGGGGCCCCGTACACAATGTCACACTGCCTCTCAGACCACAGCCTCTTTCTGTATTCGAAGTGGCAGCTGTCAAAAAGCCTTTCTCTGTACTGATGTCATCGCGTTATTTCCCCCACCAACACAAGGAGTAAACATTCATTGGAAATGGCAGGGCGAATGTGCTGATGTTCCCACAAAGAGAGACAACTGCTGGGTCGGCAACTCTCCAGCCTCTGGAAATTCGATTAAACCTCACAGAAAATTCAGAGAGACCACAGGCGGACGAGACAAAACCAGTTGCTATGGCAACCGAGACACACTTCAGTAGGTGAATGTGTTAAGAAAATAATAAATATAAAGCTATCTTGAAAAGGGGTATAATAAAATAGCTTTCACTGTATGAACGAAGAGTAAGTGACATTTCTACAATTACAAAAGAATGACATTTTTAATAACCACTTATTATCATTAGGTTGATACAAGAGGAATTTATCTTGACTAAATTGTGCTGACAATTCATTAACAGTTCCACATTGGAGGGTGACACACATGCACGTAAGACAGAATGTGGAAATCAATCACACAGCGAAATGGATAAAAGGGGACAAATTAAATCATCAACACTGGAACATCAGCAGAGCTCTGTTTTATAGTATATTAACATCAACTGCAATAGAAATGAAGCAGCTAATTATTTCTGAAAGCTTAGGGTAATTAGCTTTTACCTCTTGAGCATGATCTTAAAAGGAAGTTGCTTGGCAAAATTGTGTAACACAAACTCTCTCCACACACACAAAACGAAATATTGCTCTGTTCCCAAAGTTTAGCACCATTCAGGAATTGAAAAAAAACAATCGATCTTGTCATCAAATTCTCTCACAGGAGAAATGCCCAATGTACTTTTTTCAATCATGACACATACAGTAGGAAGAATTGCTATGGAGAATGAAAACATTGTGCATGCGCTTGTACACATTATATTTCATAATGTATCACAAGGGTCTAAGAAACAAGATGGTTTCATCTGATGGCACAACTCATGATCTCACCACACTGAGGGCTGATTAATTTGTTTCATTTCTCATTTTCTCAAAACAGCAACCTACACAGTGCTTGATGCACCGGAAATGGCTTCGTGCTGTCCACAAAAAAAACTTTTTGCTAAACCACTTCGGTTTCGTGGTCAAACCACTGTAGATCTCTTGGGTACACAGAAGACAACTTAAACAATTATTTGCTCACCTTTTCCTCTCCAGTGGGCCTGGGAGGCGAACCCGATATGACCGCCATATTTCCTGTTAAATTCTGCCATGAGGGCTTTGTAGGGGTTTCGGATCATGACGATGCTGGAGTCAAAGGCTTCGATCTCCTTCCTGCCGCTCTCATGTGTCTTAATGCAGATCGTTCTCCCACTCCGCCAGTGGTCGCGCTCCCCTTTAAATCCTGTAAAGAAATGATGTCCCATGTGAATACTTTTAATCCAGATTAATTCATGTGTTTGTGAGTCGTGTCAGATAAATACTAAGCCTTGCCTTTGTTGTACAGGGAGCCATCAAAGTAATAGCTGCCGGTGTAGAAGCCGGTAGCGAGCTCTATGAGATGGCGAGCCCAAGTGTTGCCAGCTCCGGGGAAACTGGCGAGGGCCACTAGCTGCTTAGCACGGGTGGGGAGAAAGTGTCGGTCCATGCAGCGGTTATCTAACAAAAACACAAAGATATTGATTTGTACAGAATAACAGAAATGTCTTCTGTGAGGGCGTCATCTTCAGGCAGTGCTTCCAGATTTATTGTGGCGTCATAACAGGCATTCAAATATTTAATGTTTAAATACTGAAAGGTTGTCGGCAAAGACATTTAGCGCAATTGGAGAAAAGGTCAAATACAGGCATGTGGCCATGTTATGTTGCTCACTGGCTTTTGTTTGTTGTGCATGGGTTAGATTGATTTATTTCTGTTCCCCAAAAATTGGGCAATATTGTCCACATTGTGACGTTAAAGTGGGTAAAGATGCTTGCTAAGTTAAAAAAAGACGGATAACCGAGAATGAGGAATCTGGATGTTTACATCCCACATGTTTCTGTGGTTTTGTTTCTCAGCTTTAAAAACACTTCTTATTAAGAGAAGCTAAGCCTCAGTAGTCTGTTGAACAGAGAAAACACTGCTCACAAAAACACATCGCAACTGACAGATAAAAAAAAGGAGTCTAATAACTGATTTTTTTTTTCCTGAAAATATTTCTTTACAAATGATTTTTTAAAAACACATGAAAAAATGTAAATAGCCTATATTAAATTGCACTAGGCTTAAAAACCAAAGCACATAAAATATTATGTGCAGAATTTACAGCACAGCAATGTGTTTTCATTAAATGCTGTTCACCTCATGTGTCCACCTCATGCTGCACACATGCCTGTTGTTCAGTTCAAACTTTACCTTGAACCTGCGTCTGGTACACCACAAAGTACTCGTTGTTCCCACAGCTCTCGAACTCTTCCCCGTGGCAGCGAATGAGACACATGTCCTCATCCTCCAGCTCATGAAGGGAGAAAAGCGGCGTCGGAAAGCCGCAGTGACATCGTTCTCCGGCCAACACGGCCAGCGATTTCTCCTGGAATACAGCTGCCGTCAAACACTGCAGACACACCCACATGTATAAATGTATAATGCATGCACGCACACATCTCAAAGTTCCCTCACCTTCTCCGTGCACATGTCCACACACTTGTCCACTGACATATTTTGGATGACTGTGCTGAAAGGAAGTGCCAGTGTGACATTGTCCGGTCGATGAAAACATCCCTTGAAAATGGCGCTGCCATCTGAAACAGACAGAAGAAACCAAAGTGTTATTCTTCAACAGGACAAAATTAAAAAAAAAAAAAGGAAACAGTGTGCTCCAGTCTTATAGTTGGTGAGCACAGCTCTCATCAGCTTGGCCTCTATCCACTGACCCCTGAAGAAGCGAGCCCACTGGGACTCTCCTCCGGCCTACCGAGGCTGTGACCCGCTAGAGGACTGAACCAATAGCAGCACTCACATCCCTTCAGTGTGTTGATGACCTTTAACCTCAGATCCTCTCTCCAGTCTGATGGATAGCCCATAAACCACAACAGCAGTCCACTGTTTCCACTCTTTCACTGGAAGTTGTGTTGTTTCATCCTTTGATTCTGTTATTGTAACTATTTTTGATTTGCTATTATTGCGGGAACATGAAAGCATAATTACTCTAATGAACAATAACAGTTTTTATCCTCCAGGCTTCTTAAAACAATACACCAAACAAGAACGACTGAAAAGGAAAAACGGTTTTCATTCACAGTTAGAAGTATCTCCCACAGCGCATCGCATCTTTAAAGGTTGAGAACTTTACTTTGAATCTCTGCTGAGGAAAAATCTAAACATCCATTTCACATTTATTTTGGGCTGTCAACATGTCAGCCCTGCAGATACACCTATGAAGTTATCTCGCTGTCAACAGACTGTTTTTAATAACAAAGGAAAGAAACCAGACACTTAAAGCCTTTTACTGTGACAGATATCATGATGAAGACAGCTTGCTTGCCGAAGCGTAGCAGAATAAAATATGTAAATGCAGCAGTGCGTCTGCGGTGCTCCATCTCATCTAATTGCACATTGCCGATACCAGCACCTCAGCAAGACTGTTGTCTGAACGTATTAACTATCAAGGCAGTGAGGCTTTAAGTAAAGGTTGCACTCCTTGTAAATTAGCTCTGGCTATGTGTGCACGTCTAATGTTTTATTTATTTTTGACCTTTTTTCTTACTTAAAGTTGCATTTTTAATGTCACAGCCATGTTTTCTTTACTCCCCTGCAGTATATCTTCAGTGCTTCCTGTTTCTATTACCCTTCTCTGCCCTCACATGTGGGGAAACTGAAATGTTTTTTTTGTGTGCTCCATTTACTTGCACACATGCAGTATTTCAAAGATATTTTATAAACAAGTTATAAGATGGTAATTCAATGTAAACAATGCATATGGATCAAAGATGCATACAAGATGAATGAAAGCCAGAGGAGGAAGAAATCCTCAGATGGGCTGTAACAACAGCGCAGCACATCAAATAAACAGAGAATGACATCTATGCTGTTCTGTCAGGGCAGCCGACAGTTGGAGGCCCCTTAAACCACAAAACAGCCTCCTCGACACTTTGTCTGCATTTCCTCTGTGATGTCCTGAGCCGGGCTCACATGACAGCGATCAGGGTCAGAGGTCAGAGCGAACATGAGCAGACTCAGCAGTCTGATGGGTGGCAAGCCAGCCAAAAAGCAGAAATGAAAATAATAACAAACAAACAAAACCGACCTCGACCAGGAAATCAGGACTATTTCAACCCAAGAGCTGCATAAATGTTCCGCAGAGATGTGCAGATTAACTCTCAGTCTTTTCATGGTGACACGTTATTTCTACGAATTAGTTGACAAATGGGAAAAGGGAAGAAGAAAAAGATGCAAGTAGTTACTTCACCTTGTAAAACGGACTTCCACGAATTTCACAGTAAAAAAAAGCACCAGCAGAAAGTACCAAAGGAAACTGCAATGTCTTTCAACAGGTTTTTAACAAACTAACTCAACACGCAGATCTCTTTCATTTTTACTAATCAGCCCTTCCTTCACTCGCTGCACTTCAGTTTCCCTGTTGGCAGGCAGCGAGCGCTTACGATGCCGACCACGACTGGCTGGGCTACGTAGGTAGCACAGCTCTCCGGGGAAGGAGATAAACACAACACAGCAGCTTGGTCCCTACTGTGGCATTAACCCAAAATAAAACAAATATCTTCCCTCTGAACTGCAGCAAGGCTTGTTATATTTCAGAGTTGCATCTACGTGTGTCAGTGTGCTCTGTGCTGCTGAGCTCTTTCTCAGTACGGTGATAAATTCAAATGTTCATATTGTTACAGTATCAAACACATATTTTTTTGTGGATAAATGATTATACATATTTGAGCCAATTAATGAAATATCAAAAATGCCCGTTGGGTTTGTTGAGTTTACTTCCTAGCTCTGGCAGTGTCAGTGTGTGTGGAGCAGCAGCACATGGTTGTAATGAGGCCGAGGGGATTTTTTTTGTTTTTTTTCCCGCTGAGTGTGGGACTCACAGCGGCGTGCTGACTCCTGGCTCAGCTCCAGCCTATAGATGGACAGTCTGTTGGCTCCTCCGCAGAGGTTGCTCTTCTCTCCTTTACACTCCATGTTGCATTCGCTCTCTGAGGCGTTGGGCGCCTGGATCTTGTGACCACAGTAACACTCAGCTCCAAACTCCAGGCCTGCGTACATATAACCTCTGGAGGAGACAGGAGAGAAAGAAAAAAACAGACGGCATCGTTAGTAAAGGAAGACTAAGAGGTTCAACTGATTTTTTTCTGAGCCTTCATTAGGTGCCTTAATCCTTCAGAGGCCAATACAGTTTATCATTTCAGGCAACTGGATAAGCTGCAATCAATACAAATAAACAAATGCACAGAGGATGTTGAGACTACGATGGAAACGCATACAAACACTAGTGTGAAATAACATCTCTCTCTCTTTGGTGATGAAGGATGAGAGAAGTTAGACATGCTGCAAGGCTCTAAGGCAAAGCCAATTATAAATGAGTGTAGTGTACTTGAAAAAATGAAAATTGAATCTATCACACAAGGCCTCTTCACTCCTTTCTGTTGCTTCATGGAGGATTTGACTCCCAAGACGCCTTTCGGATGCAATTAGACATCTAATACACCCCTCACACATAAATCCCGCCGGCTGTCAATCAAATCCAAACCTCTGTGTGCTGTTGCCCCTCATTTTCTTTGTCTGTTTTTATTCACCTGCTGCTCAAAGAGAGAGGAGGCGGGCAGGCTGCAAGAGGCGAGAAGCAAGAGGAGGAAGGAGATGAAAACAAGCATCTCTCTTCGCTCCTATTCCTCGCTCTGCGAATCAGTGATGGGTGTAATTCAATGCATTCGATAGAGCCGTCTCTGGTATTCCTCAGGGAGGAAAAAAGAGGTAAAAGGAAGATGGCGAGGTCGCACAGAGGGAGGCAGGATGTGTGGAGACAGGAGACTAATAAGGAAGATCCGCAAAGAGATAATGCTTTGAAAACTAGAGCATACATAACTATTTTTTGTGTCTTGACCCGATACAATCACAAGAAACTGACAACGTTGTCACAAAAATTATACAACAGTTCCTAGACCAAATGCACAAAAAATATTTTTCATTTCAAATGTATGCAGGAACCTAAATGTCAAACTTTCATCTGACTCTGACTAACATGCCATCCCAAAAATGATGGATACAAATATGTTGATGAAACAAACTGTGCTCTTGTGGGAAAGCTTTCATACGATCTTGGAACCAGCTGGTAGATATTTGGTCCCATTCAGCCACAGGAGCATTCGTAATGTTGGGTGATAACACTTGGCTCACAAGAGCAAAAACCAAAAAACATCCAAAAAGTGTTATAGCCAGGTTGGATCCGGTCCAGGCCTCAGGCAGGCGTCCCATGTGTCAACTCAGGCTAATTTATTTAAAATTTGTTTGTGAATATGCAGCAGAAAAGGGCCAATATCAGTCGACAGGATGTGAGCCTTAAAGTGGGCCCTGTCTTGTTACATAATCTCAAGGCCCTGTTTTGATGCTCTCACGACTTTAAAGTCTTGGTTACTTCTTGTGTTATGCACGATTGCACATTTCCAAAAGTATGAATTTAATCAAATTGCACAGAAAACCGGCATCCAGGTAGCACAGAACAAATCACTGTCAGTGCACAGAGAGTGGGCTTGTCTTTGCCCTAGGGCCCTGGAACAGGTTCATCTAACTATGGTTGGTCGGGGTTTCAGATGGGGGCTCAGCAGACCTGTCAAGTTTCTCCCCCAACAGGCTCAAACACAAGTTCTTCATGGACCGTGGGAGCATTGCTATGTTGCAAGAGGGAAAACAGCCTCTCCCAAACTGCTGACATAAAGTTGGAAGCACTTTGTTGGCTGAAATATAATTTTACCCTGTAGCATTAAGATTTCCCCACATGGGTGTAGCCAAGAGCCCTAGACTATGAAAAACAGCCTCAGACCAAAAGTATATACAAGTGTGTGGACAGAGGTGCCACAGACTTGCTTTTGGCCTTGGTGTATTTTATTTAGTTGGACAATAATCTCATTAGGCAGTGAAGTGTTTTTTTTTTACAATGATACCATGAGAAAACCAATGACAGGCCACTGGAGCTTGGTATCATATAACATTATCTTCATTATCACATGCCTAGTTCAGCCTAGTTGTAATGTGTATGGATGTTATACATGGATGTTAGTCATAGACCACTGTGTTGGTCAATAACTTGTGGTCACATCGACAGCATCACTCTGACTCTATAAAACACCACAAATAAAGAAGTGTCTTGTCATCACCATCAGGTTCACTTTTGTGAGTCTAAATTTCAATCTCAGCCTGTGAGAATTACTAGATGAAAATAAAAAAAGGGATATCTACTGGAGGAGTGTTTTTGTTGTCTGCTGCCATCATACCTTTCTGCACAGTTGTCCTGGCAACGGAATACTGTCATTTTTTTGTAGTCAAAAAAAGAAACTCCTCTCAGAGCTCGTTTCTGTGTGTTGTCGACGTAGCAGCCGATGTACTTTGCTGGGAAAGAGAAAAAAGATGTTCAGATGTTAGTCGCGTCGTCTACACAAGAGGAAACTTTGAAAGGCAGAATCCACACACAGTATATGTTTAGGTTTCTGGCATAATAATGCACCGCAGACAACACACACAACAGTGACAATCATTTTTGAGTGTCTAAACTGAACGCTCTCTGCAGCAGTATCGACTTCACGGGGCTTCACAGTGTAGTAAGAGAGGACATGAGAAGTCCAAACTGGGGCAGAATCTTTATTTATTTATAAAGACACATCCCCTTCTAGTGGACTGTAACTGTAGTAGCAGTCATCTCTCTGCATTTTTCAGAAGTGCGTGGGGGCTGGGCCTCAGTGAACCTCTGCAGAGGGATACAGCAGCTCTTCAACAGCGCCTTGCCTCTCATTAATATACGGTTCCCTGTTACAGCAAGCTGACTGGGCTCTACTGTACCTTTAACAAACAAACCTCTCGCCATCTGTGCTGTGCCATTACCCCTCTGAGCCTCTGTTAATAGCTAAATGGGGGAAGCATAGAGTCCTAGTCCCTGCATTACTTTAATTGTTATGGTCTAAAGGCCTGCATTTCAGCTGCAGGACTCAGCTATAATCTTCCTCCTAACTATTGTTGAGCTGGAAAATAATCTGCTTTATGGTGAGGCGGAAATGCTGATTCAAATGAAGCTGCTGATTTGAATAGCAAATTTTTTTGCTTCGCATGATATGAGAGTGAACAGCAGATGCAAATGATGTGTCTATGTTATTATTAGCCGGTGAGGTGTTCTCATTTTAACATATAACCTTGCCTCATAACCTCGTTGTACCCGCTGCATTGTGAAAACGGAAGTCAACAGTGTTTGAGGTATATTTATCCTCCAGTGTACTCCTGCTCTCCCCTCGGTACAGTGCGCCTCTGTACTGTGCTGCAAGTCTGTTGATGTGCTGCGGTCTGCATCTTATGCTGCAATATTCCCTGCAAATTGAAATTCAGGGCCAGAGAGAATGAGTGCATTTGCGGTGAGAAGAGGAGGAGGAGGAGGAGGAGGAGGAGGAGGAGGAGGAGGAGGAGGAGGAGGAGGGTGGGGAAAGGGGGCGGTGGTGGTGGTGGTGGTCTCTTAACGGTTCTGAATACGTTTCAGACTGCAGAGTAATGAGTGGTGCTGGATGTATAAGGGCTAACAAATTCTTTGAAGCTCTTAATTACTCTATCATCACGTTTAGCTGCAGTCCTGTGAGGTTAGCATTTCAGAAAGGGAAAGATGATAGGAGGAGGAGGAGGAGGAGGAGGAGGAGGACGACTGAGCCAGACTGAGAGACCCTCATTTGATCAGATAACCCAAAGCCTGAATGTGTACATTGTAAACATGTTTGCCTTCTTGGCTCTGAATGTGAACAAAAAATAGCTCAGCGCTGTAGCAGCTAGAAAAACATTGTTCTTTAACATTCGGGCCTGTAACGTGCAGCAGGGCGATACAACCGCACTGAGACTCAGACTTTCTGTGATTGAACCCACTTTTTCCTCTGCAGAGTCTGATCTGTCACAGCACTAACACAGACAGAGCAGCAGTCACTCACACTTAGTGCATGTTTCATATTTATGGGCAGTTAAGACTCTTCACCTGTCTGTACTGCACTCTGTGGAGGGAGAAACCAGCAGCAGCCCACGTAATCACAGTGGAGCTCCAGTAAAATCACAGAGCTATTTATGGCCATTCAGGGTCTATTTTAAGATGGTATGGATGAATAAACCAAAACTCCCAAACCGTTTAAATACTATCCAGACCAGGTATTTATCACTGAAGGTGGGATAATAACTGAGAATATTTACTCATGTGTTGTACTTCACAACATTTTTGAGGTAGACTATTTATCTAACGCTATATATCCATGCTGCTTTATACAAGTCCTCCACTGCATTTCACAGGAACATACAGTTCATTTAACATCTGTATTTAATACAAAGTAATTATATTTAGAACAACTTCAATCACCTACGTTATTATTATGCTGATTATATGTTAATGCATCAGTAATAATTGAAAAATTTAATATCACATTTAACACTCAGTAGGGAGCCATTCTGCATCGCTGCTAAATGTTATTTCCTTCAGGAGAGACGAGCACGAGTGAAACTGCTGTGGCGAGATGACTTTGGTTGCCCACAGGAGGTCTGTCTGAATACATGTTGGATATATCCACTGTGGACATTGTTTTTTAATAATATATGGTTTATCCAACAGGGCAGGAAGTGTTTGACAGAGAGAGGAGACAAACACACCAGAGATGAGAAAGAAGTGAGATAGCATTAAATGTTCATCTTCAAATTCTTCTAATTTGATCATGTTTCACGTGTGAGGGATTTTTGTGCCAGTCAAGGTCAAAGACATGAGCAGTTTAAAGTCATTTGTCGACCTCCTGCTGGTGTTTTCAAAACATTTTCTGATTTGATCAGGTGTCACATGCTGGTGAGGAGCTGGTATGTAAAACACTTTGTGTGTAGATAAACAGATTAGTGAAACATTAAGTCATTTAGCTGTTTAGATTGTGCAGCAGCTCCAGCTTGGCTGAACAAACATGTGCCGAGCGACACAAAGTGCAGCAACAGCCGAAACACAAAGGCAGAGATCCTTGCAGGATTCGCTCTGAGAAAAGACAGAGGACTTAATCATAATCATCATCTGGCTCCTCTCTCAGGAGAGTTCCTGCGTGACCAATTACAACTAGAAATTTCCACTCATTAAAATGGTGCAGTTTGTAATCAGAGATTACTTTGGATCCCTTTCATATTAGCAAGCCGTGTCAGTGGGACAAAAGCTGCTGTGTGTGTTTGCCAATGGATGTAAATGATAAATCAGCCTGCATTAAATGTTAATATCTGATAATTTCTTTAATATTTTAATTTGAAAACAATAGGGTTTTTTTTAGCCAATAATAATTGTTATAATCATAATTTACACAGGAACTCAGTTTCACAGAGTAGTCATTAAAATTGCAACACTGCAATTATTTTTGCAGTTGTTGGCACTGATGATTATTTTCTCAGCTGAAACTCGTTTTTTTCTTACTGTGAATTCTATTTATTCCTTTCGTGATCTGTACAAATGTGCACTGTGTTGATTCATTGTATTTAAACAGATTTTGTATGTGGGAGAAGCCCAAGGCAAATTCTAACCACCGTAGGCATAATTCAAATCTTATCTTTGATAATTCACTAAATCATTTGAGTTTCGACATAGTATGAGAAAACCACAGGGCGCAGATGTTGAATTTGAGAGGCTGTCTAATTGGAAACAAATGCAATAGTAAATTATAAAATGTACGACCCACCTCTTCCATCATCCACGTCTTTGGCATTGCGTCCTTTAAGAGCACGGTTCCAGTTGCTGGTGTAGTCTCCCCCCCTGCGCACCCTGTCCGGGCCCTCGCGCACATGAGTCTTTTTCATCCATGGAGGGCCGTACCTCCGGCCAGACCTGCGTGTCTCCTTAAACACTCTGCTCATGATGCCAAGCCCCCGAGTGCCTGACGCTGAAGTCCGGCTGCCCATCTCTGCAGCTGCCACAGAGTCCCGGCTCCCCCGACCTCCGGGGCCGCTGTCCCCGACAAAGCCAGAGTGCAGGAAGACGAGGCTCCCGGCGGTCAGGTAGAGGAGGATGAGGGAAAAGAATCTGACAGGTTTCCTGCGGAAATAGCGCTGTATCTTCAGCAGAGCCTTGGCCATGCTGGCTCCCCCGGCCACTTAGACTCACTCTCCTGGTGGTAAAAACTCATAAAGCAGAAGAATCAACACCAGCTCTCTCTGCTCCCACAGAACAGCCGCTCTGGGCACCCAGACTGAAATGAAGAAAGAGTAAACTCAAGTGTCTCAATCCCATGTGAAGGTCATCCAGACAATAACATGACTTTTCTCTCATGTGTGCCTCTTCAGTCTCATGACAGATGTGTTACACCTGTGCCCCGCGCAGCTCTGTCCATGTGAGAGTCCTCCTGCGTTCCCACCGACAGTCCAGCCCCGAGAGCCGGCTCCGGGGCCACGGCATGAAAGGTGAGTGACTAAGAGTGAAAGATGATCACTCAACAGTGCTTTCACTCCAGTTATCAGCCCACAGAGATGCCACACCAGCACCGATGTGGCACTTTCTCCCACGCTGTGCAGAAGGAAGAGGGTTTTATTTACCAGCTGAGCTGAGATCCCTTCACCTTTGTGCGGCCCGATTATTCACTGAGACGATGTGGGAGAGAGAGGGCGTGACTCACCATCTGCAGAAAACACATGCACAAAAAAAGAAAGAATAAATGCACAGCTGAGTAAGCTTTACCACACAGGCAAAAGGAGAAATAACATGAGCAGGTTACAAAAGGATAAAGTCGTAGCATCACCTGCAAGAAAATACATCTCCAACCTCTTGCTAAGCTTTAAATTAATCCAAAAAGTGTCTATCATCATGGACATAGAAACTCTCCATTCAAACAACATGACTGGTTTTCATTATACTGTAGTTACATGTAAAATTCTTGTTAATTACAAGTAAAACTGTCTTCAACATTTTCTCTTCTTTCAAACCATCATTAATGGGAATGCAGCAAGATAAGCAAAGAAAAAACAACTAATAGGATTAAAAGCAATTAAATATCTGAAAAAGGCATTGCTGTTGTTGTGCACCAAACAGCCTGAGCTGATTAACTTCAATGAGCTCAGAGTTGTACATTATCTGAAATAAATTAGGTTAAGCCAAGAGGGGGAAAACAGAAACAAAGTTCTTTCCTGTGGCATTTATACTGATGTCTTTGGGAACTAATGTGAGTGGGAATTGAAAGAAATTAAAAACATTATTCAAAATGATCTAAGGTGATGAGGATTCAAGTGAACGTGTGAGAGCAAAAGCACAAACAAGCTCAAATGAGGTAGGCTGAGTCTGCTCGACTCATCTGTTAAATCTAGGACATAATGCTGTAATATATTGTCTTCTTTTATTATAATTCTACAAGAGGTTTTACACAGATTTCTGCATTTTTGGGGATGTTTGGATTTCTGACTTTCCAAATTGACAGCAGCTTCTCTCAAAGGAGCCTCTGTTCTGGGACAAGACCAGGAGGCCACAATTGGAAGGTAACGCAACACTCCTCGGGGTCGGGGGAACTTTCCAGGACATTCAAGGGGACACTCGCCCTTGTGGCTTTCGCTCTGCCTCAGGACAAATCTGCAGAATACTTGTCACTTGAGACCTCAATGGCTCTGCTCGCCCCCCCTTGGGTTTCCACCCCTCTACTTTTCCCTTAGGTAGTCTGGGAAGAGTCTGGGACCCTCTCAGAGAAATGGATCACATTCTGCTGATGTGCTTCAACCCAAACCATCCGGGCATAAAGACAATCCTCATTCTGTCTGACCTCTCAAAACTTTGCCTCAGTATCCTGTTCAGTCAAATCTAAACACCTATGAGGACGGTTTTCATTACTGATGTCTCTGTCTGCATCTAAATTATTCAGTGCATTGTGCAGTCTACAATCCAATATCTCTCCTTAGGTCAAATTAAGTCCCAAAATGACAAAGTCTAGATGTTCTGAGGGATAAATGAAGGGTGTTGCTGCTAATAAGTCAAAGTTAATAGAAAAACTGATCAAGAAGATTGTGGGGGGGTTCACACTCGGGTCATAAATGACATGAAAGCATTTCACTTATCTAGGCTTTGTAGTTTCAAAATAAAATAAAATGATTGATGCTGTTCACGGTTTCAGTCCCTAATGGCTAGAAGAGTGTCAGAAACCTTATGAGACGCTGGTTAGCTTAGCTTAGTACAGAGACTGGAAACAGAGGGAAACAACCAGCTTGGCCCAGTCAGAAATAACCCCATTATCTTGGTTGTTTAATCTTTACACAAAACAGAAATGCAAAAACAACAGGTTATGCTTTCACAAAATATCACTGATTTATATTTATTAATCTTTATTCTAAGCTAAATTAATCAATTGCCTCAAGTTTTATATTTGGTGGATGGACTGGACACATGGGTGGCAGCTATTGACCTTCCCATCTAACTCTCAGCAAGAAAGCAAATAAGTTCCTATTATTCCTCTGAATATCTGAGTTAAATGTCAATAGATTTCTCTTTTCACTAGCTTCCAATCCACAGGGATTCATAAAAAATGCAGTTACACATATAAAAAAAAATCCTTACATTTATTTCTGCAACGTATAACAGCTGAATAAACAACATTATAAAGTGACTCCTGCGCTCAATCTGTAACCATGACGACTTTTCAGCCCCGTGTCAGCGTTTTGCTCCCTGCCGATGGAGAAATGATTCATATTTCAGTACAAATGAAATACAGTAACTCTCAAACAGGCTAGTCTTTGTTTCAAAATGAATAATTTGTTAGCCTCAGAGAAATTGAATCATATCTGGGTTAGGTTCCCTACAGGGTTGCAAGGCCTAAATAGAAAAATAAAACTGCACATATCAACATGACGCTCGGCTCACTCCTAATGCACAGGGGTTGCAGTATCCTGTAAATGTGTGGTGGACCCTGACTATGATTTAAATCCTTGGAGGTCATGAGCAAAGATGCACAACAGAGCATTGTTTCAGGGTAGTATGTGTGCACAAGTCATAAGATGGAGGCTAAAGCTGAGCAGCAGTGAGCAGCCCTCCTGTTCTGAGGTAACAGTATAGGTTTAGGAGGCATGACGATAAAGTACACCAACCCACTCGGCCTCTTATAAATGCAACAGGACCACACACAGTTAATTACTGGTTTTAATAATTCAGGTACTGCCCAGTTGGGAAAATGAAATTGAACTCTGCTCACTGCTTACCTGCAGGTTCAAATGACAGTAATAAGAGCGTTGAAGCATTACTGTTGCAACTGTACAGATCCTTTGTGTTGTATGAGACAAAAAGGAAACAAGCTACAGTACGTAGCGTCTCTGTGGCACAGTAACTTAAATGCTAATGTTAGCAGATTAAAATGCTAACATGTTGATGTTTAGCCAGTACTCGTATACAAGGTAAATAAATAAATGTTGATATACAAGGTGAGTTTAGTGTGTTAGCGTGTTACAGTATACTACTGGTATTAAAGTAGCAGACATTTAAAGGTATTTGATCACACAAATGTCTTGTTCAAATTAGAATTCATTATGATAAATATCATGCTAATCTACCCAATACTGTCATTCAATAAAAAAACAGACATTAACCTCATTTTGGAACAATTAGGGAAAGGTAGAGGGCATTTTTAGTGATTTTGAAGCACAATAAAAAAATACATTTGAAATCTAGGATAGTTTAGTCTGGACACGAGTGGCATAACTAGAAATCAGAGTTTTGGTAGATTTGCATACTGTAAGTTTATTCTCTTATTTATCAATATCAATTTCATTGAAAGCAGTTGCAACCAAGACTCTTGGAAAGAGACTGAGAAAGAGGAGGAAGTGCAGCAGACATGTGAGCCTGGCAATTACTTAGGTGGAGTGGACATGAACACACTGACTGACCAATAATTCACATTCATATTAAATGAGCCAGCAAATATTTAATCAGAGTGGATTTAGGGGGAGGAAACGTCAAAGTTAATCTTTGGTGAGCAGGCAGACAGCCAGCTCTGCCTGTGCTGCAGGCAAATGGCTTCACAAGTCAATCAATAAATATTCTTCATATCTGTCGTGGGACTCGTTGACCGGGGATGGGGTTGAGCAAGGCAGAGCTGTGGTCAACTCTGTGACGCCTCGCCTCGTGTACCGGGTCAGTGAGTGCAGTCAACAGTTAACTGAGGCTATTTAACAGTACAGTATATCATTTGTTTTGGTTTGAAGGAAAGAAACTGCAAAGAACTGGACGAACTGAGGATGTAATGTGAGGGGAAGAAAAATAAATCGAATGCAGTTTGTAATAAAAGAGATAGATCTTTATCCTAAAAAATGTCAACAAGATTGAAAATCTAGAGGCTGGATATTTAAGACATTCATATTTTGTAATGATAGAAGCAGATAAAATATTCAGTTTTGTTTCTTGGTTCTGCAGATGTGATCAATTTCCATCCCCCTGCCTTTTGATTGCCAAAGAACATTCTTTTCACTGGGAAAAGGGTAAAGTATTTTAACTGTTAGACCTCCGACTCCCCAGTGGAAATCACACCAGCTGAATTACATTAGTTGTGGTATCCTCCCATAGTTTTAAACAGGTTTTGCCCAGTGTGTTTTCACAGTGGTATGAGTTGGAAAAATACAGGAAAACAAAATTTATCATGAAATGTCCTTGAGGGGTTGTTTGGTCCACGGCGAACGCAGCACGGATGATCATTAACAGTGAGCTTCTCCGGGGAAGAAACACACATTATTGTGACAGTAACAATCAGTAACAGTGGCAGGAAGAAGAGGTTATCTGGTGCACCAGTGGCATTTGTGGAAAAGGAAACCACTTGAGGCTTGTCTTTTGTCCTTTTTTCCAACTCCCTGTTTGAGTTATGTGCTTGCGCACTCAGCTTGAAGACCCATCCTGTCCAAATACTGTACTGTAACATGCAGGACGGCTTCGGTTGTGCAGCCGCAGAAGGGTTAACAGCATTAGCCGCAGCAGCCCTGACCCTCCCCTCACCCTGGGGCATAGTCTTTCCGCTCTCCTGGTGTGTTTGGGCTGCCAGTGCGCATTAGCCATGTTTGTCAAATCAAATCAAACTAAAGATCACATTCCTGCCCCCCGTGATATCTCAGGCCATACTTGCGTTCAAGTTTACACAAATTGCTACACACCATGCTCCTTGCAAAGTTGCCTGAAGCCTCATTAGCACAAAACTCCAGACCACCAGAAGGCAGCCAGATTGTTCAGAGTGTCTCTGAATGAGGACGTAAATCAGGAAACGTCATAAATACATAAACATGAAACAATAAAAGATACTGAGACACCAAAATATGTTTAGCACTAGCAGTGTAGCTAACAATAGGGGGAAAAAACATTTGCCATGTGTAAATAATACTGCAGTTCACATGTAGAACTGATTAACACAACCACGTTAGAGTCCAAAACGTTGCTGCTCTGCAGAACATGAACTGCAGATGTAGCGCAGACGCCAAGTCTTAGGGATGCATGACGCCTGAAAACTGGAGTGTGGACGCGACTGTTTCCAATAAACGCGCTGCCAAAGCCGTTTTGTTTGCTTAATGTTTGGCAAAAGTTGCCAGGATATGCACCACATTTTTTGGCTTCCCATTTTCATGTCAGCCATTTTAATTAAATCTGTGTTTGATCTCAGTGTGTGCCCACATTAGTGATTGGCTTATTGCCCAATACACTTAATTACTGGTGTCCACTCAAAGGGAAGCTCGTCAACAAAGATGTTTGTGAGAATCTTTACACAGCGACAGATTATCTTAAGCTTGCAAAGCAGTTTAAAACCTTCCAATGAGCTTTTTTGCTGCAAATTTCTCCTCACTATATTTCCTTCCAACCCATTCAGGCGACTATGAAGTATTTATTACAGACGACATCCATCTTTGCCTCAGTGTTGACACTTAAAAAGAGCCACTTCACATACCCTGTGATTATGTTTCTAAAAACAGATTTCCACTACACTCGTTATCATTCAGTGGATGCTATTTATTAGTAGGTTATCTGTGACTTGAACCTCTGTCTGTCAGGGAGTCTTTGCGTTAACCTTTGATTAATGACCTGCTGAGAGGCTGATGCAATGAAAATGTCAAACTTTTCCTTTCAGATTTCATTTAGATTACCTATGTAATTCTATTTTATGCAATCTGTGATTTGAAAAGTACAAAATAATGTCTTACATGCACATTATAAGTTAGCCACGCAACTACAAATTCTGACAGTTTTGGCAAAGTGGTCCCTCTGCCATCTACAAAGCAGTTTGTCCACAACAACCTGGTCTGGCGGCAGATGTAAAATATGGGGTTTAAAATTTGTAATCCAACAAAGGCCTTCAGTACAGCATAAGTAGTCACTTAAAACATTGTTGGTTCTAGCCTAGTAGCCTACATATTTTTAATTCCTTCGGCAGCTGAAGAGACAATCTTTTTTTTTTTTTTAAGTATATTTTTTGGGCTTTCTTGCCTTTAATGGACTGCAGAGTTGAGAGAGACAGGAAATGGGAGGCAGAGAGGGGGGAATGACATGCAGGATAGGGCCGCTTGACGCGGTGTTGAGGACTATAGCCTCAACACAGGGGGCAGGTGCTCTACCAACTGAGACAATCTTAAGGAAGGGACCAAATCTGAATTTGAATAACACTACAGTAGTACAACCTTCCAGTCACTCATACATTTATCTATAATTTTATGCAGTAAAGGAGTAGCTAGGTGGTCTTTAAGAGTCAGTCTTTTTATACAAGAAAGGGTCACCACTCAGCTTTCAACATGCTGTTTTCTATACAAAACAGCAAAGTCAGGACACACTACAACCAGCTTTTTCTGGTAGTAGTAATGTCCAGGCAACCATATCTGGAGAAAGCTTCACCGATACAACAGTATGGCCAACATTATTGACTGATAACCAGCCTCTCACAGATTAATCAGGTATACACTGGCCAACATTGAGACATTGCATCTCAGACAAAAAGACAATCTGAATTGCCCACTCTCACTGTAAACTATCTTAGGAAAAGAGCGTTTACTTGTATAAAAATGGTCTCTAGGGGATACAATTGTTGTTATGGTCATGAAACGATTGCAGTATTTAGCTGTGTTGGTTACACCCTCCCCAAAGCCTGGAGGTAATTACAAATACTAAGGTATTTGGCATTTGAGAGACTGAACAGACCAATCACAGGAACAGTTTTAAGCACAACCTATGAAGCTTAAAAATTAAGCTCAGGATGGCAGAGAAAAAGCTCATTGTAATCCTGATAATACTCCATGGTCCATTAAGCTCAATGGTGACCTTTTACTCTGAAAGAGAAGAGATAAATTAAAGGGTCTAAAAATAATGTAATCCTCATCTTTTGACTGGTGCACAGCAGTGTTAAGCCGCAGCATTGTAATGTAGTGTCTGATGATCGGGAATGTTTCCACCAGTATACAGTGATGAGCAACTGACACAGTCAAAAAGACGATGGGAGTGGAGGAATAATAACTCTATTGTGATGGTGGACACAGAGCAGCAGAGTTTAATTAGGCATGAGCAAAAAGACAAAGACTGGACAAATCGTTCGCACCAAATGTAGATTAGCACAATTTCTACTACTTGGAGAATCCACCATGGAGTTCCTGTGTAAACATGAAGGACCGGGGAAGAAAATGAACTGGGAATGAAAGACATTTGATTGTTTCTGTAGAGAGAAATGCTGGAAAAGCCTCTTCGATGCCAACAGGAAGGACAGTCCTGGCACCATTAGTGCACTACAAAGCTCTACACAGAGACATATTCCAGATCCATGTTGTGTGAGTTTTAGACCCACCCTCAGAAGCTGCCACTCCGAGATCCCAGTAGGCCCCATACATGGACATCTGAGAAACAATCACTTGAATCAGTCCTCTCTAATGGCTTCATAAAAGAAGCAATTATTCTGCAGCAGGGAGGCGCTGTCAATGGGAGATTAAATGATGTCTTCCACTATCCAACCTTAACAAAGCTCTTCATTCAGGGCCTTACAGAATATCTGCAGTTCACTTTTTTTTTCAAAGAGGAAAGGAGCTTTACCCCCTTTCTCCTCTCCCACCTTCAGTAAGCACAGAGGATCTCTGCGCTTTAATTAAAAGCGAATTCTCCCAGCTCAGTTCTACTGTGAGTCTCAGTCCTCTCTGCTTGAATAGACATAAGAGGGGGATTGCAAAGGGTTTCAGCAAATGTTTAGCTGGCGAGGAGGAGGAAGGATGAGGGAAAATAGGAAATGCCTCTGCGTGTAACTTGAGGCAATTTTCAACAGCACATCATTAAGTTACACTGCGCAACACAGGCGGACACATCTGAACAACATACAGCTGAGAAATACAGTTATTTATTAACTGAGAACAAGGCACTTCCTTTCCACGTTGGGCAGTAAGAAACTCAGCAGCACAAATCAGTGGGTGTTTGGCTCAGTATTTGGAAGCATTAAGTTATGTTTAATAACAATGTGATTCTGTATATTTACTATTTGTATCCTGTAGAATAGAGAGCCAGAAATGATGTTATCCTGTGATATTCAAGTGAGACCTCTTTATCAGATAAGATGACATCGTTGATATTTTCCAGTCACAGATATAGTTTAACCTTTTGGTAAATACACTTACCAGCCTACCAAAACCACAGATAGCACCGTCTAGCCCACACGCAAATAGAAATGTGCAAATGACACTGATTCCAGGTTGAGTAACATGTTTTATGACATTAGGGTTTCCTGTTTCCATCTGTTCAGCTCTTCTGTGTAGTGTCTGTGGCTATAGAGCAGATTGCCAGACACAGTCAGTGTGCACAGGTTTTGTTATAGTGCACAGGTTGAAACAAACCTGGCACCCTCACTCACTGTGATACGACTCCAGAAACCTGTACCGAGTCTGACCACAGTGCTGTTGCTCATAAACATGTAGATTCAGCACCGACCTCTATATAGAACCACAATAAATAAATAAATAAATAAGATATAAAATAGTGATGATTAACCTTTACACGGCCTGGTACGTGTAACTGTGAAATTTGGATCAAGCCATGCAAGCAGTTTTAACCTGCCTCATATCTTCATGCTAAGATAAGTAAACCACATGTGATACCATCTCCACGCTCAAGCCCTAATTTGTATTTTATAGCAACAATGACATAGATGTCTACGTGTAATGTGACTCATACTCACCGGCGTTCCCTGCTTCACATTTTCACCTATCTTAATCTTACTATATACAATACAGCAGCTGTTTTCATCCCAAAAGCCATTTATCAGCAGACAGGGACAATTAGTGGAATTTCAATTGGTGAAAACCAAAATCAGAGCTAAAAGAGAGTGAATATTGGACTTAAATTAGAGGTGATTCTCTAAATGTTTAAATAATCGTGCTTCTGACAAATGTTAAATTGTTCATCAATCGTGGCACAGAGATAGAAAATATTGTCCAGAGAGCAAACAGTTAGTCTAAAGTTTTTTGTATTATTATTTTGTAGCATCCTCTCATCATTGTGTTGTTGTTGAGAACTTACTCTCAGATAAGATGTTGACACAGCTGCTTCTTGTGGCCTGTTATGCAGAGGACGGTCAGAAAAACAGCTGAGTGTTGGGCAGTGCAGTGAGAGCAGAGACAGAGCCACTACTGTAGGACGTTCATTCAAGCTCCTGTGTCAATGAGCGCCTGCTCTGCTCAAGTGTCCTTGAGCAAAACGCTGAATCCCGCAGCACTGTTGTTCTGCAGCTCACCCTTCATGCTGGCCTTCTGCAGTGGGACAGCAACAAAATGAAGAACTTTAATGATTTATAGGAATTATTTTGCTCTTATAATAAATGTGAGCACGGTGAGGGAAGTGATCAGCAGTGCACTTCTCACTTCCCTCTAGTCCTTTCCTCACTCTTTTTAGAAACTACAAGTGTGGCTTCATGGGAAAATAAAACCAACCTGCATCCATTCGCATTCTCAAGTTTGTGGTTTTCAGCTCACTGCAAAACAGTGTTACATTTTAAGGTTTGGACCAGTGTACTGTATATCCCTGAGAACTCAGTAAGTCTGCAACAAAGCTGAGATTAGAGGGGCTACTAAAGATGCTGTCTGGAGTGAAGGGTTGATCCCACTCACGGCACCACATGCTGGGATCACTTCAGACAATAGAAGATCCTAAAACTGCAGACGGCTGTCTCAGCATGACACACAGTTAACAGCAGGTATTCAGAAAAACAACTCAAGTCTTTTGTGTATACCCCCCCAAAAAACACAAAGGTAATCACATTTATCCAGTTCAAATTTTCACTGCATTTTTTTTTGTTAAACAAAATAAAAAAAAAGTACAGAGTAGTTTGTTATATTCAAGTTGTTTACCATTTAAGTGCAGTGTCCATTTTCAATTCAAACCAAACGACAGGTACAAGTAGGAACACTGACAGAAAAATGGTTCCTCCAGTGCATTATGTCATATCAGGTTTAGGCAGGACTAAATGTTGCAGCTGCTTTTGTAGTTCAACTGATGAAAATTAGAATAATATTGTTTTATTATGTGTATTATGAATTAAATCAGAGTTTGAAAGGTACTTCATTCAGGAACACCCTCATCATTGATTAAAACCATTGATTGCAGCAAATGGTGCTAGGTTTGGCGCTGAAGGCTCCATGGATTTAACAAGGAGCATGCTATGTCGCTCGGGGGAGCGCAATAAATAAGCCCCCGTAGGAGTGGTATCGAAGCAACTCAGATGAGCAATTTTAGACTCAGACTAAGCAGGTGGAGGCTGGTAGGTGGTGGCAACTTTTGCAAGCAGCAGCGTTGTGATTGTAGCAGTGTTGAAGGAGAGATCACTGTTTACAGCTTCGGTTTAAATAGACCGCCTACTGTGGGAGAATGGATGTGATTGGTCAGTGAATAATCAGCTGGTTGTCAGCTGACTGCAGCTGGGGCTAATGACTTCTATGTCCTGCATGAATTTGTGTAATGCTTCATTATCCAGAACAAAACAAAAGTCATATCCTTCCTCAAAAATCTGAATCAGCCGTATATGATTGAATGTTGATCTTTATACTGCATTATACATGCTTACAGCACATTTGTATCTTATTTTTTTTCTTTTCCTTGTTATTTTTAGCCTCTGTGAGGCACTTTGTGTTGCTTTTAGCACGAAAGGTGCCATATAAATAAATAAAATTTGAATTTGAAAAAATTTGAATATGCCTGACGCGCTGGTTGGTGGTTCGACTCCTGACTGAGACAATCCCTTGCCCATGTCATTCCCCCAGTCTCTCTCTCTCTTATATCAAATAAAGGCAAAAATGCCTAAAAAATATCTTTAAAAAAAAGAAGACGAACGCAGCTAAAACATATGTTTTGAGCCAAGACACAAATCTTATGTTTTTTTCTCCTCTGGAAAAATATTCTCTTCCTATTAGTGCTCCCTCTGTTTGACTGTCATCGCCTACACATATAACCCACGGCAGAATCTCAAGTATTCGGTGCTCTCACTTGTGGAGTTGTTCAAAGGGTCTCTGGGAAATTAGCACAAACTGAAGTGAGGGAAGACAACAGGTACAACAGAAACAACTTCATCACACAGACGCACCGAACAACATCACAGCCTCTGACTTTATTTTCCTTTGATACAAAGGAACAGAAAGGTTCACACACGAACAGTCAGCTCATTTGTCTTTCCGAGTGTTGTTGTGCACAAGCTATTTCGCTTGTTTTTGATGAGCTGTTCAGTGTGCACAATCACGCAGGCCGGCGAGCTGGGTGCAGTGGTGTGGATGCATTCATTTGAGGAACATGAAGTGTGTATGTAGCAGGGTGCTCTGTAAGCATGCCTTGCAAAATGTGTAGTGAACCATGGGCAGCATCAGCATCACGGAAATCTGCCTGTAAAGGTCGAGCAGCACCAGAGGCCTGCTGTCAACATATCCCTTCCAATTAAATGTGAACGTCATTACAGGCTTTTGTTGCTCATACATCCTATTTTTACTCAAATATTACTGTTGTTGTGTTTCCCTTACTGTTGGTCCCAGCAATGACAATACCATGACTAAGAAGAAATGTTTAAACCCGAGCTGCTTCACTTAGAAGAAGAGTGGCAAACAAAGCTGAGGACAAGGACTTCACTTATTTCATTATAGTTTCTCCTGTGTTTTGAATTTAGAATGTGACCTCACAGTACAGACTTTGCTGTCACCACAACTGACAAAAAAAACTGAACCACATTAAACAGAGAAGGAAATTGAGAAAAGGCTACGTCTGCAATAATGGAAGGGTTACAGATACATGTATGCACAAGGGAGCAATGCAATATAATGTGCCTGTGTGTGGATGTGTGCATGTGCATGCATGTTAAAGTAGAAATGGGCAAAGTATCTGGGGATTCAGGCTTTCTGACAGCTGCCTGCTCTGGGCGCAGAGGAAGGAGCTAGCCTCGGTGCCGCAGCCTCTCCTAAGATGAATAAAATATGACGAGCACATATAGTGGTGTTTCACTGTTGTTCTGATGCAACACGGAATAACAACTCTGAAGCCGAGAAAGAAAGGGGAGAAGAGGAGGCCTGTGTGTGTGTGTATATGTGTGACTGCGTGAGAAAGAGAGATGCAGACAGAAATCTCTGAAATAACATAGGAATGTGGCTGTGCAGTGACGTCTTGAGCTATTTCCTTAAAAGAATATGTGCACCTCAGTCCAGTGCAAGATGGGGTTTCATTTAAGTGGTCAATTCATCCAGTTCCTTAAAAAAAAATCATTTTTCTCACTTCCCTGCAGTGGCATCTCGCCATGCAGATAGTTTTAATTTTATGAGCCCAGGTTTTGAGTTTCTGCCTGAGAAACTTAAAGGGACTCTTTGTTCAGTTGAAATGAGGCTCCAAGGAAAACTGTTCCCCGTGAGGTGTGTGGATTTTACCTGAGTGACTGGGACATTGTTTTTGGAGAGACAAGTTACTGCTGAATTTTTTAAACTTCAGTCTTTTTTTTTCAGATTCTGCCAAAATTCCCTTCAGCTCAGTTATGTTGGATGGAGCCTAGCATGGTCAGACAGCATTAGTGGTGAGAGGAAAAACACATTTAACATAGCATGCACTTGGGGAAAAAAGGGAAACAGAGTTTAACCCGTCGGCACGCAGGACTCTTGTAGATTGATACTAAACATCAGTGGTTCAAACCAGGGAATGAGTACAGAGACTGAGGCAATTCTTATCCAATTTTAGAAACTGAACTTATTTGATCAAACAGCCATCCTCTTATAGACAAATATAGAGAAGACTTATAAATAGGATTAAAGATAGGATTACAGATTGTTTTGATGCTGACTTTAAGACTATTTATACATGTCAAGTTGTGAAATCCAGATTGTATAGGACAGACAATTCCCACCAACCAGAGTCAGGATATTAACACACAACAAAGCAACAGAAAGATCCAAACAATAGGCTGAAAGTAAGGAATAAATTGTTATCTGGAAATATTAACATTGTGCATGTTTGGATTAGTTTAGTTTATGTAATTGTTTCTTTGTGTAACTATTTCTTTTTTTGTTTGTTTTTTATGTCAAGAATTTTGTTATTTTGGTCTTGTCATTGTTCACATGTTTGTCTTTGTGTTGCACTGTTATAAAGTCATAAAAAGTGCCTTACAAAAAAAATATCTAAGTATGAATGAAAACTTGAAATCCTAGCCTATTTACTAAAAGAACTGTCATATGACAGCAACAGCAACACTAACAAAAAGAATAAGACTGGAACAAGTAAGGTACAGATAATGCAGCCTGTGTTTTGGCCTCAATCTAACAGTGCAGCCAGAGCGTGTGTAAGTTGCTGTGGTTGACTGAGGAGCGGGCCGAACAGGGGAGTCAGTGAAGCGGTGAGTGGGTGCTCGAGCTGAGTGGGAGCTGGAGCTGAGTCATCTTGCCCCCGAGCAACATGGGAAGACATCTGCACAGTCACCGAGAGAGAGAGAGAGGAGGTGAAGAGGGCTGGCACGACGGCGTGGCGATTCGGGCTCATGGCCGACCAGGTGTGCTTCGTTTACTGCCTGCAATAATTCCTGACATCACGGCCGACCTCTGCGGCTCCACTGACAGATGGACGACATTAGCTCTGTGGAGGAGCCCGTGTAGGCGTTCTGCTTAGATTCAGAAAAGTAGCTGATAAGGGGATAGAGTCAGGCACTCATCCTGCTTGCTGCTGGAAATTAATGGAACAACATGTAAGGCTGAGTGTAAGAATAATAAGCCCTTACTTTAATCGTGTATAAATAGACGAGGTACGGTTGCGGTTGCGCATCCTTCAAATGAAATCCCAGAAGATGCAATTACCAAGCAAAAAATCACAAGCATCTTCTGCTATTTACCCTTTAATGACATATTCTCAGAAGGAAATAAGCAAAGTGGTTTATCCATTTAAAAGCTGGAGGATCCTGTTATTCCATGATAATCACAGCTGTACATGGGTGGTTTGGAAAGGAACAGAGGGATGTACATCTTGATTTGGCCAAGCAGTTCATTTCACAGAAACTTGACAAATTTCTCTTGCAAGTGTGACAGCCCAATTAGGGACTGGCACACTGAAAGCAGATCTGAAGCCGCTGCTGACAGCGACAGCGCGGGGCCGGCAGACCCAGAGGGGGCTCCGCTCCCTCTGATTCTTTATCACACCGAAGCTCCTGCTGCTGTACGGCTGCTGCATTGTTAGGAGAGAGAGAGGCTTTATCAAAATCTTCAGACATCCTCTTTAAAGAGAAATGTGCGTCTAATTCTTCACAGTGCAGTCTGGATTGTGTAAGGTTGTGTGTGCACTGACTAACGCTGCTCAGACTGATGCTCTCCACACCACCTCACTAATGGGGCTGCAGCTTCTACTTTATTGACCCAAGAGAGCTTTAAAAGGGGACTATATTTGCTGTCATTAAACAACACGTGCCAGCCAACATGCTAAAACTACTTCATTGTTATTCAGTTTTCTTTGACATATCACAGTGTAAATAACTTGAATGTGGGAGCTCATTTAGAAGTATAAATGGAGCTTTAGTTTCAGGTCAGGGGTATTACCCGAAGATAAGTGCTTTTCAGATTAACACACAGGCAGCACTCAGACCATTTTGTCCTCCAGTTTCCTAAAAGTGGGGTTGGTAAACTGCATTTCTTTTATGTAAAGGCTCGGCTGTTGCCAGGCTGTTGGTGCAGCAGGTACAGAAAACAGAGCCCAGCAGTTTAACACCAACAAAGGCCTTTTTGTGGAGCAGGCCCCAAGCTGAAGAAAGGTCAAGGGGTCTAGTACTTGAGGTGAGCAATTACAGTGGTGATGTGCTAATCTTTCAATTCAATTCAAAAAACTTTATTTATCCCCCGGGGGCAATTTAAGGCAGCATCTCAAGGTCAACTGTGGGCCGTGAAAAAAGTTGTTTTTATATCTTTATAGTGTTTTCTGCTTATCCTCAACTTCTCGTCTTTTTTGTTTTCTCAATTGCTTTTACATTCTCTTCATTCTCTCTGTCTCTCACACACACACACACACACACACCACACACACACACACACACACACACACACACACACACACACACACACACACACACACACACACACACACACACACACACACACACACACACACACACACACACACACACAAACACAGTGTCAGGACTGTCTGACTCCCCTGAGCGGAGAGTGTTGGACATTCACATAGTTGTGAGTCAGTCTGACAGTTGAGTCAGTTTGGGTCAGACTGAGGGGAGCCAGAGTTGATGCCACAACTGGGACCCAGACCAACCTCCAACTAAATGATAAATGTCTGTGTTTGAGGACAAGTCTGTGGGAGAGATATTTTCTCCACATCTGAAAATTAGCAATGAATGGCTAAGAAAATAAACGCGTTGCAGTTTGACAAACAGGACGGAGAACAGGACAGAACTTCTCTTTCAGTAACAGTTCACTGTCAGTGTAACAGGAGAGCTTTGTGTCTTCTGTGTTTACGGTAATAACTCAAAATGTAAGTTTTATATTTACATGACAGCTCAAGAGAACGTGCAGGCAAAAGGCATACAAAATTAGGGTTCACAATAATGTTCCTGCAATGAAATTCAGATTGGCTCTTTCCTCTTATTTTTGGCCGAATTCCGATTCTCCCCTTAGCCCTAGCCCTTGGCCCTAACCCTTCGTTTTGCGCGTTCACGTGAAATGATAGGGGTGTCCCAATTCTGGTTCAGACGAGGGTTAGGGGGAAGTGGTAGGGCTATCTCGCCCTCGAAACGGAGATTTTTCAGGGGCACACTACGGACCGAGGGCTATGACAAGTTTCCCAGAATGCATCTTGTGGCAACCGGCAGCTGATTTATTTCTCACTGTAGCGCTGTTATTACGTCATTTTGTTAAGTTTGAATATTTTTTCATGCGAGAAAGTAGCTGTTTAGATCCCAATGTGCGGTCGGTTTATCCAAATGACGGCTGTTTAGACGTTTGCTCCGATGTTTTTCGGAGAAGTGAAGCTCCACGTTGGAGCCTCCACCTGTGGAGCAGATCAACGGCTCGTCACGGAGACACCACCTCGTCCGGAGAGCTTGTCAGCCGGCCGACCTCCCGACCTCGTCCCAGTAGAAAAGACGACTGCTAATTAACTTACCCGCAGGGTTTTAAAGGTTTACCGCTGCGTAGTTACATTCTTTTTAGGAGATAAATGCTGGTCTCATTGATGAAATGTAACAATTGTCGCATTAATTTGTTTGAATTAAAAGTGAAGCTTCATGTGTTTTGGACACAGGAGCAGCACTGCCTGGGGGATCTGTAGCCTATACAGAAATCACCACATTTACATCAATAAATAAATGTTTTACAATGAACCAATCATTCTTCATTAAATTTTATTTTATTTTATTAAGTTAACGTGGTTCTGAATAGAGGATTTGTGGCAAAAGCTCGTCACGTCTGCTTATGTGAAAGCCAGCAGAGACGACTGATGACGTATGTGATTGTTGAAGTGGTGTCCCAATTCGTAGGGGTTGACTTTCAAACCTACTCCTTGTAGCTCCGTTTCAAGGGCAAGGGTTAAGGGCTAGGGGTAGGGATGAAAAATAGAATCGGAATTGGGCCTTGGTTTACACAGCAGGAAAAGTTTAACATGGGTTTAAAACATTGGATAGTAACAAAAATGTTCTTGCCCCATTATGTACATTAACTCAGTATATATATATATATATATATATATATATATATATATATATATATAAAATGATCAAATAATGATCTAATCTAACCACTCTGCAGCAGAAGTTTTGGCCTTGCAATCTCCAAGGAAAACACTCTAAAGATAGCCTTGTCTTTTTCCCCCAGCATACTTGGAAATAAATGGAAGCACACAGCCTTGCACTCTGACTCAGATACACACACACACACACAATCTCACACCTCATATTAGGTTTGGCTGGATTAAACTATATCCACGTCCTCAGCAGGGTGCCTGTGTCTGTCCAAGACTGTCTGTGTCTCTTTATTTTTGGACCCAAATGGTCGTGTCTGAATTCACAAATATAACTGGCTTTTTATCCTTACGTCCTGCTCACTGGATGTAAGACGGATGAAAAGTTTTTTGTTTTTTTCACATGCTGCATATTAGGACGGCAAACAATGGACAATCAACTAAACCTGCGACTTGAGTTTAAGTTCAGGTTTGGGGTTTTCCCAGCTTTGTCTGAAGTCGGCCCTACTGTATTATCTTACCACCTGTCTAGGCAGTGATTATCTGGATGTGTCCACGGGAGAGGTCCAGTGTTGGGAATAATCCTCCTATAAGCTGAAAATCTGGCTGAGATGTACATGCAGCAAGGCTGACCCACTCCTTGGATCTGTGTAACCGTAACACAGTTTTAAAGATGATCCTCTTTATAAAAGCATCTCTTCTTTCAAGGAAAAGGAAAATGAGTCATTGCTATTCATAATCATCTAAGGCACACTCTTTGTGTCTTGAACCCACATCAATAAAAACGGAAGTGGAAGCCCCTGCGTGTGAAACTACAACGCTGCTCCTGTAGGTCGGTCACTATAAGCAGTCAGAAACTTTCAGTACTGTACATCTCCAGTGAAGACAGCAGAGCACTTAATGCCAAGCTATTTTTGTCAGAGCTCTAATGAGGATCTTGACATCCTTTCTTGATGGTGATATATCAGGAGTGAGTATACCGTCCACAGGCTACACCCGGCTCGCACTGCACCACTGTCGCTTCACTGTACTGGCCGGCACAAGCATTGGAAACTGCAATTGCTGTCAGTTCCTCTGGCGATCTTCAAAGCCCGCGGCCATTGGATATGATCCACGGCACGTCCCTGAGAGGTCGCCAAGAGGATGAGAGGGAGATAGAGATAAGCTCTGGAGGAATTCAAAGCCTTCTCACTCTACTGTCGGCCACCCTGTCGCTACACAAAGGACATCATATCAGAACCACTTTCAAGTTCTCCTCCTCTGCAGTGAGAAAAAAAAAACTCAACTTCAAATTTACAAAAAAAAAACACATTTCTTTCTTTCAGGATTCCCTGTTTATAGTGCTGAAGCCAGTGCTCCACTTTTAAGAACCAACTGCTGCAAAACGCCTGAGAAAAGACTTTGACTGCGATTATGCACTAAATCAACAGCAGCAGTGCGAACAGCGTCCTCTCACTCTCGGGTGTATTTCTCTGACGTCTGGTCACTCCCGCCTCAGGGAGGACTGAGCGAGCGCACACTCGGGACAGCACAGCTACAGTTAGCGACAACAAAATCTGTTTTATTACATTTTTTTAAGGTTCCTGCACTGCAGCTGAAACAGCGTCACTACAGTTACATCACAGAAACTCCTGCTATCTGAGCTTTAAGTGAGGACAAGAAGTGAGGAGGAGCTTTGTTTTTTAGTTCACACTGATGTTAATGGTATTGATCAGCTCGGCTTGATCTAGATTTGGTGGCTATGAACTGCAGTGCCATGTTCCTGCAGCCATAACAAATGCTCTGTCATGCTCTATGCCTTTTATTTACTGCTGAAATAGCAGCAGCATGAGCAATTACTGACATTCATCAATTGATTTCAACAGCATTGTGATCAATCTTCACGACCACATTATGGTCTTCTCCTCATGTTCTGCTGGAGGACTTCACGCTGAGCGGTTCGATACAGTGACCTACAGCACACCGGGGTCATCAGAAACAATGATGGGGAGCGGAGGCTGCTGAATTTACATCATTTCATTAAAATCATCAGTTATCTTGTGAGTCATGGACTTGTAGAGCTACAAATAACGATTATACCGGTTACTGACTAATCAGCCCACTGATTAGTCCAAAACCAGCGCAGCTAGTCGTTTTTTTCCATAAGGCTTGTTTTATCTGGATAACAGCTCCAAATCTAAAGATATTTGTTTTAAAATGATTGATTATAAAAGGTAATTGCAATGTAGCAGAAATCCTGTTCTGAAAGGTAAAAAAGAAAGAAAGAAAGAAAGAAATGGGCTCAGAGAAGCAGGGCAGTAAAGGTCTCTCTACAGAGACAGACACAACAATCCAGAAAAACACTCAACTGTGTTTCCTGGGGAAATAAATGAGGGAGTCAGATGAAGGTTTGGTTCTGCCATCTGTGTTGTGTGCCTGATTTACAACTCTGGTTAAAAATAAACAGGGGGGCTCTAATGAAAGTCCAACGACTTCACACTTGATGGAAAATGGTGATGGTGCTCAGTGTGTGAGCCTCCAACCGTGCAGCTGGTTACAGCCTAATGCATCCTTACTGTCCACTTAAAATGAGCAGAGCGCAGGGACACCTAAACATCTGCCACACAACAGTAGGCTACATAAACTTCACAGGCCATGGTAGTACAGGAAAATAATAAGAGGAACCTCTCAATTGGATTAGCCAGCGAGGAGCAATATAGATGGGATGGTGTACATACTGCCACTCAGGTATTTCTATCACCTGAGGCCCAGTCTAATCAAAACATATGGCCTTTAAATGGACAAAGCCAGCAGCTACAGCACAGCCTTTCATTTAACAAGTGCCAGCTTTTTTACTCCCTTTCAAAAGCCAGTTATCTTTTAAAATAACACACACAGAAATTAAATTAAGAGTGGAAATTTCTCCTGCGGGTTTGTGAGGTATATTGGTCTACTTCAGTGATGTTAACGGCAGTAATCATATCAATGCAGCTTCTCAGTGAGACCGTGCAGGACTTCTGTAACACCAACACACTTAAAGCCTCCTTCTGCGCACAGCTGCTGCAGTTTAGGACTGATTTCCGATCTCGTTTTTTTTTATTATCGTTAAATCAAATCACAGGTAATGTGCGCTATAAGAGTACAACCTTACCTCAATCATGACTGGAGCCCAGGCTGAGGACAGATGCCCTCGATGTTGCCGTTCGCAGGACACAACTCAGCTCAGGATGGTCATCACTCAGACGCAGGCATGATGATCCACCTCCATGATCATACAGCAGCAGCAGCATGCTCTCTGGAAAGCGCCCTCCGCTCCGCCGCACTCAACAACTAACGCCACTTCATCAATCCCATTAGCTCTTTGCGCGGTGTCTCTCAGAGCCGTTCAATAACAGCGCAGGCTACTGTACCGCAGATGAACCTCCACTCGCTCCAAGCGTTCAGTCGGAGAAGGAGGAGAGGGGGGGTAATGGTACTAGCTCAGCGGCTCAGCAGTTTATATGAGGCAGCCCACCCCCCTTCTCTCTCTCTCTCTCCTCTCTCTCTCCTTCTCTCTCTCTCTGTTTCACTCGCTCCTGTCGTCTGTTCGGGTCAAAGCGTGGACGTGATGCAGGCTGCGGGTCGACCTGTCTGTTCTGTCGCCTGTCCGATGGCGAGGAAGCCTGTTTGACGCTGCGAGGAGAGGAGGCAGCGCCGCACCGTGCGCGGACCAACAGCACTGCCTGCTGTACTTAAAGAAACATAGCAGCAGCAGCAGCAAAAGGACAGAGGCGCAGCGGCCGCCGCACTGCCAGGCTGCGCGCTCTGCTGCTCCGTGGGCCACACGGGAGAGGTTTATTGGCGCCGGTGACACGGTCCCCTGCGGATAGTTTGTTTTCGCGTGAGGAAGTCAGACAGATCAAATTCACATTCAGACGTTGCGGTTTCGCGCCTGCGAGTCGTTTGGCCCGGGTTTGTTTGCTGCCACGCTGTGTGCATCCATTTAACCATAATGACGAAAGCTGAATAAAGGTAGCGTTGATCTAAAATGGAAAGTTGAGCCAATTTGAAAACAGGTCTAGGGCTATCATCAGTGCAGTGTGCTTGGCTCTGTGCTCTGGGAAATTGCAGCGTGCAGAGCACAGAATAGATATAATGGAAAGTCTTGATACAACAGGCACAGTGCTGATGACAGTGATTAACAATTAAAGCAGTTGCCATTGAGTTGGTTTAGAGTGCAGCTGGAGCCTGGTTAAAATGTTAAACCCTGTGTCTAAGTTTTAAGTTGCACGCGGGAAATATGCTCACAGTGTACCAAGAGTGGTTAATGAAGTACCTTGTCATACCAACACACTGACAAAGTAGTAGCTAAAGATCAAATGTATCCTTTTTTATGGGTGTCTATTACTGCTTTACACTAAAATCACTGGGTTCACTTCATTTGGTTCAAGACAGGACCAATGCAATGAGAATTAGCCTAGTTGTTCTGACCTGTTTAACATGTGAATTTCACATGCACATTATTTTGCAAATCCAACAATATCACCCCCCCGAGAGAGGAAGTCTGCTAACCGCTAGCTTCTGTAGTTCAATTTTAGCAAAGACCGCACCATAGCAAACAGCGCTGTTTCTCCACGCACGCAAACCGTGATCAAAAAGCCACTCATACCCACAAATAATGCTCAGAACAACACCAAACGTGATCAACAGCACAAACAGGGTCCCAGCACATAATACGAGGCATCAAACACCTGTCAGCTTTGCCTGGTTTCTACTGAAAGAGACGAAAATTACTCACCCACTCTCCTCATACGCTATGCAGCAACTTTCCGCGTCCAGGCACGGACAGCACACGACCGAGTCCGACTGGCAGTTTCAGCGGCCATTGGTAGGCTACTAGGCAGTGACCACACATGATTGACCACCATAGATATATATCTATGATTGACCACTCGGACCCCCCAGGCCCAGCACATAGACTGCACCAGCAGATCCATTTCCTTCAGCAAACTACTCAGTCTCAAACTGATTTGTCATTGATCTGTCGTCGTTGTTCTCAAACTGCATAAACTCGACCGTGTTGTCCCTTCTGTGATGTCTGCTTCACTATGTTACAGCAAAAGCGGTTTATGAACGGTTTAAATTGGTAAATAGAGTATCCTTGGTTACAGGCGGTCTCTTCCGGAAACGAACGTCATCCTGATCTCGCGTGTGACGTGACGTCGCGTCTAATCTCGCGCTTGTTTATGTGATTTTCTCCCGCAAATACCTAAAGTTAGAAATGCCAAATTCCGTTCATTTCCCCGTGAAAACTCGATAATAACTTTTATAAACTAATAGGCAAGATACATAGGAACTTTGACTGCATTTAAATTGAGCAATAATCACACATTTTCTTCCCTGCGTTGCGCTGCGGGACTCTACTCAGTAATTGCTTCGACGCCTGCGGACCTGTAACCATGGCAGTAACAAGCAGACATCACAGAAGGGACAGGACAACATGGCTGTGTTCATGCAGTTTGAGAACAACGACGACTGTTTTCATTTCGATGGGCGCCCTATCAGTTTGAGAGAGACCGAGTTTACCGAAGACGAGCTGAAGGAAATGGAGGAGAAAAGTGAAAGAGGGACAGCTGCCGGTGGAGTCTATGTGCTGGGCCTGGGGGAATCAAGTGGTCTGGCTGTGGTCACTGCCTACCAGTGGACGCTGAGACTGAATGTTTGTGCTGCCAGTCGGACTCGGACGTGTTTTGTCAGGGCCGCTGGACGCTATGCTGGACGCCGAAAGTTGCTGCATAAGATACGTAGGCTATAACTGGAGGAGAATGGGTGAGTTGTTTTCGTCTCTTTTCAGTAGAAACCAGGCAAAGCTAACAGATGTTTGATGCCTCCTATTATGTGCTAGGACCCTGTTTGTACTGTTGGTGATGTTTGGTGCTGTTCTGAGCATTATTTGTGGTTATGAGTGGCTTTTTGATCGCGGTTTGCGCATGGAGAAATAGACTGCGCTGTTTGTGATGGTGCATCTTTGCTGCTACAACGAGAAGCTAGTGGTCAGCAGACTTCATCTCTTGAGCGGGGGTCTCACAGCGTTGGACCATGGGTTAAATTTACGCCGGAATATCTCTTTAAGTTTGTTGTGCCTATGGCTGGGATAATATGACTGCATATGATGTGTCCATCACAGGATGAATGCACAGAAAACAGTAGGCTACAGAATTAAATACATGGACAGAAGCGGCACCCGTTTCTGTCTGAGCCAAACACACTAATGTACCACTCATTCAGTCGCATTTTGATTAACACTGAGAGGTTTTTTTTCTGCCTGCTTGGCATTCAGATTTTAATCCTGGCTTCTGTTTCTGCTTCACCCCTCTCAAACCCACCTCCAGATGTTCAGCTGCTGTGTGTTTCCCTGCTGCACGCAGGATTTCAAACTCTGGATCGGGGTGATCATCCATTCTGTTTAACTGCAAATCTCCTTGTGTGTAAACTGTGCTCTTCAATCAGTTTTATCGTTCTGTCCCTGACAGTCATGGCTGTTAAATCAATGGCTTAGAGCAACTGCATTACACAGATCTTTAAAGGGCATGAACACAAATAGACATTCACATGCAAGCAGAGTGCCCATAACAGCCCAGACAAATAGTAAATAATGAGTTTTGAGTGTCTAATCCACCTGGTTGGCATGTTTCTATAATATAAGAGGCCATCCAACTGAAGAATTAAGAGTATCATGGGTTTGTCTCACCTGAGAGGGTAGTCCAACCTGTAGTTCTGAATAAGCCTCTCAGTTAGTCAGTTACAAACTTAACTCTGGTCCGTCCCTAAGTGATGATGCACATGTGCTGACACAACAGGGATGACTCTGCATATTTCAGCGGCATCAATTCATGGCTTGGTTGTTGTCTGTGCTGTTGTCTGTGCCGTCGCCTGTAGCGCTGTCACCTACAATTACTCTCCTCTACATGGTGACTCAGCAACGGACTCCAACTTAGAGGGGCACTCTTGAAATCACCAGTGTGCCACGGTGATATTACTCATGCTGAATCAGGTATACAGGATGGGACAGCAGCCAAAAAACAACAAAAATCCTAAAACTCTCAGGCAGAGGAAAGCAAATGGATTCTGTGGGTTTGTTTAGATTTAGATGAACTGCACAACAGGGTGTTGCAGAGAGTTGCAAAACATTTTATGTATCTTTCAACAGTGCACACACAGGCATTCATTGTAAGAGGTTAGAAGTTAGGAGCTGATAGCCTACATGTGGTGCATGAGACAAAACTCCAGACCATCGCAGCGTCAAACCCCCGCACATCTGCATCACAAGCCAGCAGTCGCTGCATTGTGTGCATTGTGCGTTGGCTTGTGCATGACGACCACTTGTTTATCTCCTTCTCAAATGCAGAAGACAGAAGTAAATAGCAGACAAACAAAGGACTCATTGTGTGAAACCTCTGCTATTTCATGTGAATGCGCTGGCAGCAGTATGAAGAAGGGTGAAAAGAATGTTCCTCCATTTTTAGATTGTGACTGGTTAAATAGTTCTTTTGATGGTCCGGCTTCATGTCAAGCTGTGAGCTCAGCCAGCACACAGTCCAGCAAATAACTAAGCCACAGATGTGAAATTGTGCTGTTAGGTCTGAAAGCCTGTATCACTGGACGCCTGCACTATATTACCGCACTGTATCTCAAGTGAGAGACCAAAGCCTGTCAAAGATGATTTTATGTGCAATACTTCACATCACCTGTTTGTATTCAGAGGGAGGTACCGCCCAATAGACCAGTCTTATTTTTTGTGCAGGAAACGGAGCATCATGAGAAATCTGGGGCTACAGTAGAGGAAAACCGAGACTGTAAGTGTTTATGAGAAAACAGGGCTCATTATTAGTTTGTCACATGTGTTTGCAATGTGACAGGGGTTAAAAAAAAGAAGAAGACATTGAACCTCCTACATGCCACAAAAAGAATGAAAGCTATTCCCTTTAGGGTAGCCGTCAACATCAGTTCACATGCAAGAAACAGAGACCTCACACTGATGTCAACATGTGCCTCATCGTCACTCATTGTTATTCAGTTTCAGGTTTTCCTGAACGGAAACTCTCACATTACAATAATCAAGTCACCCTTATAGCTTTCAAAAGCATAGTCTCAGAGCCTTTGTGGCTGGTCGTATGTGCTTAGCCTTTATTAATTGTCACATAAGATCAGAAGTAGGTAAAGTGCACATGGGAACGTCAGCGTCATATCTGGCACCCTGGGAACAAAGCTCTGTAACTGTATCTGATCACCCAGAGAGCAAAGCTGACGTGAGCAACTCATGCAAACATGGAGGGTGTTCACCTTTCACACGAATGTAACAGAGAGACAGAGGGAGATGTTTGTGTTGGTGAGGAAGAAAAACTAAACCATCTTCTTTGATCACCTCACAACCTGTGAGGGGTCATCACCTTTTCACTGTCATCATAATTTGTTTCCCATATCTGTTCATAGAATAAAACGTCAGAAAATACTACAATATAAACATACAATAGCACTCATAGCAATCAATGTTATGGCACAAGAAGAAGTTGTGGATTCACCTTCTAAAAATAATGGCAATCTATCAACTATAGAAATTTCAGTGTGGATTAACAACTGACCAACTTAAACAATTTATGGATCATTAAAAAAAAAGCAAATTCTGTTAGCTTTCTAATGCATCAATCAAATAATTAAAATGATCAGCTGTGCACCACTAAATATGCCAATAAATATGCCTCCATTCACAAATACATTTGCATCTAAAATCTATGTATTCCATATAATTAGACAAATTACATATACTAAAGTAGCTTAATGCTATTACTAAATACTAAAGTAGCCTAACTAATGCTGTTTGTCCAGTGAAATGGAATAATCATGTGTATCCACACAGTCAGAGCTGTTGCCCCGAGTGTGATTGATTCAGTTTTCTTTTTCTCATTTTACCGCTGGGATATTGTTAGTTGTGCTAGTTTCTCATGTCAATCAGCTGATAATCACGTGTCATGTTTATCGATCTGCACAGTGATTTATTACGTGCCTGCTAGCCATGCTCCATCGGGACCAATCAGTGTTTCCCGGATGATCAGTGAAATCCTCACCCTCGAAATCTGACACATTTAAGAAGAACTTAACATCCCTGTGTTTAAGTTTTTCTACCCTGCAGTAATCATTTCCAGCTGATGAGAAAACCTTACGATTCCTTTATGGAATAGTTCTCATTGATTTGACACAGGAATAACGCGATCAATAAATGCAGTTGCTGTGCACTCTGTATGACCTTTAAACCAATAAACACTTGCTTCCAACTCCGCAGGCAGCTTTTTGGCAACGGCTGCAATTGCATAAGCACCTCTTACAGCCGCCTGTTGTGAGTAATATTTTATTTGATTCGAGATGTTACATAAATTACAGTTACTTTGCCACAATTCAAGGACATTCATGTATTTCTTGTGCAGCACTGAAAGGCTCTGAACAACTTGTTTCTTCCTTTCTGAAACAAACAAAAAAAACAAACAACTAAAAATATCATCTTTTTTTATGTCTTTCTACCAGTGACGAAGATGTGTGGCTGCAATTCTTTGTTAGTGTTGCCCCATCAGGGTTTAAGACATACAGTAGAGCACCAAACCATAAAGTCAAGTCAAGTCAAGTTGCTTAATTTGAAGAGATTTGGTTTGGAAACAAGGGGAAAATTGCTGCATAACACAATGAATGAAATCACAGTAGTTGCAGACAGTAGCCAACACGATAAATAGAAAAACACAGTAAATCGCTGACAATAGTGCGGGCAAATTTGCAAGTAACATTTGAGCTATACACAGAGGCGCTGCAATAGGGCAGGCAACCCAGGCAATTACCTATAGGGCCCTGAGCTGGAAGCTTGTTGCCAGTGGCTGTGTACAGGCTGTGCACTGCATAAGTGCATACAGTAACTTAGTGCTGCCAACGGCAATGTTAATTTCTCCCATTAGCAGCAGAATAATGCATTTGTTGTCAATTCCTCTGTCAGTAGATCAGCTTGCTGTGTCCAAACTGTTACTAATTTGTATTTGGAAGAAGAAGATATTAGGGAGGGGGCGTCTACACCCCTGGTCTTACACACATATACACACACATACACAATCAAAGTGTCGCTCTAACTAAAATTATTCTCCTCTTAAAACAACAAAATTAAAATCATTGCAGAACAATTATGCTCATCATCCACAGGATGCGTGATGAAGAGAGCACTGTCGCCACTGGTGCTGCAGCTCCTACCAGTGTTTCCTGTTGAAAGTGACACTTTTATTAACACAGTTTGTCAACTTGTGTGAAGAGACAGCTCAAAGATTTCACATAATACACATCCTGCTGCAACTTCCTGTCCTCATCTACATCTGTACATAATGAGTACAAGACCTATATGCAGGTTAGGTCATAATTTCATCTATCTGCACTACCACATCACTGTCTCTCCATATTGTGTGTGCTGATAGTGACAGTCTGGATAAACTGCTGTGACTGACTGGAAACCGTACATCAACTATCAGTGACAGACTGTGACACTGATTTATTTTCCGACAAACTGTGCCCTTCAGAGAAGCTGTGTGGGCCAAGGCTGGACTGATAATCTTTCCTTGGCTCCGGTAGCACCAACAAATATCTCTGTGTTTATTACATTAAGATTTTTATCTGGATCACAACCATGTGGTTGTGAGTATGTCCTGTTTAAAGAGACACCCACTGCCCTGTCTGTGAAACAGGTCTGTTTTGAACACTATATCCCCTACATACTATGCAGCACGGTGGAACCAGAGTAAAGCTCTTTTCAGGGAGCACAAGTCAGCAGCATGACACATTTGTGGTATGACGAATGGTGGTGAAATGTCTTTAGACACAGTGAATGTAACAGACGAGGGTGTAAAAGAAAGCAGGCTGTGGCCGCGAGGAAGGGGCATGGAGCACGATTTAACAAAGTAGCAGTCTTCATCTTTGAAACCTGGTGATGGCTGCTGGTATTAATAATTCAACAGTCTCTCTGAAAACTAAAAAAAAAAAATAGACCTTGCATTATTTAAATAGTACACTGCCTTAATTAGAAATATGAATTAATGATGAGATTACCCTAAGCATTCATCTTAAATCCTGAGCTGTAGCACTTGGTAGCAATCAATGGATGAATCAGTTTTTACTGTAGATTTCACACACACAGATGCAACAGACACACACACAAATGTTTTGCATAGAGTACTGAGACTGTGAAATCAACCACACACGGTAATTACTATTCAGGAAGTGTCTCAATGTCAGTGCAGCAGCCCAGAGTAGTATTACTGGAGACCTACATCTTTCAGTCACCATGAAAAAATAATGATTCCTTCACTGAGTTTCATTTGATCCTTTTGACTCTGCTGCCTGTCGTATCTCATTAGATACATGTGACACAGTTTGGGATGTTTGGGTCAGTAGTCTCGTTTCCTGGCTGTGCTATCAATGTCACACACACACAGCATCAGTTTAAACCCAGTCACACTCTTGGGGAAGGTTTTGTTTTTTGTTTTAAAACATCATTGATCTATAAAAGGTGTGAGACGTCTTGCTTTGCTATAAGCATTTATATTCAGTACCAATGTTTTATTTAAGGGACTCAGCATTCCTGTACTCTCTTGAGGTCAGGGTATGCATAAGTTGAGAACAACATTCAACCACTCTAAACTACTTTTCAAAATACAATGATGCTTCCTTCTGTCTAAAGTCTAAACGCTTAAAAATGGGAAGACAACTGCTGGCACTCAGATATGACACATGCTTTCAAGTGGCTTTGTTGCAGCCAATTCATGTCTGCCAAACTGTCTGATAGCTCCACCTCTCCTCTTATGTCTTCATGCAGTGTATTCATGATTGCAATGTGGATGTGAGTGACAGTAAAGGCAAAGAAGAGTTCTCACAAATGTTTGACTGTGTGTGTATTTGGCAGGGAATGTTCGATTAAGTTTCAGAAATTGTCAGATCATGGTAAATACTACTACAGCTACTCAGAAAATAGGTTGTTTGTTTGGTTTCCCACGCCTTTAGGAATTCATCTGAGGTTGTTCGGTGTCACTGGATGAAATTCAGTGTTAAACTACTTTCCAAATTTCCTTTGGGGATAGTATGTAAAAATAAGTAACCCTGTTCCCGTGTAACGTTGAGCAATAGTGTCAAATCCACTTGAATGAACAGTATTACTGCAGCAGCGTTATCCCTGACTGGGAAAAAAATAATGAAGCTACAAAATTCTAATTACTTCATCTGTTGTGAAAACTAATTGCAATGATGCTTCCTGATCCAAAACCAATTTGTTGACTTTAACACATTTGCCATTCCCAGACCTAGAGTGTATTAACCTACTTTGGAGAGAAGGATTTTCTCTCTGCGCTCATTGAAGCGTTTGTTTGTTTTTGAATACCATGTTACAAAAACTCATTCTCGTAATTGGAGTTTGTGTCTCTTCAGGAAATTGCAGGGTGTCAAATTGTTAAGCCAGGCAGAGAACACCAGACTTTTACTGATAATTACACATCACTGAAAATCATTCACACAGACACTCAACCAACATGCTGACATGACATGCCCAAATCTGTGGAAATACACACAACGTGCAATGATCTTGGATGTCTAATTACCAACTTCTAATTTGTCACCTTAATCTTAGATCTTACCCCCAGTAATGGGTAAAAGTCAGTGTTTTTGTTTTGAGCACTCACATTACAGTTTCAGTGTGTCAGCTGTTTATGAACACTGAACAAAAAATATATATAGATAGATTTTAGGAGATGTCAAATGGCAGCTCAGTTGTGTCACCATCATCCATTCTGAGCATGCCCAGGAGAGTTGACCCACTTCATGGTGCAATTCGTCTCCGTGACATCCTCCTTCACTTCTGTCTTTTCCTGCCACTGTCACCAGAAATAAGTTCAGATGACCTCAAAAAGAAAGTTAACTGAACTGTCTTTTTTTTTGGTCTATGCTCACACTCTAACAATGAAAATCAATCAGCAGGAATCAACATCAACCTTTGTTTGACACATGTGGGTAACACATGTCTGACTCTTACACATGCCTGCACTACAGTATGCTGAATGGATCGAGCCCAACATTCAAAAAACTGGGTTAGTATTAATTTTGGTTCTCATTGGTTGTAGGTTTTGTTATTGTTACAAAGCCAATGTTAGCATGAACAGCAGTTTAATTATCAGTCTTGCTGAGAGGCAAAGCTGGCCAGCCTGGCAGGGGATAGCTGTTAGCATGTGAATTTCTATACAGAATTGCGGTATATAGAAGTTAAAAAAAAAAAAAAAAAAGTTCCTACAGCCAGAGCAAGTTTGATACTGAAATTGCAAATAAGGAGCTTTTAAAGCTAATGTTGGTCGTGTTGCAGTACTTATAAATATATTTTGAAGATTATTTATGTCTTCTGACAGCTTGAGGAAAGTAGGCTATAGGGTGCAGGTCAGATTTGAATGTGGGTTGCTGCAGTTAAGACTAGGCCTTGATGTAACCTGCACTTCATCTCCGCATCTGGCACAAAGTCCTCCTGGCTTCGTCTCCACATCCAGGAGTGGTGGGACAGTGATGTGAACAGCAAAATTGTGACATGTTATAAAGAGATGATATAAAGTGACGTAAAAGTCGCATTAAATCCGCCTTAGTTGTTCACACTGGGGTTGCATTGGAAACATATCAGATCTGGGTCTGATTCAGGACCACATATTACTGATTATTGGCAGCCTGAATGCAGACTGAAGTAGTTTCCTGAGGTGTCCTACAGAGGTAAATGCTTGGACCCTATTGTCTTGAGAGTTCTGCGACAATAAAAAGCATGTTTTACTTGGAAAAGCAAACCAGCCATCTGCACAGTGCCTTAACAAGCTCTATGGTGTGTGGAGATTATGAGCAGCAGACGACAGTCGTGTTCATGCAGCGAAGGCAGAGCAAGCTGGGAACCGTCATCACTACGAGATTAGATGTCCTTGTGTATCACAAATCAGGAGGATGACTATAAGCATACACTTAAACCTACTTAGTTAGCTCTAAGTTATTCAGAAAGGCATATTAGTGTTATTATGAGAATGATACAAATTAGTTGAGTAATCAAAGTGTTTTTCTGTGTAGTTTATTACACTTGAAGCAAAATCAAAACTCAACAAAGAAGTTAATGTCAGTCTGCAAACTAATTATATTTTAAATATATATATTTGCAGGAATGCAAGGGGAAACCAACAAGTTAGATTGAACTATAGGAAAATCCATTTAAATTGGATGAAAGCACACACACAAAGCCATTCTCAAGCCAATAGGGTTGCAGCAGAAGGCTACAGAAGCCTCATGAACCTCAGGGCCATATTCAATTCCCTGTCAGCTTTATGGAAGCAGACCAGATATATTGGAATTCCTGTGCAACCTCATTAGACGAGCATGATGGAGGGTGTTTATTCCTGCATCCAAAGAGACAGAGCGAAAATATATTCTTTATTGTGGTAATAACACCCTCATACATGCCTACACCTACAACATCTATTCCAGCCTCATTCAAAATCCAAAGCATTTCTTCATCAGAAGTTCCACTGAATGAGCAGAAGCTCTGCCGCTTTTTTATGCAATGCTCCAGGGTGCACAAAGCAAGACATCCTCTCCATACAGATGCCATTATTTGGCAAGCTATCAATTCTCGGCTGTGGAGTCCATGCATTTTAAGTGAGATCTGTACCAAAACCACATGACTCCAAAGTCGGTCACATTCAGCCTCGAGTTCAATCATGGGACTTTTTGAAGGCATGCTCTATGTCTTACGTCTGTACTGTATGTAAATGAACAACATCACTAACATAACATCTACCACAAGTCACACATCAGAACATATTTCAAAACATTCTCTTCAAATATCTCAGTCATTTAACTGTTGCATTGATGTATTGGTTAGCTCTCGCTGATATTCAGCTGATTTATTGCCAATTAGTTTGCAAGTTAAATTTGGTGGCTTGGGGGAAACCTTTGGATAGGGAAAATAAATCGCCAGGAAAGGTGTGCTGTCCTTTCTGTTCCTTGAAAAGAAAACTGACTCTATAAGCGTAATAGCATTTCTTATTTGGGAGAAAGGCCAACTAATGCCGTGAGCTGTGGCCTCATTACCAGCAGGAGGTGAGCTCTATTTAGGGACAGACTTGTTATGCACATCCCAAACAGCCAGAAAGAAAGCTTTAAAAAAAAATCCTCATTAAACAAAGGCAACTGTGCAGTAGGGGCACACTGCAGCATCCAAGCCTTAAAAAGCTCTTATCAGGATATGAATAGTTGGCAAGATATATACTCATTAGCATTTTAATGGCTTGAAATACAAAATAAACAAATATGCTTACATAGACACACTGGACAAATCCTGTAAGCATTAGATATAAAGTCTGCCATGTCAAACCTCTGCAGTGGCTGAGCATACAAGAAAATCTGTGCGAATCAAGGCGGCAGCAGTTCGCTTCCTTTGCAATGTAAATGTAAACCTTTGAACTTTTGTTTTTCATGTTTTTGAACTGCGTGTCTATAGGTTACTGCCACCACTCGACTGCCCAGATGTGTCTCATCTCCCTGGAGACGGCACAGCTAAATGCACATCAAATAAACCACAAAATGGAGCGGATCTATATCAAGCACTGCAGATGCAGTGAAGGGCCTCTGCAAATGCACTTTGTCAGCAACCACAAGGAAGTAACACGATTCACACTTTTTGAAAAACATTAGGCACAAATGTATGTCTACAAATTTTGGAGTCTCAAACAAACATTAGTTAAAATTAAACAATTATGGCATAACCACATATTAAGAATCAGTTCAAGATGCATAGTGAAAAATTAAATCATCAGAAAATGAATGATTATATACTTTCCCAATGTACATTTCCCCATGTGTGAACTTCCTCATGATGGGACGAATAAAGGAATATCTTTTATCCAAATGAATAACATCTGTTTATGTGATCATTGGCCCATCATGATTTCAATCTCTTTCCCCTCCCAGATGCCTTAACCTAGTTTGCTAGGAAGCTATTACCCCTCTTACTGCCAGGCATATATCAGCTGTATTCTCTTCTGCTCTCATTAAATATCTGCTACCCTGCTGGTTTGGGCTCAGATGAACTGGTCACAGAATTCAATTCCACTTGTACCCATATTTTTGACGAGTTACGTAGAGTAGAAAAAATAAAAGAAGAAGCAAATATCAAAGCAGAGCCATGATGCAATAAGGATTGCCGGAGAGTAGCACAAGAATAATATCTGCATCTGAGATACTGTCAGGCCAAATACTAGCATTAAATAGTAAGTTGAAAAGAGTATTTTTAAATATAGACCCAAAGTTTTATTTTTATAAACTCAACTGTACAGTCAAAACACCAGATATCTTTTTAAAAAGTGTTATGGATTCTTTGAAATTGAGCTCTTAAATATTGTGAATTGTTCCCTTCAGACAGGCACTTTCCCTGCTGCCCTTAAAACAGCAGTGAGACCCCTTCTGAAGAGGAACAATTTGGATTCTCATGTTCTTAGTAACTACAGACCAGTGTCCAACTTGCCATTTTTAAGCAAAATTTTAGAAAAACTTAGAAAAACCATTCCATCTTCCATCTGCCATAACTTTATCTATTTTCTTTTATTTTACTTTTATTTGCTCTTGCTTTTAACTCTTTAACTTTAGCACATTGAGTTGCCTTGGTATGAAATGCGCTATATAAATAAAGATGCCTTGCCTTGCCTTGCCTTTGAGAAATTTCAATCTGGATTTAGGACGAACCATAGTAGACTGCGCTATTGAAAATTGTTAATGAACTTTTCTAACTGAACTAAACAATTTGGACAAGCTTACAGTCCTTGTGCTACTGGATCAAAGCACTGCTCGATCACTCAATACTCTTAAACAGGTCGGCCTCTCTGGTACTGCCCTTCAATGGTTTAAATCTGTGAATATTTCTGTCAATAAGATTATTGGCAAAATTGACACCATCTCATTGCCCTCCCACCCTTAGAAATGAGTCCATTATGCCTCCATTGGCGATATGTTATCAATAATTGATCCCTCCTTGGTCAGAGGTTACATCCAGGCTTGGTTTGAATTAATCACCACCTGTTAAAAATAAACTTGACTAAAGGTCTATCTGTTCCTCAAAACGATCATTCATTCACTTTTTTCAGATTGGCTTTCCAAGTCATTGTGTGCAGAATCTGCATGGTAAAATTCACCAAAATGGCAGTTTAAATACAAGTTATATTGGTGACATCCTTCTCACAGTTGTGACATCGGTGAGTTTGGATAAAGTCTATAGAAGACAAAGTTGTTTTATTATGATAGAGTGGAGTGGCTAATACTGTGGTACCATACACACACCCTTGACCAGTAGCAGTAGTCAACCTTGATCTCTACTTCCTTTACTTAATCATTTTCACACACGCACACACAAGTTCTGCTCACTTAAATTAAAACAGATGGGATGCTCTTGCCCTCACACGGCATGCTGCAAAAAATTTAAAAAAAAACCAAGAGGGGAACTATTGAATAGAGATGAAGTAAAACCTTAAATAGTCTCAAGTGAAATTTCAAGTGTGTTGACAGGCAGTGTGCCAGTTTTTGCCGCCTTTTTCGGGGAACAGTTATTACAGAGTGTGGAGCAGGGATGATCAGATGCACCAAGTGGATTTCCTGGCCCACTGCACAATTTACTTCTGCACAAGAAAGGTCAGACAAGATCTGAAACAGCTCCAACATGAGGCGCAGCTGCTTCTTGAACTCTGCCTGGCACAGATAAATGTCTTCACACCCCACAACAGGAGTTAGACAGCAACCTATCTCTCCCTCCGTTGAGAGATCAGGCTCTCCAACGCTTCCCCTCGCCATGTTTCCCCATTTTTTTTTACTGCCCCTTGGGCTGCACTGTCTATGGCTATTGATCAAATGGTGCTTCCAGCGCTAATTTAGTGCCGATGATACGTTCTGTCATGAGGAAAGCAGGAAGTATTGATTAACGTACAGTTCTGCTACGGGCGCAGCTGCAGCACTCTATGACAAGGGTCTAATTAACTTCCAAGCCTCTTAATGTACTGCATTCAGCCGTGCTGTCCCTCTGCAGCTCGGTGTAGTGACCACAGAACCAGTTACACAGGGAGATATGGTTCAGTTCCCAATGGAGTCCTTCATTCTGAAAATATATGGACTGAAGGTGCTGGTAGGCAGTTTAAGTCTTACTACATGACTGGCATTAACAATAGCTATTCCTGTACTTCAGTCCCAGAAAATCATACTCGCATGCTCACTGTAGTTATGTAACATTTAGAGGCACAGTCTTCGTATTTGACATTTTCTGCATTAAAATAACAATTAAAAACGACATTGTGAGGCTGGAATGTGTTTGTTATCAAATCTGAGCATTACTGCAACTAAAATATTGAAAATCTGAAATGATCACTGAAATAAGCATTTATTTAAAATGTACCATGGGGTTTAAAAGGCTAAGACAGAGCAGAATGGTCTCAGACTTGGATCCAACTGAATGAGGCTTGGTATTGATTGAAGTAGAAGAGACGGAGGCAGTTCAGTTATGCAAAGATTTCATGGCTCCCCCTTTTCATTCTCTGCTGCTATAGTGCCACCCAGTGCCTCTGTGCAGCTGTAACCCAGAAGATCCAAATAATATGCCACACACCAGACAAAATTAAGGCTTTTTATTTGACTGAATGTTTGATACCTCAGACCATTATGTCGTAGGAGTATGATGAAAATAGTATGAAAATTGAACACATAGGCACTGATATGAAAAATCAACATTGCATTTGGTAAAGAAAAGAAAGACTTTGTTTAACAAACAAAACATAAAACCACGAGAAAGACTTGATATAAAAGAAAATCTGTCTTCATATATATCTATATATATGGTTGTATTGCATAAAGTCAGATTAGTATCATCACTGTTACAGCATATGAATGTACTCATGTAACATATAGTGCGATAACATGTAACTGTATCACATTACACAATGGTATTGAGTGACAAGTTTGAGATTGTGCTTGTTTGTTATGAGAGAATAACTGACCTGTGCAACAAGCAATCCTGTTTCAAACTGAGAACGCAGGTTTTCATTCAGCTAAACTTTTTTTTGATTTATGATTATGAGTTCAGCCAGAGAGGGGCTAATATCTAGTGTATCAGTGAACTCATAGGAAGTTTGGTTCAAGTGAAAACTGTCATTTTGAAAACCAACATTTTTCAAGACTTTGTACATTTCTAAACAAGATTATGTATGCAGTTCTTTTAAAAGCATCATTATGTTAATAGCCCATTTCACTTGGTATTTAGTATCAGTATCAAAAATCCAATTACTAAAAAGAGTAAAGAGTGACCTATTTTTGTGCCTCTAAATCATCTTTGCACATTTAAAACAGCTAATGCATTTCATGACAAAGAAAAAAAATGCAGCTCACAATAGCAACATATACAATATGCAACTTAAATAAATGTTTTGGTTGTCTTATCAAATATAGATTATCTGAAAATAAAAGATTAAAATAAAGAGGCACTTGAGGCAGGTAACATTGATTTCTTCTTGTCTGCAATGCTTCTCGATCTTCAAAGAAAGAACTTTTAAGCCCCAGATTAATTATATTCTCAACCTACAGGTTATTTTCTTACACAAATATGGAACAAATACAAAATTGGAGTGGCAGCATGTTACATGTATACATCTTTGTTGAGAAACATCTGAAATTGTTCCTTAAGTCATTCAAAAATCATATCCAGATGTTCTAAGCATCTGCTGTCAGAGCTTCTTTACAGTACTTTGGAATAAAAGGCACACTGCAGTGAGGGTTTGTTTGATAAGCTAAGTAAGACAGAAAAGGCTAAGAAAGTACCATAGAGCAGGGGACAACCTTTTAGACAATCTCACATGAAACTGTGACTTTACCTTTTACACACATCTCCTCTGGTCATTTCCAGTTGAGGTAGTTAATCTACATTACATATTACCCCAAAGTTTTACAGTTGCAACACTTACTTACAGTGTTGGACATATTTTAGACTTTCAAAGATCTGGTTCAATCTAACTCAAAGTCGTCCTCAGAGATATTAAGTCAATCTTCACTACAGCATCACTTAACATCGCAATACAAAATCGAGGTTAAATCTTGAAGCCAAATAAATTACATTTTCACCTAAGTGAACTTTTTGACATATTTCTTTCTTAAGAAGTGTGAGATTAAACAGTCAGTGATTAACTGTAGGTTTTATATAATAGAGAGCAAAACTGAATGGAGAGTCACCAGATTACCAGATAAATGATGCCCTCTTGAGGATTATCTACCTTCATTAGCCCAATTCAGCTTTATGGCAGTAGATCAAAGGCACCACTTTTAAGCTCTAGAACTTTTTTGAGTTACCTGCGTCAAGATAGTTAAAAAATAATGTCAAATGACGTCATATGGACTGAATCATCCCTTGAAAAGCAAGCACTGTCTCACATTTTTGCATCTGAGCTCTGAACACATGGGTTTAACATTAACCTACTGCCATGACCACATTGTTCATTAACTCTACTATTGAGGGAAGTGAACATAGCAGATAGTCAAATGAATCTTTCTGAAGAATGATATCTATGATTTGAACAAAGATTATATTTGTCTGGAGTTCATTATGCTTGCTGATGTTTTTTTTAGATCCTCTGCTTACAGTATGTGTGGTTATGGTTTTCAAGTAACGTGAATGGGGTTGATGCACTTGAAAGTTATGGAAATCATGTTCTAAAAATAATATCTTAGCACAAAGGTGAAAAAACTAAACAAACAAAAAAAGGAATTATTTGCAGCTTGCTCCTGGTTAGGTTCAGACACACGGGATGTGTCCAGTTTCAGTAAAAATGTTTTAGAATCTCAAAGGTCAAAACTAAGTGCACTAAGGCAGTTCATGCAAATCATTCAATAAAAAATATTTAGGTAAGTAACAAAGCAGCTGTGCTAAAACGGAGTGTGACATATAGAACAGTGACGTTTGGGCTCAACACCAGGCAGGTAACCAGTGTTAAAGGGAATTGTTAAGTAAATAATGTGGTAAATTGCGACCTGTATTCATCCAGTAGTAGGTATCCAGTGTAGCTCCTGGTATTTACACACTGCATTGTTTTTCACTGGGCCGTTCCCGGTGATCATAATGTCAGGGTCTGCCATGTGTCAGTTTCCTGTTTTATTTTGATAGTCTTGTCTCTTCACTTCCTGTTCCCCATGTGATTAAACGTCACCACACTTATGTGTTTCACCTGTGTCTCGTTATCCCTTCCCTCCTATGTCTGTGTAACAGTACTCCCCGGTGTCAGATTGTCTCGTCTCCTATAGAGCAGCATTCCAGCGTTTCATCTATGTCCCCATGTCTAAGCATGACTGATTTTGTACTTCTGCCTGTCTTTTTTGGGGGGGCTTTGTATTGCCTTTAATTGATAGCACAGTCGAGAGAGAGACAGGAAATGGGGAGGCAGAGAGGGGGAAGGACATGCAGGAAAGAGCCGCCCCACCTCTGCCTGTCTGATTGCCTTTCTGGATTTTGACCCTTGGACTGAATAAACAACCTTGAGAATTGCCTGCCTGCATTTGTGTCCGCCAGGCTCTGTGTTCCTGACATTAGGTCTTTTAATGTCTCTCAACATTACGAGTATGGAGACTACCTAAATGATGCATTACACTACAGAACGGCACGGTATTATGAATTTGATCAAAGTCTGTGGTATTTAAATGCCTTAAACCTTACATATAACCTATTAAAACATTCCACAAGCTTCTGAATGCACTCTTATACTACACTAAAACTCACTGACATGTATCACACATTGCAAGAGAAAACATCACAGCATACACCAGACATTTTAACAGATTAACCGACCACCCGGGCAATAATGATTTAAATTTTAGTCTTTGGTTGGACCTGGACACCTGCATATCTTAAAGAGTGAACTTGATCACTCATAATTAAATTAAATTAAATTAAATTAAGTTAAATTAGATTAACCTAGGTTGGGATGCATACTCTCAGAATGTAATTATACACCTTTTACAAAGTGCCAAGGATATTTTCATGAGGAAGTCAACTGAAGAGAATAGGAGGGTTGAGTGCAGTAAAGATACAGATTAGCCTGTGAATATTCTCATTTGTCCAGGTCATAGTTATCTCAAGGAAATGTAAACTGAACGCAACTGGACCAGTCTCAGCCTGGTCAGATGCAAACATGAACTGATGAAGCCTCTTGGATGAGAGGTGAAACGTCTTCCTAGACAAATAACCAAGTCCAGTTACGTTCAATTTAAATTTCCTTGAGATAAAGATACAGATGCGGTGAAGATTTTGTTCTTTGGCAGAACAAACAAGTTGGAATCTTAATTTTATGAGATAAAAACTATAGACTTGTGAATAGGCCTACAGTTCTAAACATCACATCTGACACACCTTCATTAAAATTTGAACTGTATCACAAATACGTACAGATGCACAGATGTGGCCGTGGTTTTATCTTTGGTCATGCCACTCAAGTAAGAAAGGCTTCACATGCCGGGTCCAGGTTCTGTTTTTCCGGCAAAGGATCCTCAGCATCAAGGTCTATTGTAGGAGTCATAGCTGTTTTAAGCCTCTGAGGAGTAGAGAAGGCAAAGTTTCAGAAAACCAACCTAACCAGAAAACTGTGGTACAGTATGTTCAAGGCAAGCACATGTTCCAACAGAGAGGTTAAGACAGAATAAAGTAAGTAAAACGAGCTCAGGTATTCCCAATGAACTGAGATTGCAAAAAATATATTCAAGAATATTATTTATTTATAGTGAAATTATTGAAATAATCTCTCTTTTACTTGATCTATCTCTGCCCATAACACTCTCCTCTCAAATATTTTGTGCACAGTAGCTGCATTGGTCTGTTGGTTGATCAGTTCACAACTTTGGTCAATACTGAAATATCTCAGTAGTTACTGGATGGATTGCCATGAAACATACTGTACATGGTCCCCAGAGGAAGATGCAAATTGACTTCAGTGGTCTCTGTCAGGTGGATTTCCATGAATTTAGACATATTATTAACACATGATAAACTAATGGATTACATAAGTTGCTCTTGTGTTAAACGTTGACATACAATCCAATGTTAACGTTGACATACTTAAAGGTGCAATATGTAAGAATGTGGCCAAAAACGGTTACTACAGTCAAATTCAAAACACAGCGATCTCATTTTTTCTCCCAGCCGTAGCGGCAGCTCAGTGGACCAGACCGGAGGCTGAAATGCCACTGACGCAGCCGTGACTAGGAGAGAGGGCTAGGTGGCGCAACATGTAAACACGTAAATTCAAAACATAAACATGATTTGCAGTCTGCAAAAAAGATTTTTAATGCGAATACTCTGGCTGTACTATTGTTGTTGGTGAGTTCATCATGTTATATGAACATTATTCCTGAGTCTCTGTGACATATTAAGAGGATTTTACGGCCAGTTGCTTTAGATTTCTTACATACTGTACCTTTAACTAAGATAGTGAACTTGGTAAACAAGTCATACCTGCTGAGTATGTTAGCGTTATCATTCTTCTTGCATTCTTCTGCAAACTGAATATTTAGTGCTGCACTCACCTGAAGAAACGAGCCTTTGTTGTTGTAGATCTCATGAATAGCACCAAGTGGGATCCACACTACAGACACCAGTGAAACTCCCCACCCCCCCCACTCAGCCCACAGTGGATAAGAGTACTTCCCATACTTAACAGGAGTGTACTGGATAAGGCTAGAGATCAAAATGCACTGTGAAGACAAAAGTTACAGCTTTCATTATAAATATCATTGTACTTGTGCAATACTATTTAATACTAATCCTGGGCAATAATTGAGGACCAGTGTATATTGTATTGGGACAGTTAAAAGCTTACCAGCACCAACATAGGACAGAGCAACAGCCAACATATACGAAAGTAGAAGTTTGGCATGTTTCCCAGCATCCTTTTGACCATTAAGGAGATTCGTGGAACACCTGATGGAAAAAGACAATGGCCATACATCATTCATACTGATTTCCTTATGTTTTACAAATCAAACATGTTTAGTGTTCAGTTTAATAATTAATCTGCAAAAAAAAGTCCTGGGGGAGAAAGGTCTACAGTGTTTACCCTGCAAACAGGATAGGTGGGTTTGAACTTTTGAACGTTTTGTCGATCTTACCAAAGATCCAGCAAACGGCCACAACTTCAAAGAAAGCCAAGAACACGAGGGAAACCACGGCAGTGTAGTGGTCCATCAGCTGAAATACGTAGATTCCTCCCTGTGCAGAAAGCAGAAGAGACAGATGAAGGAAAAGACTGAAATAACAACAGCTGCTGTTGTAACTGTTGCCACATGTAGTGGCCTTTTTTTGTCTCTTGTTGTAGGTGAAACCGGGGATGGTTGTAGCATCACCACCCTGATTGTGCATGTGAATTTGCATGGCTGTGTGAAAAATTACAATTATTATGATGTATTCTATTTTTTTTTTTTCATTAAATGTAAGCCGTAATCATTACAATTAAACGAAATAAAGACATGGAATATTTCAGTCTGTGTGCCATGGATCTATATCAGATATTAGTTTCACTTTTTTAATTGAACTATTGAAATAAATGAACTTTTCCATGATATTCTAATTTATTGAGATGCACCCGTACTTTGAGAAGTTTAAGGCATTGCTATTTGTAGAGGACAAATGAGGGGACCTTGTGTCATAATTTCAGAGCCCTACCATGAACCCTCTGCAAGTTATAGGAGCTGGGACAAAAAGTGTTCCAACCATGCCGGTCTCCCCTACCTTAGTAATGTGAGGAATCCCCAGGACAAAGCAGACGAGGCACACAGCCAGGGCGAGCAACTCCTCTCTTTTTAGGAAATGTAGAACTTTGGGACCAAACTCGTCTTTGATGAAGGTCACAGCGACTTCAACTGTTGCAAACTGCAGCAAAGACAAAACACATCCAGAGTCAATAAGAGGAACTGGTAATTTGGTGAAACGAGTAAGTTACACATTCTTCCATCTCTGTTTGTGATGCAATTATGCAAAGAACTGGCTAAAACATATACTGATTGTTTGCTACAAATACAAACGGTATATTTAGTAAAGAAAGTGAAAGAGAATGTGAAATAACCACAGTAATTCTAATGCAGACTTGCAGAACAGTCAGTTCTGTTTGATTCACATAAACCTCCTAAATAATCTGTTATATAATAAATTCACAGACAAAAAACAAACAATTACAGAGGAACACTGACTCTGAATGCGCAGAGAGTCCTCTGTCATTGTTTTGCCTACATTAGTCGAGTAATGGAAAAAGTCATTTTGGCCTGTTTCCCCATGTGTACACAGCTCCTGACTAAACTAAAGTTATGGGAAAACAAAAACTATCTGACCTCAGTTTCCAGTGCGCACACAAATGTGCAAAATCCCACATTTGTGGCAAAAAACTAAATAAAAAACAAATTCAAATTTCCAGCAGCAGCGCTTGGCTTCATCTTCACAGATGTCCTCCGCCTTCATCACACTCTCACGTGAGATGTGGAGATGTTTACCTGACTGTCCAGGCCCAGACACAGCAGCATAAAGAAGAACAGAGGGGCCCACAGCTGGTAGACGGGCATGGTGGAGAGGACTTCAGGGTACACGACAAACACTAAACCAGGACCTGAAAAGACGATACAGAGGAGCTGTTTGTTTTACACAGCGGGATGCAAATACATACACAGACTGTGTTGATTCCAATAGCTGAGCTACAGGTCTGGAGGATTTTACAGCTGGTCTGGATCTGTCCACCTACCAGTATCTCTAAAGCTCTACCCTAACCCTAACTGACTAATAAGTTGTATCTTATTTGTTGAATGTATAAATAACCCTTGGTGTAAAGACTGCAGGAGGATGGTGCACATAATACCTTTTCATTGTAAATAATTCAGGAATCTCTATGTTGTCTCTGCAACACAGTCAAATCAAACAGATTTCCAGCTGTCAGCAAGAAAGGATCAGAGAATTCAGTGTGATTCAAGACAAAGATACAGTGTAATGATCACTTCACGGGATTTAGATTGACCCAGAGGCCGAGCACATGCATCAGCAAAATTACAAAGCTCCTGTTGATTTAGGATTTAAACACTGAGTCGCTTCAGAAAAAAAATGTCTTTGTTCACTTCATTCAAAGAAGTGCCCCACTCCCCTCCCCTACTGACCCAGACATCTGCAAGCTTTGGTGAAGCAAGTTATACGTCACCGTAGTACAAACACAGTACAGAAATGTGTTCAAGTTACAGCTATTTGTGAATGCAATTCATGATTCATAAAGTTGGACATTCACAAGAGACAGACTTAACCCTGCATTTCCTATAATTTCTGTTAAAAATTATTTTTTCATACTTTGGAAAACTCCTCTTTATATAAGACATTATATAACTGCTTTTATAAGCTGAGTGGTGCTTCTCGTGACAAGTGAACTCCATGTGTAAAATCTGGAGTGTCGCCTTAAGAAATTGTAGGTTTTCCACTATTCTGTCCAGAAGTGAAGTGAAGTTGCCCAGTTTAGACATGCACATCTTTAAATTTCTTTTTTGTTGCACCATAAAAGGCAGGGGAAAAAGCTCCCATGAGGATCCAAAATAAAAACAACTAGACTCAACATTAGAGCTGAGTATCTATTTATAAGTCCATTCCACTTCTGGCAGATACAGTGTACAATATCAGACATGAGGTCCATGAATCTGTTTCATTATTTACATGCTTACAATCAAACAAAGCTATGTTATTGTCATGCTGTGGTTCGGGCTTGATGCTCACCATCTGTGGCAATGTTTTCCACTGGGAGGTGATGTATATGAGCCATGTAGCCAATGGCTGAGAAGATCACAAAGCCTGCCAGGATACTTGTGAAGCAGTTGGTAAATGTCACAATCAACGTATCCCTGGGAAAGAAAGAGTTTAAAATGAACCATCACAGTCCTGTTCCATTGTCTGATAAACTCAGGAAGCAAAGTTATTGATTCTTGATATGAAACAGCCATTTCATCACCAGGATTCCTGTTTTAATTGTTTTCTGTGTCTAACGGAGAAGCTGAGGCCTACATTGGTGCACACTGGATGCTATGTTTAAACACCCTCTGCTCCCTTTCACCTCTCCTCTTGATCTAAACAAAAACAGCCTGATATTTAATTTTGTGTCATACCTGCTCTATTTGCATGGTGGTGTCGTTCAGAGGTGTATTGCCATCAGTCTGTTGTATTTGAAGTGTGTGATGGTTAAAAAAGAGAAGCCCGTAGTGTTTGTCTTGCTGTATAAATAAATACAAGCAACCAGTTTTAAGACACACAAACCTCCGGTCTTTACCTGAGAATGTTGTTGCTGTAGTTGTTGTAACTCGCCATTGAAATCATGGAGCCAAATGCTATTCCAAGGGAGTTAAACACCTGGGCCGCCGCATTAACCCAAACCTGTGATGGGAACAAAGGAGAGCATGAAGATTCATTTTAGCAGTTTCACTGAAAGTGGTTTGAAAGACAAGATTTTCTTTATCAACCTTTTTTTTAACCCTGTGCTGTGGGATCCTACATGAACAAAATATTTTCCTCCCAAGTCAACCAAGTCTTCTTTCATTCACATTACAGATTCCAGTTCTGGATCTCACGTAATATCAAAGGGAAACTTTCACTAATTTGACTCTACAACCTTCAGTCAAATCTCCAAAGTTTACATGGAATAATTTGACTGTTTGTTGTCACGTTCTGACCCTCCTGCCTGGATCCACGTTTTTTTCTCTTGCTGTTCTTGCTGAGTTTGACTGATACTTGCATTTATTTACCTCCTGTTTCAGTTACAGTCAACTCAAATATGGAATTGATATAGTTTATCAATCACTTGTGTATGTGATAAGGATTATTTTTTTCTGAAAATGTGATGGTTTGTTTCTACTTTGTGGCACAGATGTGTAACCGAGGTCTTAAGGATTAGCCTACATTTGTCTGTTACTCATTCGTTAACCTCACCTTCACTTCAAACAGTCTTTTCCAGACAGGTGTCACAAAGAAGAGGATCCCTTGTTTAGCTCCAGGGAGCTGCACATTATTGATGAGCAGGGCAAACAGGATGAAGTACGGAAATATAGCAGTGAAATACACAACCTGTGTGACACAGAGAAAAACGAGAAGTGATCATGTGCTATGGCACTACTTCCTCAGAACTACAAAAATAACATTTACTGTTGACCATGGCACAACAAAAAGGTGTATTGTAACACTTTTCAGGATTACAACCCTATTATTTTTTAGATCTCAATCAAAGAAAACAATGACCTACAGACATAACATTGCACACTATATTCCTGAAACCTCTAAAGCTCCTTGTCTTTATCTCATGGAGACAAAATATTAAAGGAGAAGAAAGAAATCAGAGCCTAGGACCATCTCACAAAAAAAATATAATCTCAATTACCCAAACAAATTTTGTAGAAAAGCAGCATAATACTGACCTTGCCAGTGGATTTGACTCCTTTAAATATGCATAAATACACAACGACCCAAGCAATGAGGAGATAACCAAAGAGTTCCCAGCGAAGGCCACCAGCAACTTCAATGCCACTGGTTTTCTCCAGGAGCCTGTGACTAAAGAAATGGAAAAATAAGAGTGAAATACAAATATCAATGATTCCCATTACTGTTTCACACACACACAAAAAACACTTTTAGAGACATTTCTCTTTAGAGTTAAACATCCATGACTAAATGATTTCATTTTGATGATGAAAAACAAGCCTAATTGGATATTGTATTGGGTGTTAACAGTCAAAAACAAAGCGGATCTACTTTGACTCTGTAGGTGATGTTAGATCAGAAGTGACTGAGGAATACCTCATAAAATAAGCATGTCATTTTCCAAGACCTGAGATATAGAGATAAGAAAACAGCTAGAGGGGTGATATACATGCTGTAAATCCATCAATACAGTACAATTAAAAACACAGTGAAGTCCTCTCACTCAAAGAACTGTTGGCCGGCAGACTGCAGGTGGGTGGCATTGCCAGGGAAACCGCTGGAGCAGTTTTCGACGACATTCCAAGTGCTGTTGCAGGATTTCCAGGGAAGTGTCGCTCCGAAAGAGTTGAAGAGGTAGAAAAGTGCCCAGCTCATGAGCACATTGTAGTAGGTGGAGAACACAAAGGAGATAACAACTGTTGCAAAACCGACACCTGCAGAGTGACACGCAGTGAAGGAAGAAAAGACACATTTTAGATACAGCTCTGCAGAAGTCATGCTATTTCTGGGGAGGAAATTGTAAAGCTGGCTTATTAAAACTGTTAAGAAATCACTCTCAAACTCCATATTTTTGCAATGATGTCTCAATTCTTTGGGCAAAAGGTTCAAATTATTGGAATAATCTAGGCTTTTGGCAAAGAAAGACAACACAGAAGAGCCTGTGGTCAGTGGTGGCCAAGATGAAGACAAGCAAACCCGGCCAGTGGCCACAGATAAAAGGAATTCCTTGATCCATGGATTAGAAATTCCTCTGTGTCACTTGGCCGGTGAATACAAGAGGCTCTTGACCAATGTGGGCAAAGGTGAGATCTCAGATCTCCAACAGATGTAAATTATTCAGTCTTTTTAACACCTGTTGCTCTTAGCTTAGTGTAAAGTTTCAGGAGGTTTGGGTGTGTCTGTCTCCGTTTGCCATATGTGTATTTCTGCTTTGTTATCTCCTCTGGGAAGTCAGAACAATGACTCAGCTAAAAAGCCAAGCAGGTAGACTAGCACATCAGTTAGGACAGGTTTAAACGCTTTTAAATACATTATGACGCACCTGAGACACAATAAAAGAAGTGTGTGTGTGTGTGTGTGTGTGTGTGTGTGTGTGTGTGTGTGTGTGTGTGTGTGTGTGTGTGTGTGTGTGTGTGTGTGTGTGTGTGTGTGTGAGTTTTATGACATTGAGCAACATTTTCAGAAATGCATTCATCTACTGTCTTGCACATTGATTAGAAGATTAATAGCCCTATAACTGCCTCCCTAAAAGTCACAAATGAACATAGTCTTGTTTATTTAATCAGCATAAAACCTCTTGCTGTAACCCCCTCAATGATTTACTTCCCTGTTTACTTGGACTTAAGCTAGCTGTTTTCGCCTGTTTTCCGATCCTGTGCTAAAGCAAAGTAAATGCACGTAGCAGACAATGCTAACAAAATTTTCATCTCGTTTTCAGCAGGAGAGCAAATGAGCATCTTTCCAAAAGGTTTCTGTTCCTGTGCCTGACCTGTCGTGTTTTCTTTGCCCTCTTTGTTATCTCGGATGTGTGGGAATAAATGAGGTCTGTTTTCTAGTCAGGGAACAAAACACTAGCTGTTTTCAGAGGTATATAAAAACTTTGCTTCCTGAAAACACTTTTCTCTACTTGTTGTGGACAGACTGGAATGCCATGCTCCACTGGATCCAATCTCACTATATGGTAAAGTGGAGGCAGAGGCGGATGAAAAACAACTCTGTGTCAACATAATGGCAGAGCCAAGGGAAGCCACTGCTGAGCTCCTGGATCAGCTAGAACTACTGTCTATATAAGTTGGGCACTCCGTCCTTTGTTATTGCCTATTTGCCTCTTTCAGTCTATGTGTCTAGCTTACATGGTCGAGTGCTCCACTGGTACACCAGACACACTCCACGTGGTGCAGTGATGCCTCATTTCCAACTGCCAAAACATATCAGTCTGCTGCACTCAATAACAAGGCACAGGGGACGAAAGATGGAGGGAATCACCTCTGTTTCCAGTTCTTTGTTTGTTACCCTTTCATGCTTCACCTGTCAAGTGGATGTCCTCATTGAGACAAACTGAACAATCAACATGGTCCTGAGTTTCAGAAAGTGTAACCAGTGAAAATGTAAATGATGCTTTCATATGCTACAATCAAGCTTATTGCAGTGAATCACAAACGAGCATGATTAGTGGGCATCTGAACCACTGATCACAGGTACATCACAGTAAACTGCACTTGGGTTGCACAGGGAAATCATTCAAAAAGAACATATAGAAAAACTACCTGCTTTTGGCCCTTGTTTATCACAGAGCATTAACCAGGAAGAAATGAGCGATAAATCAAGTGACGGACCCATACGTTTTGACCGGGTAGATAATCTCTGTCTTTAAGGAGATAAGAAAACTATGGAGAAAAATCTTCAGTTAGAACAAGACAGGAAAATTTCAAGTCACACCCATTATTATTGATTGTTGATGGCTGGGCTCTTGTTCAATGAGCTGCCAAGTGACTGTCGGTGCTCTCTGACACATCCTTGTTTATTCACATGCTTGATCTAGCTTATACTCTGTTTTATTTTTTATGAGAGCTTGAACATTCTCTACAGTTAATGATAAAGTACAGATGAGTTTGTTTGACTCGTGTCCAATCATGTAGACTGTAAGAGCACACCTTCAGTCACCCACATTTAAAGGGACAACGAGGAGTTTCTAATCGGTTATAAAAAAGTCTCACGTTAATGTGGATGAATCTCCGCTACCCACACTTGTTAATGGGCCCATTTTCGATAAATATATCATTCTGTCTCTATTGTTATTTTGTTACTATTAGTGGTGGCGGAGATGCTGGTCGAGCCGACCAGCGTTTCTTTACTTTCAGTTTCGCAACGAGTCATGAGAATAACGTAGCTGAATCGCCGTTTATGGTCGGAACTACGGTGGTATGTGAACCTCTTTGAACCTCTGACTTTAATTATTGATGAATGAAAACATGAGTCCGTCTTGCGCCGGTCAAAAGAATTTTTACGGTGCGCGCGGAGGCTCATAAATGTAGTGTGAAAACGCTTCGCTTTTCCAAAACTCCTCGTTGTCCCTTTAATTTTACTATCATTCAAGTGTGCAAAATTTAAAAATATTGGTTCATGTTCAAACCAATTCATTTTCTTTCTTGTCAATTAATAACACATTCAGAGCCAGAGAATGTACAATTGTACTATTATATAGATAAGGAAATCAAAAAAAGACATTGATCATGGTAATTGTGAAAGTTGCTTGACAAGTTCTCATCCATCAACATGTAAAAACAATTCATTAATCAAACAGAAAATAGGCAATTTTACTAAGCCTTACTCAGGAAGGGCATGCTTTTACCAGAGTTAAATAATGATCAGTTTCAATATTCATTTGAACCTGGACATCAAACACATATGATAGAGGATCATGGGATAGACGTACAGGATTTTTTGTTTTCATTTCATTAAAGCAGTAGGTCCTGACAAATAGTTTTGTTTTGTTTTTTAAAACTCACAATGTGAGAAAAACCTTCAAAGTATGGGGGGGATGATGTAAAAAGTTTAGCTTGTTCCTTGGACCCCAACCTCAATTCCCTTCAAGTTGTTGTGTACCTGTAAATCCTGCTTCTCAGGTTGTTTTTTAGTTAACATGTTCTCCAGGCCGCATTCCCTTCATGACTCGAAAACAGGGGGATCTACTTTCTTTACATCAGCACATACACCACATTGCCTGATTAACCAAACATTCGTGGGGGCAGCAAATGTTTTCTTACAACTAACATGAACCAACTATTAGAAGATATTTATTGATTAGCTACTACATTTGATCAACCAGTCATTAGGCTACTGCCTGTCAAATTTAATTTGTAGGTACACAATCACAGACTGTCTTATTTTTCTCTAACTTTTTATTATATGGAAAGGGATGTATCCGCCTCATATGAAGTCAAACATTCAGAATTTGATAGGACCATACTGTTTAGACCATTTATCATCCTAATCCGATAGCTAGCCCTCTCTAATGAGCTAGCTCAACTAGGATTTCTGGTACTGATGGTTAATAATTAATTTGAGGTAGTAATTTTTTCAACATTGGATGGTACCAAATATGTATAAAATCATTATTAGATTTTCAATTAGTACAGTTCCTCATCTCAAAAATTGAGTCAATGAAAAAAAAGATAAATTCTCATTCCCAGAGAACCTATTGAACTTTACTGAAAAACCAGATAATTTTATACACATACTTGGTAAGTGTAAATGTCTTCTCATCCAACAGAAAAAATGTGTGTTAATGTTAAAACACACCCTCAGATAGCCTCTTCCCTGGTAGAGTTACTCACCTTTTAACAACGGACAAATTTTGGCAAGAGCATGCACTGGCCCTAAACGAGTGTACTGCCCGATAGCAAACTCCATGAAAAGCAGAGGAATGCCACACAGGAACACCATGATGAGATAAGGGACCAGGAAGGCACCTAAATAAGACAGATAAGAATGGAAAATTTAGACTTTTAAGAATGTATGCAATGCTGCTGTCATTGCCCAAGACACACCTGCCTCCAAATGTTCACTGATGACTTCGAAATTGGTTAAAAATTGTCAAATAATGCTTTGTAAATCACTAATAACTGATGGCATCTCTTGATAGAAACTAATTTGGAGAATACCAGGATTTGTGCACACATCATAGACTTTTGTAATCCTTTTAATTCACACCAGATCTATCTTCTATCTATTTTCAGTAAGACCCGATGTGTGGCCACTGATTCAATTTTCAGATTCAATTGCCTGTCTTTTATTTAGAAAGTACAAACCAACAACTGACAACTGTAGGACAGTTTTTTGTGTTTTTTTTTTTTTGCTGAGTCATTGTTACAGAGTAAAATCGTGACACTGGTAATTACACTGGTAATATTGTCAGGTTTCATAAAAGGTGTGTATGATAAGTTAGGCTATTAACCCGAGGTTAAACACTGTTGCAGGTTGTAGCCTACCACTCTAGCAGGTTTCAGTCACACCCAAAATAACGTAACCTTTCTATACATGTCTTGACTAAACTGCATCCCCCCCCCCACAATTTCTTCTTCAATGGCTCTATCCAGCTGATGCAGACTGATGGGTGAACACATCTTAAAAACAAACAAAACAGCACCCTTGAACTCTGCAGACAGCCTCACCTCCGCCGCTGTTGTAGCAGAGGTAGGGAAACCTCCAGACGTTGCCGAGTCCCACCGCGTAGCCCACCGAGGCCAGGATGAACTCCAGCCGGCCGCTCCATGTGGGTCTGCGAGCCCCCGCATCCGCGCTCCTCTCGGCGATGGCTTTGAGATCCAAGGATTTCAGAGTAAAACCTGCCTGATCATCACATGGTATCTTTGATTTATCGGCACCACCAGCCTCCATGGTGCCTCCTAATTAGTGATGAGAGTCCACAGTTTTGATAACCCGGTCAAAACAGCGGCTGCTCCGTTACACTGTAGCCGCTATCACACATCCGAGAAATGATCAAATCCTGGTCCAATTGAGAGCAAATCTGCATCGACTCTGCTGGATCGATCCTGAAGAGAAAATTATCACCCCTCGGTCCCTATTTGTAATCTCAATAAGCAGACATCAGACTTCCTGCACATCTGTTTTCTTAACGCGATTGGAAGCCGATGTTAGGAGACGGCGAGGAAAAGGCTAAGACACAAAGCAACGGGCACATGCAAAGCCCATCGCGACTGTTACCCAGTCAGCCGACTCAGTCTGAGTATGATGTGATATAACTGCAGATGACCTTTTCTTTTCCATCTTCACTGGTTAGGCTACGGGGCTGTGCAAGAAACGCCCTTCTCCAAAGTAAAAGCCCATCCAAGCAGCAGTCACTCGATGCTCACGACACGAGGAAGGCTGACAAGCGAGCGTGTCACAACAAGAAGGAACTTACAAAACTGTGTTTTTGCTTGATGGGCAATATGTCGAAGTTGTATTTTATTACACAACTGGCCTGAGAGGAAAGGGTATAAGGAAGGACCCAACTCCAGGTGTCTGCACAAGATGTAGCTGCACAATGGGAAATACGTTGACAGTTAAACGTGGATATCAGCCTGTGTGCAAACAGCTCTATGAATGTAGGCATCTGCTATTTCATTACGCGTCAAAGAAAGACGCAACTGAGCTTTTGCCTCGTGTCTCCGTTATCTTAGAAGGTCAAACCTTTTGTATAATTGTAAAGAAAATAACCACACCAACATACAATAATTTAATAGTGCTTTTATTTTGAAGACAAAACGGAAGCTTGTGTGGTCTGTATTGGTTTACAACCCGGAACCTGTGCAGTGATAAACGGGGTAGGCTTTACAGTGGCAGACAGTGGAAAAAAACTAAATTGTTAGGTTTCTGGTGATGTTTGGCGGCACAGCAAAAAGTGAGGCGATGGAGCAGTACGTCTCATAACTGAAAAACGAATTAGCTAAGTTTGTGATGTTTTGTTTCTATCGAGACGTTGAGTCTGAAGCAAATAGAGAGCTCATTGTTCATCGCCATAAACCTTTAATAGATGCCTTTGAGGCTTACACACGTATGGGATTGCCTACACGTGTGAATACACGTGTTCAAACATAGGTTAGGCCCTTTCTGCACATTGTTGTGCATTACAAGTGCAAACCAGTGTTGAGCTGCTAGACATGACCTGACCAATCATAGCCTACTCACCTGTCAAGTAGGCCTAGATGTCCTCATTGAGACAAACTGAACAATAGACAAGGTCCTGAGTTTCTAAAAGTGTAACCAGTGAAAATTAAAATGATGCTTTCATATTGCAGTGAATCACAAACGAGCAAGATTAGTGGGCATCTGAACCACTGATCACAGGTACATCACAGTAAACTGCACTTGGGTTGCACAGGGAAATCATTCAAAAAGAACATATAGGAAAAACTACCTGCATTTGACATTTGATTTTACTATCATTCAAGTGTGCACATTTTTAATTTATTTCTTGTCAATTAATAACACATTCAGAGCCAGAGAATGCTCATGGTAATTGTGAAAGTTGCTTGACAAGTTCTCATCCATCAACATGTAAAAACAATTCATTAATCAAACAGAAAATAGGCGATTTTACTAAGTGGTACTCAGGAAGGGCATGCTTTTACCAGAGTTAAATAATGATCAGTTTTACAGTAATATTCATTTGAACCTGGACATCAAACACATGTGATAGAGGATCATAGGATGGACATACAGGATTTTTTCCCCCATTTAATTAAAGCAGTAGGTCCTGACAAATAGTTTCTTTAAAAAAAAAAAAAACCCACAACGTGAGAAAAACCTTCAAAGAAAAAAAGTTTAGCTTGTTCCTTGGCTCCCAACCTCACTTCCCATCAAGTTGTATGTACTGGTAAATTCTGCTTCCACAGTGTGGTGTTTTTGATAACTCAGTCAAAACAGCAGCTGCTTCCTAAGATGTAGCCTACCCCAAGACCAAAATCATGTTATATTCTTTAAGTGTAAATGAATAGCAAAAAACTGACCAGTATATTCCATCAAAAGACAATCTACACACTAGACTAGATAGATAGATAGATAGATAGATAGATAGATAGATAGATAGATAGATAGATAGATAGATAGATAGATAGATAGATAGATAGATAGATAGATAGATAGATAGGGGAGAAATAGCAGAAAGTAGCACATATTAGACTATTTAATATTTTGTAGTATTATTCCTCCTGTACCTCCTATTATCTTATTATACATAGCTGAAATAGCCTATCAATAAGGTTGGCTACATAGCCTACAGTTAAACTGTGTGATGATTTAGGGGCTTTAGGTCATTTTAATATGGTATGTAGCTGTAGCAGCCCACATGTTACACATTGTCCATAAGACACAGCAGTCCAAGTGAAACTTGTGTTTGGACTGCTGTGTCTTATGGACTATCTACCGGTACTTCAGCATTTGTATTTGCAGTGCGGTCATTTTGACAGTAGATGGCGCTGCTGTCGTTGCCTGGCACTTTGGGGCCAAACCTCGGCTTTCTCCAGCTTCCAGGTGCTGCAGCTGAGCCCTTCCGCTCTCCGTACAGGAATGTGTAAACTGCATTACGTCAGTCACCCTGCCAGCGGCGAGAAAGCACCTCCGTCCAAGAGGAGTTAGTTTTCTGATTTTCTGAGGAGAATTACAGGCTTTGTGCGGCCCCCTTTTTTTCTGCCCCCCGTACCTACTCTCACTCAGAGCCCGGGGTTTGGGGTTCGTGGCCGGGAGGACTGGGACTTGGAAGCGGCGCATCAAGGCTCTGTCCTGCTTCAGTATGAGCTGTTTGTAAAAGTGTCTGAAACTCGACGTCACTGTCAGAAAGTAGATGGAGGAACCAGAAGGTGAGGACTATATCAGGTTGTAACTGCAGTCCGAGCAGAGGCTACATTGTTTCTGTTAAGCAGCGTGCTGTGGTGGTCTTGTGCTTTGAAGCGTTGAGTGGATACAATGTTTAAAGCCCCGTTTTTGTCGGTGCAACGTCGAACCGGTTGTTTACTGAGCGCTCCTCTGTTTCTACCACATTTTCATCCATTTTAGTTTCTCTGCTCCCCAGGTTTGACTAAACCCTCTTGTTTTTTTTGTTTTGTTTTTTTACTTTATGTATTTTGCAGGTACTGACCACTGTTACTGTGTGGGCTGTGGAGGCGAAATTCAAGACTCGTTTCATATGAAAGTCTTACAGGACATCTGGCACAACGCCTGCTTTCAGTAAGTGTCCTCTTTATGAATTAATGACGCCTGTAAGGAGCCCGTGTACCCCCAGGTTTGTCTGCGAAGTGACGGCTTTGTTGTCAGAGAGAGGAGAGGAGAGGACAGTTTGCATTTACATGGATACAATTGTTTTGGGTTTTCTTTTTCTGCTCATGGTCAATACACTGGCTGCTTTCCATTTGAATGTACTTAGAAATGGCCTTGTGGATAATCCCAGAAGCTTCTGTCTTGTAGCCTAAACATGGGCCTACATACCCCCCCCTCCCACCATTCAGCATTGTGTTTGAGCAACTGAGAACAAAACGCCCCAGTCCAGGTTGTCATTCCTGCTACTGTCACTGCTGACAGACCTGTGCATGGGGATGGGTCTGAGCTCTTGGATATAGATTGGTCAGTGAAATGCTCCTGGAGGACTTTGACTCTCTGTGTGTTGGGGCTTAATGATTGCCACACTGAAACTGATGGGAGCTCTGTGGTTTTCACAGGTCACTGCCCCATAGCGAGATATCTCTGCATGGGGCAGTGAACCTGTGGTTGGATGCCAACACACTGTATGTGCCAAAATTATATAACACTCATTGGGGTTTTCCCTTTGTTAGCTGTAACAATCCCTTCTTGCTATGTATGATGAGATGACTCAGATTATTCTTTTACAAAAGCTGATAACCCTTCTCAATCAAACTGTTCCTGGTCAAAACTGTTGAAAGGTTTTGGACCAATGTGACTGCTGTCTCACAGCTGCATTTTTAATGAGAGAAGTATGTTTACAATAGTCACTGCGCCTAATCAGACTCTAACATTATGAAGCAGATGAGTAAGAACGGGTGCCTGAATCAGTGAGTGTAGCTGACTGGAGCACAGGCCACATGTTGTATATCCAAAAATCCTTTGGTTTTTATGACTGGAGTCTGGCTCTGCAGGGCTTCTGATGTATCCAGAAAGACTTGAGAATAGAAGAGATTTAATGCTGACTGTGTTGCCTGTCTCTGACGACTGAACGGTTTGGAGCCAGTATCTAGCTGTGTCCTTACATAACCTGGGATCCTAATTCTGTCCAAACACTGACTCTTCAATAACACATACAGCTCCCTCTATCATCTCAGAGGCAACGTTCTTGACATAGTTGTGTTACTCACCATTGATCCTCTCCCTTCCTTTGTTCTTTTATGCTCCCTCACATTTTTGGCACCCTTCTTCACAGCAGCATCTTTGTCAGAAATGTCTTCAGTTAGACTCTCTAAAAAACATGGCAGACAAGATTTGAGACACTTCTTCTACTGCTGCAATGTGATACTAATCGCTGTTTGTTTTTTTTTTGTTTTTTTTGCAAGACAGTTGTTTTCTATCATTGGGAATAGCCGAGCAGAAAAAAAAGGCCACCCCCCGTGGTGCTCTTATTGTGTATTGTCCACATGCTGCCACTCTGCCCTCCTTGTACCTCCACCTTGTTTGGCATTCTTACAAGCTGAGGTCATACTTGTTCCAGTAAACCTGGCAGTGTTATTCAGGCCTATAGGTAACGGCACGTTCGCCTCTGCTGCGTTCTGCATTCCTAGACGGCGATTCAGAGGTGTGGGTCCGCGTCAGACATTGACTGCAGAATCTTGTTTCTTTTATTCCCAAACAAAGCTCAATATTTCCTGTCTTGTGTTTCTCTGGAAGTGTATAGAGCTCTTGATGTCGTCAGCAAACTTGGCTTAAAAGTTAAATGACGCAGCCTTTAATATGAAACAGTGACGTACATTTTGAGAGACTTGGTGTTATCCTTCCTACTTTTTGATGATACCTCTTACAACCTCTGTATTCTATCTAGACCATAATGTATACACTTGATCAACTGATTAGTTACTGATAGGATAGGAAGTTGACTATTTGGATAAATGGTTAATAATGGCAGTCATTTTTTCAAGCAAAAATCTCAAAGATTCTTTGGTTCCAGCTTTTCAAATGGACATATTGTATTGGACTTACATGTGATAATAAACTGAATTGTCCTTGGGGTTAAAGTTAGCAATTTGTTAACGTTCAATTGGGCTGTAGCCTTTTGTAAAGGGCATTTCTACTTCTTTTTGACATTTTAAAGATTAGGTAATCAATCATCAAAAAATAATAAGCCATTCCATAATGAAAGTAATTGAATTCTGTGTCTTGTCAAAAGTCAACAGAACTTTTTCACATATTGATTGAAATCAAAGGCAAATATAAGCATGTCATCCAAAACAAATTACATTAACTACAGACCATCCCATATGAATGAAGAAACAATTGTCACTCCCCACTTTTTGGAAAGAGGTTGTTATAGAGAACTGTGGAAACACAATAGTCAAATACTCTGACTGATATTAGGAGTTTAAATGAGACACTCCCTCTGAAGGTCCTCACTCAGGCCTGTTAGGATTGGCCCCTCTCCTAACTTTCTCTACTTCTCCAACAAAAGAATACACTCCTACAGGAATGTGGATTTAAGGAAATGAGTAATGTTTACTTTGTAGTGTTTGTCCAGGCAGCTCCATTGCATTGTTCATTGAAGAACCACCTGAGTTTAGCGTGCCCGCCCCCCATTCACTAGCACAGGGAAGTCAGGTGTTTTTATAAGCACCCCTACAACACTTTATCTTGACAATTTGAAGGGACTTCATAATGCACAGTGATTATAGTTTTATCAGCTGGTTTTGTCTTGGAATGCTTTGTGTTCAGAACAAGGCAGGTGAGGTGGAAGTTTTTGGTTTTGATGCCACACCTGGTCTGATACTGAAAGTCATACATATGCAGAATACAAGTCTTGCTTTCACTTGTGCTCTGGCATTTATCTGATTGGACCAAATGTGTGAACTGCACCAGACAATAGCGATAGTGATACTGACCTTACCTGTGTGTATTTGTGTGTGTGTGAGCTTGGAAAATACTGGGTTTTCAAGCTGATACCAACATCACAATTTGATTTGAAATTTGAAAAGTCTCTTAAATGTTTTCAGTAAGACATTAAACAATTCAACTTTTTTAAAATAAAGATTGGTATCTCTGTGTGTAATGGCCGACAAACCCAACATGAAGATGAATGTTACATCCAGCTGCAGACACAGTACAATCTACATAATACAAGGTACTATAGGTCTGTACCTTGTGGGACACCTTTTTCAATTCAAACAAACTCTGATTTAGCACAATTAGCACCTACCTTTTGCTACACACTGCCACCTGTTCATGACATGAATTATGCACAACCCCATCAACACAATACGTTGTGAAATGCACAGAATGCGTTTGAGCATTTTAAACGGCAGCAGCAACCCAGCTGTACTTCTATTTTAAACCAAACTTGTATCTGCTTAATATATGCCATTATGCCATACAAGACTAGTATTTTAACAAAGCATGACAATTCATAGCAGGAGCCTATAATTGTTTAGCAAAGCTGTTTCACTGCCTTTATGTAACAGAGTCACATGGGCAGACTCCCAGACCATGAAAATGGTACCATGTTAAACAGAAAGTTATGAAGCTTTATAGAATTGCGTTTGCAAGCTTAAAAGTAAGAATGAATGTTGTCCTGCCCAGATAAATATTTAAAATCTAAGGCAAAAGGCTCTGCCAGAGGAAAAGGGATGTTGCATAAAACAAGGCCTTGGCATCACCTAGGGGTAATAGCAGTAGGCCTACGTTTATCCAAAAGGCCAAGTTGCCAGCAGCTAGAAATGGGGAGGAAATGGGAGTGATGGGTTCCAGTTAAGAAAATGTGCATGCCTTTAGGAATTTTGATGGATTTGAAAATACATTGGAAATTAAAAGCAAATAATGATTAGCCTCGACATTCCTTATTGCTATTATACATCTGTTTTTAGGTGCCTAAAAAGTAAACAATTAAGCAGGCCTGGCACTACACGAGATTTCAACCCAGAACAGGGTACTTGACCTATTCCGCACCCTATGTTTTTGCAAGGGTGTCTGCTTATCAACTACCCAGTTAAAAGTCTTACAAATGTGGTCAAGAGTTAAATCCACTTTGAGAATTTTAGCTGAAACATGAATATATCTTTTACACACACTGGGTTTATCAGATGTGTGGCCTACACAGCAGCACAGCTACCATTACTAATGCAATCTTTACCGTAGCAAACTGTCAGCTCTGTTTCCCCTAACCATGTCACAGTGTGATGAATCAGGCTAGAGTCATTGCATGTACCTTGTGTTCATTGTTAATATTTGTAGCTGTTGTCTAATATAAACAGGCTGTGTTTTTTTTCACTGTATTTGTCACAAAGCTATCAAGACCAAAATGGCACCTTTGCCTCAGACCCAATGCTTCCCCCACTCTCCACTTTTCTCTCCGTAAGAGGCACAAACATGGTCTTCTCTCTATTAGAGAACTATTATAGAACAGAACTTAATGACCTTAAGTACTGCCAGAAACTTTGAAACATCTGTCAAGTCAATAAGCCTGTGTGATGTGTGAAGCTCAGCTGAAGGCCACTGCAAGCACTGCACCAAATCATGAAAAACTGGTTGCTCAGACAGAGCTCCTCATCACCTCAGAGAAAAATGTGAGTGGGTAAAAGCATCAGCACAGACTCCCAGACTTGTTGGAGAAGATCACATCCCTGCTTTAGAAAAATATGTTGATCAGGAAGTCTGAAGTGTCAGTTTAGAATTTGTTATTGTAGTCATTCCTGAACCCAACCTGCATATTACACATGAATCCTGTGAATATTTACACTCCTATTCAGTGGGAAAACAACATCTAAACAGTAGTTGCTTTTTCCCCCCTCTTTTCTTTCTTATCTTTTTTTTAAAATTCATGTGCCTCTAAGTCTGAAGTCTCTTTTAGCATCTTTGCTCAAACGACTTGAAAACCAAGGTGAAAGGTGAGCAGTTGAGGTATTTGCAAAGTCAGAATGGCAGACTACGGCATTAAAAACAAAAAGGATTTCAGTCACCTAATCTGAGATAGTGGCTCATCACTGATTGCATTCTGGTAGTCCAACCTGCTGCCACCATTTTGCATAACCAGTGCAGCTTGTTCGAGGAGCAGTCGTAGCCTGCAGGTGCTTCCCAGTCTGCTGGCAACTTCAGCATTCCTCACTCTGAACATTTTGTCCTGAGGTTGCTGCCATAAATGTCCCTTTAATTTGCCAAGTATCTTCTCAGGTGACAGCTTGGTATTATTGAAACTGCAATAAAAAGGAATTAAGTATGATAAATGCTTAATATTTAACTATTTGTAGTGTTGCTATGTGAGACATTTCGGGAGGAGAATTATCAGGAAGACGGTTGACTCAAGCTCCTGAATTAGCTTTGTGGTTTGAACCTTTGACAGCAAGGCTAATGGGATAGCTAGTTACTATTTGCAATGACCTAGATAAGAAAACGCACAATGAGAAGTTTGTTGAGTATCTGTAAGCAAAAAAACTGCACAACAACCAGATGATGAACAAGGACTTTGCCCCTATTGGTATTTTTTTTAGCCTGTTTTAACAGACTTTAACTTGTGAACTTGTGAAGTCGAGCTCAGGTTTTTCTTAAACAACTGGATCCTATTAAGGTGCTGAAAACTGGCTACAGGTATTTGGCTGCATTATTGGTGGTGTGCTGAAGCAAATAACCAAATGTCCCTTGTGGCCACCGTCTGCAAAGGCCTGGCAGATAACGGCACAACTATTTGTGTCGTCTATTGTTTAAAAAAAAATACTGTGCACAAACAACAGCATGCATGCAAGACCTGGCACATCTGACTGAGCGAGGCATTTACTGCGCTCTGCACCTTGTTAACTACAGAGAAAAGTACACGTTGTCATCATCAGGAACATGCCCCCAGCTAATGTTCCTACCCAATCCAACCTCAGAGCTGAAAATTGATAGGCTTGTTTTCCGTCAGTATGACTGATGTTTTCTACAGGGTCTCTCTTTGAACACCTTAATGCCATTCAAAGGAATGTCATGAATAATGCGAAGTTCACCTGGTTTGGGTGATGGTTCAAATATTGAATTCTTACCTACTTCAAAAGTGCTCCAGAATTTTTTCTCAGTGTTTGTGTATCTCTCTTAATAAATTGCTAAAAAAAGAAAATAAAAAAAAGGTTTTGTTGGATTGATAAACATCAAAAGCATTTCCGATACTAAAGGTTAATCTTAACAATTCTATCACCCACATACTTTTTGAAATACTACAGCAGGCTTTTGAATGTCTCCTCCATCTCTTTCTTCTTCTTTGTTAATGTAGTCTGTTCTATAAAAAACTTGACCCAAGACTATTTTTACCCCTCACAGGTGTTCTGTTTGCTGTGACCACCTGACGAACTGGTACTATGAGAAAGATGGCAAGCTGTACTGTCGCAAACACTACTGGGAGAAGTTTGGAGAGCTCTGCCACGGCTGCTCTCTGCTCATGACCGGACCGGCCATGGTACGTCTGCTGCTCTAACCTTTAGCCTTTTTTTTTTTTTTTTTTGGTGTAGGTCTTTCCCTCAAGTGATAAGAAATATAGCTGATGGATGGAAGGATTATGAAGCAGTCTTGCATACTCTAACATTGCATTTTTCTGGTGTATGACGAACAGGCTCTCAGTGTGGCTATATTATTTTAGACTTGCTAGTGTGCGAATGTGCATTGTGATGTGATTGCCAGACTTGCAGGGTCTGCTTTGCCATGAATCATATAAGAACAACTGCCAACAATTTCCCCCTCTACTTAAATAATACCAGAGTGCCCACAGAGCGTGTCAGTGCTCTCTGTGTACCCCATTCTCCCCACTGCTCCAGATTAACACGAACATGCATTAAAAGGCATTGGGCCTGTTTTGTGGCAATTACAGACAAGTGATACTTTCATAGGCCGCTGCTTGAAATAGCAAACCGGACCCCTAGACCTCACATGTGAATTAGCCCCCCCCCGACCCCTTCTTGAGGCCCCTTTCTGTTCTCTGTACTGAAGTTCTCCACAGTTCACTTCCTCAAGTCCGCAGAGGATCTAGTGGGAAGATGCTTGAAGATGAGTTTCTGGAGCCTGTCATGCTGAGCCCTCTGTGGTGGTGGCTTTATCCACAGTCTACCACTAAATGTATGCTGTTCTGGTGGGCTCGCAGACATCAAGTATCCTATCATAAAGACATTTGATGTTACTTTTTTTAAAGCCCAAAATGACACATTTTTGCCTTGATGCATTAAAAGCTTATAACAAAAAAGAAAAATCAATAATATACCTAATGCTGTTGTGAGTTTGCTGCTACAGTAACTGACCTCAGTGAGCTGGATTCAGTCGGATGTAGAGGGTGGTGAACCACAACTTACGTATGTTTTTTTACTAACTAGGAACCAAAACTAAAAGTAAAATCTGGCAACAGAGAAACACCTCACGTCAGACAGCTTTGATTTAGCATCTACAAGTTGAAACATGATATTCAGGTGGAGACAGCGCTCACTGGTCACAACCCGGGGTCACTCGTCCAACATGGAGCCAGACTGAAGTTTTTCTTTTTGCCACCAAGCAACACACATAATGGACTCCTTTATTTAGTATTGGCGTCCAGCTTCATCAGCCAGTGGAGCCAAGTGTTTTTGGCAGAGCAGAATTGGCATTGCAGCCTCTCGGCCAGAAAGAGAATCATTGTGGTTCATCAGCAGAGGAGGGTCATGCAGAGCTGCTGCTGCTTGTTAGGCATTCAAGTCCAGAACAGTATTGTTTTTGTCCCAGTTCTAATCATTTGTTAGTTTATTGATTCATTGGAGATGGTTGTTATATTTTAAGAAAGTTTTTGTCGACCATCTTTTTTTATAATCTCATTTTGTCGTCCAGTAGTTCCCCGCTTTGATCTTGTTTTTACGGCTCTGTCTCGCTCTTAAAGCCCGAGGCAGGTTGTGACTGCGGTCAGTGTTGGTGGGACTGTTCTTGGCTTGAAGGCAGGGAGTTGCAGACACACTCCTGAGATGTCACAACAATTTGGCTGACTTCACTTTAATCCCTCTGCAGCAGCAGCAGCAGGGAACCCTTTCCCAGCACTGACTCACTCACTCACCAGGTGTGGTAACTGTGGGAAAAAGTCCAACTCGACAGACACATTACTTAACAGTGATTCTGTTGCTGGGAAATGGAAATGGAAATGGTGGTGAAACAGATTCTAATACAGTGCATAATTATTACATTTTTTGGGACAAATCTTAACCTTTGTGGACATTGCAGTTCCTAGTGAAATAAAAAAGTTCATCACTGGATTCATTGTATGATCACAATGTAATCAAAAACACAATATGGCCAAGATGAAGAGAAAAAGGTGTTCATCAGCACCATAAGTGTTGTGTTGCTATAGAGACGTTCCTGCCAACAAATCATATTCTCACGTTATGAAGGGACATGTCTGTGGTGGTAGAGCAGGTTGGCAGCTGATCCTCTCGGTTGGCAAAAAATAGCATACTCTAGATTAGTGTAATGTATCAACTCTTTATGGAATTAGGAAACGGCATCCTGATGTTTCCCTGTCTCTCTTTATCTCATTACACGACATAATTACATGTAGATTTTCCACTGGGCTGCATTTGAAAGTCTCAATTTCCTGAATCTTGAGTTTCATAAGAGAATCTGAAATCCGCATGCTTCATGCTCGGCTATGTGCACAATTAGATCACCTGCTCACCGCGGGCTGGGCGGGCACATTATCTCATCTTGCATGCGAGAGTGTGAGAAGCTTCAAGAGCCGGATGATATGGGAGTGTGACATAGATTGCAGAAAGGGAAATTGGTCAGTGATGTGTAGGCAATGAGAGAGCAGGCACATGATAGACTGTTGAAAGCGAGAACGTCGTCACGTCAGCGAGACGAGCGGCTCAGACCTGAGGAGGGAGGTGACATCATAGCAGATTCCAGACAGGCTGAGAGTGAAGCAGGTGTTGCGGCCGCGTCACCGCCCAATGGTGAGAGAGGAGGGCTGAAGACAACACGCAGTGCAACACACTTCATCTCTGACAACAGGCGCAGCGTGACAGCAGCTACTCTGTCAGTGTATGATTTCTTTATGCTTTGCACTGTGAAGATAAGCTGCTTGGTTTTGTGGTCCCAGGTGGCCGGAGAGCACAAGTACCACCCCGAGTGCTTTGTGTGTCTGAGCTGCAAGGTGGTGATTGAGGACAGGGATACCTACGCCTTGGTGGAGCGTTCGAAACTCTACTGGTAAGTCTCCTGCACATGTGTAGTTTTCAGTTAATATGAGTTTATTTTTCAATTATTGATTTTGAAGAGTAGCAGGCAGCAATGTCCTTGAGCTTCTGTTGAACCGTAAATGTTATTAGTCATTAGTTAGTCATCATTCCACAACTTGTTGAATTTCTATCTTTTTTTAGGCAGTAACCTCACAACAAGCTCATGTCCCTACATGTAATGCTTGACCTGCTCTCCCTGTTGTTTGCAGTGGAAAGTGCTACAAGCAAGTGGTCCTCACACCCATGTTGGAAAAGCGTTCGCACGACTCGGTGCTCGACTCCCTGCCCCACACTGTGACCCTGATCTCGATGCCCTCTGCGGCCAACGGCAAGAGGGGCTTCTCAGTCTCCGTGCTGAGGGACGTCAACGGCTCAGCAAGCGTTCAAGTCAAAGAGTAAGTAGCACCTAATGTCAGTGGTTGTTTCACTGCCCTGTGGAGACAGCATGAGTAATGCTTTATGTAACTTTGATTATAGGTTTGCTGGTGTGTGTGTGTGTTAGTGTGCCACTGTGGGAAAAGATAGCTATTGGTAGATGTAAACGTGTTTTAGTCAGTCCTGGTTCACTGACTGACCAGTGGACAGACCCTGTTAGTCCTTAATCTCCTGATATTAATTAGGACACTTCCTTCTGCAGTGCTAATACTCACATATTGGTGTTGGTTCTGGGTTGTTCCAGGGTCAGAGGGATGCTTATTAGTCCAGAGGTGCGAAATGCCATCCACGTCGGAGACAGGATCCTGGAGATCAATGGCCTTCCAGTTGGGACATTAATGGAGGAGGAGGTAGGTTTATATATTTCACACATCTCTGAGTCTCAGCAGAGATGCATGATCTGAAATTCAATGACTCTCCTCATTAACCTTATAAGCTATTGCTAACCTGCGGACTTTGCTGAAGTTGCTACAACTAAAGAAGCTAGCGGTCGGCAAACTTGCTTACTCTGTGTCACGGTGTGTGAGACCATGGGTTAAAACTAACGCCGGAATATTCCTGTAAGGGCTAGTTAATTCCCTGAGTGCAATTTGCAAAGGTATGTTGATATTATATAACATGTGATTTTTGGCATGCCTTGCATTCCTCCATCATTTATACATACTTCAGCTGGGAGAATACGGTATGTGGAATAACTCGCAGTCATTCCCACAACCTCACCCTCACAGTCTCACTTACATTCCAGTACAGTCGTCACTCACTGCTTAAATTTTTTGTATGCCTCCACATTGGCGACAGTCTTTGCCAGAGGCATGATGTTTTCATGTTGCGCACAGAACCCTATGGCTGTGTCTCCTTCTCATGGATGTGGACACACTATCTCAGAGACACCTTGAGGACATTTCCTCAGACTTTCACTTTGACAGAGGATGAACTGATCAAACGCCAAGGTCACAGTGAAAGACTGTAGCTTTATTCTCATTGGTTAATTTGTAGCTGTGCTCTGATTGGTTGGTTTGTAGCTTTATGTTGATTAGTTGGGTTGTAGCCTTATTCTTGTTGGTTGATTCACAGCCATATACAGGATCTTGTGATCTCAGTAACGCCTTGAGGTCATTCGTTAAATTTGGTGAAACATTCACTTGAACTCAAGGATGAACTGATGACTAAATATTAGTTTCACCCATGACTATTTTTTTTTAGCTCTAATTTAAGAATTCTCACAGCAATAATGATGTTTCACAAAAGTCTTTACTGTTTTATATAGATAGATAGATAAACAGGAATGTTACCCATAAATCTCATTGTTTATCTAGGTGGACGATCTCATCCACCGCACCAGTCAGACGCTGCAGCTGCTCATAGAGTATGACCCGGTCAGGCAGCGCTTGGACCGGCTCAGACTGGGGTCACCCAGAAACCGGTTGGGAGTCCCAGCCACTTCCCGCATGCGTCTGTCCTCACCGTCCGACGCAGTCCTCGAGAGAACGGACGTGGTCGACGACGGCACGCTCAAAAGGAGGTCTTTGAGGTATGTCGGGTCAAAAATAAAGTCTCAAAAACGTAAACATAGTGTTACTCAGTGTTAGTCAATAATGGACAAGAGACGAGTGTATTAAGTCGTCCTCTCTCTACCGCAGACGGAGTAACAGCATATGTAAGTCACCAGGGCCAAATTCTCCCAAAGAGACGCTCTTCACAACACGAGACATTGGGCGCTCTGAATCCCTGAGATCCTCCAGTAGCTGCTCTCATCGCATCTTCCGGCCATGTGACCTCATCCACGGAGAGATCTTAGGAAAAGGCTTCTTCGGACAGGCCATCAAGGTCAGTCTCCCGCTCCCATCGGTTCCTCGCCATGTATTTTACTCCTACTTTCCAGGACCTTTTTTTTTTTTCTTCTGGAAATGAGCCTAAATACATATGTGCTTTTGTCCCACGGACAGGTGACTCACAAAGCCACAGGAGAGGTGATGGTGATGAAGGAGCTGATCCGCTGTGATGAGGAGACCCAGAAAACTTTCCTGAAGGAGGTTAGTAATCTGCAGCAGGAGGCCTGCGCTTCCTCACAGACAAAACACAGTCCTGCGGCTCTGCATGAACCTGTGATTTATTATAGTCATAACTGAAAGCACGCCACATGCTCTAACAGTTACCTCCTTGTACCTTGTTGTTCTCTGTTTTTTTTTTCAGTCTTGTGAGAAAACATTTACCTGATTTTAATTGTAGTTAATGCTTTTTCTCATTAAATTTCACCTTTTAATAGAATCCGATGGGAGACTTGCACTCATCACTGTGAACCTCTGTGTTTTCTGTCACTCATCTAATCCTCAGGTTAAAGTAATGCGAAGTCTGGAGCATCCGCATGTTTTGAAGTTCATCGGTGTGCTATATAAGGACAAGAGGCTCAATTTGATAACTGAATTTATCGAGGGAGGCACCCTGAAGGATTTCATCAGAGACACAGTGAGTTAAATGACTTGATTCACTTAACTCTTTTACTCTCCTCTTCCACGACGGAGCACAAAAACCTTTCAGTGGCATCAGTAGGAGGTGTTTGCAGCTCAGAGTGGTGTGGGAGGTGGCTGACCTGAAGTAAACTCTGCTCTGATAGAGGGGCCGTGGGTTCTGTAGTGGGCTGGCTGGCATGTCAACTGGCCAAGACGTGGAATGGGAAAGGCTGTAGAAAGTACTCCCAGGTGAAATTTTAAAGAGCCGTGCTCCCCCTCCTCCCACAGCTCACTGTTTCTAAGGAGCAGTTCAACCCAGCACACACTGAGAGGGAGTGTTTTCTTTTGTCTCTAATTGTATTTAAAGTATGTGGGGAAGGGACAGTTTTGAATGTGCTTACTGATACTGTTGAATACTATTTCCTCATGTCTACACTGGTCTCACAATCATTCACTATTTTCCCCCATTTGGTTTCATGAATTCTGAGGAAGCTTCAGTTCATTTCTGTCATGTGTTTATGTTTTTCTTTTTACTCTGGACCAACAGGATCCATTTCCATGGGAGCAAAGGGTGAGCTTTGCTAAGAGCATCGCCTCTGGCATGGTGAGTTGGCAAAAACATCACCACGGATTTTAAGTGAAATCTTCAGCACAAATGTGTATGTGGAGTTCATTGTCAAAGAAACAGCAGGTGGTAAATGAAAATGTTAAATTGTAATACTACATTTAAGTTTGAATAAATTCATCTGAGAAGAGAAAATCACATTTGTGACTGATCTGCTCACGACTCAATAGATATGCAAAGCAAACTTTGTATTAAGGGCGTTCACAAACAAAGATAGTATCAACATGAGCGCAGGCATGGTGAAACATTTTAGATTGCGGTGCAGGGATGCGATACGATCTGGATTAAGGCTTAAAGATGGCATCAGACGTGGAAAATGTGGGCACAGTGCTGAAAAGTTTCACTGTGTTAAAGCACATTTTCTCGTGCCTGAGTCCGAGTTTTAGCCTGCTGAGCCTTTCCTCTTTGTTTCAGGCCTATCTTCACTCAATGAGCATCATACACAGAGACCTCAACTCTCACAACTGCCTGGTTAAACTGGTAAGTGACATGGCATCTTACCAACTGTTGCAGATGAGAAAATCCGAACAATAAGACGAAGGGGTGGGAATGATTTGTTGTACTAATGAACTGTGGAAAAGTATTTCCTTCCCCTGTGCTGAGCCAAGTCAGTTGTGTCTATTGGGCCTCAAGGAACTTTTTTTTATATAAGTGACTCATTTACCTCTTAGGGCATTCACTCAACTTGTACATCCCAGTTGTTAAAACCTGTTTATGTCAATTACACATTTTTAAACAGATGTTGCTCTTCACTTCAAACGAAGAGGGAACCATTAAAAACTGTCTTCTTTCAACAGGACAACACTGTGGTCGTTGCAGACTTTGGACTCTCTAGACTCATAGTAGAGGAGAAGGTGAAGCCTCCACCTGAAAAAGCCTCCACGAAGAAGAGAGTTTTCAGGCGAATTGACCGGAAGAAGCGCTACACAGTTGTGGGCAACCCGTACTGGATGGCTCCAGAAATGCTAAACGGTGAGCTGCTCACAAAACAATAAATGACCAGCTTGATTTACAGAGGATAATTCAGTCAGTGAGTGTGTTGACTTCATCTTTCACTTGGTGTTATTCCAGGTAAACGCTATGATGAGAAGGTGGACATTTTCTCCTTTGGAATCGTTCTTTGTGAGGTAGGAACGTGCTGATTTCACCCCGATTATCTGCTTTGATTTTCCTGCTTACACAGCTTGTGATTTCAGTGCTTCTTGGCAGTCGGTTCAAAAACCCATGGATGAGTGAGGTTGAATAAAACCTCTAAAAATAGTTGTGAAACAGCATCTGGTCACAGCTGTATTAGCACATTGTAACAACACAAACTTACCAAGCAAGTTTGAAGCCCAAACAGACCAAAGACATGTTACTCTGAGCTTTGTTTATTCACCCTGGTGTGTTTGTATCTAGTCATTGATTGACCCTCACTTCCTCCTCCCGTCAAATGATCCAGATCATCGGAAAAGTCTATGCGGACCCCGAGTGCCTGCCCAGGACGCTGGACTTTGGCCTGCATGTCGGCAAGTTTGTGGAGAAGTTCCTCCCTGAAGACAGCCCAGCAGCTTTCTTTCCACTGGCTGTGGCTTGCTGTGACCTCACACCAGACAACCGGTGAGCACCTGCTGTTGCTGTTACACTTGGTTTGTTATGATTTCTTTTTCAGACTGGATATCTGCTGATATAATAACCAAGAGAGATGTAACAGCTGTGTAGCAAACATTGAAAGACATGTGTTGTAATAAGAGTGTCATGTCTCACTCGTATGGCTACATCAGAAACATGTCCACACTCACTCTGAGACACAGTATCCTATCCTGCCAGTTTTTGTTTGTTTTTTTTAAACTCAAGGACCTGTAGAGGGAGAGAGGGGGAAAAACAACTACTTTCAGATGCCATCTCAACCTGCCGGCACAGGGACACGCCTCTGCGGCCTGATTGCTTCCTCATGTTTTCTCTCAGCCTTGTCAGTCTGGTTTTAACCTTAAACCCCTCTTGTGTGTCCTCTCTGCCCTCTTCCTCCCCCCTCAGACCACCTTTCCAGAAGCTGGAGGACTGGTTTGCAGCTCTGTCCCTCAACCAGGAGCTGGGGATCCCCCTCCCCGCCGAACTGGATGAACTGCATCAGAGTCTGAGTCAACGCCACTGGCCTAAAGACGGCTCCCCAACGCAGAGCACAGAGGAGCCACCGACACCAACAGCAGCCTCTCCAGATTCCCCCAGCATGACGGATGACGGCACCTAGGCCCCGTGCCTGCCCTGATTGATCCATCTGAACTGCTGCACTAATACTGTGGATGTGAAAAAGAGGAAAACTGTGTTGAACTCGAGCCATATTAGAACTGGATAACCTGAGGTAGCTGGACCACGGTATCCCCATGTGGGGCCTTAACTCTGAGAGCTTCACTCATTGCAATGTGAGTGGAAAGACACATTTCAAAAAGACCAAGTGTTAGTTTTTAATATTTTTTTTAAACCCTACTCAATTGTTTACTATGTAATAGAGAAAAAAAAGCAACTTTTCTCTGACCCTGTCCCTGTCACAGAGGATGAGCATCTTTATAAGGTGGGAAAACTTCAATGAGTCCAGATGTGACAGCTGTTTTGTTTTCCTGGCTCTGAAGTTGTTGTTTGCCTTGTGTGGAATGCACAGATCACTCCCTGCCCAGACGAGGACTCACTCCACTAGAGCAGCACAAAAAACAAAAGAGGCTCGAAAAGTTGAGCTGATTGACATGTCTGAGTAAACAGAGGGCAGGTCCTGAAGAAAACACCAGTGGAAGCAAAACAAACGCTGACCCAAATAGTTTCATCACTCTGAGATTTGGCACAAGGTGGCAAAGGAATGTTTATTTTTTGTCTAAGCACCACTGGTGTTATTTTTGACGAGACGGTTACAGGTATGGTTGTGTACTTTGTAGTCTAATGATTTTTAATTAATTATCATCTTAGAATGATGAATTAACACTATTTAGATTTTTTTCCATTTTGCTCAAAGTTTCTATCAAACGCCTGATGCCTGTTAGAAAAGACAGGGCAGTAGCTGTTCTGGAAAAGAAGGGCTCTCATTAATAATTGCCAGACATAACCATGCAAGAGTTGACCATTAAAAAGTTGCCTTGTACAGAACTGGATTTTTATTCTCAAGCAATGTATATAATATGTACATACTGTGCCTCTAATTGGACATCTGTTTTCTAATGGGACTTCTAGATTTGTAGATTTTTAGACATTTTGTCAATGATGGACGTTTTTACCTGTTTTGCTATCACCATGCAAGGTACTGACGACCAGCTGTAACCACTATTATTTATATCACCTTAGTGTCACAAATAAACCTTCAGAAAGTTTTTCTTTTTATTGTCTTTCTTCAACTTTGCACGTCAGGAAAACGGCTCTTCTGTTACAGTTTAGGAGCAAAGTCAAATCATCTATGGATCTCACTACTACAACCTTAATGCTGCAATGTATCGTAAATAGATATGAAAGGAAAATGAACCATAAACCCTAAATGATATAGATTTTAAAGGTACTGATTATTTGACAAATCAGAAATAGATAAAAACATGTTTGACTTTTGGTATTCTAAAAATAAACTAGACATAATGACAAAATATTTAACTAACATGTGAATTATTCATTAACTTACAGTCAATGAGCTCTACTTTTAGCACCTTAGAGTAGAGCTATTGTCAGTTGTGTCAAATTGATTCTGTCACAGGTTGATTTGTATCTGTAGCTTCACAGGCCACAATTTGTTTGTTTGTCCCGTACTTTTTTATTATCTTCACCTGCTTTCTCAGGTGACTCCAATGACTGAAACTATGTATTAATAACAACGGCCAACAGGGGGAGCTGCTGCTGCAAAAGTCCCACTGTGATCAGCCTTGTACAGACCAAACCTTAGACACTCCTGCTGTGTTATGTTGTCGTACTCTACCTCCGTCATTTTAAATACTCAGACTACACCACACCGTCATCTGTGTGTGTTTGATGTTTTATTTCCATCTCAGCGGTGAAAATCTGCATTCATACATTACAAATACAAGTACTAAAGTCAAATGCTGAAAAACAGTATTGTGAATGATGAAAAAAATCATCACAGCCAGCAAACAAACACTTGAAATAATGGAGCAGCCATAAACAAACATACCAGTGATGTGGATCCAGCACCAATCACAAAACAAGATGGCCAACAGGAGTGATGACTGATATATGCACTGGAAATATAGCGGGACGTAACAGTGGCTCATGTGCACCAACAAACTAAAATCCACTGTGTATGATGATGACCTCTGTTGTCAGGCAGGTATTTTCTAAACGTCTTCTTCAATGAGTATTTCTATTTGTTAAGATGCAAAAAGCGGCTCCTGAATACAAACATACAGCAGGTAGCCATGTACATGCATTCATGTTTTCGCAACACCAAAACTTTGGACTGTTTCTATCCTTCTCATTTCCTGTCTCTCTACCCTGAAGCATCGGGTGCCAATATCTGAATCTAATCTAGGCACCAGCCCTTCAAAACACACACACACTCACACACACACACTGTCCTGTTCTGCAAAGACAAGATTTCAGACTTTCTCTTTCTCATCCCATCTGTTCTGTGTTGTGGCAGTACTACTTTGTCCTGAGGACTAACTACTGTCTCTCGTGCTTCCTGAGAGCACTCTGTTTATTTCCTGTCACTCCTTAACCTGTGGAAGAAAAGGGCAAGTCCTCTTTCGCGTCTGCCAGTGACCACCCGTCATGCTTTGTAACTGCATTGGCCTGTCAGTCAAGTACAAAAAGTAAAATAAAATCATCTGGGAAAAATAAAAAACAAATACATTCAGAAGTATCATGCTAAGGCAGTGTCTGAGTTGGAGGCCTTCCCTTGTCTTTAGTGGGCCTGTTTTACCTCATGTTAGCTCATCCTGTCTCAGAGGCAGACGGCTATTTTTGGACACCAATCTGTGTCACCAGTGTCTCCGAGACAAACCAGACGCATTTTTTTGTCCCTCGGCACAGCCAGTGGGTCAATATAAAGGAAAATAAACTACATTTTCGTCATGTAACGACACCATCCCTCCCACATGGAAGCATATTAAAAACAAAACCCATAGCCTCACTTCACCAAGCATCATCTCTTTTCAAAGAATAGGTTTCATCACTATAAACGCAGACTTGTCAACGTCCATTTGACAAGATATTATACTACATACAGTATTCTTCATGTTATTTACGGGGGCAGCCCATGGCCATAGTTTCTTGGCCATTAAATGTATCAAATGTGAATATTTAAGACCTCATGACACATAACAACAGACTGACCGTCATGGTTTCTAGTTGTTCAGACTGTGTCCGTTTTGTGTCATCTTATCTATTTTGTGCCTCGGATGTATAAAAGCCAAAAAGGAAACAGGACACAAGACACAGCATTCAGTTCAAGTCTTTGGAGTGAAAACGACTCCCCTTCTCCTTTTTGAAAACATACTCAGGGAGGCAGGAAGGAGAAACAGGGAGATGGGAGTGTTTTGGTCCACAAAAAAACATATCAAAGTCCCGTTTGAGGACTCTCATGTGTTGCTCATGCTCCCGGCGTACCAGCTGGCTGGCCCATGAGGGGGTCCCCACCCTCCACACCCTCCTGGACGGGGGTGGTCTCGTGCTCCGCTGAGATTACGATGGTGTTCTCATCGACCAGCTCACAGGTGGGGTTGGAGAAGGCCGACAGGGGCAGGGTGATCCTCTGCATCTCGCGCTCATACACTCGCTGGTCGTGCTGCTTCTTCAGGTCTCGGCCCCTGAACAACCAAGACACAGCAGAGTTTTTTATCAATCAGCACGTTTCAAGTTAACTCTCTGAAGGAAGGAGCTGGCTATTTAGTCACACATCACCCCTGTTCTGGCCTCCCTCCACTGGCTTCCTATCCGCTTTAGGACTGATTTTAAAGTGTTATTAATTGTCTTTAAGATTTTAACTGGTCTGGCTCCTCTATATCTGGCAGAACTTATACAAATCCGAAATCCAGCCAGAGATCTACGGTCATCCAGTGAGTTGTTGCTGGATGTACCGAGATCAAAATTGAAAACCAAGGGCGATCGTGCCTTCTCTGTGGCTGCTCCCAGACAATGGAACAGCCTGCCATTACATGTTAGACATGCGGGATCCATGGAGAGGTTTAAGTGCGCTTTAAAAACACATCTTTTCTCCTTGGCCTTCGGATCCACAGGGACTTCTAATCCTGGCTAGTTTTGTTCAAATATCTATGTGTAATCTTAACATAATCTTGCACTGTTGTTTATGACTACTGTAGACGTGCACGTATGCGTATGCGTATGTGTATGTATGCGCATATGTTCGTGTTTGTACATGTGCTACATGCATTTGTGTGTGAGAATGTGTGATGGTATGCATGTTTTCTTGTTTCTTGTACATGCGTTGTTTTTTTGTTTCTGTCTCTGCTCTGTGAAGCACTTTGGACGACTGTCACAGGTCTTTTAACTGTGCTATATAAATAAAAGTGAACTTGAACTTGAACTTTCTTTGTCTGAAAGCTGTTGCAAGGGTTTGTCTGAGACAGTTTGAGGCTGGTGAGAGGTGGTGAACCCAAACTGCTCTGTAAAGCTGAGGCGAACTGTAGAAATGAGAGCCCATCAATTTCTCAAAGAAAAAATGAAAGCTTCGGATCATGAAAATTACAGGTATTTTACTAGTATTATAATTACAAAAGCTATAAATAATAGTATAGAATACAATGCTGCCTTTGCTGGGTACAGTAGAGATTTGAGAGTCATCCAAGCTAAATACTCTTGATAAGGAGCTTTCTGATAACACACTGTATGTAGATAAAAGCCTGTTATAACAAGTGCCTGATCTGTAACAAAGCCGAGGGACAGATGGTGAAAGGGAACAGGGAGCTGACAAGCTGGCGAGGAGTTTATCTACTCCAAGGAAACACAGCGATGGGAAGCAGCATGAGGTTGCTTCCTACTGATCTGGAGCCAAAACAGGGCAATATATTCTAAGACACCTCCCACACTCTGCATCAGTGCAAGTCAAACACTGCATATCACCACCACTTCTTTACACAAGGGAGTGGTTCCTTCTTATTTATTTTCAACTGTATCTAGTGGGTTTTCAGCTGCTCTCCTAAATAATCCCCAACTAACCCCTTTTGCTTTCTTGCTGAGAATAAATTGACAAGATTAAGCAAGATAGCCAGCTAATCCAACTAAGCAGCTAGTTGGCTTTGGAAACAGGGAGAGAGCCTGGCTCCGTTCAAAAGTAACAAAATCCACCTAAAGCGCACCTCTAAAGCTCACTAATTAACATGTCCTATCTTGTTTGTTTAAGGTTGAGTTATAATTTGGATTACTTGCCAAATTATCCCTCAGCCAAGAGACCAGAAATGTTCATGGCGCTAGTTGCCTGGCAAAGTACCCAAGATACCCAGGACCCCCCCTTTACCCCCCACCCACCCACCCACTGCCATTTCCAGTCTCTGTGCTAAGCTACCAAATGACATGGGGTGAAAACACTTGGCCATCACTGCAGAGTCTCTGGCTTTTCAGGGTGCTATTTGCTCAGATGGATGGTTGAGCCTGCAGGGGATCAGCATGCTTGTGAATACACTACTCACTCCTACTGTTTGGTTGAGGGCCAGCTCCCAGTGGGGATATAGTATGAGGCCCTGTGACCACTCCTGAATTACGAAGAATATGAGCAGCACACAGGCAGGACATCTGTCACATTACTGAGGTTGATGTCACTGTATGCTGAGAACAGGTAGCTATAACCCCTCTGACATAACAACGCTGCGGCTCCTTATTAATAATCACCTCCTAATAATAGAAAACAAATACATAGGCGCTGCTAATGAGATTTGACGGCCACACACAGATCTGCAAGGGTCATTTTGTGCTGTGCCAAAGGGAATCGGACAGAGTGCCCCTCTTTTTATTACATAACTGTGTGGAGTATGTGAGGGCTTCTCCATCCCATCCAGCCCTTCCTCCATACTCTCCCCTCTTTGAAGAATATAAACTAAGAATGCTTCAAATAGACCGCAGGCACACTTCATTTTCTGCCACGTTGCTACCAAATGTTCTGTTGTGGTTGTTGTAAAAAGAGAGGCATTATAATGGCTGCATTACATCCAAGTGGAACAACAGAGACCATTGTTGGGGAATGTGAACAACAGCTGTCAGGAGGCCATTAACTACACATGCTATTATGTGATTCAACTCAACATACTGGCAATCGTCCTGCGCATTTTACAGCTATCTATAGCGCTTCATGTGCCGAAACAGGAACGTAAGAAGGTTCTGTATCATTTCATTTGTTGTATTAGGCTACTTAAACTGAGATGATGTGTGATGAAGTCTGATTTAACATGTCCGAAATGAATGAATAAATAAAATGTCATGCTTTATGTCACAGAGCAGCGATGTAAAGAGCTGTGGCAGAGTGGAACAGGCTTCCACCTGAGCCCCTGTCAATGCTAAGCAAAAGTAGTTTTAAAAATAAATGTAAATGTGTTGTAGAAAGGAGAAAGTATAGTGTCTGACTTCTTTGTTTTGTTGTTTGTTAGTTGTTGTTTTTTTGTGTTGTGTTGTTTTGCTTTGTTTTTTTTCACAAGCTTAAGTATTGTGTTGTACCTGCAAATCTTTAAACTGTTTAACTATTTCTTCCAGTATCTGGAAAATTGTAATAGCCATTGCTCATAATGAAGTAATGGCTAATGAGGATCCTAATAAATAAACCCATAATAAACAGTTATACTAGATGTACATTGTGTATTAATGACATCAAGGAAACTGATAAATGCTTTTCTATTACCGATTGAAATTTTTTGATACTGACCTCTTATAGAAGTAACCAAATGTGATGCCAACTCCAAGGACAATTATAATTGCCATCATAAGTATGCCGAGGACGTAGCCTGAATAAAATAAATGAAAAAACATATATTAGTATACCATCGGTATCTAGTCTACATGTTTATCAGACTATCAACAACAACAACAAACCGAGTGTGCCGAGGTCCTTTTTCTTTTTGGGTCCTGTGCGCACTCGCTGGCTGATTCCCATCACCGGCTGCACAGCAGCAACTTCTCCCTGAGAAGGTCCGGACTTGGCCGGCTGAAAGCTCTCTGTGGAGGGAGTGGTTCCTGTTCCAGTGAGGGATTCGTCCTCAGCCGGCGCAGTCGAGCCTGGTTCTGAAATCACATTTAAACAATGTGAGTGCTAAACCACAGAGTTAAATGACCTTTAACTGCAGATACTTGACCAAAGTAAAATTTGTCTAAGATACGATGCTGAATTTTAGACATACACAATACTTATTTGATCAAGACCAGTAACTACAATACTTTTTTTTCTGGTCTGTGCACAACTCTCCCTCCACAACTGTAGCCATGAGTGGAAAATTTGATTACAAAGATGAGACAAAATTACAAATCGAGGCCAGTCCACATTTGTAAATCAGATATTGCTATTGTATATCGATAGATATTTTTGCAATCAAATACTTCCATGATTTTTCATCCCTTCCTAAGATCTATAATTTCAGTGCATGTTGTTTTATGTGATTTTTTCCCTCAGTAAGCCAGAGAGAAGTTATTTTGTCAAAAAATATATCTACTTATTTTCCATCCATCACATACCACAATATAAACTATATAATATATTATTAGTATCATATCTAGTATATACAGTGATTTGATCTGTATCATCTTCATCCATTACAAAACACAGATTTTTACCTCCATGGTAATTCAAGCACTTTAAAAAGATATTAAGTATTAACACAAACAGTTTATCTCTCAAACATTATTAGATCATATTACACAGTGAGACCTCATTCTTTATGCTTATATGGATGCTGCTTACTTAATCTGATTAATCTTTAACTACACTGTCTCTTTGTGTTCTATTAATGTTATTTTATTGTATAGTGTGCAGACAATTAATGCACTTAGTAAACACTTTGTCTTGATTTGACTTGACTAGAAATGCATTATCTGAACCGTGTGGTTTCCAATTACTGTTGCTGCAATAACATTACCACTGACGCAAAAACCTCCCCGGCAGCAGGGCGAACACTGCTCTCATGTAACTGTTGCAACATAAATCAGTGAGAGGAGTTGGCGAGCGCATGCGTTTTTCACATGTGCCAGACACATACGTACTCACTGTATGCTCTGCTTCAAGAGACAGGAAGTGCAACAACAACAACTCCTCTCTAACTTTTTTTTTTTTCTATTTCCTTCATACACGTTGTTGTTTACCAGCTCCCAGGAGTTAAAAGGCATGAAGTCATAAATTCAAACAGCCAATCAGCTGCTGTCTCCAAGGCGAGACTGTTGCGATCTACAAATCAGCTCTTAGGGTGTGGTCAAAGTCTTCCTTGAAACTGAACTTTCCTCCATGTGACTGCTGGGTTTTGTTATTGTTCGACTTGGGTTGGCAAGATAGAAAGGAAAGGAAAGGAAGTCAATAGTATGATAAGACTTCTCAGGACAGCTTAGCACTGACCAACTGACCCACTGCAGACTAATGCTCTTAATTGGGAAAAGTAATACATTACATCTCTCCGAGAACATTTTCTTTTCTTCATGGTTAAAAGTTTTTTATTGGCCCATCAAAGTTTCAAACTTGGCTGCATCCTCTCATCAGTCTCTCTTTCTGTGTTGAGTAATTGCTATAACAACTCATCTCATTATTTTCTTTCCTAGCATAGTCCACTTTTTAAAAATAATGAGAGGTTTACAGGAAAACAAATAATTGCAGCATCAGCAGCATCGAGAGAACACAGCCTGATAGAAAATCTGCCGTTCCAGTGTTTATGCTCATTAATTAATAAAAAAAAAACTGGCAATTTCACTTTGCCAGGCTGTTGTGGCTAGAATTTCAAATAAATGTCACACACATGATTGTGATGTACAATATTTACAATGTTCACCTACCTTTGCATTTGTCAATTGCACAAAACTGTTTCTGAACCGTCCCATCTGGGCCAGCAATGTAGCACCAAGGCCTCTCAGAGGAGTCTGGGTTTCTGCAGTAATTGTGATCTCCAACACCTACAAGAGGAACGATGAAAACAGCACGTCTGTTACAGATGCCTGACACAAATACTCAACTCTGTCTGTCTGTCTGTCTGTCCCTGCTGTGTGGGTAAACCACTGGATTCATTAATCATTAACACTGCTCCATCACACTACAATGAACAGAACAGGCCACCTTGAGCACAAAGACAGGAAGCAGCAGCTGCTGTGGCCATTTAACACTGTAAACACACAAATCAGTGGCGCAGCAATGTGTGGGCTATACATCAATATGTTTCTTTCCTCGCATGTTTGTAAGATCACTTGCAATCCTTGTGGTTATAGTTTCTCCTGTAAAAACTCTACTCATCCCCATGAGAGAGATGACATCTCCTAACCAGAGAAATCACAATTTAACAGGACATTCACCATCATCAATTGAAGTAGTTTACCTGTCTGGGAGTCAGGATGGAGTTCAACATCATAGTCTCGAGAAATATTCGACCAGTTTAGACAGGTCAGACCTGAGAGGGAGCTCTCTTGTGCCCCCCTGTAGTCCACACCATTGGATCTCATGCAGTCTGAGAAAAACATACATTGAGCAATTAGAGAAGGGAAAACAAATACTATTGTTACTGTGCATGTAATTTGAAGTAAACCAGTCACATTTTTCAACGTGTAAGTAATTAGGTGCAAAAGAAAAAAATAATCTATAATGTATCATTTACCTCGTTGGTTTCCATTTGATGCACTGCTCTCCACCATCGCCACGCTCAGGAAAACAACGTGCAGAGAGAGGAACATTTTGCAGAGCTGACGGGCTGAGTTCACAGACAACATGGTGCGTTGATGAGCTGCCTTCTCTCCTTTTACTAACAATTAATAGCGGAAGATAGATACAAAATCTAAGAAACAAGCTCGACAAAGTGGCCGAAGAGCCTGTGCTGAATGTGCATCAGACACACTGCTCCTGTCGCCGAAGTCCCAGCCCTTGTTTTTGTCAAGAGGGGCTCAGCTTTCTTCGTAAACAGCCTTCAGAGGGAGGAGGAGGAGGAGGAGGAGAGGAGGAGGAGAGGAGGGGGAGGAGGAGGAGGAGCCTCCCTTTGCAGTACAAACCTCAAGGTCCTAAAGCCTCACCGGCTTCACACACACACACACACACACACACACACCTGCAACTTATCAAAGTGTGCAGCCTTGTGAGAATAAGCACAGCGTCAAAACAGTCTGGAAAGTCAAGGAAGTTCATCCACGTTTCTTCAGATAACAACAAAAGTTTTGGTTACTTCAATAATCCTCCTCCTCCCCACCTCAGAAATGATTCCCCAAGCTTATTACATTTGTATGCTCGTCCATAAATAGCTGCTCTGCTTTCCATTTTTATTTGAAAATACACTGAGTCATTACTTTCCATGTATATAATCCTGAATCCAACTGCAGAGCCTCATCTGGCTCGGTGCTTAGTGCATCTGGTCCAAACTCCAGTCTTCCTGTTTCCCAGGCCTTCTTCTTCCTCTCTTCTTTTCCTCCCAACCCCTTGAGGCTGTGTTTTTTTTCTTTCTTCCACTGCTGTTGGTCAGAGGTGGGCTCTGCAGAGACTGATAAAGGACAGCTGCCAATAGTGTTTGCTTCAATCTGGCTGCGCACAGGGGAGATGTGCACTGAGAGCAGAGCAGAGAGGCCCGCTGCCATTGTTGGCTGATGGGTAAAGAGGGCAGCCAGCGCGTGACTCACTCAATGTTCACTGAGCCACTTTTCAAAGAGATGCTTACCCAGTTTTTCAGGCAATTACTAGAGCAAACACACAGCATCTGTCTGGCACCCTCCATCACATACTCTGCTCATTTTGGGTTTACAGGGGGGCAGGAAACTCTCCCAGCATGCACTGGGTGAAATGATCCAAGTTGGAATGTGGGACTGATCCAACTAATACCTTTGAGAGCACACACACGCACACACACACACACACACACACACACACACACACACACACACACACACACACACACACACACACACACACACACACACACACACACACACACACACACACACACACACACACACACACACACACCATCTCTCCATTGCAAATAATTTCCCATGTGTGCTCATCTAACCTCAGCTGAACCTGAGTGATTCATTGAAGCTGCATGACTGTGACTTTTTGTCACATCATTTTTAGATCCTGTGGACATTGTTATCTTTGTCTTGACAAACTTTTTTGAAATAGACTTCTGTATCTCCCTAACCTCACCCTGAGTGAACTGATTCTCTGAAGTCGGAAACAATTTGATTTGAGACTTTAGCTTAGAAATGGATCTCCCCAAAGATTTTCAAAAATACGGAAATTCTTGTGAGAAAACTGAAATATAAGACAGTAAACTAAACTTCAAGTCGTTACAGGCATTACACTGTATAAAACAGTTTATTTGTACTTCATGTGGGTAATGTTTGCACAGTGGTACAGTAGCCTTTGTTTACACAGTTTACTGGAAATTTCAAGCTTTGCAAACTCATTGGAAAATAAATACACAGAAAACAGTGCTGATCATATAAAAAACAAAACATTTTGCACAACTTCAATAGATCATTTTATTATATATTTTAAAAAAAAACAGTTAAATAGACAAAATCCTTTTGAAATTGATCAATTTGATGAACAGTTATTCCATTTATAAAAAATAAGAAACAGTTGAATGCCACCATTTGTTTAACCTTAAGAGTCAGGATCCAGCAGTGGAAAAACACTCTCTCATGCTCTAAATGCACACACATACACACACCAAGTGGTTGCACCTACATGGCCTTGTTCCCTGTTGCCATAGTTAATCATGAAATTACTGAGGTCCAGGCACTCAGCACTGTCAGCAACAACGCCAAAGGCTTTCACTAAGCCAGATGGTCATTTTACAGTTTCAAGACTCAATCTACCTTCAGGAAATTTCCAGCCCTGTTCACCTTAGACTGCCTTTCACAGCTCTGTTTTCAAGGTTGAGGCAGAAGACAAAATATTACATTACTGTAATTCTTCAAGTAGAGTCTGACAGATAAATAAAGAGTACAAACAAATCAAAACACGTTGAGTGCCCAAACCACATGTTGTTTTTGCCTTTGTCTTGAAGTAGACCAAAGTTCACACCCCCATTTGTATTTTGCACAGTCTGTGTTATGAATGTAGCTTCGAGTCAACAACGGACATTTTTCATGAATGCTCTCTGTGGTTGTGATCCAGTGAGGCGTAACTCAAATATCGAGAGAGTTCTTAATAAAGTTAACCCAAAGGAAAACTTTGACGCATGTCAACATCCTATTATCACCTTGTTTTTCTAGATCATGTTCTCAACAAGAACAACCTGTAGCTGCCTATGAGGCACACATTAATCTGATAGAGCTCTAATCAACAGGTCTTAATACTGGCGTGGGTTGTTGGGAAATGCATTACCGAAGCTTTATGAATGAATTATTAATAGGCTTGATGTCATAGCTACAGTATTGCATAATATACTGTAGGTGTTCACAAGCACAATCCTCTATATATGCACAATAGAAACCTAAAGGTCCATATAGAGGTAGGCCTACATGACTTCAACTCTGATATGACCATCACCGAAGGAAATAAAACAACAATACAATAAGGGTTAGGGTTAGGGTTGTCTAATATGGACAATTATAGCATGTGCAGTCTCTTTCATATCATTGTTTGTCTAACACCAAGAGTCGCTCATCACAAACAGAGGCAATGCGCTATCTGGTGATGTAAGACTGCTCTAGTGTGTGGTCCGTTGTGGGGCAACCGCCAGCCCTCTATCAGATCCAGTCAATGATCTTCAAGCCCCTATGCGGTTGGAAAATGGACACTTATCCAGGCAGAAGGCCTCTAATGGAGCATTAAACTCTACACTATATTCCCCTGCTGCCCACCAAGCAGCCAATTTCTCCAGATGCTATTGCATTACATCACTGCATCAGTCTGCACTCTGCTTGTACTGCTTGTATAGCAAACAACTCAACAACAACAGAGAATAGAAGCACCGCTCTGGTAGTACAAATGAGCACATTGCTTGGGGTGATGGTGATCATAAGGACAGCCCTGTGGGTATTTATAGTGGCAGTGACTCTGCCTAAAAAAAGCAGTTTATTAAAATATGAGTAATTCTTGATAAAATGCAACTTTATTGGCTCTATGAGCATTCATTGTATAAAAACAAGCCTCCAGAGGTCATAATGGAAAACTGCTTTGTTACTCTACACCTCCCCTCATGTGCACATGGCACACAATGCCCAGTGGGCCTCTTCTCTGTGTACGTAATATGATGATGGCTACAAGTGGCCTCAGCCGCTGAGCGCTTACATAACCCAGTCAGGCTGCTAAGTACAAGTGTACTGCAGCATCAGCAGTTGCAATACTCATTCAAGACATGCACATATAGATAGTCATGAGGAAATTTTATCCCGACTGAAAAGCTGCGCTCGCTGAGTGCATGAGTAACAGTCCTCGACTCTGTCACAGTGGCAGCTTTCCAGCTACAGCAGCTGTTACAGCAGAAGGAAAGTGGACACCGTTCTCACTGAGCAGACTACAAACGTCCAGCAAACTCTTGTGCAGCGATGAAGGATCACAAAGGTGTCGTACAGTATCAGCAGTTGCCACCAGGTTGAGGAGGAAGGCAGCTCTGGTGAACAGGCCGCACAGTGTGCTGTGGAAACGAGGGTCCACGAGGAGAGCCAGCCAGGCGGGGGTCAATGTCTCTGCTTAAGAGAAAGAATAAGTAATCGCATTGTAAAACATGAAATTCTACATGTTTCAATTAAAATATACAGATGTACAGATGACACTCAGACTGACTGATGTGCTGCTAATGTGGTACCTGGCAGGAGCTCTTTGCACACTGCAAGGCCGTCTAGCACCTGTGCGACACTCTGCTCTGCCCACAGTCTCAGGCTCTGAGCCAAAGGAGACGATTCAGAGTATTTTTCAGCCACCTGCAGCAGGTAAGGCAAAACATGTGCCGACATCACACAGGGCTCTGCAAACACGTTGGCCTCGTCCTGCTCATACAGACTGGAGCACCTGAAACACAGAGGCATGACAGTTGAGCAACACCCCATCAAGGCTTCTGTTTAGGGAAATATGCAAGTCTGGTTTGTTATTTTGCCCCCCCCCCTCAACGAAGCCGACGAGAAGGCAATCCGTAGAGTGGTGGGTTAATTATATATCATATACATATTACAAAGTGTATATCCGTATCCGTATATTTGTGTATATCCGTATAGTCTTATCTGCCATAAACAAGAGATTACAGGTTACATGTCGTGGGGCCGCCAAGACGTGAGCTGGGACACCGGGTCGGAGGCTCTGATCTTGCGAGGTTAGTTTTTGGTCAAGAGATGCTACGTGGAACGCAGAGAGCCTTTATTCTCCCCAGAACAAGTCATTTAATTACTCATTACTAATACAATCACTCCAAAGCAGTTTCATTTTATTTTCTAACTTTTCTTTGTCTATATTATATATATATTCTATATTTAAAATTTGTTATTTATATTTACTCACTCTTTTTTTGAACATAGCTTTTTACTCGAGGGACAGCACAGTCTGGGGGGTGTAGTCAGGATTTCATTTCACTGCTTGTTGTAAGTGTATACTATAACTATGCATGTGACAAATAAAGAATCTTGAATCATAAATCAATGATTTACACTTAAGGTAAAAATAGTTCCCCTTTTAAGTGTGTTGACGTAGTGAGCTGACATACCCCATCTCCGAGGCCTCTCTCAGCATGCATCTGAGGTCAGACTGAGGCAGGTGACACAGCAGCACCTCCAATGTGCCGGGGGCATCGAAGCATTCATCCAACAGCAGATCCAGGAGCAGCGGCAGAGCCTGGTTGACCTGCATGATGTAGACAGTCCTCTGGCTTTCCCCTCTCTTTGTGTGCTGCAACATGGAGGCAAAACAAGCTGCTTTCATCCTGACCTGCTGACTTTGGTCCTGCAGCAAGTAAAGCCCTGTGTTGATCAACCTAAATCAGGGAGATTCCACATTTTTTATTGAATTTCATGTTCATGAGAGTGTATCACATGATTGACAATGACTATTTGGCTTTCATCACACCTGGTCATGATGGCAGGCAGAGCGCTGTGTTTCCTCAGGCCGCGAGAGCTCACGAGCGGAACGGCAGCCGCACACAGAGCTTCAGCAGTCGCCATCCGGAGCACTTCAGGGGCATCAGGGCACCGGTGGCGTTCCAAAATACTACACCACCGCAGCAGCACACATATCTGGAGACTAAATTGCACAGAAAAGGGAAGCAAGTCAGAGCTACAGGTAGAGGAAATGAAAGGATGAAAGGAAAAAAAAGACAAAACATGTAAAAACCTGCAGTCAGACCACTGGGAGAGCAGCAGACTGGCAGCATGCAGAATCTGGGACAGAGACTCTGGGCCCCCACGCTGCTCCTCCAGGTCCCTAAGCAACAACTCCAGACACTCAGGCAGAACCGGCTCCTCCAGTGGGGCCAACTGAGGAGGAGGCTGGGGTGAAGTAGAATCACCTCCGGCCATCACTGCTCCCAGAGCTGTGAGGTAAGTCCTGCGGTACTCCACATTGTGACTCAACAACGCCTCCCTCAGGTTTGACTGAAAATACAGAGCGTTGGAATATTCCATTAATGCACTGTCACCTACCTTTACTTTTGAGTTTGCTTTTATCACACACTCATGTAAAAACTGATCTTTTGAAGACTTGCATGCATGATATAATCTCTGAGGTCAATTATTCTACTAATATCTTTGCAATAATACACCCTTCAAATATATTAAAATCTTCTCACTCTCCACTTTGCATTTCATGTTTTTGCAAGATTGTATATGACAAAGCCAGAGCTTGAAGGCCTTGAGGCAGGCCTCCAAAATTTGGTTAAAACAGAGTGACAGACAACGCTTCACCTCAATGACATTACAGAGCCTAATTTTAGGCATTTATTATTGATTTATCTAATATTTCACTCATATGTTGATATTTGGATGATCTCAAAAACCAAGTTTCAGTTTTTCTGAATTTGGGCAAAACAGTCTTCTCAAGTCAGGGGCGTCAAGGGCCTCATTATAGAAAGTTGATAGAAAATGTTCTTATAAACACTAGGGCATGATGTTAAATGAAATCACAAAAGTAAGTGAAAATAAAATAATACATAATTAGATTTATTAATATAATAAATATCCTTATAGTTACGGTGTGCAGTGCAGGTGAATTATTTCTATTGGTTTCTTAGTTGGTAGAGCACCCACCCCATGTGTTGAGGCTATAGTCCTCACTGCAGGCGGCCCTGGCCCTATCCTGCGTGTCACCCCCCCCCTCTCTGCCTCCCATTTCCTGTCTCTCTCTCAACTGTATCGTCCATTTAAGGCCAAAAAGCCCCAAAAATATTAAAATAAAACAGCCTCATATTTACCTGTTTTTTATTCTAACTAAATGAGATACATGAAAACAGTAAGGGTAAATAAGTGACCTTAATCCTAGTCCCCTATTCTGTAAATGTGCAGTATCACATCTTATCAAGCTAATTTTAAAGGGTCAGTTAAAACACTACACCGGATATACTTAGGAAGGCACAACTGTGTGGTCTAGATAATGTAACATGCTGTTTATCTAAGACATTTATATGAACTTTAATGCAGCAATTAATAAAAGGACAGACATCCTCAGCTCGACTGTGCAGAGGGAGTCATGCCCTTTTTAATGTAAGAGGGAAAGAGATCTCCAGCCAGATATCAGCTTTCCGATTGCATTATATTCAAGCCTATCTTTGCTTCCTCGATTTCCTCACATTGTGCTCTAAGAAGTTCGTTACGCTGAGAGCTGCAAAACGGGTTTTTGGAACGTTTGTTTTCCTCACGCTTAAGTCTGGGGAACATATCGTGCCTCACCTTCAACACTCTTTGAATCACCTCCTTCAGACTGGTCTGCTGCAAACCCCACCCATCCACCACCCACATAACCAGTGAGAGCTTCAGGTCAGGGCTCGCTGCAGAGAAGCTGTTCCAGATTTGGAAGGCCCACTTTAGATCTGCGCATAGAAAGTTGATGGCTCGTTGATAAAAAGATGATAAACCAACCTGGAGGGATGACAAAAATAAAGCATTAGAAAGAGTATCTTTGGGGCAATGTGTGAGTGTGTGTGTGTGCAGTGAATTGACAAGGTTGTGCCGACTGAGTGTTGAAGCTGCTGTTTTCCTGAATCCCTGTGGTGTAACACTTATACAAGACAGAAACACAATGGCCATGTCCATCGCACAACTGCTGGTTGTGAACTCAAATGCTCACAACCAGATGCACAAATAAATAAACCTCCTGCTCTAAGCTGTCAGTGTTTTATAATTAGACTAGAGCAAAACATTAACTGTCCCCATGGATCGGGGGAGTAGAGACATTACGAGGAAATGCAAAATTTATTGCAAAGTCCAATCTGGTAATATTTGACTTATTTTAAGTCTTAAGGTTTTAGGATCCTGAGTTTGTATAACAGAAAATATTCTCAACTCAATAAACAACAATTCATGTTCAAAGGATTTGCGTTTCATATATTACGAGATAAGTGTTGTCAAAAACAGCTCCTCTGCCTCATCAAGTTTGTGCTTCTTGCCCAAATCTTGACAGGTGCTCATAAAGTCTGATTCCCTTGAAACCAGGGAAGAGTCCAGACAAAACAGCACAGGCAGAAATATTTCATGAAACAACCTGAACTCAAACTCAAAATGTTGTGCTCATTGAGACATACCGAATGTGCCATCAGTGGGTCATCATGCATCATACACACCTGAAGCCCTGTGCGGGGTGACTGGAGGTCAAGCATGAGTGTGTCATTGAGCTTTGATAGGTAAATGTCACAGCAGAATTTTCTTAGCGACTCTGCCACTCCAAGGTAGACCACTCTCACTAGAGGGCAGCGTTGATGTTCAGTCACCAGCCACAGGGAGGCGTCCACCCTGCTCAGCACCACAGACAGTGCAGCTGAGGGGTCACTGCTAAAACAGAGACGCAGCAGGATTTAAAAGCCTGACAGTGTCTGATAAATGAAATAAACAAGCACTTTAAAAGTGTGTGATGCAGTAAACACACAGCTCTTTGAAGTCTCACCTGTCTGCGCTGAGAGCTCTCTTGAGAATAGCTTTGATCTGCAGCAGCTGTCCGTGGAGCCGGTTGTGACAGCAGCGCTCCTGTGGACTCGGCAGTTGAGCTGTCAGTGTGAGGAGGATGTTCATGTACTCGGAGGGGGGAGCCATGGCAACCAGAGCCTTCGAGGCCATCACTCTCACACTGTAAATGGGACTGGCAGACAGCTGGAGTAAAGGAGGCAGGAAGTCTGACAAAGTCCTGAAAAGAAAGACCAGAGGTCCTCAATGGCATTAAGGCAAAAGTCATGTCAACTTGAATTAAACACAACCTTTAAAGCTGTTTTTCCTAATTACTGTGTATACAGGTCCGACAGTTGATTGGGATAAAACCTTTCATCCGTGTGGCCTGGAAGGAAATAGCTACTATAAATAAAAACTATAGTACCGTAGTTAACCTGAGCAAACGGTGCAATGATAAGTAAACAGTAATCACTCTGCTGAGTCTTGGACACCAGGCTGGAGTTGGGCTAACAGAGTGAGGACAGGGTAGAGTGATGGTTGGAGGTGTAGCTTGGCTTCATCGGGTCGACCTTGGAGGTCTTGTGCGGCCTCTCTCAGCTCGCAGAGGAGGAAGGACTGGAGCGCGGGGTAGTGGAAGAAGAAGGCAGCCGGGGACATGCCATGCTGGGTCGGACCACTGTCTTCACTGTTGGGCCGCTGGCCGAGCATTCGCGAACACAGAGAACCTGGAAACAGGATTTTAATTGACTGTACAAATCAGGAGTATGAATAAGTAATAAGTAAGTAAGATTTAATAATAAAATCCATTTATCAATTAATCAAATGATGGAAAGTCATTATTTTCAGCAACTGTTTTGATAAACATGAATAATTCTAATCATTCAAATGTGAGCAAAAATGTTCTAAATTGAGAATTTGTCTTCTTTGACCATAGAATGAAAGAATATTGACAGAATATTTGTATTGAGGTATGTCAGACACAAAGCAGCATTTAAAGAGGTTAATTTGGCTTTGAGAAACAGAGTTTTTATAACATTTTAAATATTAAACAATTGATTAAATGGTCAAGAATGAATGATCAAATTGACCAATAAGTCCTCTAGTCCTAGTGCAACCATTTACACTTCAAATACAGGCTCCATGTAAAGCTCGTAATGTCCCTGTGTCTTACTGTAAAGTTGCAATGCAGCATTCCTCATGGCCCAGCAGGGAGAGCTGAGCAGGGTGAGTGACAAGATGGCAACAGCGGGAGCAAACTGAAGGACAGCTACTCCCAGACCCGAGCCACGCACCAGAGCCTGCAGAGTGTGAACCGCACACACCTGGAGAGGAGAGAGGACGATGATGTATAAGGTTAATGACGTCGTCTACTTATGAAGACAAATATCTTGAATTTAGTTGCCGTAAAACCTGTGGCAGGTCCAACGTTTGGTCCCAGTCCTCAGGCAGGGGCGTCCTGGCCGTCTCCAACAAGGTTTGCATACTGTGGGCTAACAGTGGTCTTGCTTTGCTGGCCTCCTCTGCTGACACCACACACAGGATGAGCATAGGTAACCCTGCAGCCCGCCGGGTCACAGATGTAGAGCGCGGGGACTGCACAACCTTCAATCCCTATAAAATGGAAGGAGAGAAAAGCTAAGTAGTCCAGCATCTCCATTTATTGATGGAAAATGCATATTAACATGTATCTCTACTCACTTCTTTGAGCATATGAGCTGGAATATCCCTTAACTCTGGATCATTGCTGCTCAACAGGGAGGCACAGAACTTGGTGAAGCCTATACAGCATCCCTCTACTGCCCCCTGGTGAACAGAAATATGATTTTCAGAATATGATAATTAAGGAGGTTCTCACTACATGGATTTATCAAAACGTACCCAGTGGCGGCATCTGAGAAGAATATTCTTGAACACTTTTGATGCTCTCATTAGATCCTCTTTCTCAAGAATGTGCTTGCCAGGTTTTAAATCTGTGAGAAGTTTCTCCACCAGGGACCCTAAAAAGATTCCTATTTCCTAAAAAAGCAAATAATGTTGTGACAAAAGGTACAAGCAGGAAATACACTCTCAGTTTGTTGCTGTCTTCCTGAATGTTGTGATTGTCTGATCATGCATGTTAAATGGCGCATGGCGTGTTTTTACCTTGAGGCTGACCCAGCAGCAGGTGAGAACCAGGCTGTGCTCTTCAGACAGCAGGACACACTCCTCTCCATCACCTTGGCTTCCTCCAGATGTTTCAGCTATCAGGGAGCTGATGGCATTTCCCATATCACAGAAAGAAGGGGGGGCGTCTAAAACAGAGGAGTGCGATTTACTGAGTGAAAATCTGAAATGTGGTGCACTTCAAGTCAGTATTTATTATATCAATATTATATTGTATTATGTATTACCTTACCTTTCTCAGTGGCACAAGCATCCCTGTCTCCATACAAAACACCAAGCAGCAGCAGAGAGATGTTCTCCAGCAGGCCAAGCACCTCAGTGGTCAGACTGCCATCGAGTACGTCACAGACACTGGCAGAGGCCTCTAGCAAACACCTCTGGAGGGCACTTACAACACCTGGAATGATTCATTACAGCACATAAACAATGTTTTCTAGAGATCCACATTACTTTGAACTGAATGTCAGCGTAACAGATCTCAGCTCTCACCATGTATGGGCTTGGTTTTGGCAGCAAGCATCATGTCGGCTTTAGCGGTCAGATAGTGCTCCTCCAGCTCCTTCACCAGGAATCTGACCATGCAGGAGGCTGTGGTGTTACTTCCACCGGCGACATCCGTGACACCGTTCAGCCTGCTGTCTCCAGGCTGGTCTTGTGATCTACGGATCGATAGGACAAGGAATAACCGCCTATGTGTCACATCTAAAGCAGGCATAACGATGAACGAGGGCACGTAAGAGGGCACGGCTTACTTCTGAAGGAGGATCTTTGACATCAGTGCTCCCATCTGAGCTTCCTGCACCCGAGGACTGCAAAGAAGCACTTTGGTTCGTCTGAGCAGCACTGTAGAGATATCATCTGGAAAATTGGGTGGGAAAAATCTCAATAATAACCCAGCTGAGAGTTCCCGGATCTGAAAAAAAAAAAACATTTCACTTAAATATTCTATCTTTAACCTCAATCTGTGATTTTCAAAAAGTGAGGCAACTCTACCTCATTAGTGGAATCTTCTAAACAGCTGATGAGGACCAGCTGTTTTGTCCTGCAGAAGAAATCCCACTGTCCTCTTTGTCGGGCACAGTTAATAAGAGACGCCATATTGGCTGCAAAGATGATTTCATGAAGATCATTAAAATTTCGACCCAGAATAATAATAATATGAAACTTTTTTTTTTGCAACCGCCGGTTTTTCAAACTGACCTGGGGGTTGTCCCTTCTTTCTGTCTGGGCTCCAGGTGTCTGTGCAGGTCTCCAGAACTGCAGACAGCAACAGCAACGCCGTCTTCTTCCTCTGGTAACTGTGCCCTGGTGCCAGACAGCTGTATGGAAGTAGACTAAGCCATTCCACAAACCCTACATGATAGAGAAAAACAGCTTTGAGGAACAGGAACTAGGTAAAAGGATGGAAAGATCTGTAAATTATAAACTTCAAATTACAAACAATTGTTGGGTATTTCCTATAGGTTTCTATTGTTTATTATTATCATTTTTCTTTTACTCAGCATGAACAGTTTCTTGTGACTTTCAATGTGGACATAAAATCTCACCTATTCCCTGCTCCAGTATATCCTGCGCCTTCTCTAAGTTGGTGGCATCTCCTTTCTTTTTCCCTTTCTGTCCTCTGACATGTGCCATGCAGCCGTCTCTGATACGCACCAGAAACCGCTTCACACCAGCCTGCAAATGCTGGCGAAAGGGCGAGGACTCGCAGTTTAGATTCTGAGGAATAAACGTCCTCATTATTGCCATCTCCTCTGTGCTTGGAGTGTCTTTGGTCTTTGGGCTGCAGCACAGGAGGTTGAGAGCGGCGAGACGGACTTTGTCGTCGGCAGATCCTAGAGCTAGCTGCAGAGTCTGGAGGGCCGAGCTGCCCTGCAGAGACCAGGGTGAATTTCCGGTCACGGCTCGATAGGAGCTCATGATGCAGGCCCAGGCGTGGAGGTGACCGGGGGTGAACGGGTCCAGAGAGGCCAGCAGGTGATCCCAAGCGGAGGGGAAGACCTGAAAGGTGCAGGGCAGCAGGTGTGTCGAGCTGTTGTTCTGCAGAAGCATCACGTCAGACGTCAGCGCCTTGTGAAGGACCGGCTGCCAGCGCCTCGCCCACTGACCGGCCAGGTCCAGCTCAGAGTTGGAATCCGAGCCGTCGCGCAGCTCTCGCCTCTGCTGCTGGATCAGACACTTGTAAAGCTCCGACCCACAAGGCGACAGGTGATTGGTTGACAAGCACTTGAGGAGATGAGTGGGTATTTCACCGTATTGATCCAGCACCTGAATGGTCAGAGAAACATAGATCCAAGTCATCATGACTACCACTGAGTGACTAATTATGACATTAGTAACCTTGTAATAACCCTGAATCCTCACCATGTCAGTGCCCAGATAGGGCAGCAGGGCACAAAGACGGTGATATTTGGCTTTGGCTTCCCAAGGTAGATTGATTATTCGCTCCAGTAGAGTGAAATAAAGACTCTTCTTTGTTTCACCAAAGTGCTCACAGTCCATCTCATACATATCCAACAGCAGACAAAAGGCACTGCGCACAAATTCTGACACACCCTCCACCTGCCAATGCACATTAAGACAGATATTAGTGGAAGTAACATGTATTTACATTTTTTTACGGGGCTAATATGAGGTCATCTACGTGACATAACTTGTCTCTGGTGGTATCTCTGGTACTGTATTAATCAATATATTTCTTCATAATAGGAAAGAATAAAACTACACACAACTTAATTTGGGAGAATTTGAATCATTTAATGTGGTTTTCCTCAGCAAAACTTGCATTGTGATTATTTAGTGATGGTATGTGGTCACATTAGAATCAATATCAAGCATAATTCTCAATTCCATAGCTCACTGAGTACAATATCCTGCATTATTTGGTCAATTGAGTTTACAAAATGGAATAATTCTCATAAAATAGAATAAATGCGGTTCTGCTTTTTGAATTGCAATAATATTATAACGATTAAATTGACTTACCGGGCTTTCTGCATTTGTCCAGATAATGTGTATGAGCTGTTGCTGCATGCTGCTGTTGTCAGGCAGAAGGCGGACACCTGTCATCTTCCAGATGTCAGGCAGACATTCCTTAACTTTCTTCAGCCATAATGTTAACACTGCAACAACGTGTCATATTAAAACAGATGATTTTGCACACATGAATAAGTCTGACCTGCACGTTACTAACCTTCAAATACAAAGTGGTGACAATCCAGCTTCTCCTCACACAAAGTGTAGACCAGAGGAAACAACCCTTTTAGCAACAAACACATCTGAAAAAAAGGAAAAAGATGGATTTGGGATTAAAAGCAAACAGAACCAAAGTAAAAGATTTTTTAAATGTGGGCTTTCAGTAGATTTACTTCTGCGTCATCCACGTGTGAACTGAGTAAGATGTGAGGTCGACAGCAGGTGAGGAGACCCCTGCTCACAGCCAGCCTCGCCACTCCATCCTTCACTGTGGGGGTGCACTGTACCCGGAGAGCCCCGACACTCAGCACCCAGGGCTCTGAGGAACAACAGGAGTAACAGCTACTCTGTCAGGACACTCAGCATTCACTGTCTCAGAATATGTTAAGTATGTAGTATTTAGGATATAACACATCAGAAAAAGAAACAGGAGGACACTGTATTTTTACTTCAAAATGTAATATTCAGTCTGTTTATCCTGCACAGTCAGTGGTTACTTACCTAAATCAGAGACCTGCAGCAGACTCCAGGCAGCAGCTCCTCCTGCTCTGCTGTCTGGTGCTGTGTTGATCAGCATGGCCACAGCAGTGCCGGCCAAAAGACGAGTGTCCCTGTTGCAGCACTGCAAGACACAACGCTGGCTGATGAGATGAAATAAACACAATAACAGCACAGCAAGTAACTCTAAACTAGTAGGTTAATGAGAAACCTGTCCAAGTATTATGTCCATAAGAGCCTGTAGGATCGTCTGCACTGTTGGGCCCCTGGGCTCCTTGTCCCACACATGAGGAGCCACTTCAATGGACAACAGCTGAAAGGTCTGCAAGCACACCTGCAGAGATGACAGATCTCAGGTCAGTAACAGAGATCACACAGTAAAGTCTGAGATAGATTTGAAGGATGAAGGGACACTGTGCTCCCTGTACCTTGACAGCGATGTAACACAGTGGTCCGTCTCTCAGGGACTCCTGTTGCAATACAACAGGGAACAACTCGGACACTTTATTCAGGAGGGACAGGTATGACTCTCGCCACACCTCACGACCAACAGTGCTGTCTTCCAGGAACATACAGGCTTAAAAACAAGAAATGTAGATGTTATATTATTTACATGTAGTGTAATGACATTGTAATGACATTTGGACAGCACCAACCTCTCTGCAAACCCTCGAAAGATAATATCTGAAGAAAAGACAACAAAAAAAACGTTATACGCAGTGCTTTTCTCTAAATATAAAGACTTGGCAAACACAAGTGAAGTGAGAGTACCTGGTCTGTGTGTACCATGGATTGCAAATAGTGATGGATTTCTCTATAAACCAACTGGTGGTTCACCTTTGCCAGATGTTGTAGCATCTGAAAAGTCAATAATAAAGTTTCAGTGACACTGAATTTTGTCATGCATGTTGCATAGTAAAAAAAAACAAACAAACAAAACCGCACTGTACAGACTAACCTGGTCCACTTTACGACAGGCGGTGGAGATGTTGGCCATCTGCAGCTGCAGAGAGATGAGCAGTTTGACCAGGAGCAGGAGGTAGTCCGCGTCCAGACCAGCCAGCTGTGTCCCTGAAACCTGCCTCAGCAGCTGGGCAGCCTCCTCCAGACAGCGCTCCTTACATCTCTTCACACTGGTGCTGTTCAGGTTCAAGTACCATTAATCGATCGGTTGTTACGTAGCAGGAGAAAAAAAAACTCAGTGAGCTCTGAAACGTGTAACAGTGTTGAAGTTTGGCACCAACCTGGAGGATTCAGACAGTTTGTCCGTGAAGAGCCTCAGTGTCCGGCTGACGGCCTCAGGTGCTTGGTCCTCGGTGATCACACATTCCCGCAGACTTGTCACCAGATCTGCAAACGACAACATCGTAGTATAACACTTTAGACACTGCTGGCACGGTATGGATCAGACACAGACAGCATTGACAGCACGCTAGTCCTCTTCCTCTTTGTTGGTGTTTATTGGCGTTCGTCAAACCAGACTACAGGTGCATCACTGCCACCGACTGGACTGGAGTGTGGCCTACAGTTTGAGCGTCCTTAATACATTGAAGAAAAGTAAATAGCCTACGTTTTTTGTAACAATTTAACTTCTTAAACGGAGGAAATGTAAATAATTTAATTTAAATACATCTGAACTAGCTTTTAAAAAAAGTAAACACACCGTTCCCCTCCCTCCACGCCAGATGAGGTCGCTGTCGTTCAGTTAGGTTTCATTTTGTTTTCCGTCTTTCCTCAGAACAAGAAGGTTTCCGGTCTGTGATTGGTCGTGCGTCGTTGCCAGGACAACACCAGGACACAATCGACAGTTTACAAATATGTCGCCGTTGTAACGTGAAGGAAACCAAATGGCTAACGTGTCTGATAAGCTGTGTCCCTCTCTGTCTGTCTCACACCGGCTCATATATGTTTTACTGCTCTTTTCCGTGGCTCACGCTCAAAACACTGTTGGTAAGTAGGAGATACATACTGTGTATACATACGCACACAAATGAATCATAGCTAACGTTACCTTAGCTAGTCCAAATGTGCTCACTTCAAAGGTTTCGTTCACTGCTAATTAACTTTGTGTAGCTATCAGGAAAGTTAACGCTGTGTTCAACAGTTTTTCGTCCGACCTATCTCGTTGTGACTGGACCAACGGTGTCGGCGTTTCTGCTGGGAAACACGTCGGACATCTCTCTGATACTGAGGACGGTGTCTCCATCCAGCACTACAGGTGAAAGATAAAGGAGACGTAAATAGTTTTATGGCAGATAAACATGAGGGGCGATGGGTTCACGGTGAAGTAATGCTTGTGATTCAAATCAAAGGTGTTGGGGAATATTTAGTTGCCTGAAGGAAGGTAACTTAGTCATGTGACTCCAGTATGAGTGTGTTGTCTACTTGTCAGATGTGGTGGTTGTTTGTTTTATTTAATCTTTATCTTACAGGAAGCATTGGTCCTCCATCATGTGTGGCTGAGGAAACACAGTGGCAGCTCATACAGGAGCAGGTGGGAAAGGTAAGATCCCAGTCTCACAGCAGACACCATCATATTTCCAGATAGTGTTGAAATAAGATGAAACAGGAGACACTTATATGGGATTTATGGTAATTGAAAAAAAAAAAAGAGTAGAGCTGAACATTAATTTTTCCTTATGTATCGTCATCTTTGTTGTCCCAGACTGCACTTCGTGTTCAGCTAAAACTGGACAGAAGTCTGCGTTTGTGTGGAGAGAACGAGACAGACTCAGACTGCTGTCTTAAGCCACTGTGTGTCCTAGAGGCCCTTCAGCTGTCAGCGTGTATGGGCGGCAAACCTCTGGCATCACTGCTGATCCAGGCACAGATACATGCCCTGCTGTTCCCTGTCAACGCCGAATCTGGTAATTCAAATGATATAATTCATAATCAACCATAATCTGCCTTAATGCTTCGTGCTCTTAGAGAGTGCCACATTTGTAATAAATATAAACCTCCCATCCACTTCAGATAATAAAACAGCCATCCCAAACCAAGTGTACCAACCACTGGGCGCTTGTCCATGTGATCTCACATTCAGAGCATGTGATGTACGCTGCTGCTGCGACAAGGTATTATTCCATTAACATTTAACAAGTCAACAGTGCATTTTGTTTTCAAATCTGTTTCTTTCTATATTAATTAACAACGATTTGTATGTCCCTCCTCTTGTCAGGATTGCTCCGTTGAAGATTTGAAGCTGTTTGAGTCCCACTGTCTCCCAGGGCCCTTTGGTGGACAGGTCTCTCCCGCTCCAGATTATCAATGCTCTGTGCAATCCTCCGAAAACTCCCCAGACTGGTTTCCGTTTCTATGCGTCAATTCTCCAACTGAAAACAACCCTTACCTTGGACTTTTTTACCATGGTGATACAATGTGAGAAATATTTGAATATATGTTCTTTTTGTTTGTCTGCAAGTCATTTATCAGTGCTTGCGCCATATTAACATTTGTCATTTTTACTGTCAAGCAAACCAAAGCCCAGCCCCAGCTTCCAGAGGCCTGTGTTGTCAGCTCCAGAGCCAGCTGATGTTTATATTCAAGGAAGTCCCATTTTAACAACGAATGACCAATACTTCACTATTCCCCAGGTTGGTCATCTGTATGATAAAGATTTGTTTATCTCCAGATTATACTTTGTACTGTATGTGTTGGTAATCTATGGTTCTGTTCCACAGAAAGCACTTGGACGATGTGTAAACAGTGCTCCTGTAGCGTTTTTGAAAAATTTCCAAGTTAAATGTGTGACTCTGCTCCGCTCCTGTCCAACTGGATCTCCCCTACAGACACTTCCAGTGGATTTGAGGATTGAAGTGAAGAGTGGGCAAGGGGGTATGTCCCCTGCTAATCAGTTCTATAGCAACATTTTTGATAGATTCTGGTATATTTCATTTTTGTTTTTTTGTTTTTTCCCAGGTATTCCAGGTGATGTTATTGTGGATGTAGCTGATGAGGTGGCCACTGACTTGAGTCAGTATATTTCAAGCACAGATGCTGTTGCCTCTTCAGGTATGGAAATTACAACTAACAGCTTAAACTAACAACAATTAATGATCTTAATGTTGAAATGTGGTTATATTTCTCTGAAGATGAGAAGCTGGTATGTGAGAATGTGACCTTAGCGCTGGATTATAAATTCTACTGGAAACAAAATGGCATCACAAGGATCACACTGACGCGCACTGTTGGGGCTGTCACTTTAAACGGTGATGGTAAGTGCCCATGATATGGCTCATCACAAGTCAGTGAGTGATACAAGTTGAGAAATATGTTTGATGAAGTTTGGGCTTTGGGCTTTCTGTCTCCTAAACAGTCACGTTGACTACAAAATATTCTGCCGTGTTTCTAAATGGAGAAATCGTGGGGGAGGTGAACTCAGGAAACCCAGGTGAGAGCAAAATAAATGTTGTCCTGATGATGAGTGTGGGAGCAAACCTTTGTAAATTAAAAAAAAAACAGTTCACAGTGGGTAACACATAGACACTTTGAATGACAGGTTACCAGGTGGGAAGGCCTGTCATCGCTGGGATTGTAAACACTTCGGACGATAACACAGGCTCAATACAGAGGACAACAATCAACCTTTGGAAACCAGGTAAAACCTATTGAGTCACGTTGTCAATTGCTGAAATTGTACAGTAGTGAGCTATGTTTACTTGAACCCAAACAACTTGACTTGAAGACGCAACACATTTTTCTGATCTGGCAGTGAGTGGAGGACTCTGCTCCTCTAATGAGAAGAAACCAGCTCTGTTTGGGGAGAATTCAACATCAGGATGTTTGCTACCAATCAGTCGACAGAATCTAACTCAGTGTAATCTCCTGAGGTCAGTAACTTAGCATTTAATGTACTTATACCTTGGTGTACTTTTGTGTATTTGTGCTGAAATAGAATATGTTTTTTCCCCTTTAGAGAGACTGTTGCCTCTCTTCAGGCAGCTCTGACTACAGCAACATATGTGTCGAGGAGTGGAAAACCAGATTCCTTCATTGTGACCGACTGGGTGAACATAAGCTGTAAGTAAGATCACGCATAGAACCAGTTGCTACAAAGTTTTCATTTTGTACAGACCATGCATATTTGGGCCATGGCATCATGAATAATACTGAATGACACTTTTATTAAACCTGCAAATCATATTTAACAGTGATCTTTTATTTCTTTTTCTGAATGGATTCCAGATGTGATGCTGAATTCAAGCACAACTATGGAAGATACTACAAGTTCATGCTATGGGGTTTCATCCCACCAACATATCCTCATAAAGAGTCTCATCACTGGCATGGTGGAGGGTGTACCTCAAAGGGAAATCCGTGCTGTGCAAATCAGGTTTGCATCAATGTGCTTGTTTTACTAGAATGTAAATTCTATTGTATCACCACATGTTCTACTTCCCATTACATCGACAAAGCCTCGTAAGTTGTTGTGAAACAAGAGGCCTATTTTGTTCATTTCTAGCTACCACCCCTACACTTGGGTTATGGACTGTGGAGTAGGTGATGTCTCTCCATGCGACCCAATGGAAACTCAGTTGTTCCCCATCACCTCCTCAGTCACCTTTACTGACATTCCTCTCAACACGGGACCACCGAAAACCAGGTGCTCCTTCAAGCAGCAACACTGAGCTTATAAAGAGAGCTGTTAAATTAAGCCGAGTAAATTACTTGATGTTTGAGATGCCTGACTATTTTTTACTTAGAGTGTGTTTCTCTGTTTGACCATTTTCTACAGGTTTCAGATCAACTTCACAGAGTATGACTGTGACAGGAATGATGTGTGTTGGCCCGAGCTGGCCTTCCCCATCACTAAATATTACACAGGTGAGAGCTCGTCTAATCATTCAGAAATCTATCCAGTGTTTTGTTTCCTTTTGTAGATCAATTAGTAAATTGTTTGTACTATGAAAGATATAATTATTCTTGTCAGCAATAGTGTATCTGAAAAGTGAGCGCAGTTGATCTCAGAGGGGAACCACACATTTAAAAAAAAAAGCCTCTTCCATGTCCTAAAGGTCAACTGTGACACATGTGTGCCTTAGTGTGACAGTCGATACTGATGATGCCAACTTATTTTACCTTTATCTTCCTCAGGTGAGCCACATTCCCAGTCTCTGGCGAAAGGCCTTATCCTTGTTTTTTTCTTTATCACGGCCTCAATTCTCGGGACTCCATGGAGACAGATTCGACAGGCATGGAAGAGTGCTGCTCTTTAAAACTCAGGAAAAAAGTGTAGAGGAATGTCACAATGTGTTATTATAATAATATAGTTTTGTAAATATTTGTGCACCATTTTGAATAAAAATATTTTTTCTATTATTTATTTTTGACTCAATTGATCCATACACTTTTGTTCACAGTATTCTGATTTCCTGAAGTTTAAAAGTGATCCGGCCATGGGTTAGGCCTTTTGTGCAGTTTTCTAGTCTGATTTCAGTCCCACCTAACTTTTTGTTTCTTAATTCTCAGAGATCAGTTCTTAGTCATTGTGCAGACAGCATCAATCATCAAGTTAGTGCAGCCACTTATGATTCCAGGATTTGCATCTTTTTACACAGGTACCTTACTGTCTTGGAGGAGATACTGGTAATTATTTTTGATTTTTGTAAAGGTTTTGGCACCTTACAAATTAAGTACATAGTCTAGCAGCCGTCACAGCTTTTAAAACCTTCACCCGCTCTTCCTGCAAATACTTCAAGAGTTGGTGATAACAAGGAAACAGGAATTTTAAGCTTGTCTCACACAAGTTCTAGTCTTGGGTTTTCAGTGATTTGGGCTGTGAGAGCCATTCATAAAGCTTATCCATTTTTCTTTACTGATTCATTGTCACATCGTCGACTCCTCAGTGTGTTCGGTATAATTTCTTGACTGACTGCAGGACATTTGTTCTCATTTGCTGCTATTTAGAGAAATCCCTCTGTACAGTAGGGATATTTTGCCTATTTAAGCATTAAGTATATGTATACTTCTGCAGGGTGGCCAGACTAGTTCCTATTTTCTACATAAGTAAACACAAAACAGTTTGTTGCATCAGTCATAATAAAAAGTAACAGTTCATTACCATCTGAATTATCATCTCTTTGTAATGTTTGCCACAAGAGTTGTATTTTTATTTCCCTTCACTTCAAAAATCAGTAAAATGAATACCACCTACACACGTCTTGTAGATGTGCAGGAGTCTGAAGGTGGATCATGTATGCACCTGCAGTCAGCGTTCAGGGCCGATGAGAGTCCGCAGTGCGCAGACTCGGGCGGGCGGCGCCCATTGGTCCGCGGCTCGTCCGCTGCTGTGGAAGTTGATCACCGTATTCAACAGTGTGAAGTGAAGTGACGTGGAGTACTATGGACGTGACAACCAGACGTCCTTTAAAAACTTCACAAACTATGAGAAGAGTCGAGAGCACGTCCGTGGCTGTGCAGCGTTAGCGGCTTCAACTCCACCTTTCTCTTATTTTCACGTTCAACTTCGACGAAACAAGTTTTTCCACCTAACGTTGAGAAAAACAGTTGGTCGCTCGCCGGCTAGCTCATTAGCTACCAGGAACAGCTACTCTGCTCCGACGATGTCTATCTAGAAAGTCGGCGTTGTGCAAGTCAGAGAGCGTTTTATCACCGGAGCCTTAATAAACATGAAGAGGACAAAGAAAGACTCCCCTGGCCGCCGTTGACGTCCACGTCCACGCAGCAGTGACCGCAGCAGGTAGCCGGCTAACCACCGTTAGCCCCGCGGGCTGAGCAGGGAAATATCACCGGACTGTCACAATGAGCTCCCTGCTCCGAGGTGAAGAGATGTGTCTGGCCCAGCTGTTCCTGCAGTCTGGGTCATCATATGACTGCATCAGCGAACTGGGAGAGCTGGGGCTGGTGGAGTTCAGAGATGTAAGTCCTGAAAACACCACAGGCTTCAGACGCACTCCTGTGTGTGTGTGTGTCTACTCTCATGTTACTGCTGAGTTGGCTAAAACTAGAAAGTGCGTCTAACTTGTACTGTGTACTTTAGTGTTGCTGCCATTACTGACTTTTAACCTATGCTAGAGCAGATATTGTGGCAAGCCATAGGTAAATCCTCAAGAGCACGCCTGTATATACGTAAAATGCTGCTGCACCAGAACCTGCGGTTTGGTTAATGTTGGATAATGGTTTAACTCTTGACTTGTCTGTTGCGTAATGTTTCAGCTCAATCCCAATGTGAACGCGTTCCAGCGAAAACACGTCAACGAGATCAAAAAATGTGAAGAGATGGAGAGGATCCTTGGTAAGAATGTATTGATTTACGGTTGAGGTTTCCCTGGCCGGTTGTTGAGTTGTATTTGTAGTCAGGTCGGGGGGAAGGACTACAACATAAAGCTCAGACAGGATCAAAACAAAGTTGTGATGAGACTGTTGAAGTAAAGCAGGAACACATGAATCCACAGAGGGCCCTCTCACTGAATTGAATTGGTGACCCTACAGTCATGAGAAATGTCAGCTGGTTGTAAATTTAGTTGAATGAAATGCCTCCCTGGTCAACTAAACCCTTCATTATTAGATTAGGCAAAAGAATAAGGCACTGTTAGACTTAACTTGAAATCCTTTACTGTTCAGACACTGGTCATGGTATTTGGAAATGTTGGAATGTTGTCATGTACCAGAAAAGATAAAACTTTATTTTTAACAGGATACCTTCTGAGGGAAATCAAAAAAGCAGACATTTCCCTGCCAGAAGGAGATGTGAACCCCGTGGCTCCTCTGCCCAAGCATGTTATGACTATAATGGTTAGTTACATGCTTTTGTATAATAATTTTAAAGTTTTATGTAACATTATATATATTTGTGTTAAATCAGTGTTTAGTTACTTTTGCTGCAGTTAAAAGAATGTAATTGAGTACTGTGACTCCATTCTGTTTTTATGTGTAAATTAATATTCATTGTTAACATTCATTCTTCATGTATGATTATCATTGTTGTTATTATATCTCCGTCGTGTCAGTGATCACTGTGTATCGGTGTGTGTTCACAGGAGCAGCTACAAAGACTAGAAGTGGAGTTAGGTGAAGTCACCAGGAATAAAGAGAAGCTGCAGAAGAATCTGCTGGAGCTGACAGAGTACACACACATGCTGCGCATCACCCGCAACTTTGTACAGAGAACTTCAGAGGTTAGTGTCACACCATAAAGTGGCCCCATTTTTTACATCCTCATTTTCACCTTTTTTATAGTTAAAAAGTTATTTTTTTATTTTTATTTTTTTTTGTCCTTACCCTTCTGTGTCTTGTCTTTATTTTTAGCGAGAGACTCTACAAGTACAGTACGAGGAGTTTCCCTTTCTAGAGAAAGACACAATGATGGACTACAACAGCATGCAGAGGCTAGGGGCCAAACTGGGGTGAGGGATGAAATTCTGGCAGCTAACCATATCAGTACTACGGAAATGTTTTTGTTTGCAGTATGAGTTTCATCTGTTTGTTTCTGTATCACAGTTTATCAGCTGTCACAACTGCCATTGCATTATAAAATTGAAACAGTAATATCACTTTTTCAGCCATAATACCTTGGGGTGGGCCCGGGAGGAGTAAATGGGGTGCAGCATTGTTTCAGAAGAGAGAAGTTGCAATTCAATTCTCATCATAAATAGTTTGCTCTGTCCTGTCTTGCAACAAACAAAAACTGCACAAGCCACACAAGTTGCAATGACTGAAATGCTGCTTTGGCTGTTTGCCAACAACATGTTGCATACACAAAACCAGTGTTGTGGGAATTCCCTTTACTCCAAACAAGGAACATATAGATTTAGTTGAGTGTGTTTTGGGTTGACTGTGAATGTGCTGTACAAATAAGTTCTTAAGGGAAAGACAGCTGACCTCACAGCTGCATTTCTGTGCTGCCACTAATATGCTGCAACATAGAAAGTCTCCCTGCTGCAGTAGACTGTGTGTATTATATCAAGTGACACAATGTGACATCACTGATATATGATTGTTCATGTGATAACAAAGCTTTGATTGCTGTCATGACTGTTGGTGAATGCTCTCCTGCTGCTCTCTTGCAGTTTCATCTCTGGGCTCATTCAGAGAGTGAAGATCGAGGCCTTTGAGCGGATGCTTTGGAGAGTCTGTAAAGGCTACACCATCCTCAGCTATGCTGAGGTGGAGGAGTATCTGGAAGACCCTGACACGGTAGGTCTCTCAAGGCAAACCTGATCTGGGATTTGTGCCAAGGTTTAATTACTTTTGTTACAGTGTGAGAAATGAAATATCACCAGGGAAGACAGCAGAAAGGTTTTCATAAATTTCTGGATGCTAGAAGTTACCTTGGTACAAGATGACAAATTAGATTCATTTGAATTAATTTACTGTAAATCACTTTTAATAACAGACTTTGGTTCTCATTCAATGACAGATCGATCCTCAGAGGAGTTCTGTCAGATTCCAGTGTACATGATAAGGATTTTTATTGGACTAATCTGCTTTCCTTATTAGGTTTTGTAAATATCCAAAATTGATCTCAAACAATGGAGAGAATTTATAACCTGATACTCATTAATCACACAGTTTGTATTGTCACAATTTACTATAACAGCAGTTTAGCATAATAGTAAAAAGCAGTGGATTATATTCATGGTCTTTAGTGTGACAAACAATATCGTTGTCACTTTCTTCTGTTTATGTTGCCAAAGTTTTGTTTACTAAACAGCACAGAGGACAGTACGGTTGTAAAGCCAACAACAAAAGGGATCCAAACCTGAAACGGCTGTCAAATGTGTATTTGTTAAATGATCTGTTGTGGACTGTGCTTGTTGTCCTTGCTGTTCTCATCAACAATGGGGTGCTGTGATCTTGTCCACTCACACTGAGTGACAGCACTAATCCAGTTATCCATTCCCTCTGCTTGGCCAGAAGGCAGGCATGCAGCGCTGCCACTGATCACTTGTGGAATGTTGGGACACTCTTCACAATCAGCGTTAACGTGTAGTTGTGAAGTAATGTGAAAGTAGGAGGCCTGACATGAAGCTAAAAACTCCACCAGTCATAATATTTAAAAAAAGAAAAGAAACAAATCAAGTCGAGAAATCAGTGCTGCTCAGCTGTTTCCAAAGATAAGAATGAAATTTCAATCAATCATTGTTTTCACAGATAAATGGACATGTTTTTCATGTTTTTGTATGTAATGTTTGTTTTTTTTTAAGTATATTTATTGGGGGCTTTTTATTGCCTTTAATTGATTGCACAGCCGAGAGAGAGACAGGAAATGCTCTACCAAGCCTCTACCAAGTGAGCTATACGCCGCCCCGATTTATGTTACTTTTGAACGGAAACTGTAACAGTTATATGAAGATGTTATTTGGGTGAGAAATCACACTTTAAAAAAAATAAAGTTAATACGTATCATGTGCCTACTTTCTCTTTGCAGGGGGAACCTACCAAAAGTGTGGTGTTCCTGATCTCTTACTGGGGAGAGCAAATAGGCCAAAAAGTGAAGAAGATTTGTGACTGGTAATTATTCTTCATACTTTACCATACCTCTACTTTTTTCCTCTACTTTTTACTTGCCTCTGTAGTAATATTTAGTTGTGAATGACACGATGTTTCCCTCCACAGCTACCACTGTCACCTGTATCCCTACCCCAGCAGCAATGAGGAGAGGAATGATGTTGTGGAAGGACTAAGAACTCGCATTCAGGACCTGCACACGGTATGTTTCACATTTTCTAAAATGCCTAATCATGCAGACATTTAATTAGTGACAGAAAAAAGATCTTACTCTGTTTGTCATTCATTGAAGGTTTACTTTTAAATGCTTTTGTTATCTTTTCCCTGTTAAAATACAACCAGTGGTGGAAGATGAGAGCTGTCCAGGATTTTTTTTTTTTTTTCGTGGTCGGGGTTTAAGATAAATGTACTAAATTGAAAGACAAACTCAGTTGTTCCTCTTATGAGCCAGTCCTGGCAGTTACATGGTCAGTTGAGTTTCTGTATGGGGCAGTCAGTGCACCGTGAATTATTTGGTAACCTTCAACCCACTGTGACTGAAAAATAGAGTTGCACCCACTCCCTGTAGCACATGATCAACATGAGGCCTCAGCTGAAAGTTGAACTCTTTTTTTAAAAATCCATTTTCATCCTCTCCCCTCTTGACTCTGTTTTCTTTTTTCTTTTTTGGTCTTTTGTTCACACTCAAACTCAAAAATGCCTCTTTTTTTAAAGAGGGACAATGCTGGATTTTCACCTTAACTATGCTACATTTTTACCATAATTAAACAGCTTTGGAGTAATTGTGATGGTTAAATAAATGACTTGTAACTTATAATAAACTTTAATAATAAACTTTATTTGTATAGCACCTTTCAAAACACAGTTACAAAGTGCTTAACAGATCAAGTAAAAATAAAAACATCAAACCATTAAAAACATTAAGAAAAACATTAAACCAAAAAGGGGATAAAGGGGAGAATAGAGGCTCTTTGCCTTCCACATAGCGTTTTTTGGCCACCGACGCGGTGTCCCAGCTCGTCTTGGCGGCACCACAACGCAAATGCACCCATAACCCGTAATCTCTTGTTTATAACAGATAAGACAACACAAATATACACATTGTAACAGGTATATGATATATAAAGTTATCCATCGCTCCATGGGTTGCTTTCTCGCCGGCTTCATTGAAAAGAAATGCACATGGCTGGGTGAAGGGTTAGCAAAACAGCTGAAAAGCGACCGGACTTGCATAGTGCCCCTTTAAAATGTAAATATTTGATGCATAGATAATTGTAGAAATTCCAAAATTGTTAAGTTTTATTAACCATTACTTGAAAGTCATGAATATCTTCCTATATGATCTAACGTGTTAATCTCTTGCCGTGTCCAGGTGCTTCACAGGACAGAGGACTACCTGAGGCAGGTCCTGATCAAGGCTTCAGAATCAGTCTACACCTGGGTTATCCAGGTCAAGAAGATGAAGGCAATCTACTACATTCTGAACCTGTGTAGTTTTGACGTAACCAACAAGTGTCTGATTGCTGAGGTGTGGTGTCCTGTCAACGACATTCCCAACCTGCGGAGAGCCTTGGAAGACGGATCGGTGAGGAAACTCTTCACAGAGTTGATCTGCTTTCGACCGGCATCTGATCTCACAATAAGATTTTTTTTTTCTGTTTATTTAACCAGGGCAGTCGCTTCATGAATTGTGATATTGTTATCATGAAGGCATGTACTGCCTCTGGAACTGCTTTTATTTTGCCCTCTTTAGTGTTTTGAAAAAAAAAAAGTTTAGGCGAGGGTACAGAAAGACCATTGTTAATTCAGTTTGCTTTGGACAATTCCCATTCAGTACTTTCTTTTCAGTGCTAATCAAATCTTTCAAGATTTTACAATGGAATTAATTTATGGGCAATTGCTGACATTTTGCGTAAACATTGATATTTCAGAGAAAAAGCGGAGCGACAGTGCCTTCCTTTGTCAATCGTATCCCCACCAACGACACTCCCCCCACCCTGATAAGGACCAACAAATTTACCTCTGGCTTCCAGAACATTGTGGATGCCTATGGAGTGGGCAGTTACAGGGAGGTCAACCCTGGTGAGTAGGATCCTGTTTCGTCTGTGATGTAGTAAAATGCGAATGGGCCAAACGAAAAACAGAGCCACAGCTTTTTTGTTTTTAGCCAGAGGTTTTTTACAAGGTCTCATTGTACTGTATCAGAAATTAAAGATTAGACAGTAACAGTCTTGTGTTACACATGAGAAAAAGAAAAACAACCCCCCCTAACTGTTTCAAACATTTGTGTGTCTTGTATTATTGCTAGATTTCAATATGTGGTTTTTTTTATATATATATATTTTTTATAGTAGTGTATTTCCCCCCCTTTGCTTATTTTCAGCTCCTTTCACAATCATCACTTTCCCTTTCCTGTTCGCTGTAATGTTCGGGGACCTGGGTCATGGACTTATCATGGCTGTCTTTGCTGCCTGGATGGTGCTGTGCGAGAACAACCGCAAACTCAAAAACACCAGGAATGAGGTGAGAGAGCACTCCACAGCTATTTTTTAACTGGTCTGATACTGTACCGTTGAATTTTCTCATTCATCCAGGTCATCGTTCATTCATTCATTTAAAATCTCACGTCCGTAACCAAGCAAATAGCAGCATGTAGCATACAGTGTGTCTGAAGTGTAACTGTGTGATTTAATGTGCATGTGCAGATCTGGAACACATTCTTTGAGGGGCGTTACATCATCCTGATGATGGGCCTGTTCTCCATCTACACTGGTCTGATATACAATGACTGCTTCTCAAAGTCCCTTAACATCTTTGGTTCTGGATGGAGTGTGAAGTCCATGTTCAAACAGAAGGTGTGGAAGTGAGTATTTAATGACAAGAAGGACATCATTCAGGCAGTTAAACCAAGAAAGCAAGTCCAGAAGTGCATAAGTATTTTTAACTGTGAAAATGAATGAACAAGATGCATTCAGACATACAAAGATAAGATGACATGGATGGATTTGTTTCATAGTAATGTGATCTTGACACATCTGTGGTTTTATTTTTGCCTCATAGTAATGACGTTCTCCGTGAGAACCGTTTCCTTACTCTGGATCCAAATGTTACAGGAGTTTTCAAGGGACCGTATCCTCTGGGAATTGACCCAGTAAGTAGAGAGTATTTATGTATTTGGCAATACATTATATTTACGACATAATTTGCCATATAATGCCCAATATATATAGATTGTATCACTAAAGTTTACACATGCATACATTTACAAGCATGTTTTTGATTGCATACAAAACAGTTGGAAAAAAAATCAAGAAATGCTGAAGAGAACTTTGTTTGTGGTTAATATCCCAGACGACAACGCTGTCATTCACAGAAATTGCAGATCAAATTGGTCGTATTCTGAAATACACTTAGCATATAAAATATTTTCAATTCATGCAAGAGTAATATTTCCCACTAGAATTGAAGGATCACTTCCTGGAACAATAATTTAGCTATTATGTAGCATTGCATTAACCAATCAAACAACTCATTGTCTAATACAGTGTGTGTCATCCTTCTTTTGCAAAGATCTGGAACTTGGCAACCAATCGCCTAACGTTTCTGAACTCCTATAAGATGAAGATGTCAGTGATACTTGGCGTCATACACATGAGCTTTGGGGTCGTCCTCAGCACTTACAATCACTTGTGAGTACGAGATTTCTTTCTTCTTTATGTATGCTACAGTTATTAATAGCCTGACTTATTTTTGTTTTTGTGTTTTTGAAATAAAAAACAGGCACTTTAGGAAAAAGTACAACCTGTACTTGGTATTTCTCCCTGAGCTCCTGTTCCTGCTGTGCCTCTTTGGCTACCTGGTGTTCATGATATTCTACAAGTGGCTGGTCTTCTCTGCCCACAACTCCAGACACGCCCCGAGCATCCTCATCCACTTCATAAACATGTTCCTCATGCAGGGTGACACAATACAGCCTCTCTACCCAGGACAGGTGAGAAGCTAATGTGAAGCTCCACTGCTGCAGCTGTATAGTTCTAACTGAACAGATAGATCTGAACAATGTAACAAAATGTTGTTTTGCATCTTTCAGACTGGCTTGCAGGTATTTTTGGTGGTCATTGCTGTTCTCTCAGTGCCTGTCTTACTCCTGGGGAAACCTCTCTACCTTTACTGGCTTCAGAGTGGAAGACACCGCCTGGGAATGTACAGGGTGAGTGTTTCAAATGCATGTCCTCCAATTATGTGAAAAAACATCCAAATCCAAATATTTCTCCCTTTAACTGTCAGTATGCTAGTCTGATTACTTTGGCTGTGTGTACTGTACTTAGGGATATGAGCGTGTGCGTCGTAACAGTGAGGAGGAACTCTACCTGATGAGGGCCCATGACATGGAGGAGGGCAGCAGTCTCAGTGATCTCTCTTCTAGCGGAGAGCACCAAACAGAGGAGGTCTGGTCAGCAGAACAATTAACCCACTCATCTCAAGAATCCCCATAAGCAGCCATTGTTACTTTTTGCAGGTTTCTGTCAGTGACACTGAACTTTGCTTTGTTGTTGTAATAGTTTGACTTTGCAGATGAGTTCCTGCATCAGGCCATCCACACTATTGAGTATTGCCTAGGTTGCATCTCCAACACAGCCTCCTACCTTAGACTCTGGGCTCTGAGCCTGGCACATGCCCGTGAGTATTATGGTTTGCATTTTCACATATTTATTTAGTTTGTTTGTCCTTCAAACCTGTATAAGCACACACTGAACAAAACTGAATGTATGAAATTAACACAACAGCCACTCCACATTATTTAATAATAATGGTTTACATTTATATTTATCGCTTTTCTATCGATACTCGATACCCACGCACAGAAACTATTATTCATTCATACCACATTAACACCAATGGTAATAAGCTAGTGTGTAGTGTAGGAAGCGTTAAATGGAAAACTGCTTACAGGACAGTCTTAAGAGGGCAGGAACGAGCAGCCATTTCATGTTGCTGATATTGAGAGTATCAATAACTTGGATTTACAGTACCCTGCAGTTCCCTGAAAGGATGATGCACATGCTCTTTTCTTCACTCTCACAGAGCTGTCAGAGGTGCTGTGGACCATGGTGATGCGAGTAGGACTTCGAATGGACACTACCCTCGGGGTTTTATTCCTGTTGCCTGTGTTTGGCCTGTTTGCTGTTCTCACTGTATCTATCCTTCTGGTAATGGAGGGTCTGTCCGCATTCCTTCACGCGCTCCGGCTGCATTGGTAAGATAGCAGGACCTAAAGTACCTGTGTTATTGACAGGAGCAAAGTTCTTTGAATTATCTCTGTGTTTTCTGTTTATAGCAGCTGTTTTTTTTCTTCCTCAGGGTGGAGTTTCAGAATAAGTTTTACAGCGGGACCGGAGTCAAGTTTTGTCCTTTTTCCTTCTCTCTGCTGCCCTCCAGCTTTGAGCAAGACGGTTTACTGTGAAGGGTCTATCTGGTAATACTGTTAAATGGTAAATGGAGCCAAAACAAACCAGCAGGGTTCTGCGCTCTTACAGACATATTCCAGATATGTCATGAAGTGATTCTGATTTTTCTTTTAATCTTTCGTCATGCAAGAAATTGTATGGTGATCTTAACAAACTTTGGACTTAAAGCTGTCCTCCAAACAGTTCGTTGAGTGTGTTGTTGACAAATTACTGTTGCAGATGTCAGGCATTATTGGAAACAGTTGTTGTCTCTTGGATGGAGAACCACATCTCCCAAAGAATAGATGAAGAGAATAAATAAGTCAAAAAGATAAATGATTTGACTTACCAGTAATAAGCAAATGGTTGGCCCCAAGCTTTGACTACACAGATGACACTGACAGGATACATTTGTTGTTTTGTGGGACATACTGATTAAATAAGATGGATGGATAAAATAACATCTATCTTTATCATCTCTGTATTTATTTATATCAGTTTCCCTCCAGTTCTTCTCATAGCTGATTTTAGCATAATTGTGTATATTAATGCTGTTATGTTTTTTCACTGAGTTTAAGTTTTGGCTGATCTGGTCTCCATACACTGGGTAGTGAGCCACCTTTCCAATACATAGTACTTACTCAGCTTTTGTTGCACTGACTGCCTTATTGAAGTACAGCCAAATGACAGCATACTGTATCATTCTTCAGTTTCCCCTTGTATTTCTACTTTGTGGTACCAAAATACTGCAAAGAACCTTTTACTTTTCAGTATTGAAAAGTGCTTGGGCAGATGTGTGATGAGATGTACATACATTGGCAGAATTATTTTTTTAATTTATTCTATTTTAAAATGTTGCTTTAGAATTAAAGATGAATGTTAATATGGGATATGATTTTTTTTAAATGCATTCACAGTGTTGCCTATGCGTCCACTTAGTGTACAATTTAACATTCCATGCATGAAAACTTAAATCATGAGTTGTCGACCCAGCTCTGTTGGTCAGGAGCCCCTTTGAAAGATCTTGTATTGACATACAGCACAGTGGTTGGGCTGCAGTAAATCTGATTAGAATAAGATTGAAATATGTACTAATATCAAACATTAGTAGTATTTGCTAATTTTATGAATTTGTTAGTATTGTATGAAATTGGAAAGGGTTGTTTGTTTTTTTTCCAAGGGCAGGAGAATTGTCGTCGTCATCACATAAATGACTTGTCTGCACTTTTTCAATGGCAACAAAGTTTGCTACGTAAGATACTGCCACATGTTATAGATGAGTTTGTCCGTTGGGTTTTAAAAGTGGCGCAATATGGTTTCCTATTTGGTGATACAAGTTAAAATCACTGTTTTACTGGGCCAGAGTGGTGTTTCATTAGCAATCATTTGCCATATTTAACACTGAACTGTTATTGATTGGTTGAATGGGTATTATACTTTCCTCTAATGCAGCCCTAATCTTGCAGTTCATTTTAATATTACGATTAGTCTTTGTTTTACTGTCAAACACTCCATGCCCCAGTTCTTTTGGGAAAAACCCTCTCTTCGTCAACATGTCAATAAAAAATAGTATATGTTTGATTTGTTTTTTTGTTAGTGTTTTTTTCTTTGCGCCCATAACTGCATTTCTGCTCTGACGTCAACAGGACATTTGCCCTAATTGATTAACTTTTTTTTTTTAAGCTTTCAGCATAGACTGGCCTAATTCATCAACTTAAATCTATCCTTTTGGAAAGAAAATTATTTACTTTGGGGGATGATGCCATTGTGAAATATCATTTGTTTTAAATGTACACAGACACTTTGACTATGAAAGCAATGCTGTATACTTGAGTGGTTGCTACTGTTTCTTACTGTATCTTTTTGAGCATCTAAAATTTGCTAAATTTGTTGGATTCAAACTGATTATAGATAAGTCAGTTGAGCCAGTGATTTCTGATTAGATTCATGAGTTTTTTATTAATAATTAAAATGGCTCCTCAAATCACATCTTTGTGTATAATTGACCTATGTTATAGGCCTAGTAGGAAGTGGTTTGTTACAATACATAAGAGTTTAAGTAAGTTTAACAGTAATTATAATGTATAATGAGAAATCAAAAATATAATAATTTCCTAAGTAGTACAACATTATTTATTGTACATTTTTTATGTATTCATTATTGTGTACAGTATTTAATTCTATTGATTTAATAGGAAATTGTTGATATTTCCCCCCATAATATCTAGCCATGTTTATGTTCAGGTTGGTTTTATTTGTTTTTTCATTCATTGTCATAGTGTGCAACTACAACTCCATCATATCATTGAAAACAATCTTTTGATTAATATTTCAGCTGAGGGTTTCAGAATCAGACCTGTGGTCAGTTTAACAGAGAAAAGTCGCACTGTGCTCAGGCCTAAGCCAAGGTTGGTGACCAGTTACCTCCCAGTCCTCGCGCTGGGAACTAATATCCCAACGTCCCAACGTTGGTGCGCGTTTGTTGGTTGCCAGGGCAACGTGATACCGTTGAGTACCACTACCTCGGCTGTTTGTGTGGTTGTTGAAGGTAGCCTACTCAAACTTAATTTGACAAAGTTGCGACAAATGGAGACTACCTGGCCATTACAATGGTCTAGGTTTTTAGATTTACCCGGTGTTAACTAATTATAACTTTAAAAAAAGAAGAAGAAGAAAAAGAAACAATGGTCCACGACGATTTGCGAGTGGAGTGGATCAGACAGCGGGTCTCCGCCGGCTTCGTTTTACCGGACTGTCCCAACTGTTTCGACGACCTGCTCAGCCTGAAAGATGGAGAGGAGGAGCAGAAAATTATCCGGTATTTAAACGTCGTCTCGGATGAAGACTCGCCGACATGTCTTTTGTTTTTCAAGACTATAAGAGAGGAGGAAATTGAAGTTGAAGTTCCGGTTGGTAAGTTGGTTCAGCTGTATCAGTAACGTTTGTTAACGTACAGTAGTAGCTAACGTTGCTTGAACAGGTAAGTTAACGTTAACGTTAGTGGCTACAGTCCCTAGTCTGTATAAAAGCCCCTTCTGCCCCACTGTCCCTCAGGGGCATTAACATACTCGAGGTTCAGCCAGTGGATCATGTTCTTTCTAAAACAATTAATTTAACAATAATAATGTAGACATTTACATGACGAAATAGTCGTCATCATATGTGGATTGCTTCAGCTTTTCACAACGTATGGATATTGAATTTTCTGGGTTATATGAACGGTTATTAATTGCAGAAATCCCAGAAAGGAGGAAAGAGAGAGACTCTTCAGACCCTGACCACAAGTCCCCGAGGCAAACTGGAGCAGAGATCACCTCAGACTCCGAGGAAGAAGAAAGTCCCAGCTTCGTGAGATTTAACTTTAATTCATACTCTTCCTTTCACATTGTGACTGTGTTTTTTTTTAAAAAAAGTAATTTGACCATGTGTTGGAGGTGACAGACAAAAATGTTTAATCCTCCATTCCCATGTTGTGTTTTCAGAGGATTGAGACTGAGGTGGTCTACCACACTGAGCTTCATGTAGAAGTGAACCAATACCCAGAGAAATTTTTGAGGTCCCGTCTCTTCTTCTTTCTCAGGAACTCAAAAGGTGAGATGACAGCTCAGTATAATTTACAATAAATGTTCAAGCACCTGTTATGTGTAAAGGAGATTAACAAAGAATTTGTTATTTGTGTTGTAAATAGAGACCATCTTTGAACCACTGGACATGACTGAAGCCAATATCCTGATGCCCAGGCTATTTGACTTTGGCATGCACAATGGAGCCCCTCTTCTTATGCTGCAGAACAAACTTGCCAATGTAAAATGAAAGCCACCATCCGTCAGACAAAAACTTAATCTAATAAGTGTTTAGAAAAATTCATGGGATGTATATTTTCACTGTGTTTCTTTCAGGCATATATACCCGCAATTACTGCCCACCAGATAAATATAATCGGTGCAGACTTTCAGAGCGCGGCAGTTGGAGACGGACAACAGGAGAACTTAAAGAAGTTAAAGGAGCGAGCCATGATTCGAGATGAATTGCTCCACAGGACACACAAATACTTGGGGGTGGTAAACACAACCCTCCAACACCGCCGAATGCAAGGTTTGTTTTATTTAATGTATTATGGGGGCTCAGTTCATTATTGTAAAATTTATAAATTTAGTATTAGGCTCTAAAAAAGTTTAAATGTTATTTAAGACTTAAGAATATTATGCACATCTTAAATATACTTCCCCCTGTTTGTTTTTAATAATAATCTCATAGTACAGTACAGTACAATCCAAAAATGACTCTCTTTGTCACAGATGAAATAATGCTACACATCCCTGAGCTCGACCTGAGCCCTGAGGTCGATGTACTGCTCTCTAACCCAGAGATGTTAGAGAAACTGGAGCAGTGTGTGATGAACTGGCAGACTCAGCTTACCATTGTTGTGGAGGAGCAGCGAAACAAAAAGCCACAGGTTTGTGATTCTTGTATTATGGGTTTTAAACCATAGATATCAATGTTTTAAACCACGCAGACTCTGTGTTGTGGAAGTTAAGGGTCTTGAGCATCAATGAAATGACTGTAAGTGAAGCGCACCATTCACATACTGTATACAGATGCTGCTGAAATGTCTGAGCGATGTTTAACATGATTAAATCCCTGTCAAACATTCACTTTTCATTTTCCTCCAGGCAACTAGTCCTATGGCTGAGATCGTTTTTTGGCAGGAGCGTGCATCTATCCTTGGTGCGTTGAATGAGCAGCTTAAACAGCCTGTGGTGTGGAAGATTGTGGAGGTGCTGACTAAGGCAGATACAGGCATCATTCAGACATACCGGGAAACAGTCGACGAACTTATTAAATACTGCATGGAGGCAGATGATAATACACGCTTTCTTGCCACGCTGGAAAGACACTTCATGGTGAGCTACTGAATATTCTTACTTCTGACTTCACACCGACAACAGTGAGTTGGTGGTTACATAGAACATACTTGCCAGTAATTTTTTTTAATCAAAAGAGTGACGACAGAATTGTTCTGCTCCCTTTATCTTCACGTCTTTTAAAGTTGTCGTTGTCTGTTGTAGAATCTGGCGACTGGAGCAAATTTTGGTGTGATCCTGGAGACCATTCCTGCACTGATGGACAGCCTGCAGATTGTGTGGCTTATCTCCTGCCACTATAACAATAATGAACGTATGGTCTCTCTAATGGAACGTGTTGCCTGGCAGCTGTGTGAACGTGTGTCTCAAGTAATAGATATCCACACTTTATTCAAGTATGTATACAACATTTTACATTTGAGGTTCAGATCTTAAAGCAGAAGTAAGCGATCCGGTCGTTTTGGCTAACTTCTTGTCAGCCGATGGAGTTAGCAGTCCCCGCCCTCGTCCCTACGTCACCACATTCACACGCATCCCTTGGCTGCACACACAGAGAGGACCGCCCCTTTATGCCGTTCTCTCTAAAGGTTGTAGGATACAAGGAAAGTTTTCTCCTCGGCTTACAGCAGAGCAGAGTGACTGACAGACCCGTGTTTCGGACAAAACACTCTATATAAGTGATTGCTGTCGGAAGATATAACTATTTAAGACTTATATTAACACAAACATTCCGCTTACTTCTGCTTTAACTTTATTTTATAATAAATAGTGTACAGTAGTCAGAGACAGTCAGAATCCTTCATTAAAGTAGGATGTTTTTTAGGTTGAGGATGACCTAACAATGTGCTTTGCCCTCCACAGAGATAAGAGGGCATTGGCCAAATCCAAGGTGCGTGATGCTAAACAGGTTCTGGACCTGTGGAAATCATCCTACTTTGAGGTGCGTGCTGAAATTGAAGAGTCAGGAAGGGACGCCCGCTGGGAATTTGACCGCAGGAGACTGTTTGAGAAGACTGATTACATTGCTTCTGTCTGCCAGGACCTGTACAATGCATTGCAGGTCAGTGTATATACACCTCATAAAGGCTGACCTGTCTCTTTATTACTGAACATGGACATATAAAGGCAGTTCTCCCAAATTTGTTTCATGCAGACTTTGGAGGAGTTCTATAATATCTTCGGCCCAGAGCTAAAAAGTGTTACTGGTGACCCAAAACGCATCGATGAAGTACGGTGCAGAGTGGATGAACTGGTTTCACCTATTGAGGAAGTCACTTTTAATCCCTTCAACATCTCTAAGATGAGAAGCTGGAAGCTGGTCATGCGAGAATTTGACACTACGGTTCAGGTGAGTTTACGATATCATTGAGAATGCAGAAGTTTCTAAGTTCTGATCAGTTGTAATTAATTTTTCACATGTGTCTACACAGGCTATCGAGGGAGAGGCCATCAGCTTCATTGATCAGTCTTTTAAGACACTGCGCTCTGCGTCTGCTGCTTTTGACATGCTCATGAAATTCAAGCACATCCGCTCCAGAGAGACAATCAATAACCATTTGATGAGAAAGTTTAATGATATCCTGGCTCAGTACCACAAAGAGGTATTGCAGTATGAAATCAAGAAGTGCTGGGTTGATCCTTGATGGTGTAGTAAAGTTTGAATTTCCAACAAAGTCTGTGATAAAACTTACATTGTTTGATCAAGCAAATTTAGAAATTACTGTATACCTTTAATACATCACTTAGATAAATGCTGTACTGCTGTACCAGTATATTATAAATTTGAATGGAGAATGGTCTAACACTTTTGAGAATATGTAACTATTTTTTGTCTTTGTTTTTAGGTGTCCTCCATAAATGAAATCTTTGAGGCAAAGAAGGATAAGCCTCCACTAAATAAGAATGAGCCTCCTGTGGCAGGATCCATCAGATGGGTCCAGGCTCTTTTTTATCGCATCAAACAAACCATCCTTCCCTTCATGGATGTGCCAGAAATCAAGAACAGTGAACAGTTCCAAGCAGTGAGTCCTGTAACTGTTACATCGCATAGGTCATTGTAAATATTTGAGTGTTTAAAACCCTTTAAAGGGATAGTTCAACATTTTGGCAAATTCACCCATTGCCATAATCCCTATAGTCATTTTAGGAGTAGGTTAATTACCTTTATTTGTCGGTGCATGTTGTTTTGAGAGAGAGGCGCAGAGACGCGGCACAGTACTTTCGGTTTTCCCTAAATACACACTCCAACAACTCCAAAACGCTCTCATGGAGAAGTTGTGACCTGCACATTCACCGCGCTATGAAATAATAACTTATAATTATGTAACATTACAACACATGAAGAAAATATTCGGAACTAATTGCGTTTTTGAAATCACTTTGCCCAGCAGCCCTGTCTGGAATGTGGTTCCGGCTATACATTTGCCTCAAAAACCACTCCATCTGGTGATGTTACATTATTATTTCATAGCGTGGTGAATGTGCAGGTCACAACTTCTCAACGAGAGTGTTTTGGAGTTGTTGGAGTGTGAATTTAGGGAAAACACAGTACCGTGTGCCGCGTCTCTGTGCCTCCCTCTCAAAACAACACGCACCGACGAATAAAGGTAATTAACGTACTCCTATGACTATAGGGATTATGGCAATAGGCGAATTTGCCAAAATGTTGAACTATACCTTTAAGTGACTTTTGGTGCGTTCTACTCAGGCCATGGACGAGTATGTGGAAATGTCACTGAAGATCAGGGAATATAAGAAGAATAAGTATGAGAACTGGGTGAGTGAGACAGAACGCATCTTGCCAGGGCTAATGAGAAAACACCTGCTGGCAGAGATTACCCCTGAAGAGGAAGAACAGGTATTTATCGCTGAGATAACTACTTTCTTCTAACCGTTACCTAATTAGTACCGTGCAAAATACAGTAACTGTTCCTTTTCTCTTTCTCCTCCTCAGGCTGACTCTCAGGATGTCCCATCAGCTGACAGCAGCCCGCAGAGGGGTGTGCATTACTTTGTAAACTTTGCTCCAGAGATCAGGGAAATTATTTCCGAGGCAACCAATCTGTCAGCGTTGGGTTACTCAGTGCCTTATCTGGCTCACAATGTTGCTCTACAGGATCAAAAATTCATCAAGTAATTATTTTTTTTTTTTACCAGAAACTGAATGCAAAGTTAATACCAAACAGCAGAGCTCCTGAATGATGTAACCTGTTTCATCCTTGGTCTTAGGTATTGCTATGATCTGAACAACCTCATTAACTGCTTCCACTCTGTAATGGACAGCCTGAGTGAGGCGAAGTACATTATGCTGACTGAACATATTGACCTGGTGCACGAAGAACTGCAGTTTGGGTGCAGAAGACTCAACTGGAATTCTTTGGGTATGCTTCGAACAGAGGCTCCAGTGTCTGTGTAATCTTATTCATTCATGTTTGTTGGTAAAATTGATATTCTTTGTCAAACTGGATTGAGACAATATGTGTTATTTGGTTTTAGGAATTCCCGACTTCGTCAAACGAGGTGCTCATGCTGTCTCTAGGTTTGAGACAGTCGTCAGTCAGATTCAGAAGAATGAAAACGATATTGACTCCAAGTTGCAATCCATGGCAATGGCCAACTTACTGAAATTTCCCATCCCAGATAAAACAAACGACTTACCAGGTAGGACTTAAACAAGGAGATCATTCATTTGATGTAGTAATTCAAACTTGTTTTTCATCTAGTTAATTGTACGTTACATTTTTTTCCAAGGTGTCAAGGGGTTCTGTGAACGCATTGAGCAAGAGCGGGTTAAAACTGTGAATTTGCTGAGTACCAAGTACGCTGACATTGGACCCCTCATCACAAAAACAGAACATCTGATCACTGAAACCAGCAGCGGTAAAGCCAAATGCATGGCAGATTATTACATGTTCTGGGAACGTAAGGTGCTAGACTCCCTTGTAAAGATGGTGCTGAGGTAATTACATGATTTTAACGATCATGAACATATCTTTTTCCAAGCATTATTATCACTGCTCACTTAAAATGCACGGTGTCAACCATTCTCTCTTGCTTACTCTAGGAGCATTCAGACCTTCAACGCTGCACTAATGGGAAGTAAGCAGCTTTTCCAAGTTGATGTCATTCTGTCTGCCCCTAAGATAGTGTTGCAGCCCCAAAGCAGTGAGATCTACTGGCTGATCATGCAGTGCATCAGAGACTGTGTAGAGAGCAGCAAGGTGAGGTCATCATGATTCGCTTATGTATCAATTCATCTTCAAAAACTATTATTTGTAACACTTTGACAAGCACGGTGCAACTTAAATCTGACAAATGTTTTTCAGCAATTTGTACGCTGGATGCGTGGGAGCTGCATTAAGTGCCCTCCACAACGCGTGGAGGGTGAAGATGAACTTGTGACATTTAGCTTCTACAGTGATGTGTGGCAGCATCCTCAGATAAATGAAAGTGCCATGGCAGTGTCTCAGAACATCCAGCGGCTGCTCCTCTCTGTGGATCGGTACCTTAACCACTGGAAACGTTACCGGCCCCTTTGGGAAAAGAACAAAACCATAGTCAATGAAAAGTTTGCTGCAAGAAAACCATCCTGTGTCATGTATGATGATAAGCTGCAGTTCCTTGCTCATATCAAAAGGGAGGTCATGCTAGAAAATCTGTCTAAGAATGACCACATCATCCATCTGAACCTGGAGCCTCTGGCAAACACGGTGCATGAAGCTGCTGAGTCCTGGATCAGTTCATTAGGGAGCCTGCTCAACAAGCCAGCCAAAGAGGATCTGTTCAACTTGAGAGATGAATTCGCGGTATTGAATCATGCTACACAGATTGTGTCTTATGTGTTTATGGATAATATTCTTTGGTTATTATGTATGTGATTTATTTTATGTTTACTTTATACAACAGCAACTCTCTGCGAATTTGAAGCAGACACCAGACACTTTTGAAAACCTGAAGTCTGTCCTCGCTACCATCGCACACATCAGACACATGTCTTTAGATGTGGAGCTGAGATTCTCTGATATCAAGGAAAAATACAGAACACTGGCCATGTACAAAGTGGAGGTACTGTGTGCTGTGTTATATTGTGTTGTATTTAGTTGCCCCCTGAAATCTTAAATTGTTAATGTTTCCTTTGCTAAACTTTCTTCAATGTGTAGGTTGGAGAGGATGAACTAGAGCTGGTTTCCAGTATAGATCAGACATGGAGTGACTTATTCACAGAATCCAGAAAAGTGGATCGAAGCTTGACAAATGTCAAGAAATCTTTTTCTGCGGTAAGACACCAAACCTACACAATAAACAGATGTTGAAAAGTACACTTTTTAGAAATTTACATTCACAATTCTTTCCTCCTACAAATACACCCAAAGATTACGAAGGAGAAGATTGGAGATTTTAAGCAGGAGTTGTCTATCTTTGCTGAAAGCTTCAACATGCATGGTCCTGGAGCTGTGGGAGATGATTTAGACAAAGGTACTCAAACCCTACCTTTAGTTGTTGTATCCAGACCAATAATATATGGTGTCATATATTGAAATGTAGCAGGAGATCCAGTCTTTTGATTTTGTTCTTTTCAGGACTGACCATCATGGGAACATATGAGGTAGACCTTGCCAAGATAGTGACAGGAAGACAGGATCTAGCTAATGCCGAGAAGCTGCTGGACCTACCTGTCACTGTGTACCCAGAGGTCATCAACATCCAGAGGGATATGAAGGGCCTGAGACGAATCTATGACATATTTAAAGCTCAGAAGGTAAAATGTGGTGACTTTGTTAGAAATTTAAATTGCATGTTGGGTACACATAATAGTGATGAACAAGTATTTCATATTTATTCTAAATATGAAATCTATTAATTAAATTTAACAGGATGCAAAGGACGAATGGTCTCAGATGCTGTGGGCGGATTTGAATATTCAGCTGCTACAGGATGGTATTGAGGGTTTCATCAAACGCTTGCGGCAGCTACCAAAAGATGTACGTGCATTGCCTGTGGGCTTCTTCCTAGAGGCACGTATGAAGGAGTTCAGAGAGTCTCTGCCTCTTCTGCTGGACCTGAAGAACGAGGCCCTCAGAGAAAGGTCAGTCTTCAGAAAACAAAATGACCATGAATGAGTGCATAATACTGAAAATGTATGTATGAACATATCAGAACCAGGAAAAATGTGTGATTTCTTATTTCTGGCCATAGACACTGGAAGGAACTGATGGAAAAAACAGGCACAAGCTTTGAGATGAATGAAAGCTTCACACTGGAGAACATGTTTGCTATGGAGTTGCACAAATACGCAAATGTTATAAGTGAGATCGTCACCTTTGCAGTGAAAGAGCTCAGTATTGAGAAGGCAAGCATTTTTTTTTGAGTTATCTCCAACTACAATCAGGCATCAATTCAGTATCAGTTTATCAGTGAAATCATATTATTCATGTGTGGCTGTTTGTTTGTGTGCTTCCAGGGAGTGAAAGAGGTGGTGGAGACCTGGGAAAACATCAAATTCATTGTGACGCCCTACTTCAAAGGCACCCAGGAACGTGGTTCTATTCTGGGTGCAGTGGATGAGATCCTGCTGAATGTGGACAACGATGCCATGAACTTACAGAGCATGGCTGGTAGCCGTTTTGTCGGACCCTTCCTTGCCACCATACAACAATGGGAAAAAGACTTGTCACTTTTTAGTGAAACCATAGAGGTAAGTGAGAGCAACCAAATCGTCCATGACACATTAGAGGATCCATGAAATCCCTACTAAAAGACAGTATTTCTTGCATAGGTTTGGTTGCTGGTACAGCGAAAATGGATGTACCTAGAGAGCATATTCATTGGTGGAGATATCCGATCGCAGTTACCTGAAGAAGCCAAGAAGTTTGATAACATCGACAAAAAGTTTAAAGATGTGAGTGTTGCCATATTCTAGCCTGATGAAAGTGAAGTACTCTGTTACTGGACATTTCAAAATAATGAGATTTCCTTCAATTCTTGTGTAGATAATGAATGACACAGTGAGGGGTCCATACATTAAGCGGTGTTGCCTGGTTCCCAACCGGCTATCAGACCTGCAGGCACTGAGCGATGGTCTTGAGAGATGTCAGAAGAGTCTGAATGACTACCTGGACTCCAAGCGAAATGCATTTCCTCGCTTCTTTTTCATCTCTGATGATGAACTTCTCAGCATTCTGGGAAGTAGTGACCCTGCTTGTGTTCAGGAGCACATGATCAAGGTATCATCTTTTTGATACTTTTCATACCTATTTGTAGAGAAAAATAATGCTTGCCATGCACAAAATACTTCCCTTGATATATGTTTTTATTTGAACCTCAAGATGTACGACAACATCGCATCTCTGAGGTTTGACACGGAAAGCAATGGTGATACAGTAGTTGGAGCCATGGTGTCTGCCGAAGGTGAAGTGATGGAGCTAAAACAGCCCGTCCCAGTGGAGGGCAGAGTGGAGGAGTGGATGACGGGAGTACTACTGGAGATGAGGAGGACCAATAGACTCATCACCAAGGAAGCAGTCTTCTACTACTGTAAAGACAGGAGCAGGTATGTGTGAAGCTGCGAGGAATTTTTAGTCTGTGTGTGTGCAATGAAACATCCTAAGTTTGTCATTTCCATGTTTATCAGAGTGGATTGGATGTTGCTGTACCAAGGCATGGTGGTGCTGGCTGCCAATCAAGTGTGGTGGACCTGGGAGGTTGAAGATGTCTTTCAAAAAGTGAAGAAAGGAGAGACGCAGGCGTTGAAGACTTGTGCCAAGAAAATGCACAAGCAGATTGATGAGCTGGTAACACGCATTACACAACCCATGAAGAAAAATGACAGACGAAAAATCAACACTGTGCTCATCATCGACGTCCACGCAAGAGACATTGTGGACAGCTTTGTTCTTAACAGGTAAACCTTCCGCAGCTTTAACTTAAATCATTAACATGTCAAACCAACCCATGTGTTTGAAGGTAAACTTTACTTTTTCTTAAAATGGAACTCTTTCTCTAGTATAATGGATGCACGGGAGTTTGAGTGGGAAAGCCAGCTAAGATTCTACTGGGTCCGGGACCATGACAACCTATTTGTGCGTCAGTGCAGTGCGTCATTCTCTTACGGATATGAATACATGGGCTTGAATGGTCGCCTGGTTATAACTCCACTGACGGACCGGATCTACCTCACCCTTACCCAGGTCTGACAGGCAAACAAAATTAAAATTAATAAAACACCCCAGCAGACACATGTGGATTGTTATGTTAGAATGGTTGACAACAGGATGTCTATGAATGTGGATGTGTATTTGTAATGCAGGCCCTCTCCATGTACCTGGGTGGAGCTCCCGCTGGACCGGCTGGTACAGGAAAGACAGAGTCCACTAAAGATCTGGCCAAAGCTTTAGGCCTGCTCTGTGTGGTTACTAACTGTGGTGAGGGTATGGACTACATGGTAAGAATCCTGCAATGGAGCAAGGAGCTTTCTGAAAATATCTTTGTGCTTTAAACCTGTTCTGCAACATTTTCATGAGAAAGGCCATCAAATTGTTCACATCATAATTCTCCCATCCTTACTGATCACATTACTGTGTGGTTTTTTTTTCTTCAAATGTTGAATAGATATCAAAATTTAGAAAACAGATGTATTCAAAAGTACTTTTTTGTCATTGCATTGTCATAGTTTTAAAATACAACCACACACCTTGAATAGTAGACCAAATGTGTAATCATCACTCATGTTTTAACACATGAGTGATGATTATATGATTTTATCATCCCGAGTGATGATAAAATAAAAATAAAATAGAGGCTAAACAACACAAACCCAAATAAACAACCCTCATTTAAATGTTTTTTGTCAATCTTTTTTTCTTTCCTCTATGTGTGCAGGCTGTCGGTAAGATCCTCTCTGGCCTTGCCCAGTGTGGAGCTTGGGGCTGTTTTGATGAGTTTAATCGAATCGATGCATCAGTGTTGTCAGTTATCTCCTCCCAAATCCAGACAATCCGCAATGCTCTCATTCTGCACCTCAAAAGGTTTCATGTAAGTCTGTTTTGTTATGCAGGACCAGTAATGAAAGGAAAACATGATGGTTTTAGTTTTCATATAAATACAGCAGCATGTTAAAAATAAAAGCCTGTTCAACTTTCTGACCTTTATTACCCCTAAACCACAATCTTCTTATTTATGCATAACAGTTTGAAGGGCAAGAGATCAGCCTGGATGACCGCATGGGGATTTTCATCACCATGAACCCTGGTTATGCAGGACGCACAGAGCTGCCAGAATCAGTCAAAGCCCTCTTCAGGCCCGTGGTGGTCATTGTGCCTGATCTGCAGCAGATATGTGAGATCATGCTCTTCTCTGAAGGCTTCCTACTGGCCAAGGTGATGGACATACACACAAACAACGAACCACACTAATCATCACACATAATTAGCCATGTTGTGTATGCAACATTACTATAATATCAAAGATTTATGTTAGTATTCTCAGGTAAGCACAAAATGCAAGGATAATGTATATCAAATTAAATTACTTTGCAACCTGTTAAGTCATTCTAAGAATAAAATAATTTTTTTCATATGAACATGGATAAATCTGTTCCCCTATGTTCTCACTGAAGATTTTATCTTTTCCCATTTGTTCAATTCAGGTGTTGGCAAAGAAGATGACAGTTCTGTATAAGCTGGCCCGTGAGCAGCTCTCCAAGCAGTCTCATTATGACTTTGGCCTGCGAGCTCTGAAATCTGTCCTGGTGATGGCAGGGGAGCTGAAGAGAGGCTCACCAGACCTCAGTGAGGTAGAGCTCAGAGACCACTTTTCATGTTTCATTTTCATATCGTGAACAGAAAATGTTTGGCTTAAATTCAGTATGGAACTAAAGAATTATTTGCGGTCCCGCAGGTTTAGACTGAAGCTTGATTGCTGTTTTGGGGAATTTATTTAGATTGCCAGGTTTGATGAGGCAAAGATTCAGTTAGTGTCCACTATTGTTGAATGCTTTGCAGTCTTCTGTCATTTATCTGCTGTCATTTCTATCTTTTCTCCCCACAGGATGTGGTGTTGATGCGTGCTCTCAGGGACATGAACCTGCCAAAGTTTGTGTTTGAGGATGTGCCGCTATTCCTCGGGCTGATCTCGGACCTGTTCCCTGGGCTGGATTGCCCTCGTGTACGCTATCCAAACTTCAATGATGCTGTGGAACACATCCTGCAGGAAAACAAATACGTCCTACTGCCTAACCAGGTGACTCATCGTGCTCTTGGATTTGATTCTTTGAGATTTTCTTTCAGTGTGAGTGGTTGGATGTCGATATAACCTATTCTTTATGCTCTTTGATTCTAGGTGGATAAAGTGGTGCAGATGTATGAGACAATGATGACCAGACACACTACTATGATTGTGGGCCCAACAGGTGGAGGGAAGTCAGTCGTCATCAGCACATTATGTCAAGCTCAGACCAAGTCAGTGTCAGTTTTCATGACCGAAGTTTACCTCACCTTCCTGATCTTTTGTTTGGATTATTGTAATCTTTATTTGAACTCTTTGTCAGATTGGGATTGCAAACCAAAATGTATCCCCTGAACCCTAAAGCCATGAGTGTCATTGAACTTTATGGCATTCTGGACCCTGACACTCGAGACTGGACTGATGGGATCTTGTCCAACATCTTCCGTGACATCAACAAACCTACTGACAAAAAAGAACGAAGGTGGGAAATAAAAAGAAAGGAAAATCATTGAGAGGAGCCAAATGAATTCCTGTAAGATAATAACAGATACTTTAACATGACTTACAGGTACATTCTGTTTGATGGCGATGTTGATGCTCTGTGGGTCGAGAATATGAACTCAGTGATGGATGATAACAAGATCCTCACTCTTGCCAATGGGGAACGAATCCGTTTACAAAATCACTGTGCTCTCCTGTTTGAGGTTTGAATTTCAGGATTTCCACCTGCAGAATACTTCCCTACATAATTGTGCACAGCAACTGTCTGAGCTTTTTCTAAGAGAATCTCACTGTTCCAGGTTGGAGATCTGCAGTATGCTTCCCCTGCTACAGTTTCCCGCTGTGGGATGGTTTTTGTTGACCCCAAAAACCTGCGATACACCCCATTCTGGCAGAGATGGGTGAACGACAGATCTGACACGGTATGGGAAAAATACATATACACTATGAAATATTTGCACTTGCTTATACTTTGATTGTTTTTTTAACACCGTCTTTGTTTTCACAGGAAAAGGAAGTGCTCAACAAACTGTTTGAGAAATATGTGCACAGTTCTATTGACATGATTGTGGATGGTATTGTTGACGGCAAACAGGGCCAGAAACTGAAGACTGTTGTTCCTCAGACAGATCTGAACATGGTAGGTTAATCTCATCAATCTTGCCCAGTAGAGATGTTCCTAACGACTAATTTCCTCTTGATTAAACACAATTTTAATTTAAGTTGGTTATTCTAAAAAAAAAAGAAAAGGCTTCACAAATTTCCATGATGTATTGATTGCAAAAACTAGTGGCAGACTAGCTGGGTTAATAATAATCTATATTATTATGGACTCGAAAAAGTGGTCCACTCTCATACACATACACACTTAACATACAAGACAAAACAAAGCAGACAAACAACCAAACAAATATAAAATACAGTAATTTGTCACTGTTAGTTTAGAAGAAACAGTGCAAACTATTGTGCCAGCGCTTACGAAGCCTGGATGTGAATCGATATCCCATCATGGGGCAGGTTAAGGCCTTAATAATGCAGTTATCAGATAGGTCCAAACGACACATGAAATTGAACATCAGCTTGCACAACAATACCGGACATGTTGTTAATTCATGGGTAACATCTTAGACACAACAGCAAACAACCATTCTTTGTTTCTGGTTAACCAACTAGTATTTTTGTGCTGGCATGGGGAGAAATAATTTAGCTAATTAATGATGCATTTCCCATACTCCAGTATTATAGTATTTATTCAAGTATTCACAGAAGACCACCCTCATTAATTGCGCATGTGATTGTGGTGTGTTCAGGTAACTCAGCTGTGCTTGACACTGCAAGCGCTACTTGAGAATGAGAGCTGCAGTGCTGAAGTCCTGGAGTGTTACTTCCTGGAAGCTCTGTACTGCTCACTCGGAGCCACATTACTGGGGAGCGGCAGGAACACATTTGACGAGTTCATCAAAAAACTGTCCTGTTTAACTGTGGTGCATGATGAGAATGCTCTGGCTGGACCTGGTGAGATCCCAGGTAAGAAGTTTGCACACTGACCATTAAGAAATTAGCATGTATAATCGACAATATGCATTTTAATACAACATTTTAGGCATGACTGTGGTTAAACTTCATTTTTGGGGGGAGATATGACTATATTTATAATAGAACTCATAGTCGACTGTTAAAAATCAATGAACATGACTGCTCTGTAATTTGAGTTACAATTAATATCATTATGAAAATCAACTCAGTTTTGCACTTTGACGGTCTTCTTCTCAACATGTGTTTCACAGTGTTACTTTCCTATCTTATCAGTGACAACATAATGTCTGTATCGATACAGGTTACCTGCCGACTCTCTATGATTTCCATTTTGATGGTAAACAAGCGAAGTGGGTTACCTGGAGTTCCTTGGTCACCAAATACATCCACAACCCTGATATGAAGTTTGCTGATATCCTAGGTAAACATCTGTTTTCTGTGAGGACAAAGCAAGTGTCTCTGTATATGGATTTCAACTTTTTGGCCCACCAAAGATTTTTCTACCACCATTTTGATTACTTCATCCCCTGTCTTCACTATAGTGCCAACCATCGACACCACAAGAACCAACTGGATCCTAGAACAGATGGTGAAGATAAACAGGCCAGTGCTTCTGGTTGGAGAGTCTGGCACATCCAAGACTGCCGCCATTCTTAACTTCCTCAAGAACCTCAATGCAGATTCAACGGTGTGTTGACAATTTGATGCAGTGTTGTCCAACTTTATGAATGTTATGTCATTTGATTTTAAATTCTTTCCTTTTCTATTCCTCCATTTCCAGATTACTCTCATCATCAACTTCTCATCTAGAACAACTTCAATGGACCTGCAGAGGAACCTGGAGGCAAATGTGGAGAAGAGGACCAAAGAGATCTATGGGCCTCCAATAGGCAAGAGATTGCTGGTCTTCATAGATGACATGAACATGCCAAAGGTACCTGCTCCAAGCTCTTAAGCAAGCCCCATGTCTCCTGTACTGTAGTGAATGATAGTGCTTAATATGTTTGACCATAATGTACTATATGCTTATCCAGGTGGATAGCTATGGCACACAACAGCCTATTGCGCTTCTGAAGCTGTTATTGAACCGAGGAGGAATATATGACAGAGGGAAAGAGCTCAACTACAAAATCCTCAAGGACCTCGGCTCTATTGGTGCCATGGGAATAGCAGGAGGTGGGAGGAATGAGGTTGATCAACGCTTCGTTTCGCTCTTCAGTGTCTTCAGCATCCCCTTCCCTGCAGTGGAGTCCCTCCACCTAATCTACGCTTCCATCATCAAAGGCCACACCAGAGTGAGTACCTCTGTCCCACATAAATCAGTGCACTTAAGAATCAGTCATTTTTTATCACAATCACCAATATTGATCCAATATTTTAGCAATTTGAAGACGCTGTCCAGAAAGTTTGTGATAAAGTCACCCACTGCACACTGGAACTGTACAACAATATCATCAAAGATATGCCACCCACTCCCTCCAAGTTCCACTACATCTTCAACCTGAGGGATCTGTCAAGAGTCTACAATGGACTGACTCTCTCCAAACCTGATCGGTCTGACCTAACACATCCAGATACTCTATAGACAGACTTTGCATGTAAAAGTCTATGTTTTCAAATGTCTTTGTTTTACCTGATTTTTCTCTCCAACAGGTTTTTGACTGTCACCCAATTTGTACGCCTCTGGAGAAATGAGTGCCTGAGAATCTTCCATGACAGACTCATTGATGAATCAGACAAAGCCTTGGTAATTATGTAATGCAGAAGTATATATTTACTGTAGGTTCCTCTTTATACTAACTTCAGTGAGAAATACCATGTGTAATAGTTAATCAGACTGTAATTGCTGGACTTAAGTGTATTTCTTATACTAAATATACTATACTTTTGTAGCATTGTATGTCGGTTTTCAAATGCATCTTTTTTTGCCAGGTACAAGGCCACATAAAGAACCTGGTTGAAGAGCATTTCAAGTCAGACCTGGAGGCCATTATGAGTGACCCAATTCTTTTTGGAGACTACAGGACAGCCCTCAGTGATTCTGAACCAAGGGTGTATGAGGACATACAAGACTATGATGCCTCAAAAGCCTTGTTTCAGGTATTTTCAAGTTAATATGATACAAATAGTGTATTAATGCAACAACAGTTGACAGTTTTGACTGTTTACTCATATTTTTATTTATTGACAAAATACACTGCATTTTTGTACTCTGCAGGAAATTCTAGAGGAATACAATGAGAACAAATCCAGGATGAACCTTGTACTGTTCGATGATGCTCTGGAACATCTGACCCGCGTGCACCGCATTATTCGCATCGATCGTGGCCATGCACTGCTCGTCGGTGTGGGGGGCTCTGGAAAGCAGTCGCTCACCAAGCTTGCAGCCTTTGCTGCTGGCTGTGAGGTTGTATTACATAACAGATGTGGTAAAGGGAAAATTAACCCTGATGAACAAATTTCAAATGTTCACTTCTTTAGACTTTCAGAAAAAAAAGTTATAATACAGTTACACTTATGACAGAGCAAACATTTTATTCTTTATGTCTTCATATTAGACGTCAAATGTTTCATTGCATATCTAGCCATGTAACAAGTATTTTCATTCACTGACAAAAGAATATGGTGTCTTCTTAGAATACATTTAAAGCTGTTTATGTCAGGGATTTGCAAGAACAAGACCTAAATGCAGACGAAGACAGGTATAGTGGGCAGAAAATAACAATATATCAACAAAAAGTGTCAATGGGCCTAAATCCCGGACAAGCACAAAGAGTAACACAAAGTGCAGCAGAAAATAACAAAGTTCAACACAAGAGACTAAGAAACACAGGAACTCACTAGAGAACAACAAAGAATCAGGAAAACACAGGAACACTCTGGAAAAACATAGGGTATGGACACAGATGAGGCAACAAAGAACAATGGGGAAAACAAGGTTAAGTACACAAGGCAGAAGGGGCGGTGCGTGGCGCAGTGGTTAAAGACCCACTCCCGTGAAAATCGTGTTTTCTGAGCTTTTCACATGTTCCTGTGGCATTTTTCTTGTGTTAGAGCACTTATCAGCAGAGAAGGAAGTGCAAAATTGCATTTCAGAGTTTTTCTGCCTTCAAACTGCTGTGAACCAATGGCAGACGCGAACTGGCAGTTTCAGGAAGACTGGAGTTGAGGGTGTCACAGCTCCAGGGGAGGGCACTAGTGCTACAAGCTCCCGCCCCGCTCTGCATCTGGCTCAGAGGTGAAAGGCTTGGTAGCTCGGTGTAGCTGTCAAGGTATAATAGGTATAGCTCACCTGGTAGAGCAGCTTGCACTGTGAGCAAGGACTATGCTCCAGTCTGGGATCGAATCCCAGTGTGGAGTTTTACATTAAATGCGCTGAATCTGTAATTGTACAATGTCCAGCTGTCAGCAAGCGGGGGGGTGGGGTGCGAGGAGGTGGCTGGGCGGGTGCAGAGCAGCGCAGTCTCCGCCCACCCCCCAGAGGTACATTGCTAATGTGCATGGCTAATGAGCTGGTTTTAAAATGGCCGAAAAGGGTCGCGGGAGTGGGACTTTAAGGCGGCCGCCCCATGTAGAGGCTACAGTCCTCACCGTAGGCGTCCCCGGTTCGAATCCCGCGTTGGGCAGACCTTTCCTGCATGTCATTCCCCCTCTCTCTGCCTCCCCCTTCCTGTCTATCTCTACTATGTGCTTTTTTATCAAATAAAGGCAAAAAAGCCAAAAAATATACTTAAAAAAAAATCCACAAGGCAGAAACAGATGCAGATGGGGTAATCAACACAGGTGTGACACAAGGTAATCACAAGAGTGCAGCCCAGGAAGACAAGACACAGGGAATTTCACAATAAGACAGGACAAATAGGAAACCAGAGACAAACCATGACAGTTCAAGATAACATGAAAGGGAGAATACGAATTTGGGAGGTTAAATAGCATAACTATATATTTTTTTGGAAAGTCTCCTGCAATTTGTAATGGAATCTGCATTTCCCAGGTGTTTGAGATCACGCTCAGCAGAGGATACAACGAGTCAAACCTACGTGACGATCTGAAAACACTGTACTTGAAGCTTGGCATCGACGATAAGAAGACGGTTTTCCTCTTTACTGATGGCCATGTTGCTGAGGAAGGCTTCTTGGAACTCATTAACAACATGCTCACTTCAGGTTGGATATCACTGAAACCTTGGGGCTCACAGTATGTGTGTCTTTCTTAAAAATTCCAGCGGTAGTAGTCTGATCATTTTCTCCTTTAATAGGCATTGTTCCTGCATTGTTCCCCGACGATGAGAAGGAATCTGTTCTGAACCAGCTTCGCGATGAGGCTCTAAAAATGGGAGCAGGTCCTTCTAAAGAAAGTGTGTGGCAGTACTTTGTCAACAAGAGCGCCAACAATCTACACATTGTTTTAGGCATGTCCCCTGTGGGAGACACCTTGAGGACACGCTGTAGAAATTTTCCAGGTAAGATATGGTCTCAGGCTTTGCTTTATTATGAAACAAACTTTCATTTTATTTTACCAACATTGTGTACTTTCTCAGGACTGATGAACAACACTGTGATAGACTGGTTCCTTCCATGGCCTCCACAGGCGTTACTTGCAGTGGCTCAGTCTTTCCTCGGTGTGTAATCACAAAAACTTCTAAAAATACTTGCTATGGAAATATTAATTTTTAAATAGTGACCAAGGCTTTCTTTACCTTATTTAGTTGTGATGAGATTTACAGCAGGAATACTATCCCTATATGTTTTATTTTCAACAATTCACAAAGTTTTGCTTTAAGTTTCATTTAATTATTGCTTTTACAGGTGAAAGTCCAATGATACCTGATGCACACTCTGCTGAAGTAATAGCACATGTGTGCATGGTCCATAACTCTGTGGGTGACTACAGCAAGCTATTCCAGCAGAAACTCAGACGTAGTAACTTTGTGACTCCAAAGAACTATTTGGATTTCATTAGCACCTACTCTAACCTCTTGGAGGAGAAGGACGAGTATATTCTGGGTGAGAAGATGGAACATGTCATAACTTTTATGTTTTTTTTGTGTGTGTGCGTGATTATTTGAGAGATTCTGTTTGGCTAACTCTGCTGTTCCAGCTCAGTGCAGGCGTCTGGAGGGAGGTTTAGATAAACTGAAGGAGGCCAGTGTGCAGCTGGCTGAGCTGAATATTAAACTAGCAGAGCAGAAGGTGGTCCTTGCTGAAAAGTCCATAGCTTGTGAGGCCCTGCTGGATGAGATCGCCACAAACACAACTGTCGGTCAGTGAGTAATTACATCTATTAACTTAATGTTATAATAAACACAGTGTACCATAGGCTTCTGAAAGCAAACACAGCTGTTCCAAACCACTTATCAATAACTTTTCCTTCTAGCTGAGGAGAAAAAGGCTCTGGCAGAGGACAAAGCCAAAGAGATTGAGGAGCAGAACAAAGTGATTGCTGTTGAGAAGAAAGAAGCAGAAAGTTCCCTGGCTGAGGCTCTGCCGGCGTTGGAGGCTGCCCGCCACGCCCTGCAAGATCTAGAAAAATCTGATGTCACAGAGATCCGGTGAACTTCCCTCTTTACTCAGTTCATCATCTTTATTCTGTTCTTGAAAAAAAAAACAGAAATATAGATAAACCATGATGTCTTTTTTTATCATAGTCCTTTGTTGCTCATCTATTGTGCAGATCCTTTGCCAAACCACCCAAACAGGTGCAGGTGGTTTGTGAATGCATCTTGGTGCTACGTGGCTACAAGGAGATCAGTTGGCAGTCAGCCAAGGGGATGATGTCAGAGGCTAACTTTCTGCGCTCACTGATGGAGATGGACTGTGATTCCATAAATAACAACCAGGTCAGGACTGTCAGAGGTAAGTTGGCTACATGAGGAATGGAAACCTTCCATAAAAACGCTTTCATGGTAATGATCGTGACATTTGAGTTTTGGTATGCCATAGTTGTTTACGTTGCTACTTCCCCTGGTTAGGTTTCTTGAAGAACCTCCAGACAAGTTTTGAGGAGATGCAAGCTATCAGTAAAGCTGGCTCAGGAATGCTCAAGTTTGTTGAGGCTATCATGGGTTATTGTGAAGTTGCCAGGGAGATAAAACCCAAGAGAGAGAAGGTAATGTGAGGTTTGATGGTGCTATTACATAATGTTCTATAATAAGGAACACAGATTAAAGCCACATTTCCAAAACATTCTTTTAGGTGGCACGTCTCGAGAAGAACTTCTTTCAGAGTAAGCGGGAGCTGGAGACCATTCAGAGTGCACTTAACAATATCCAGAAAGAGTTGCATGCTCTTGGGGAGAAATACCAAGCTGCTATTGGGGAGAAACAGCTGCTACAGGAGGAGGCTGAGCTCATGGAGAGGAGGCTGATTGCTGCTGACAAACTCATCTCAGGCCTGAGCTCTGAGAACGAACGGTGAGGCTGGAAGAGAAACAGTTGCCACCATGAGCCTCACCAACTGTCCTAACAAATTAATGTAACCATTTTCTTCATCCCTTAACGTATCCACCCATCTCTCTTTTCATGACTCACTATTTTCGACTTTTCCCTCTCAGGTGGACTCAAGATTTGGAAGAATTGAAACAGAGGCGTGTGCGTCTTCTAGGTGACTGTCTGATCTCTGCTGCTTTCCTGAGCTATGTGGGGGCCTTCAGCTGGAACTTCAGGAATGAAATGGTTTATGCAGTATGGCTTAAGGATGTGAAAGAGAGAGGCATCCCCTTGAGCATCCCTTACAGAGTGGAAAGCCTTCTTACTGATGAAGTAGAAATCAGCAGGTGAGAAGCAGTGTTTGTACTTGTGACAGATTTTGAAACTTGAAAACTGTAAAGACAATGCACCTATCAAATTGTAAGGTGTTGTGGTAACATTGGAGGTTCATGATAAAATATATGAATTTATATACCGTACTCAATTTTGGCTAAGGCGACTGCTGGGTTAACCAAGTAAACCATGTAAAACCTGTATGATCATGTAGATGGGGCTCAGAGGGCTTGCCTCCAGATGAACTCTCGGTGCAGAATGGGATCCTCACAACCAGAGGGAGCCGATTCCCCATGTGCATTGACCCTCAACAGCAAGCCCTTAACTGGATTAAGAAGAAGGAAGAAAGTAATAACCTCAAGGTATAAGAAATGAATCATGCAAGTCTTGTATTAATTACGCACAAGTCACAGAGTTTCTGCTTTAGACAGGTTCCAGCTGACAGACCCCAGGTCAGCGCTTTGGAAACAATCACAACATGTGGCCCTGAGGTTGTAATCATCCTTCTTTTTCCCCAGATTTCGTCTTTCAATGATCCAGACTTCCTGAAGCAGCTAGAGATGGCCATCAAGTATGGTTTCCCATTCCTTTTCCAAGATGTGGATGAATACATTGACCCTGTGATTGACAATGTCCTGGAGAAGAATGTTAGAGGAGCTGAAGGCAGACAGGTCATCATGCTGGGTGACAAGGAGGTGGACTATGATCCTAACTTTAAACTGTATCTCAACACCAAACTATCCAACCCCAAATATTCCCCATCAGTATTTGGAAAAGCCATGGTCATTAACTATACTGGTAAGATCCTTTGCCAACCATAGTTTCTGTAACATTTTAAGGGAATGTATGAAATCCTTCGTCTGTACGCCTGCTCATTTCTGTATCTGTGTTTCATGTAGTGACCCTGAAGGGTCTTGAGGACCAACTGCTGAGTGTTATCATGGGCTTTGAGAAGAAGGAGCTGGAGGAGCAGCGTGAGCATTTAATCCAGGAGACAAGTGACAATAAGAAGCTGCTGAAGAACCTTGGGGACTCGCTGCTCAGAGAACTGGCCACATCCACAGGCAACATGTTGGATAACACAGAGTTGGTCCATACATTGGAAATAACAAAGTCAAAAGCCAGTGAGGTCAGTTGTGCTCTAGGAAGCATCAGTGACTCATCATGGAAGAAGAGCAATGTCACTAAAGTCATTAATGTTTTTCTCTTGTTTGACGCTGTGGTCATCAGGTATCTGAGAAGCTACAGTTGGCTGAGGAGACGGCCAAGTACATTGATGAACTCAGAAATGGCTACCGACCTGCTGCCAAGCGTGGCGCTATTCTTTTCTTTGTACTTACAGAAATGGCTCTGGTGAACAGCATGTACCAGTACTCTCTGGCCTCCTACCTGGAGGTGTTTGACTTTTCACTACGCAAATCTCTGCCAGACTCGGTTTTGCCCAAAAGACTGAAGAACATCATTGACACTCTGACAATCAGCGTTTATAACTATGGCTGCACAGGTAAAACAATCAACCCTAAATAATAGAATGAAGAGAAACTGGCAGTTTATTAATATAAATCACTGTATTTGTGATTATTTTTTGTTTAACCTTAACTGTGACCTTATATCCCTAGGTCTGTTTGAGTGTCACAAGCTGCTCTTTTCCTTTAACATGGCTATCAAGATTGAGCAGTCAGAAGCAAGAGCACCTCAGGAAGAGTTGGAGTTCTTTATCAAAGGTCAGACAACAAGAGAAGCTTAACTCCTCTAAAATGCTTATTTAAAAATTTTCAATGACCACAAAACAGAGCACATTTTCATGTTTTTCCCCTCATGTGTGAAGGTAATCTATCCCTGGAAAAGAGCAAGCGCAAAAAGCCTTGTGACTGGCTTCCAGACCAGGGCTGGGAAGATATAGTGAAACTCGGAGAGCTCTTTCCTGAGCAGTTTGGCTCCCTGCCTGATGACGTGGAGCAAAATTCCACTGACTGGAAGTCTGTAAGTGACCACAGTGACAGGACTCACTGCAGGCATTTAACTTAATAAGGTGCAAGTTTCAAACTTTAATTCTTTTTCACTTCAGTGGTATGATTTAGACGGACCAGAACAGGCTCCATTCCCAATGAAATATGAGGAGAGCCTGTCAGCCTTTCAGAGACTCCTGCTGCTGCGCTGCTTCCGTGTCGACAGAGTTTATAGAGCTGTGTCCGACTACGTCACCGTCACCATGGGCGAGAAGTGAGACCGTTTCTGTAGTCATACTCATGGCCTGGTGCAGGTTGACATCACAGTTTGATGAAGGTTATAAAGAGAGACATCAAGCACTAAGTATTCATGTTTTTTTGTATCTTTGCTCAGATATGTTCAGCCTCCTGTGATCAACTTTGGTGCAATCTATGAACAGAGCACACCTTTCTCCCCCATTGTCTTCATCCTGAGCCCTGGCTCCGACCCAGCAAGTGACATCATGAAGCTGGCTGAGAAATCAGGTTTTGGAGGCAACAAGTTCAAATTCCTTGCTATGGGCCAAGGCCAAGAGAAGGTACTTCAGAATTGTTTTACATATCACATCTTGAGAAACAATATAAAACAAAGAAGTTGAGGATAATTGCATTTGTACCTGTGATGAAGGTAGCGCTGCAGTTGCTGGAGAAAGCAGTGTCCCGTGGTCAGTGGTTGATGCTACAGAACTGCCACCTGCTGGTTAAGTGGCTAAAGGAACTGGAGAAGTCTCTGGAGAGGATCACCAAGCCCAATCCCAATTTCCGCTTGTGGATCACCACCAACCCCATTTCGGATTTTCCCATTGGCATACTGCAAAAATCTTTAAAGGTAAGAAGAAGAAAAAAACAGCTTCTCATTTTCTACGGCAGTGTTTTGTTTAGATTGTTTGTAAATTGCAGTGTTATAGGATCTGCAAGCAGGTACGTATTTGACAGTATTTATTGAAAATCTACAATAGCAATAGATGCAACTACAGGAGAAATCAATGCAATTATAATCATTTCATATTGTGTGCAGGTAGTGACAGAGCCTCCCAATGGACTCAAGCTCAACATGCGAGCTACATACTCTAAAATCCCCCAGGAGACGTTGACCGAGTGCCCACACCCTGCCTTCTGTGGCCTGGTGTACGTGCTGACCTTCTTCCATGCTGTGGTGCAAGAGAGACGCAAGTATGGCAAGATTGGCTGGAACGTTCCCTACGACTTCAACGAGTCTGATTTCTTCGTAAGTTTAACTCATTTAAGTCATTTAGAATAGAAATAACTTGCATAAATAGATGCAAAGTGCTAGAGTATCAGTTGTTTTTCACTTGTTGGCGGCGAAGTGGTTCGAACAATGTAACTGTGCTCTACAGGTGTGTATGGAGATCCTCAACACTTACCTGACCAAAGCTCAGGACCAGGGCGACACCAATATTCCCTGGGGAAGTCTCAAATACCTTGTTGGAGAGGTTAGGCTCCTTGTGTCTAATAAGTGTCTATCATCCCGATAGCTGATGCTCTACGTTTAATATAACGTGTTATGTGTAATAGGTGATGTATGGTGGGCGAGCCATCGACAGCTTTGACCGCAGGATCCTGACTGTGTACATGGATGAGTACTTTGGAGACTTCCTCTTCTACACCTTTCAGCGCTTCTACTTCTTCAGCAATAAGGATGTGGCTTATAAAATCCCTCCAAATGGGCCCAAAACTGCATATGTTGGTCGGTGGTTATTTTCACGTTTTGATAATCTTACCTTAAGAAAAAGTTAATATTCTATTACTATTCACAAATTTACCCTGTCATGTGTTATAGATGAGATTGAGGCTCTTCCACTTGCAAACACACCAGAGGTATTGGGCCTCCATTCTAATGCAGAAATAGGATACTACACACAGGCAGCTAAAGACATGTGGACTCACCTAATAGACCTGCAGCCTCAGACAGGTATGATCTGGCATCTTTCTTCTCTCACCTATTAAGGGATTTTTAGCTGTACATTATTTGCCGCCATGTGGCCGAATGCTTTCTCTCCTATTTGCCTTACACACTGTTTTTGCCTCAGGTGAATCTGGTGGAAGCATCAGTAGGGATGAGTACATCAGCCAGGTGGCCCAGGACATTCAAAACAAGCTTCCGAAGGTATTTGACATGGACGTGGTCCGAAAAAAGTTTGGCGTGGACATTTCCCCGACCTCAGTGGTGCTTCTGCAAGAGCTGGAGCGCTTCAACAAACTGGTGGTGCGCATGCAGCGTTCTCTGGCTGAGCTGCAGAGGGTGAGGAGGAATGACGAGATGAGTGGAAAACAAATGAGTATTGTGTCTCTGTGCTTCAAATAAGTTTGGAATAGTTCTAATTCTCTTGTATCCCTTAGGCCCTGGCTGGGGAGGTGGGTATGAGCAATGAGCTGGATGAGGTTGCCCGGGCCCTTTTTAATGGTCACATCCCTGGCATCTGGAAGAAGCTGGCCCCTGACACACTTAAGTCACTCGGCAACTGGATGAGCCATTTCAATAGGCGTTATGAACAGTATAACTACTGGGTGAGACAGACACTTGCTATCACAGACAGCTTTTTGCATCATTCTCTACTCACAGAACAGTTAAGTTAAAGAGGTGTTTGGTGTATCTTGTGTTTACCAGGTGGATGAGGGAGAGCCAAAGGTAATGTGGCTATCGGGGCTTCATATCCCAGAGTCCTACCTGACTGCCCTGGTCCAAGCTGCCTGCAGGAAAAACGGCTGGCCTCTGGATCTTTCTACACTGTACACACAAGTGACCCAGCACCGTAGTGAGGAAGAAATCAGCGACAGACCTGGACAGGGTAATGAAAAGAGACTTGCCATTTGTAGCAGTAGCAGTGATGTGCTAGTAGTAGTTAGTGGTGAGTTATAGAGACTCATAGTCTTTTTTCCTGCAGGCTGTTTTGTGACCGGCCTGTATCTGGAGGGTGCAGACTGGGATGTGGAGAAGGGCTGCCTTGTAAGGAGTAAACCAAAGGTTCTGGTTGTTGAACTGCCCATTCTCAGAGTCATCCCCATAGAGACACGGCGCCTCAGATTACAGGTGAGGACCACTACTCAATACCACACTTGGAGTTCAATATTTTGATTTAATCCTAAATCGTGTGTATTTTTGTGTATGTTTTACACCACAGAATACGCTGCGGACGCCAGTGTACACCACGTCCTTGCGAAGGAATGCGATGGGTGTGGGGTTGGTGTTCGAGGCAGACCTATTCACCACCATGCACCTCTCCCACTGGGTGCTCCAAGGAGTCTGTTTATGTCTCAATTCTGACTAAAGACAGACTTCCATCAGCTTCACAGAGGTGGCTCGCTTCCACACACTCTGTTCCACTATGCTTATTAATTAAGATGGATGTCAGATTTTTAAATATATGAACAATACAAGAAAACCAAAAAGTTTTGATAACAGATTCTGTACAGATATTCTTAAAAATAAATCAATACAATCATTTGAAAACTTGATGGGTTTTTGACACGGCTTGAAACTGCTTCATTGCTGTCATTATCTTCTCACTAGATGGCAGCACACAACAGTCCTGAGTCTCTCACTCTGGGCAGTAGCCCAGGGATTCCACTCTGGTGTTATAGTGGACTAAGTGCCAGCAGGCTGCATTAGGTCAGGCTCTTTCAGGCCCTGAAAGTCAACTACTGTTTTGTACTGAGTAGATGTTTTTTATCTTTAATCACTCTCTTTGATCAAGTTTTTCAGAATTGTGTCTGTCCTTACTAAAGGACAGCAGATGCTGAACATCTCAGCCGAGGTTGTAAGGGGAGCGTGAGCTGCTGTCGACAGTGGAAAATGTAACACTGACCAAAGGTTGCTAAAGTTTTCCACTTAACCCAAGTAGCTTTTCAGCTTTTCTCCGCAGTATAGCTAGCAGAGCATGCTGTGTACTGTAACATGTTCTAGTGCAGCTCTGAGTAATCGAGGCTGCTGAGGTCAGCATGCCAAAGCAGGTGAAGTTTACTCTGAAAATCCGACAGCCCCTGGAGGATCTGGCAGCTGGTGTGGCAGTGAGGTCACTAAAACACAGAAATAAAAACTGCAACGGTCTTGAGCCATAATGTGTGCAATATACATCATGTAGCCTGACTTGTTGGAGTGCAGCTGTAATCAGGGATGTGCTGGTTTGACTAAACTGTGGCTGGAAATGATCAAAAGATAATGTGTACATGAGTTAAATTTAGTTAATATTTTCTTTGTTAGCTTCTCATGAGATATGCTTCTCATTAACTGTACTGTGCCTCTAAAAGGGGCCTCTCTGAATGGCAGCGGGTAAAGGCCAGACAGGCCCCCCCTCTCAGCTTTAAATGCTACAACTATCATAAAGAGTGAAGATCAGGACATGTTTATGACCAAACACAGGAAGGGAGGAATTGTGTTCCCCTGTTGAAAGGAGACAAAGAATAGTGTGTTGTATAATTAACCTCTTTCTGAGTGAAGGGATCTTCAGTAAGCTCATACCGTCACAGACAATAGATAATGCTGCTCTTGCTGGTTGAACCGTAAAAGGGAGTGGAAGTTATGGAAGCAGGAGAGTAACTACTCAAGAAATAAAAGATAAGAAAAAAAATTCCTCTCAATAGGACCAACCCCCGTCCCCCTCCTCAGAGGTCAAATTATTTTCAGCTGCTCGTGACTGGAGGGATTTACATTAACCCTACGCTGCTCCAGTTCCTGCTTTGCTGCACTGCACTGCCCTGAGTGGCCTTGTAAAAATGCCAAAGGTGCCCTGAAACAAAAAACTCTGACACATCATTTTCCAGCCCCCAACCAACCAACCAACCCCCTCCCACCCCCAAATCCCAAACAGTTTCCGTTTGTTGTGATTAAGAGCAGGTGCTTACTCAGTCCCATGCACCTTTTGCTTCCATCTCCCTGTGGGAAGGAGGGGGGGTAGTTGGTGCCAGTCTGGGTGCCCCTCTGAGAGTGTCACGGGGTGTTAACACCATCTCCCATCCGCTGAGATCTTCAGCACGCAGGCCGGCAACTGCAAAGCTCACTCTGTTCAAGTCCTGCTGCAGCTGGTGAGACTTTGGAGCTTTCAGCCCACATGTCCTGAGAGGTGCAGTCACACAGCGGCCCACAGATATACATCTTTTGGGCCCCAGTTTTCGGTTGCAGTGCCAGGTGTTTGGTTTGGAGCAGGACCGCAGCCCTGTGGTTACCGGCTGCTTACACTGTAAACCTACATGTCCCACATGCATGTGCAGAGGGAGGTTACAGTAACCTCAACTATTCTCCTGTCACTGTCTGTCTGAACACTGATGGCTTTGATAGAGAGGCCACAGACCACAGCTGCTCAAGATAGATAGATAGATAGATAGATAGATAGATAGATAGATAGATAGATAGATAGATAGATAGATAGATAGATAGAGAAGTTAAGAAGTTAATGTACTGATGATATTTTGATGAATCTTTCTGATGGGTTTTTAAGTATTACGTTTCAAACCATGATTTTACATTCACTTGTATTCACTAAATAATGGTTTCTCTTCACTGGCACAGCTCCAGTGAGTTCAGTCCAGAGGAACCTCGGAGAAGCAGCAGCAGTCCATAATTCATTGAGAACAAACACTGCGTAATGTGCCGTCGCCTTGAGCGCGCATTGTCCTCTGTGAGAGCTTAAAACGGGGCAGGGTAAGAAAAAAAAAGGAGGCTCAGCAGGCTGTGCTTTTAAAAGACCCGAGGAGACTATAAAACTGGTGTCATGCCCGCTGTTGTGAATGTGAAGGCTCGGCTCGATGTGTGCGCACAGAGACGGAGGTAGGCAGAGCAAAGACAAGAGAAAGGAGGAGGACAAGCCACACTTTCTTAATCCACGCTCATAACTCACACAGTAGTCAAGGTTTGTGTTCACATGTCGGATCGCTGTCAGAGGTGCACACAGGCGTGAAGCGGGAGCGTTTTTCTCCACCTCACTGTGGATTTTAGGCATTTTTTAAATTCTTATTAATATTTTTTTTTAACAAAGAAACAGGCGCCAGAGATAAGAACCGTGTCTTTAGCTACTTAAATACATTAGGATGCGCGTCTTCTCCTCCAGCCGACCCGCTGCTGTTTGACACACTTCTCTCTGTCGTCGAGACCTGGACCCGCGGACCGGTCTGCTGCTGCTGCTGCTGCTGCTGCTGCTGTCCTTTAAGCGGCGGGAGGGGTGAAGTTGGGCTCCGTTCAAACTTTTCTGGCCGTGCGTATTTTGATGCCAGGGAAATGGGACCGCGCCAACGGAAGAGCGTGTCCGCGCTGTGCAAGAAAAGTTTGCTGTGGACTGTGCTGATACTGTGGCTGACCACGTTTGTGGACGGGACCTGGAAGACTGGACTGTACAAGAGCTACTCAGCCCAGCCAGCAGCCTCTCACACTTCAGTCTACCAGAAAAGGTAAAGGGGAGCATGCACTTTGTATTTGACTCTACTGCACCTTTAATCCTCTATCAAATCTTATTATATGCACAAAAATAACCCTTTTTTGCTTCTTCAGGCTATTTTTTCCCCCACTTCTGGTCAGTGCATGACTCTACAGAGCTACTCCCATCTCCATCCATCTACCAGGTCTTATTGTCTTCCTGACAGTTGGTTTCCTTTTTCCTGTCCTGGCAGCACACATTGCTGTGCTCACTCCCATTGTTGTTTCCAGCTCGGCCACCTTCTGCTCTCTGTGAGAGCACCTCCACTGTCTCTGATGGAGGTAGGCTGTGGGTGCTTTGTTCCAGCAGCAGCAGCAACATCTGCTCCTTCTCAGCTGCTGTCAGGGTGCTCTTCAAAGGACCACCTTTAGTGCAGAGATCTGTCTACACAGAACCCGTTCCTTTGCTTCTAGAGAGAGACTTTTGGACAGTGAATGAGGGAGCAGCGTTTTTTTTTTCTTTTTATGTCTGTAATAAAGTGCACAAGATTAATAGCTTTAAGTAAAGACCACTGAATGAAAAAAGAGGGGGTGAGATGGGGTCCTAAACTGATGTTGTTGACGAGGGAGCTCTCTTGAAGAAAAATCCCCAGACTAAACACACAGGCAGGAGTGTACCAGTTCTGCTTCCCTCCTGGACCGGCCCAGTGTTTAGCTCGGAGAGTGGCCAGTTCTTCATGATGAGAGGACGCTTCCCATCTTCCAAATATTTATGCTGTCAGGTTGAGAGTGTGTGTGCAGATTGTGCGTGTGTGTGTGGGCTCAGCTTGGCCGTAATGCTGAAACACACTCTCTCTCGCTCTCTCTCTAATGAGTCCCTTTCTTCTGGGTGTGTCCAGGTGGCTTCCAGCGCTCCCAGCTTCACTCCACTGCCCCCTCCTCCCCTCCCCACTCCCCCCGTCACCCTCTCATAGCCAGAGGTTTGTGGACATGTTTACCAAACACAAGCAGCTGGGACTCCACTGCATCTGGTATTGTTTTGGGAATGGCGAAAAGGGGGGCGATGAGTTTACAGTCGTTTTGCTGCTGTTTGTCAGCAGAGGTGGAGGAATGGCAGGATAGATAGAGAGGAAGCTGCCGTAGGTGTGAGTCAGCCACCGTCTTCACAGGCAGAGAGAGGTCAGCGGGTTTGAGGTGACACGAGAGGAGCCGAAAGTAGCAGTCCACCTGCTGTCTGGCCTGATGGTGTGTCAACAAAGTGGCTAAACAGTGGCAGTGGGATTTCAAAGGACAGGAGGCTCTCTGAGGGACATTAGCAACTTGACAATCAATGACAGAAACTTAATCTTAAAAGGAAATAAACATCACCATCAGCAGACTGAGAAAGGATTCTGTCAGGGGAAAACCTTCACTATAAATCTCCTTCTGTACCAGCCTGTCTTCACACAGTGATTACCCAAAATCAAAGGAGATTAACAGCTCTTGAGTAATTTCTCGACTGGAGCAGTTGCTCTGCAGAGGAGCTGATAAAGTGTTCATTCACCCTTGGCGTTCTTAACAACTATATGAGCTCAGTACACTGAGGGGTTACGGAGGTAGCCGCTTCTTTATTTCTTGTCTCGCCCACTTCTTTATCCTCCCTCGGAGGACTTGTCATGGTCTGACAGGCAGTCTGAGCCCCTTGGCCGCCCTCATTCCTCACCCCTCTTAACCATATCCACGTTTTTTTTTTTTTTTTTTTTTTTAGAGGCATGGGAATGAAGATGACAGAGATTCCATCAGGCGGAGCCCTGAGTGGCTTAAAGCAGAATGGCTTTTAGATTTGACCATTCAGATAAGTTCAATCAATGTGGATGTGGAGGGAAATTGCTCATGGAGTCCCCACTTCTCATTATTAGTCAGGATGATTCTCAGGGAATGAGGTCGCATACCAGTGTGGATCTGCAACAATTAATTCATTATCAGCTAAAGCTTAGTCTTCAAGTATGTGGATAATTAACAAATTTGTGTCACTTTGTGAGCAAAGATTGCTTAAACGCAGTTGTTAATTGTTCAATTTTCTTCAGTCTTGCTTTGCTGCTCTTTGCTATGTAAACTGATCATCTTTGGATGAGTGATCTGACTTTTTGGACTAGTGTCTTGACAAAATAAAACATCAGTTCAGTCTCATTTCTGTCAATATTTTTCATAGACCAAACCATTTATTGAATAAATAATTAAGACATATTGAAAATAATCAGTAGTTGCAGCTCAGGATTTCTAACGATAATAAGTCAATAATCCGTTATTTTGAGTATGGATTTCTGCTTAGTCTGATTGTAAATGATTCTGTTTGGGTTTGTTGGCAGGACAAATCAAGACATTTGAAGACACATCTTTCACCGCTTTCTTACATTTTAGAGACAATGATCACTCAAGTAATCAGGAAACTAATTGACTCATCAAAAATAATTATTGGTTGCAGGCCTATTTTAGTGTCCAAGTCACACTTGCACACTGCAAGAGACAAGTCCACACAGTCACATTCGTGATCAGCAGAGCAGCGCCATACTTTACTGCCTCAGACACTTCAAGATGCACACACCCGTTACAACTCTGAGCTCACAGGTGTCCCGGCTTGAAAGCTCACGACAGACAAAGACAAATGATAGTCTTGGTGGTTTCTCTGAGGCTGCTGTGAAGAGTCACCTCACCCTGACCTTCAAAGCCTCAATGAGTTGCTTTCATGGTCTTCACATGGAAAACTCACAGAAATTGAACGTCAATCAGTTTTATTTCTCCGTTTGGAGAACAGTCTGTTTTTCCTAGAAGCTGCATAGATTGTGACTGCAGGAATGTCGTGTCCCTCTCTCTCTTCATTAATTTCACTGTGACCGTACTCTGTCTTTGTTGTTGGTTGGTGCAGCACATTTATCATACGCCTCTTCTACACCCCATGGGACCTACACTGCTTCATAATTGTCTTTGCTTTTACTTCCCTCTTCCCATGGGAAGTTGCCTTGTGTGACCCGTATGATAAAGTGACCTTTGTCTCTCCTCTCCTCTCCTCTCCTCTCCTCTCCTCTCCTCTCCTCTCCTCTCCTCTCCTCTCCTCTCCTCTCTTCTCCTCTCCTCTCCTCTGTCTGGCTTTTTGCCACATCTGTCTTTTGTCCTTTGTTCCTCCCTGAGCATTTTTCCCACAGACAGACATCTAGAGAAATTCCTCTAGATTCCTATCCATGCTGTTTTCAAACATATCTTTGACTGCTCAGCCCTCGTCCTCCCACAGTACGTGAATGGATGGGTGGATGGAAATGGAGTTACTGAGACGTTTTTCACCAGCATCTCACCAGCGCTTTGCCCTCTTGGCAGTTCACACGGCTTCACTCCCATCTCCTTCCTCCCCACACAGTCTGCTGATGAAAGCGCACCAACTCGGTAGTGTGATCATGAAAGATGCAGACTGCACCACCACGTACAGGGCGAAATGAGGGCACATACAGTAACTAGAATACAACATATAAGGAATTTGAGTTCATGAGCTCTGTCGGCGTTTACATTCATTGACTGTTCAGCACGTTTTTGTTTCCCTCCAATGTTTCACTGTCTTGGCGTCTGTAGGGTTGAGGAACAGATGGGCCAAAGCTGTGATTTTCCTGTCCCTTTAAGATTGTGGATTTCTTTAACTGTTGGCTGTGGCTATGTGTGACTGTGAGAGATGGTTGATGATTTATTTAGCTTGGACCCGGCATTCAGAGTGTGCCATGTGTGCTTAGAGACCTGATACTCACTGAGGGCCTGCTTGGTGTTTTTGCCAGTGAAACAGCACGGTGCTGGTGGGTTTCACACTTCATAACACATGGGCGCCTCCAGTAAGGAGAAGGTGTTGACTGTGAAACATTTTTAGAGTGAGAAACTGAGTGCACTGTGCACCTGTGTCGCTTTATGAATAAAACCAGACAAAATTCAAGAGACCATTGTGTGTCTGTGAAAATATATAGTCATTAAAATTAAGATTTTTTTAGCTTCATTTTTTTTTTTTTTTTTTTTTTTACATCCCAGAAGAGATAACAATGTTCACAGCAGCCAGTTAAGACATTTATCATTAGGCATCAAAAGAATATATGAATATATCGCCTTTAACAACAGTTGTTTCCGACCAAGTAATTTGATTGGACGAGAGGCATTCCATGAGTGTGGATGTAGCCTGGACAGCACTGGGACTTTAAACCACATGTATCACTATGCTTCATATGTGTTGTCTTAACCTTTAGCGTTACATGAATGGTTGTTACTGATGCTAGTTTGTAACATGAATATTTTTCCAGAAATAACATTTAAATAAAATGATGTATGGTCGCAAGAAATGAATGAAGCAAAGGACAGAGCCTGGATAATAAAGCACAACTTGTAGACAAGGTGCTGCTTTAGCTGGTGGTGTGCAGGGCAGGAAGACTTCAGCAGTCTGGTTTCAAAACCATTTGTGTGTTAGCAGCATAGTCAATAAATAATAAATAATAACTAGTTGTTGCTTATTAACCTTAACTAATGCGGCACTGGAAGAACTGTGGAGTCAGAGTAATATCACAGTCCAGGTTGAGCCTGTGATTGACTTGAGCAGGCTGCTCACCTACAGACTCGTAACTTTTCAACCGGATCACAGCTGTGCTGATGTTCAGTACATCGCTCCCTCTTGTGTGACATTGCTTCATCGCTTCTCTGCAGTGGAGGAAGTATTGTTCTTGCTGCTTTATAATTACAGTTTGATTTGTGAATACGTTTCAGTGAGTTATGACGGTAATGCAGATATTGGTTGTCAAGTTATTTTAGAAAATATAAGCTCTGTTATGCCAACTTCACTGAAGCAGCACTGGTTGGCATTTCCTCCTCGATAATTGCATAAGTGCTAAGCAAAGAAAGAGACTGGGACTGTAAAACATACCCCCACCCCCTCGTACCCCCTGGTGACAATCTTAGCTGTTCCCAGGTGAAACCTCCTCTCAGCCTGGGAAACTCAGATGTTTATCTGTAGGATCTGGAGGATAAGTGGTGGGGAGGAGTTGGGGATATTACCCCGTCCCCTCCTGTACTTGACCACAGCTCCTTCAGTGTCTGAAAGTTTCCACTGATGATTAGAGCAGTTTCTTCTCGACAAGGGAAAGCAATCATAGGGTAATCATATAGATCCGAGTTCATTTTCGTAGCCATACCGCTGACACAAATGTACGTATTTCAATAGCATGCGTGGCAGACAAATTCCCAATTCGCTTTTCTCGCATTTCATGACAAGCTGATGATTAATTCAAACTGTGCCTCACTTTTGCACAGTTCCTTTTACTTTTTAATAATCCTTGTCCAGTACATGTTGTCCTAGACTGAAGGAGATTTCATTTGTAACTTCTTTTGGCACAGGAAACTTTTTTTTTCTTTCTTTTTTTCAATGTACCAGTAGCTGCAGTGGTACACAGATTTTTCTCAGAGGTGCACTCTGCTAGGTGCTTCAGGTCTGTGTGTGGTGGGGCCACCACAACATATGGGGATTGTTAATGGGAGCTGGTTCAGGGCTGCTTCGCATCCTTTGCCTTTGGCAGTTTCCTTTATTGTAAACTCTCTCACTCACACACACTAACATGTGGTCTCACATATTGACAAACAGACTTCGGAGGACACAGCCTCCCACTCTTGCAAACACATTGGCAGCAGAACACACGAAGTGTAGTTTTGTGCTGCCAGTCACAGAGTGTCCTTTGTGGTTTCTACACAGAGACCCTTTCTATACATCTATTGATTGTGTAAACACAGGCCATAGTAATTGTTTTCCTTGTTTCTCCTCCAGCTTTATCCATATGATGATAATCAGGGTGTTTATTCTCTTTACCTTTAGTAAAGTAATAGTAACATATGGCAGCTCAAAGGACCTCAATGCCTTTTCCAGATATTAAAGCTGGGTAAGCACCATCCATTGTTTTCCTTTGGGACTGTCAAAGTGTTATCTTATCTTCCTGGTTTGATAAGTAGAGGCATGGCCTATTGTGCTCCTCCAAAACAGATACGTAGCCTTGTTTGAAGGCTCAATGAGCTCTCGGTGAGTACTAAACAATGCAATTTGCTCCCAGTCTCTTTAAATGAATCACTATTTACATACATTGGTGACTTTTAGCTGAATGATGGCGTAAATGTTCTGTAACAGAACTTTTTTTAATGAACTGAAATGATGTGTGAGACTTAATATGGCCTGCTCTAAGTGATGATATGCTCGCTATCACATCTTAATCTCTGACCTTCTTATAAGCAGTTTGTTTTCTTAATAGCCTCAGTGAATCCCCCTAATGTCCTGCAAGGCTTTTCTGGAGAAGGAGTGCACTCATGAGTCATGACCCAACATTAACCTGTGATGAAAAACTCTGAGCTCTGTATGAGATCTTGTCTTCCTCTTGACTCCCTCCCGGGGGATATTGCCTCCTCAGAGAGTCAAATGCAAACGGATGCCTATTGACAGAGGACAGACCACAGTGTAAATACAGCCCACAATGCACTTCTGGAAATCTCGCGGCTTATTAAAACTGTGTAAACACCATAAAGAAGTTTAAAAACAAAAGCATGGGGGAAGGGAGGGAAGAATGAAAACCTGCGGGAAGACAACACAAATGTATTGACTGTGACTACATGGCTAATTTACTTTTGTGAGTGTGCTTTAGTGTGGGTGCACTAAGCTGGAAGGTGTTTCTAAAATATACACAGTTCTCCCTTCAATTATTTACTTTGAAAATGGGATTTTCCTATCAGTCTAGATATAACAAACTTAGCCGATCCCACTGTTGTTTTTATTCTAAACCCTGATCCCTGAGCTTTTCTCACTTTATGTCTCCCTTCAGGAACTGGTGTCCTCACACGGTCACAAAGACAGTGACGTGCCAGGTGCAGAATGGGACACTTCTCCAGCGGGTCTACCAGAGCTGCCGCTGGCCGCAGGGATGCACAGGAGGCAGGTGAGGAAGTGAAGGGACTAGGAATGCTGCTACTGTACCATTTAGATGTAATCCCTGTAAAAAGGAAAATACTTTTATAGTCAGTTTTCTCATTGATGTGCTAAATCACTCTTTCCTTTTTTAATTGTTTTTGCTTCACTATATGTCACTGCAATTTATGCCATATGCAAGCCATGGTTGTTTAGACCATATTTCCACGCAAGTCAGAAAAACAATCCAGGTCAGCCTTCGGCAGCTGAGTGTGTGTATGTGATTACCTTAGAGTTTGTGTGTGTTTTTCAGCTACAAGACCGTGGTCAGACCTTCCTATAAAGTGGTGTACCGCACGGTGACCTCTCTGGAGTGGAAATGCTGTCCTGGATTCAGTGGCGCTGCCTGTGAAGAAGGTACGTTGAAAGAAAAAGATAATGGATTCACAGACATGTCCACACAGCTGAGAGAAACAACACGTTAGGGCCTTTGGTGGGGCCCAACTTTGCAAGCTGGGACTAAGAAATGGTTTGGAGAAACAAGTTTGACTTCTGACACTTCTTTCCATCACCTGTCGCGCTGCTTCCTGTTTTGTCATTATTTAAAGCTTATTCATTTACCACCATCTGCATCCCTCTGGTCTGCGTTGCTGTCTTATAGCCTGCAGGTGTGCCTTCCAATACACGTGTACAAGTAATACTTATAAACAGGAGTGATTTCCATTAGGCTTACATAAGGCTGCTTCTGTCTTCAAAATGAAGTTAAGAAATAAGATCCCTCAGCCTCCTCAGGGTGAGTCAGATACCTCCACTTTATTAATCAGTTTTAATGTGTCCATTCGAAGAGTCCTTGTACCACGTAAGGCTCGATTCTTTTGTGTGGTTTTGAGTTTTATGGTCCAGCTGGAACCAAGTCCTCGTTCCCTTAAAGTGGCATGCTAGCGCTGCTGTTTTCATTTTTCAACTAACAGTAGCTGCCCACCACACACAGACACACACACACACACACACACACCAGTGTATAATGACTTCCCCTGGCACTGGCCCCCGTCTCTCAGCAGTCTGGGGAGAAGGGTGGAGCGTCTGTTTATACCGGGACCCAGGACTTGACTGGGTGTAACATGAATCACTGGGCTTTGTGACACAAAGGACAATAAATATTTACAGTAGTTAAAGTGGTCACTTTTTTGTGGCGCTGAAAGAGGAGGCTGTTTTTCTCTTCTACGCTCCGTCCTCCCAGGTGAGCTAAGAACGACTCGCAAGCAACCCTCCCTTCAACTGGAGAAATCTCTCCAGCTTTCCTACTTGTTTACACACGATGGCACACATCAAAGCCGCCTGCATGGCTATTGTGCTTGTTTTAGACTTTCCCCACTCTCAAAGTCAGGGAAACGCATTCACAGCCAGACAAACCCAACTTTACTTAACAAAAGCGGAGGCACACACAGTCAAACAGGGAGGAAATTATCCAATTAAGTTGTTGCTGGAGGAGATTCCCCTCCGGTTGTCATGGCAGTAGGGGGCTGTCGAGCCAACAGGGATGCTGGGATTAGCCACTTATCTGAGCGTCGTTCCGGGTGGCTCAGATCACAGGCGTCGCTGAGTGGAAGTGACAGGTCCCATTCACAGGGCCTTTACTCTCCGGCACCATGGATGCGATCCAGGGCCACCGGTGCTTTGTTCTGCTCCTGCCGCGTGAGCAGAACCTCTTGCCAGCGCAGAACCTGATACCCCACTGCTGTCTGCCTCATTTGCCGCTTTAAGGAGAAATAAAAGCTTGCCACACGGGCGGGCGAAGCTGGAAACCGGATTGCGCTTAAATCTGTTGCTATAGGGTTGCCAAGTGAGGTTAAAGCTGCATTCGTAGTTCAGTGGGTGCAGGTTTCAAATCCAGGATCTTAATACCTGTGTGTGGCTCCATCTGCAAAATCTCCACACATTGTGGATTTCCAGACGGCTGTGAGCACATGTTTGACCTTGAGTATACGGCTGAATTAAAAATGCTCTGTCGATGAAGCACATCTGTTGTAGAAAAGAGCAAACAGCTATATCATCCTACTGCGCTTTTTGAAATCTACTGTCCAGGTCAGACATTAATAACATATTTCTTTTGATCTCAAAAACCTCATAAATAGCTAATACCAGATACATTCATCTTTAAAGAGCTATTTTGGAGTTCCAGTATTAAGTCATATACCTTTGCTCCCCCCGTCCCCTTTCCTCGGCTTGTCTGCTGTTCACAGACTGTGGAAAATGTTTATGATCCGCTCTTTTACTGATGCTGCCACTGCCCCCTCGCCAGGCCACCCTAAAAGCCCCTGGCCATGCCTGACTCCCAAGGCCGGACTGCATTGCAGCAGATCTCAACAATATTCTTGCCAGCGGGACTCCGGGCTTGTGTTGCTTTAAGGTGGAAAAAAAAAAAAAAAGGGAGTTTGATTTTGAATGGAGATGAGAGGGTTGTTTGCTCTCATGCACCTCTTTTCTCACCTTTCAGTCTGTCAGTCGATCTGATCAGTCAACATCTGAATCAAGTTTGTGTTTCTGTTCAGATTTTGGATTAACCAAAGTGGAGATATAAATGAGAGAGCGATATGGGAAGAGATCACACCATGCTGTCATCCAGTCACACTCAGGCATTTAAGAACTTTTGGCCTATCACGTTCAAACCGAGGGCTCCGAAAGCAAAACATTACATCAGACCCAGTCTGATAAACAAACTTACTCCATCATGCGAGTAAGATAACACTGCATCAGACGAGCACCTTTCACATTTACTCTCTTTTTCGCACTTCCTGAACCCTAACTCAGGACTTGGCTGGAATTCCAGGACAATGGTGTAATTACTGGGTCCTAATTGTTTTCTATGAGGTTTGGGAGAGATTGTCTTACTTCTGGACTGGGAACACAATGGTCTTTATCTCTGATTGAGCCTGAGAAAAAAAGGCTAAGTATTTGCAGATGGAGGCACTTTCATAGCCTGCCAGAAACAGGGATTTAATGTATGCCTGGTTGGCTTTGGCATTCTGAGTAAGTAAACGCTTGTTTTCAGATGGGATATCCCACCTTATACTACATCAAACACAAATCTCAAAATTATACCTCATTTAGACGCAATTTTATGATATGAGAATATCAAATGTAAAACATAAAAACAGCATTATTAGATTATTAGAGCTGGCCCTCAACGACTGTCCCATACGGCTGTTTCAGCATCAACATACAGTGCAGCAATGACATTTTGATTGCACACTCAGCACTCGTGAAAATCTGTGCTATTCATAGACATTTTGGACTTTCGTCCCTCGTCTAGTTTTGATGGAGTCTTAAAAGTGTGAAGATGACACTGAGAGACAGCAGCTGACAACTCTGCCCTGATTTGATTTATAGAGGGAAACACTTAAGACAAAGCAGCTTATCGCAGGAGGGGGCCGCTGTGCAATGAAACATATGGGGGAACGTAGACTTGAATTAGCATGGCTGTCAAAACTCTGCCGCGGGGGTCCCCATCAAGCCGTATCTCGCAGCCAAGTGGAGGCTGCGGTTTTTGGGTTGCAATTACGGTAGGGCTGGGAGGCAGAGGCACGCTGTCTGTAATAAGCCGCAGAAATGTAATCTGTGTTTTCACAGCTCAGCGCAGCTTATCACAGGCCTACACGCTGAACCCCGCGCTTTAAACTTCAGTCGGCTACAGCTTGCCATTAGCAAAAGAGGAGTGGGAGTGCGTGGACGTCGGTATATGTCTCTGTCTGTCTGCCAGGATGAAAGTGTGGGTGGCAGGGCGAGGTGTTGAGGATTTGTACAGTGAGGGATGCAGCTGTTCGGTGTGATTAGCTGCTTTAATGGCAGCAGGCTTTAGTAGCTGTGAGTGCAGACACCCCAGCCTGAGGTCAAAGGGGAGGGAAGCTGAACAAGAGCAGGTGACCTCCACTCCCACTCCTCTTAGACCACACAGCGCAGCATTATCATGGTCGTTACACTGACAAACATACAGTAGATATCACCTTTGTAATCAACCTTCCTCTTTTTTTTCCTATTCACATTCCTGGATTTCCTTATGTCTCCACTTGCAAGTATTAAATACTGCATGTACAGTAAGTCTGTCTTCCTCCAGTTCATTCAGAAAAAATGAGTCTAACTTGGTGTCAGATTTGCTAGATGAGTTTACTCACACACACAGTATTTATGCCGCCATGAAACCACAAAGACATGTAAATCACATTCATACAGGGAGGAAGGCTGCAGCCAGTGTGGAGAAAAGGCCACAGCAGCTGATATTCATGGTTATGTAAATGCCTTGCACAGCACAAGTGCTGATCCCAAATTGGAAGCAGCTGAAGTTGAGGCAAACTGGGCTGAGGGCCCCAGATGAGATTAGACATGGGAGCGTCCAGCCCTTTCAGCCCACGCTCCTCTACTCAGGGGATTTGTCATAATAGTCATTAATTAACAAACAACACCACTGAAAATACCGACCAGCCAATCCAAAATTAACCAAACCAAACACTATAGGGAAGTTTTTGTTTTATATCCTTCTCCTGTCTGCCTTTCTTTCATTACTGTCTTCTTCTTACGTAAGTGTGTGCTGGTATGTGAATCGGGTTTATGCAAAATCCCCAAATTATACTTCATAGAGGGGTTCAGGTATTCATACTGGAATCTATACTAACAATTATGATATTATTATTATTATCACATTTTGAAATGTTCCATGCAAACCACATACAGAGCACCCGCTGCACAACTAAAACGAAGCATGTGGAAAAAAAATTATAATTTAATCTCCCTGCACCTTTTATGTTTTATGGTCATCTATAATATTAGGGGGCAAAGCACAAAGACAGACACTGAAATAATACAATATAATTTCTAGTACAGTGAGGTTCGTTTAACATTTGCAGGAGATATGATTGTTAAATGTAATTATTATCATAAAATCATTTTTATTTATGTAATATCTTGTCTATACGTAAAGAACAACATTTGTTTTAAAGCTTTACGCTCCATTTGTTGACCTGCATCTTCTGCTGTTGAGTCTGATCTTAAATCTCAAATAAGTGAACTTCAAGAAATACAGATGCACTGTTCTTTCACTGAATCTTTTTTTTAATGTTTCATACAAGCTTAGCCTTGAATCTGAGTTAAGTTTTATGTATCTGGCTCCTGAACTGGAAATGCCTCTTCTGCTTACTGATTTATTTATTATTTCCCAAGAATTCCCTTGGGAGTGCATTGAAAACTATTTTTCCTGCAGTCAAAAAGGAATAAAGTGGGCAGCCGTCAGCAAAACAACTTTAAGGGATGAAAATAGGCACACACACACACACACACACACACACACACACACACACACACACACACACACACACACACACACACACACACACACACACACACACAGGCCATGGCAGCTGGAGTATCCTCCTGCCCCTAATAAGGCAGAGGCATTTACCTTCACCGAGTAGTTTGAGTGGGCTGGTGTGCCGACTGAGTGACCCGCAAACAGGCAGGCTTTTTACAACCTGACAGGTCACGCAATCAGGAGCAGAGAGAAGATAGACACTTGTTTCTGGGCCAAGATAAGGACAAGAGAAATGGTAACAGAGCTTTTTTCATGTAGAAAGATAAACCGTTTAAATCCTGAACTTTTTAAATCCCTCTCCCTAGCAGAAGTGTGGCCTTCTTTTCTCTCATCTCTGATCCAGTCAGCGACTGAAGTCATTAAAGCTGTATTAACCCGTCTGACCTCTCCGACCTTCACCATCTCTCAGCTCACAGGTATAGAGCGCCATGATGTAGGTACTGTGTAACACAGCGCCTCTGTCTTTAGGTAGGTTCAGAGAAGGTAATGAAGCATATTTGGCATTTTGACGTCAGTGCTGAGACAATAACAGCATTCACAGAGCTCAGGGTTCTGTTGGTTTCATCCAGCTGTCATGAGTTCAATGGATCCAATAAACTTATTGCAAATCTCCATCTCAACCAATTTGTCAGAATTCTAGTCACCGAGTATCCACCTTTATTCCCCCTTTTTTTTGTCTTATTCTTCCCTCCTTTTTTTTAGCTTCATAAAACTTTACAGTGTCCTATTTTTGACTTTCTCACCCCTTAACATCGTGTTGCATTTACCAATAATTCTCATTATTTTAACATGATAATTATATATATATAATATACGTATAATACATGTAATATATGGATAATATATATTTTTTTCATTAACAAGTAATTGACTCAATAAGTAAATAAAAATCGGATTATTTCTACACTGTAACAGTTACAGTCATAAAGGATTATTTCTATTGTGTTCACCCACTCAAGATGAAACATCTTACAATATATGGAGGGGTTTTTTCCTCAATATAAATAAGTCCACAAGGCAGAGAAAAAACATTTTATCAAAGCCACTTTGTGTGCTCTGTTGTGATTGATTTTAGGCTTGATGTAAGATTAGTCCATAAATCATTTGGTGAATGAAATGTCAGAAAATAGTGAGAAATAAATGCTTCAGGTGAAGAATTCACATTCAAAACCCAAAGGCTTGGTTGTTGTTTTTTTTAACAAATAAAAACAGCAAATCATCACACTGGGAAGCTGAAGCCAGCAAATATGAACCATAAATCAGTCATTAGTAGTTGTCAAAGTAGAGCTTAAATCCACAGCAACAAAATTTCCGTCTTTCATTCTCATGCTCCCCTTTTTCTATCATTTATGTGAATTCTTGTAAAATCCAGTATGTCTCCTCCTTTAACAGCTGTCTCGTCCCCATTTCTACTTTTCTGCACCACAAAAACATAAAAATACAACGAAAACAGTTGCCTTCAGATTCGACACTTTCATTTTACATTGTGCCAGTCTGTGGTTTAGATGTACACTCCCAGTAGTCCTGATGATATAGCTGCTCATTTGTCACTGTTATGAGTTCATAAACATATACAACACCACATAAGAGGGGCTCAAGAACTGTGGCTCCGTGGGTGGGGATTTCATGAAGCCGACCTTCAAACCTCCTCCACTCCCATGTACACTAAACCACAAACAGACCACCACATCACAGAGATCTTGCTGTGGTGTACTGTGGTGACATCATTTATGGCCTCTCGTATCACAGACCTCCCAAACATCCCCCCCTCAGGTTCAGTCTGAGTTTCCCAGACATTAAAACCTGCACTCTTGGATAAGGTGTAGAATTAAAAAGTCGTTGCCCCTGCCTGTCTTTGAGCTCTACTTTTGAGCTGGTCTTTGCATATATTTCCATTTGCTCATGGGGTTGATAGGGCGCTCAGCGGGGATGAGGGGAGTGGTGCTGATGGTTGTGATTAGTTCTGGACTGAAGACGAGAGTGGAGAGGAGTTTTGGATGAACTGGATCAGCAGTCGGTCTAATTAGAGACATGCCTGGTTGGCTTTCGGAGCTCAAACCTGACAGAGGAGCAGGCATCCCCCTCAAGGAGCCAATCGCCTTGACCAAAAAGCAATGACCTCACTTGATTGTCTAGGAGAAAAAAGAATAGAGGATCATAAAACTCGCCTCTAGTGTAAAACATATTCATAACAGTTACAGACAGGAAGACAGCTGTGAGAAATCTACATCTATGGAAATGTAATTGCCGTGTGTTTGCACCATGGCGTTTAGGCAGGACAGTGTTACCAAAAACCCAAATTGTGCAAAGACAATAGTTATCATAATCCATGGCAAACTCTTGTACATTGAAATCCAGACTGTGGGACCGAGGTTGTGGTGTACTATGCATAAATCTGTGCCATCTGGCTGTGCCATGGTTCACAGTACAGTGCTTACTACCTGCATTAAGTAGATTCACTGGGCTCCAACTACACTCTATTATGCAGGCTGCAAGAAATGCGATCTCGCAAGATCTGAGCAGAAATATGTTCTGATACTTTAATTTATTGCAAAAGATCGGGGTCAGTTTTCTGCAATAAATTTCTGACAGAGCCACCATGCAATGAATACTCAGTCATCCAATCATCACACGGCTGGTAACGCTGAAGCAGGAGATCTTGTAGATGACTCATAGTGTTTTGTAAAGCTTGTTGAATTCTTTTTGTTTATCAAAACATGACATTATAAATACATCTACTTTGCCACAAATGTTATGCTTCACAGAAAGTGTGTGTATTTCAGAGTGCTGTTTGTCTAGCAGACTGGCACTAATAGAGCATGTAAGGCATGCATCATTTAGGAAGGGGCTCATCTTTGCCGTCCTGCGTCATCTGGGGTCATGTCTCATGGGCTCCTCTTTATACACACTCAGACACACACACACACATGCAAACAACCCAGCAAGGACGTATCTCAACACTTCCTTTTACCATCTCTCCGTTCACGTGGAAATGCGTATCTTGAGATAGCGTCGTCATGGGGCGCAGACTAATGTGCGAGAAGTGCGGCATGCTCCAGTGGTTCCAGGTCCGGGTCTCTGTGGCTGGTTGTGGCAGCGCCGCCGGTGTGACTGTCTGCAGAGCCGGTTGGTTGGTGGGGCTCGGAGCCAGAGAGGCCCAGTGAGGTGAGCTCATTAACAACAGGACGTACCCCTGAACCTCTAAACCCAGGCCTGCATTCCGTCCGCTCCAGTGCCCCCTGGGACTCATCCAGGGGGGCTTTAACAGCCCCGGTGTTTTGGTTGGACCCTGGCCACAGCCAGAGCTGAGCTGTGCATGACGCCTGCAAACCCCCCACCCCTTCTCCCCACCACCACCATCCCTCCTCCCACCACCCCATCGCCGCCTCAATCATGACCACAAACGCAGTCCGGAGAGAGTGTTTGTGTGTTCCCGCTTCCTCAGGTGTTTATGGTTCTCTCAGTCGTTCACGCTGAGCTCACAGCGAGGGCCTGGCAGCAAACAAACACGCACACGCTCTCACACATGCACACATGTTTAAGGCACCAAAGACACCTGCTCTCACAAGCACGGACACATATATTAAGCAAAATAGCAAAATAAACGTACGCTCTCCTCACACACAGCCAAGCAAAGAAGCAGTGAGATGAACTTGCTGAGTTGCTGTAATCAGTGAACTTGATATAGGTTGCAGACATATGCTCGGTGTCTCTCTGTGTTCCCTTGCACATACATACCGTATATCAGTTGCATGTGTGCTTTATGACGGACGGGCTGACAGGGCAGTAAATCACTGCTACTGTGCCAGAGTAAGAACTCTATCTGCACTGTCTGCTGCGATCGTTGACTGTGGACTGAGGGACGGAGGATTATGTCATGGTCCGTTTATTTCTGTTGGCCGCCGTCCATTTTGTCCTCCTAAAGGGCTCTGTCTCACCTGATGGGGACCACATGTGGCCCCATGAGGCCATGTCTGGTCAGTTTTGTGAAGACACCAGGGCTCACAGCCTCATTGAACAATCATCAAATCACTCAAAATAACCAGACTGCACTTGAATTGCAACAATATTTTCCGTGTTAATGTGCATTTGCATATTATTAGGTCATATTGTACTTTAACTGTATTTCCCAATGTAGCTGTTTTTGGTGTAATAGGAGGATATGATTTTGACTTTCATCATGCTCTCTGCTGTGTTAAGAATATTTTAAGTAAGAATAACCAAAGATTCCCAGATTCACCCTCTCAGTTCGTGAGGATCTGCTCTTTTTCTCTGCTTTAATACGGCTTTTGCAAAATTACTTGGAGTTTGGTAGTTTAATTTGATCCAAAATAAATGACATAACATTCTCATATTACACATCCCAGAACTAAAGAAGGAAAAGTATATGTTTGTTCTCATTTTTCTCATTTGTATATATTGAATGAAAGAATTTAAATCAATATCTATCTGAAATTAGGTAAAGGCTGTTGCTGATATTTTAGAAACCACAATGGTACTGAACCACATGCCTGCACACAAATTGGCCTCTCTAAGCCTTTTGAAAATGGTTACCCTCTTTGGTCATCCCCCATCATTACATCCTATTTACAAAAGACCAAAAGGATTATACTCAGTTAATGCGTTTTATATGAACTCTTCACTTTGCCTGTGTAAACTGAGCTACTCGAGTAAACAGAGCCCTATTGAAGCAGAGTTACTAAATCTGTGGCCAGATGGGTTCTCGACCCGAGACAAAGTGGAGAATTACAGTTTGTCCTGAAAGTCCGAGCTCAGCTCTCGCTCTCGCCCTCTGGCCTTGTTCAGAGAGGGGAGGGGGGTTATATTCCCTCTTGTATAGATGAAGAAAGAGATGAGTGTGTAAAACGAGAATGGCTGTACTAATGAAAGGGTGGCACGGCTCCAGTGGGACACGTTTCCCAAAGTGCCGCCCAGTAGAAAAAGCAACAGGAGGGAGAATGGAAAAGAGGATGTGTTTTTCTCTGTCTCTTGTTGTGACAAGCTGACACATGCAAAGAAATGAGATGGCACTGTTGTTTTAAGATAGACCAGGAAAGAATATTAACAGGGGCATGAAGAGAGGGGGAAATTGAGGGGTTTTCTTAACTGGAAAGGTCTGTTCATGTTACTGTTAAAATGGCAAAGAACAGACTGAAGCAATAACCACGATGAGCATCATTCATACTTTCTCTGAGCCACAACCACAATCTCCTTTGAGGTCATTTATCTTTTCATAATGTAACTGAACTATAGGAGTAAAATTAGATTTGAGGCACCCTTGTTTTTGTCTTCTCCGGCTGACGCTCTCACAGTCCATGCACCGCTACCCCCCGGGTGCGGGCGGGTAGCCATAGGGACGCCAAAGGGGTGACAGGGCAGAGAACTGAGGGGTGCAGGGTTTGAGCTTTGCCGCAGAATAATGGCAGGCATTGTTCCTAAGTGCCAACGCCGTATCAAGACTATCATAGGAAATTTCTTGACATACTCTCTCGGCGTCTGTCTAAAATTTCAGAGCTGCATGTTGTGAGCCTGTCATGCTCAGGCAGTACAATGTGTCCCTTTTAGCGCCTGAGTATCAGTAAATCAGAAGAACGATTAAAGCCAAAGAGTGCTCTGAAGAAGGGCCTCAACACTCAGGAAGATGATTAACTGAGATATCCAGGGAAAACCAAGTGCAATTCATATTACCTCCTTTTTTTTTTCTTCTTCGGTGTTGTGATGTAACTGTCCTTTGTTCCCCTGTTTTCTCTTCATCTGCTGTGTGAGACTGAACGCCGGGCCAACACGGATACCTGCCAGAGTCTCCAGAGGTCATTATGAATGACAATGAAATCTCAGCCTGGGATACTTTTGCTGTAGATTTGTAATTGTGATGGAGGCCTCACACACTCCTTGATCCGCATAGGGACAGGAGAGGGCATGCTGGGAGATGAATTACAAACACTGCTCAGGATCATTCATCCATCAGAGCAGCTCTTCTCGCCAAGCTGGAATTCCTTTCCCCTGGCTGCACCTGACAGTGCAGAAACCTTAGCCCGAGCTACTGCCAGTTCACTTTTTGTTCCAAAAGTGCAGCTGGAGCTTTTCAGGAGGTTCTTAGTAAAAAAACCAAGGCAGCTTCTGTCTGCAGCAAGCAGCCGCCCTCCTCTTTGGAGGAGATTGATCTGAAAGGCCATGCAGCAGACGGGTGGAGCGTGGATGGATATCATCAGCAGTTTGACTCCACTTGCTGAATTGAATTGTTGATAAAGAATGTAGATGTTGAAAAGGAGTGACATAATGTGATACAGTTCACTATGCAAAGTGTGTACAAAAAAAGGCGGGTTTATTCACCCTAGAATTAGAGCTGGGCAACATGGCATATAATGTTTTTTCATATAGTAAGGTTACATTTCAATATCCAACTGGTATCTTGATTCCTTTCAAACCCCCCTCTAAATAAATGCTCAATTTATTGTTCTGTCAGTCTCAAGATTTAAAAAACAAAAGCATCTGAAAGGAACAAAAGTGTTTTGAACAAGAAAGTCTGACATAGAAATTTCAAAACAGCATACATTTTTGTGTTTTGTGACAACAGGTCATTAGTGTGTGTGCACCACAGATGCAGAGGTCCAGAGTCATTTGCCTCCGGCCTGGTTGTGTTGGTGTTTTATGTGATGTGACTGGAGATGTGGACATTCCTCATTTTGTAGTGGGCAACGTTTCAGATGGTTGATAAAATTTGTGGCACTGTTGTTCTCTTTTTGTGGGAATGATTTTGCTGCATATTTTGCAGATAACCATTGTTCTGTTTCCTTTTGGAATGAATTTTGTTCCAATTTACAATTGAACAAGCCACAATATATGGAGCTATTCGTCCACCCCGACAAAGGATCTTCAGCCACCACAGAGTGATCCTTAACATCCTTACTCACAAAATCTAAACCTCACTCAACCCATTTGAGTTGAGCGAAGTTGTGGAGCACAATGTTTATATTTGTCTCTCTCTTTTTGCAGAATGTACATGTACAGCACAAGACTAGTATGAGAGGCAGAGACAACGAAAGGGCTGCATTGTAGTTGTTTGACACTTAATGCTCAAAATTTGATGCTAGTACACTGCTGTGGTGACGTGGCTGGTGCAGTTGTTTTTCTAACAGTGGCCCCTGAAACCCTGAAACAAGGACGGTCACATTAGTTTTGCTGGTTCATCACTGAAAAACTTAAATACAGACATGACTACACATGTTTGCCACTCTGGATGATATGATATTCGGACGTCATTGCTCCCACAGAATTCGTCATTGGTGTACTATTGGTGGACTGACCCTTTAGGACTGTCTCGTCCTGTTTGTCCGAATGCATACTGTGTTAAATGTTTGTTTACTTATATGCTTATTCTCTGTAAGGAACAAATAAATTACAGATGTAGTTTGGCATTATAACACCACAAAGACTTGTAGGGTCAGGATAGATGGATGTGTGTGTGTGACTTTTGACTGGACATTTTTGTTCATGTTTAATTTTCATCTGATCTTCCGTAATAATTCCCATCGGCTTTACTGAACATTATCGTATAGTTTGCGTTCTCATGTTGACCACAGTGGTGACAGAGCAGTCATTTGTGACTGCTTTGGAGACACAAAGAAACATTGTTGTCCTGCCATCATCCTGTCATCAGGTGGGGAAATGTTCCAATTGGCTGTAGTAGAAAGCAATGACAAACAACAGACTGCGTTGTTTAGTTTAGGAAACGTGTTGGACCCAGTCACAGCCTTTGCCTAAACACCACCTGTCTCACCAGCTCCTTTTATTGTCTGTATTATTGTCTGCCAAAACGACACAGAGGTTTCGTGTGCACAAGTCAACCCGTGCACCGATAGAGGGATCATCAGTGAGTCTTATGAAACCAGGCCTTTGGCTGTATCTCATATGAATTATGATAACACACAGCACTCCCTGGGTTTTTACCCTCATCGCTTCACAGGAATAGGGAGGAGGACTTGAGTGCTTAAACAGTATAAAATTACTTTGGTTTTCCATTTGTGTTGAGTCTTATCGTCTCACCGCCGAGTGATGTCATGTGTAATTCTGAAGCTTTCATAAAGCTTTAAACTGGAATACTTTTTTTAATAGTGGTCTGGTGTGTAGTTTTATGTAGATGGGTGTATAATGAGTTTTAAAGGTTGATCTGCCCTAAATTGTCACTTGCAATTTTTACAGTTTTCATAAGTAGTTTAACAGTCTGCAGATAAAACAGTTGCCTAAGTCAGCACAGTCAGCTTTCATTTCTTGTGTGTATGGTGAAACTTAATCTCTCAGTAGTGACTTTTATGAATCAATTAAAACACAATGAACAGAGGCTGAGTAAGAGGATTAAGAGCTCGTAAGAGATGCTGTTGATGGTCGACGTCCTTAATAGTCTGCTGCTCTGTTCTTTAACCTCTGTTTTCTACTGTGAGAGTATAGGAGATGGAGAGGGAGCACTTGTTTTGCTCCCACACACTCTTTCCATATCTTCAAGTGCCACAGTTTGATATACTGTACTTCAGACGTTTTTGGGCTTGAAGTCAGACAGTGGGACACATCCATCCATTTTTACTGCAGCACCAAATGTCTGGAGAGATCAGGTCAATCTCAGCCAAGACCTCCAAGTCGGTTCCAGAGCACAGCTCTCACTGCCAGATATCAGCGATGATGAGGGGAGGATAGAGAGGATACACACATCATGTTTGGACTACACACATACACATACATGTACACTCTGCACAGACAGACACTACTAACATACACACACATGGGAGACATATTTAGTCGAGACAGGGCCAGATGTTTCATGTCAGTGTGTATGTGTCAGAGGCAGAGCGCTCTGCTTGCTCTGATGGAGGAGTGTTAATCTCCGGAGCTCCGAGCTCGGCACATGGCCACGGCTGCTCTGATCGGCACGGCTCTGATAAACGACACCACGCTGACCATGGGGGGTCTGGTCTGGACTGTATGGGATTTATAACTGAAGAGCCATAAAAGTCCGTGCGCTATAAGTCTTTGATAGACCTGGTGTGGCTTGTCCCTTGTGAGTCACTATGTGAAAATTTACAACAAAACTTTGTCTCCACCGTCTCTGCAGTCCAAACCGCTCATCTCTGAGTCACTTTGTATAATTACTGAAATAACACACTGTGATGTTTTATGTAATTTCAAAGCCAAACAGTGTAATTCTACAGAATATAACTCATAGCTCAAAATTAATTATTTTATTCAGCCTAGTTCAGTCATTCATTCCGTTAACATCCAATCTTACTTTTAGTCCACACACTTATCGATTGTTCAAAGTGTAAACAAGTCAAGAAAAACATTCTCAGACATATGGTTTTCAGGTTGAGTTTTTGATTTTTGGTTGGACAAAACAACCATTTGGAATATTGTTAAGGTAATCACCGATATTTCAAAATGTGGTTTCATACTTTCCTGCATTTGACTATTTATTCTTAAGAAAAATGCCCAGAATTTACTGCCTTAAGGTATGGCTAAAGAACAGTGTTAGTAAAGTGTTTAATGTGATCCTCTTGAAGTTTTTTCCTTTCCTCAGTCTGTGAGAAAGTACACACAGTGTGGGTGTGAGGGAGTGCAGCGAAGTCAGTTGTTGAAAAACTTTGTCAAAGCCAGGAGGAGTTTGAAGGGGAGTCTGAGTTGCTTTGTTATGCGGTGCTGAGATAAGAGCCGCGTCCACCACGTCAGCCCCTGCTGGAGCCCAGCAGGGTCAGTCGACCCCTGTCGACCTGAAAGTGTGATCACACAGCCTGTTTTATTGGCCGACAGCAGCAACATGATTGATGGCTAGGCATTGTTCGCGTCTCGTTTGGCCTGCTGTTTCTCTCTGCTGTAAAGGCAGTGATGGTTCCACGTTTTGATCTGTGCTTCCTCTGATCCTGTAATCTGCTTCCACTCCCCTGCATGGGAGCCTCTCCTCTATGTGTCTGCTTTCATCCTCCTGTGCGTGTATTCACACACTCAGCTCTGTCTGTGGGCATGTTGTGTTGAAGTACTTTTCAGAGATAAGACCCTCATTCTAGTGTGATAGGGTAGAGGATGTAGAGAATGAAAACACTGTGAATAGAAGCATCAATTCTTCCTCCCCTGCCCTCGCTTCCACTTTTTCATTTGTCCCAGCAGTTTTCTTATTTTGCTCTTGAAGTAATGTTGCAGAGGCAGCAAATCGCAGCGCACTTGCAAACTGTGAGGGAGTTTGTGTGTCTTAAGGCCGGGAATGACAGGGAGTGAATGTCACATGAACACTGGAGCACTCCATCACCCAGCAGCATCTCTGTCTTGGCAAACTGAGACAGGGAGAGAAAGAGGTGGATATAAAATACCATTGAAGGATGAATAGTACATCACCATGAGCTTTCCTAGACTGACTTGTCCACTGGTGAGTTACAGCCAAAAAGCAAGCAAAAACCCAAATCCCCACATCTGCTCTACAACTTGAAGCACTCATTGTACAGTTAATAAATCTGCCTTTGAAGCTTAAATACCCTCAAGTAAAACTGTTAATTTTAATGGTTCATTTAATTTCTCTCCCTAACAAATGTTTAGATTGTCCATCACCGTCCGTTGCCGTTCTAATGTCACAGTAGAGAAATGATTTTACTTATTTATTTTATGTATTGTTACACAGTATATGACAATTCACTTCATATTGAACCTTTAAACCAATTAAATATCAATGAAATGTGTTTGTATTTGGAAAAGATTGTTAATATTATTTAGATTTGGATTTATAGACATAATTCACACAGCTCCAGTAAAACTTTAATTATATCAAGCATATCAACTGTTTTGCTTTTGTTTCTTACTATGCCATACTTTTAATGAAAAGAGTGCCTCATATATATTCAGTCATTCATATTTATTGAACTTTAACTTTAACTTTAACTTTTTAATTCCTTCTTGCATGCCCATCCAATCTTAATGTTCTGTGTAATGTGCTGTAAATTGTAACATGTGTTGCTCTCACATTGAAGTTGTTTCCTGTTGCTGGAGGTTTGATCTCATCAGACTGTTTACTGTCTCCATAAGCACTCTTCTCTTCTCTTCTCTTCTCTTCTCTTCTCTTCTCTTCTCTTCTCTTCTCTTCTCTTCTCTTCTCTTCTCTTCTCTTCTCTTCTCTTCTCTTCTCTTCCCAAACTCTCAAGGACTCTTCACTGCACACTGAGCCATCGTAAACTAGCCACTCTCCCTTGTGTCTGTCCTACGCTGAACTCCGGATGCTCCTCTTTAGCTTATCATCCCTTTGTTGAATACACAGAGCATGCATACTTATCTCCAATAGTGCAAAACACAAACAACCCATAGCCCCTGTGTGCATGAGGGCACACTTTATTACAGCCTGTCAGAGGAAGCAGACACGAGACAGAACCAAATGCTGGAGTAACACTACCCAGACCTGAGGGGTCCTCCCTGCCTGGGTTTGGGTGTGTGTGCGTGGGTGCTGGCGTTACTCCAGACGCAGAGCAGAGATGGAACATGTTGATGCAAAAAGACACCTGAACAGAGGGCACATGAGGAACACAAAGGGCCTTCATGAGTAATAATCTTCCATCTGTACAGATAGACCAAAGAGCAGGATTCGAACATCAAGATAATTCACTGCAGCTTCAGTGGCGTGCGCACACAATCAACTTTTTCTTTGTTTGCCAGACAAAACCTGTCATGATTGCGCTTATCTGCAGGGTGCTGACATCCTCTGAAGGTAATTTTTGTTTATTTCCTAGGAAGTTTCCAAAACATGCTGCTTGTAAGTGTTTGTCGTCAGGATTGAGATGCTAAAGATAGCTTTTGGCTAATGAGTCTTTGAAATTCCTTGACGCATTTTCCGTGTCATCCACTGCCTGTGCTGTCGGTCTGTGTCTTGGACAGTTTTTCTCCTTGGATGCTGCACACAGACCCGCTCACCTTGCATTAATATCTCTGTATATTTGAGGATATAGTCAGTTTATTTTCAGTGCACCCAGAGGATCTCACCATGTTAGCTATCATAATCCCGCTGTTGTGTCTCTGAAAGAAGACCAGGGCTCAGAGCACTTTACCATCTCTGTGTATTTGTCTTGCTGTGGGCTATTTTGGTATTTCAAATACTTTACACATTGTAGTGTCATGATGAAGACTTCCTCCACTTCCTCCGGATTAAAGAAAACCTCCTATGTTTCCAGCCAGGGTAAAGGTCAGACACTGTATGGATTTGCTGAGGTGTTCTGAGGTCACCTCAGATCCGTCCTCATGTTTCTTTTGTCTGACGTCTGTTTTGATGGATGTAAGTTTAGCCCGAGTAAAAACCTGCAGTTCTGTGTGAGTGATCAGGAGAATGAGGTCCAGATTGTTGAACAGTCTGTCACACGTTCATTTATGTCTTCCTCGTGAAAGGTTTCTTATACTGAATAAATAATAGGCGTGGCAGGGGAAAGCTATGATTAAAATCTACCCCGTTTGTGATTTGTGTTGTGTTTTTGTAACCCCAGTTAGCTGAGGTGGGGCATACCTGCATTATTGCTGGAGTTAAAACCTTACCTCCTGCAGGCCAGCCATCAATCAGCACAGTGCCGGTTAGCATTGTGCTGGATTAGCGCACCTTTGACCCCCACCAGGTGTGTGCGACCTGTGTCAGCATCTCACATCTCGCCTGAGGTGTTGTGTTCCCCGATGTCTCCTTGCAACTCGACTACAGGTTCACTGTTCCACATGCTATCACCCTGAACCCAAAAAAAAGCCCAATAAGCTTTGATCCCACCCTGCGGCCCCTGGAAGTAAGTGGGGTCTAATCCCCAGAAAGCCTTAGCAAGACATAGAGGAATGCCTGGCACACAGCTCACCATTCACCCAGGGATTAGACCGAGAGGAGCTCAGCTTCACACTCCACTCACTCACCCCACTCACTACACGTGTGAGTTTGTGAAGTGTGTGTGTTCACTTGTACATGTACATGTATGCAAATTGCATACAGGGAGACAAAATAATCTCAAAACCTCAACATGACTTTGCTGACACTGTGAGAAAGCCAGGTCATATTTGGCTGAATGCTAATTAGCAGCATTTGCCAGTAATGAAAGTGGTGGGTGTATTTTAGTGAAAACTGCCTCCAAATGTTGTAACCTCATTGTTAAGATCACTTTAGTAAACTAACCCCCAACCCATACAGGCAGTCACCCATCTGTACATCATAACAAATAACCTTCAGATACCAATCTCGTAGTCTAATTCAGAGTCACTCATGTAGATGGAAGAATTTTATGAAATATTAACATGATATGTTCATACCATCACGACATTAGTGCACTAAAAGCTGATAAAGTCTAATGTTATTGAATTATAGCACAGCCCTGTTGTAAACAATGACAAAAGAGGCTGAAGGAATGAGGACATTGATGGAAATACTAAGCTAAGTTTCTGTTATGTCTGAGGTTTCTCTCTTTTTCATGACTCATGATATAACTCTCTGAATGAAATGATACAGTTTATAAACATCTGTATCCCAGAAACCAACAGCAACAGCTCACCATCCAGTTTGATCACACCAATACTGACACTCTACTGTACAGATTTTTTGAGACTCTATTGATCCTTGGAGGAGAAAGCTGAGAGCTAAAAAAAAGAACAAAAAAAAAAACGCTAACTGCTGGTTTTAGTTCAATTTCAATTTCTGCTGCAGCAGGATTACATTTGTCTACAAGAAATACAGAGTGCGGAGGCCCCATCTGTCAGCACACCGACAGGAGGGATGCAGTAGTATCAGGTGGATGACTGTGTTATTCAAACTCATGTCACAGATGCACAGTACCGTGGTCAGCCTCCATTGTGTGTGTGTGTGTGTGTGTGTGTGTGTTAACAGGTGCACACTTGAACAGAAATGTGTAATGATGTAGAGAGTGATGCTCAGATTTGGCATGGATTTGGTGGTGAAGACAATGAGGCAGCAGTGTATGTGCAGCAGCAGACTCATCAATCTTGCATTGAACCTGAGTGTGGAAGGAGTGATGTTGATCCTGGCTCTGTGCCACAGCTTTGAGAGCTTACCCATATGTGACTATTTGTATGTAATAGAGCATGAGTAGGTAGATTTAATCGCATGGAAAGGATGTGCATCTGATTTCAGTTTACTTTATGATTTCTTCCATCCTAACCTGGGAGTTGTCTCACCAACTGCTCCTTCATGTGGTTTTCTCAGATTTTGCTGTTGTTCTGCCCTCCAAGCAAAGCTTGTATTTGAGCGGTCTAAATCAGGAGATTTGAGAGCCTGCTGTTATATCAAGTCTACTTCTACAAGAATACACTGTATGTGAGTCAGCCAGGTCCACAACAAAGCACTTCTTCAAACATGCAGCAGGTCGTGCGCAGCACAGTCACAGCCGGCTGCCCTTTTATCAGCCAGACTTTCATGCATGAACATATTATATCTGCTGCCAGTGAACCTACAGTATCATGGCACTGAATACTCAAAGTGCAGATAAGGTAGAGGGTCTCTGTAGTGATACACTGCAAGGACACCAGAGGGTATGTTCAAAAACAAAAAAAGTTGTGTAGTTTGTTTGTTGGTTGTCTGACCACATCTGTGTTTGTTTCAGAGGGTGTGGGTGAAAATCTAGTTGTCAAGGAGAGATGCTGAGAGTGTGATGCACTGATTGTTCAATGGTTATAACTTATAATTTTTGGTGTTTTACTCAACTGTATACAAATAAGTGATGGAAGTATTTCTGTGAGGAATGAAAGAAAATAGCTCAAAAGCAAAGTCAATTTATTGGGATATTTTTGGGCCATTGTTTATATCCATGTTTGCTAGCGAGCAGTCCTTTTTTTCTTCTTCTTTCCCCCTCATTTAGGACACTGAGGCTGCAGAATTTGGTGGTATTTATAGCGCTGGAATATGATACGGTTACCTACACTGATATCTTTTTTTTTTCACCTTTGTTTCCAAGTCTCATTATTGCACCATCATTTAACATAACCCCAGTTCCTTCATTTCAACAACAGTTAAGAAAAAAACAATAAACAGGCCATTCTTGAAATAGTGACTGTCAAAGAGAGGAGTTTCTACTCGACAGTTTATGTTTCCACGGGCTGTTTATATTGGCAGTCAAGCATATTTACAGTGACGAGGGGAATATCTGATGGGAAGAGGTTGCTAATAAAATTTCTTCTCAGACTTTTCTGCCTCAATCCCATTTAAAGGTATGTGGTGAAACAGCAGTCTTCAGCTATTTTAGTATGTTACATCTAACATTTTTCACTCTGACAGCCCTCTAAACAGGGCTGAATACCTCTACAGTAAAGTGAGCCTAGCTTATGAAGGCAAAATGGAGATTAGGGTGTTATATGAGATGTCCCAAAGGAAACCAACAAATCAAATGATTTGTTATGGTGGAGGAAATGGACAATGCTCTGCAAGAGAAGCTGAATCATGGGGAAAATGGAAACAATAGTGAAGAAAGATTTGGCCTACTTCTTACCACACGTCTGCTGTTCTCAGTTCATTTATAGCCCTGCGGAGTGAGGCAGGTTTATGGTTTGCTATTGAAGCAGAATATCGTCCTAAAGGGAGCTGGAATAGCTACAGTCTGGCAATCATATCTTGGCTCTGGATGGATGAGTGCAGTCACTATCGCACAGTCATTGTGTTCAACTGGAGCTTTTTTGTTTGGTTGTCATGGATCCTGCTGCACGGTTGTCAGATGGGACTCGATTGTTTTTATTGTTTACATGGGTGGTTAAGGAAAAATATAGGTTATTGAAACCTTTTTTTTTTTCTTTACAAGGCGTAGCCTGATGTGTACTCACACACAGATCACACCACAGGAGGGAAATCACATTTGGCTGGTGCAGCAACAGGCCACCGAGCTGTAATAAGTGAGCGTTCAGACCAACCTTGGACAAATAAACTATGTGTTGGACTGGACGTGTCCTTCAAACACTGAGGGCAAAGGATTAACTCACCCAGCGATCAAGTGTGTGTAGCAGAGGACATGGGGCAGGATGTTTAGTTGAGGGTTTGTGGATTGGCCTGCGCTCTGCTTGGCAGCAGCTGTGGGCAGAGAGCTGGAGAGCTTGTCAACCTCTGTATGGTAATGAACAGGGTCAGAGTAAAGGGTCTGTTGGCCAGGAATTCGGCAGCATGTTTTTGGAGAGAGCAGCAGTGTGCAGACTCCTCTCCGCTGCTGCTCTCGTTGCATTTGGTCAGTTCTACATCTTTTTATTGTTTAGACTTTACAACATAATTTGGATGTTTTTGGTCGTGCAAAAACTTTATTTTCGTAACTTCTCATGTTCCATTTTATTACAGCTTTGGTCTTATTCAGTGCTGTGCAGAAATGCAGAACCTCTGCAAGTAAGGGATTACAAGTTGAAATTCAGCAATGACATTATAGTTGGTAACCTCAGTAGTGCTGCTACTGACTTTGACATGTTAGACATTGGCTTGTGACGGTCTCAAACAGTAGTTGAATAAAGGAGTGTATTCAGGGGAGAAATTTATATGGAACATTTTGGTGCAGCCAGCCTCTGCCAAAGAAGAAGTATAAAGTTGCTTTACCAACACTATTATTTATATGCTTTTGGCCGTCACCTCTTTGGGTAATATGATTCTCTACAAGTTAAAAGGAGAGATGTCTGAAGAAGATGACTATGTTGCAAAAGTAAAACTTATGATGCTTATGCAAACCTGTTTGGATTGGCAAAAACAAAGGGGAATGGTGAAATTATTCCCCAAAACTGCCCTTGATAAATATTAATCACCATTCTTGGCCCGGTTGTGACCGAGTAGTTTTTACTTCCAACTAATTTTGTTTACATGGTCTGAGAAAAGCTTGTTAACAAACTGTCTACACCCTTGTTGTCTGTCTTTTGCCCCTGTTGATTTTCATTGTAACAATGCCGCCCTGTTCCCAGACTTCCTCACTTTGATGAGCGCTATGATATCACAGTTGACAAGTAAGACTTTAATTGTAACGAACTGGAATTATCACTTAAAAGAAAACCGACTTTACATAATAACATTGGTGGGCTTTGCCTGTTTTCGTCACAAAGGCATATAAAGAAGTGTAAACTCTTAAACAGCTCAGTGAAGGATATTTAAAACTCGTGTGGTCAGCAGCAATTACTCTCAGAACGTACAGTTAATATATAATTGTGTGTGTGTGTGTAGGTTTAAATATGGCCCCTGTTGTTTTTAGAGCCATTGTTTTTTAGCCACTTGCGGCCGCACTTTGGCTGAAAAGAGTGGGGTTCAATTACTGCGGTGTGCCGGGAATGTTTTATAAGCAGAGGTCAAAGACAAGACGGACCCCTCCCTGCCACACTAAAGCAGCAACGGAGGAGTGTGTGGTTTTATATTCTAATCTACTCAGTCCTGGTCTGCAGCTTCACATCCTAGCCAGAAGCTTCCCTGTTTTTGCTTGTTTCCTAGGTAACCGCAGAGGAGACAGTTTGAGAGACGGCCGCACATCTCGGGATAATGTGCCAACCAAGTGTGTTGCCAAGGAAAAGTTTACAAAGCTTTTTATTTAGGTCAAGCGGGGTCATTAGGGGAGGACCCGGGTCTCATCGGGCCTCTTGTGTTATTGTGTCTCTCCTAATAAAAGTGAAAGTTGTGAGTGGGATCGTCAGCCTCTGCCTCATGGTTTTATTAGACATCTGCTGCTTTCAAGTGCAGGAAATGTTTAAAGACTGCCGGGTGAATGTGCAGTGCAGTCTGTCACGACCACATACTATCTCAATTCAGCACGCTGCAGCTTGACAGATGTGCCCACCACTAATTTTAGCCACTTTATAAAGACCTCAGCATTGTTTTCTCTCCTGGCACAGAGACAACTGGTTCCATTTGTCCATATTTTGAAGTTTTACTGATGTTTTTAAATGTTTTTGTAGTAACATCATTTGGACAGCAGCAAATTGGAGTTATTCCAGTTTCCTAACAATGCCACATTTTCTTTCTCTCTTTGGCACTTTCTGAACATAAACCGCCTCTCTTGCTGTTGTGGACATTCAGCTATTGTGTTGTGCACTGAGACAGCCACTTCGCTCCTAGACCTGAAACAAACAGTGGAGGTTGCTCTGCTCTGCTCTGCTCTGCTCTGCTCTGCTCTGCCCCGTAATTAGAGGTGAAGGTGTTGAGTGATTGTGAAACAAAGCTCAATTTTCCTGTCATTAGTATATGTGAATGCCTCGCAGGTATTCTCAGCCGGTCTGTGTCTCAGCCTCTTTGGGGCAGACATTTCTGGGTCTCTCATGATGAAACCTTCTGGAAAATAAAATAAGCAGGAAGCCTGACAGCAGGGAGGTTATGGAAGGTGAGTGCTGCATCCTGTGCAGAGAGGGTCTCTCCCACAGCTGTCTGTGCCCAGCGAGGCCAGTCTCCTGTCCCAGAATGCCAATGGGAGCACATGTCTGCAGGCCAGACAAACACCTCTGTCAGCATACTGCAGTCGCCCCACCAGTCAGACCATTCAGCCCAGCGCTGCTCTGTAATTACACACCACTGCCTGCTGGGCGGGAGGCGGGGAGGGGCAGATCATGCAGACCCTGTCACTGCCATCAGCACCACTACAGGCATGTGCTGGAAAATCAGAGAGTGAGGGAGAGATAGGAAGAGTGAGTGAGAGGGAAGGTGAGGTAAAGACAGCTCCGTCTGGGACAGAGAGGCGGGAGGAGAGGCGGGAGACCCTCCCCTTCCTGAGAAAGATTAGAGACTGTGTGTGTGAGCACATCTGGATGGGCTGGAAGAGCTGAAAGGACTGATGTGAGAATCGGCAGAACGAGTGCCAAAGTGAAAAAGATTAGTGAAGCAACACTGCTGGTTTACACACAACTGGCCTCTGCATCATTTATCTGTGTCTGTGTTACAACACACATTTTTAAAAAAAAACACTGGTTAACAACTGAAGGAGGCATCAGATCACAGACCTTGTTGTCAGTTTCAGATAGGCCCAAGCAACCCGAAATACAACTGTGCACTTCCCAAGTAGACGTCTGGTTTAAATTTTCTTCAAATAGAAGTCAGAGTAGAACAGATTTGCACAGCTTTATAGATTAGCACAGCTATTGCAGCTGTTCTACTGGACTTTACAAGTTTGCACTTGCACAGCAGACTGTTATTGTGAAGTTTTGCAATATTTTAAGCTTTAAGTACGTTTGAAGTCAATCAGAACAAACAGCAAGAATTTTGCATTGTTACATTTTCTCTGTGCCTGGGAAAATACAACTTTGAATCTTGAAACCTTTGTCTTGAAACCCAGTTATGGACAAATTCAATAATATAATATAAATTCAGAAATATGTACTTTTTGAGGTTAGTTAAACTAGTTATGCCACAAAGTAAAATCAGAAAGCTGAGAACATTCATGCCCAGAATAAGGGCTGGTATGTAATTTATTTTGAAGTACATAACAAAAACTAAAACCTATTAAAAGTAGAATAACTGACTTTAAAACTTCTACTAGTACATCAATCACCTCCTCTGGTGCAGTCAGCTGACCAAATATAATGAATCATTTTGACTCTTGGTAGTGACTGCTGGAGGTCTGTGTGGTGAGGGTGGTGTGGTGAGTTTATGCTGTGCCCTACACTGCCTTGCCTAAAGTGTCTGTGCTGATTGATGAGGTGAGATGTGTGTACATGAAGTGAAAACCTCTCTGACCCTTCGTACTCTCACCTCAGGGTCCTGGAGGCTATAGCATGGTTTCATTTGTAGCAGGTCTTTGCAACACCTCGCCGAGACTTGTAAAGCAGAGCAGATGTAGACTGGCTGCCTCGGTACACTTGTTTTCAACTTAAACACCGTGGAGGTGAGGATCCAGTCTCACTGAGTTTACCTTCTCCTCCGGGACCAATTATGTGACCAATCGTTACGGCAAAGCCGCACTGCCTTCTCACCTGTAATTACATTTGAACCTGTCCAGTGTGTGGCCTGCCCCACTCTTAGACTGAGGAGGGGAGGCAAAGTGGCAATTCCAAAGGAAGGAAATGATGAAGTGTGTCCCACCCTTTAAGTCTGTCACCTAATAAAAGAAACCTGTGACCCTGGGAAAGCACAGTAAACACCGGGGTTCAGACGCAGGTTCGAACCGTGCAGAGCGCCAAATACTGATGACCACACCCGTCAGCTGCTTGGGAGGTGGAAGCTGCGGATGAGCCTGCTTTAATACGCTTAAATACCGGCACGATCAGTTGATATGGGTCAACAGTGGGTGACAAGTGTCCAAAAACACTGACCCATCTTGCTTCACCTGCACCTGCTGATGCATACGTGCTTTGTTTCTCTTTCTCGCATCATAAATGCTTCACTGTTCTTTGCTACAGCCTCTCTCGAAAGTGATTTACTTTCCTGATTGAACTTTTATGAGCCTATTTGATGAGTGAATGATCATCACTTTGCTGTCTTGTCATCTGGAGGTCCAGGAAGCAACACCAGACTCACATCAACGTTTAGAAGTTTAGAAGAAAACTAAAGAAACTCTATGTTCTGAGTTGCCTCCGTGCTCAGCTTGGTTTCGTCTTATTTTGAGGAGTGCAATGTTCTCCGTGAGTGGACACGGCTTGTGTGTGTGTGTGTGTGTGTGTGTGTATGTGTGAAGGCAGCAGAAGCAGTCTTCAGTTTGACCGAGGCAGCGCGGAGACAGAGACAAACGCCTGCCCTGGTTGGCTGTCAGCACCTGGTCACTAATGATGCTGCAGCGCTGAGCTCAGCTAATTGACCAGACAGAGATGGATCAGGACCTTGCTCTCTGCTGTGTCTGCTCGCCGTGGTGTGTGCGTGTGTGTGTGTGTGTGTGTGTGTCTGTTTTCATGTTTGCGTTCACAGCTGTTGCCAGACCCTGTACTTTATTTCCCCACAGGAACATAAAACTTTCAGATACCACTGTTAGACTCAAGAATAGCCCAGATAAGCCTTTAGAGGCTGCCTAACACTATTTCTGCCTCTGCCCTGTCTTCACGTATTCCTCCACCTTCTCCTGGAGACCATACGACTGGACAGCAGACGTCTCTCTCTCATACCGTCATAAAGCTCCTTAAGGCCGACCTGTCTACAAGCTACTGAATCTTCCTGCAGAAGTTGAGGGCAAATAAACCCCAGTAGGTGATGAGCTCCAAGGATCAGGCAGTTAGTGCAACTGGGTGTGAGATGTGTGTTTAAAGGCTCTGGTTGGCAATGCTAACTGGGCTCTTAGCATGAGGGCTCTGGTTTATTTTCACAGGGAGAGTATCACTGAAGGAATGACCTTGGCCCATTAATAATACCTTTAGTGTCTGAGTGTGGGTCTGTGTGTGTACTTCACACACACACATACACACAAGAGCACATGCACACACACCTTCGTTTGTAGAGTGAGAGGTGCAGCTGCAGTCTAGGTCACTGTGCCCTTGGCTCTCACTCTGGTGTTACCAGCAGAGCTCCAAGTGTTTTTTAATGCCAGTAATAATAGTGTATTTGGAATAAAGCTGTCACTATAAGAACATACTAATTTAATGATAGTAGCAGCCAGGTTCTTGGTGTTTTGTGGAATCCAAGTTCAGTGTCAGGGTTCCCCTCCTCTGCACAGTTCACACTCAGTATAAATGTTGTTGGCTCACACGCACTGACTGAATTGTCGTGTCTCACTTTTGTTTCAAAGTTTTTGGAGTTTGTTTCAAGCAAAAACCCACTTCAATCCCGTGTGTTTTGTTTTTGGCAGAAATTGCAACCTCCCTATCAGTAAAATCTAATGCGAGTGGGGAAGTGAAATATGATGACAAGTGATAACTCCGTGCACATTTAAGGCACATTTATCACCATATGTGAACTTGCGGTTTGTCTCAGCTGCATCTGGACACTGTTTGGCTGCAAGATTCATTGTCTGAACAGACATCTAGCCTAGTGCTGATGCATTATACAATGAAATTTAATTTAAACAAGCTTATATCCATTACATTATGGTAAAGTTCTACTGACAAAACAATATTTTCTTTTCATTTCATGGTTGTTTACTCACTGTCAGTGAGTGATGTGAAGCAGAAGAAGGTGAGAGAGGCCCACCAGGCTTACTTTGTGGTCTGGCGGATCTATTGCCCAGATTTCGGCAAACGCTTTCATTGGTGTGTCTCACCATAGCTCCTAGCTACATGCTTACAAAACTCACATGGACTTTTTTTCATGGCTCCATAGTAAACTAGAAAATTATAGCCTGAAAAAGATTTGCTTTAGAGTCTTCTCACCACTGCCAGAGATTTAACGCCTTTTCCTGCCACAACAAAATACCTATATACAATGGACGTTCAGAAAGAGTCCTTTAAGCCTCCTTCATAACTGACCCAATAAACACACTCATTACGGAATAGGAAAAGATAACCTCCTCGCTGTGACCTTCATTTATATCGTTCTCCTTTTTTACTATGAGATTATTACAGCAAAAGCGGCAAAGATTATGCAAAGCATGCTGTTATCAAATGACTTAACTGTGTGTGTGTGTGTGTGTGTGTGTGTGTGTGTGTGTGTGTGTGTGTGTGTGAGTTGTGTGTGTGTGTGTGTGTGTGTGTGTGTGTGTGTGTGTGTGTGTGTGTGTGTGTGTGTGTGTGTGTGTGCAAAGCGAGAGGCAGAGCTGATGTCAGGACAGCCTCTGGCCCACTGAACTCTCTGCAGGGGTATTTCTCTAACGAAGAGCTCTGACTCAGTCACTGATTAGGGCCCAGTGCAACATGGGGGCAAAAGGTCAAATACATTCACACATTTCTTTGACCCCCCAGTGGGGCAATTAGCCCACTGAGAACAAAGAGTGGATACAATGAACCGTGTCCGTCGGGGGGGCATTCATTAACTGTGATGATGTTATTGTTGGCCAAAAGACCGACAGATCACACTCGAAGCATCCAAGCCATCCTCTGTCTTCAGGTCTTACTTTAGCACTCACACAGCACAGGCCTTGTAGTTAACGCACACTGTCACAGGAGGAAGCAGAAGAAAAGAGGACGATTTTAAATTTGTTGTTGCAAGACAGAGAGAGGGAGTGTGTAAGAGGTGTGTGTGTGGGAGATGGTTGTCCTTGTGCCAGAGCTGGCTTAATGCGTCATACAATAGCCCAAGTGTGGGTGAGGGGATCTTGGCACTTAAATGTTCTTTTCTCTTCGAGGGATAAGAGGTGCCGTTGGGATGGGGAGGGGCTATATTTCCCATCCAGAGCCCCTTTTGTAATTGAATGCAGCCATCCCTATGAGCTGAACTCTAGAGAATACGTCCCCGGCCTGTTTGTGTACATGCTCGCACACACACACACACACACATCTCTGTTTATCTCTGCAGTCTTCTCTGTGTGCACTGAAGTGTGGTACAGGCGAGTGAAGAGCACATCAAAGCGTGTGCGTGTTCTCCTCGCCTCTGTGCAAAGGTTTGTATTGTTACCGAAACGTGGAAGAGTTTTCCACGATCTAGAGCACATGCCATAACATTTCAGTCTCAGGTCTTACATGGTTTAAATCTATCTACACTTGTAATCCTCTGAGAAATACCCAGAACCTAAAACAGTGAAATCATGAGCACAGGGGGTTGAAGAGGGGGAATTATTGGAGCAGTCTCAATTTACCCTAAACCATGTGTGCTGTGTACTTTTCATACTCCTCCTTTGCCCTCTCTCTCCCTCCTCTTTGGGTAATCACTCAACCCGTTATGCTTTCCTGTCTTAAGTTCCCAAACGTTTATTTTTCTTCGTGACAATAAGTTCTCCGTTTTCCTTCTCTGGGTCTGCAATGAATAGAGACAGATCATGACATGTGATGTTACAAGGAGTGAAGCTGTTTAAGAGGAATACATTTCTCCTGCTCCAACTCCAGTGCTGCAGGTGCTATTTCATGACTTGTGTTAGCACAGCGCTTTGGCGTCAACCGCGGCGGCTTCTGGCCACCGAATGGAAAGACGTGCGTCCCGGTGGCTAATGAGGTGCTGAACCCGGCCTCTTGTTTGTATCAGGAGCACCTGGGCCAAGCAGAGCCAGGCCAGGCCAGACAAAGAAGTCAGTCTAGCATTTCCACCGAGGTCTGCCCATTCAAAACATCCACAATCCAGGGAAACAAACTCCCACACTTCATAAAGTGAATACGAGACATAATGTGAGCCGAGACTGCCCATTCTCTCTGCACAAGAAAACTATTGTTTGTCTTTTACATGCTCTCTCTGGCAGTGGCAGGGCTTGCAATTTAATTCTCCATAAAGAAACGAAAGCAAAAGGGAAGAAACTTGGCAAAGATGCAGCGTCCACAATGTTTGTTTCTTGGAAGTGTAAGAGAAGCATAAGTCGAAGCTGGTTTGTCTTTATGGCTAAATACTATCTCACCTGGAGGATAGCTACCCACTGACAGAACTAGCAGGGACCTGATTTCTGGTGAAACATCTTCAAAGAATCCACAGCACAGTCTGTCTCACCTCCCTATGACTGAAGCAACGACACTAGACATTTAGATTTAGTGGTTTTCCTGTTGTGTGTCCAGATCAAGACAACTTGTCGGTCTTCCTAGAATGCTTCAGATGATTATTTATATCACCTCAACTCTTCCATAAATAAACATACATTTCTCATGTGTTGATATACTACTAGCCCCAGCTGCAACTAGAAATTATTTTCATTGTCAGTTTATCTACAGATAAGTCTTCTTGGTTCATCAATCATTTGTCTTGTTGATAAATTGTCTGAAACAGAGTGGCTGTCTTCAGGTGCCTTGTTTTCTCTGACCAACAGTCTGGAGGATTTCATTAATGTAAAAAGAAAAGAGCAGGAAATCCCTTACATTTGAGAGGGCGAAACCAGAGAATCTTTGGCTTGTGTATGAAGAATGATTTGATTCCTGCTCTAAATCTTTCAGCTTTGATGTCAGCGGCATGCTGCAAAAACACTTAAACTGATGGTGGACAAATAGTTATTTGGCCATCAAATAACTGAACAGTTCTGGGTGGGGGATTACGTATGAGTGGAGAAAGGCGTTTAAATCTAAAGATTGTGTTTTTCAAGGTTCCAATCCAAGACACAGAAATGACGTGTTTTCTGTCTTTTTATTTTCTGTTACAGAATCAGGAAACCAGCTCGTGGCTCAGGAGGCAGTAAGGAAACCGTCTACGCTACGGCGGCCGCCTGCACGCACAGGAGAGTCAGTCCCAAGTGAGAACATACCGTGTGCTTTGACTGTCCAACACAGCGCAACACAATGACAGAGGTGTAGCCTACTACGTGTTGAAGTGTCTGATTCCTGAAGGCAATTAAACCAATTTTGTGTTTTTGTGTCAGGCTGTTTCAACTGCAGTCGGATCACGGTTTTGAGCGACAGGCTGAACTCATTGGAGGCGAAGGTAAAAGCTAATGTCTGATGTCATTCATTCAGCCACAGCCAGGGCTCCATTAAACAAGGATATTTTTTTAACTACCCACACTTGTTTTATGTCTTCCTCCACCAGGTCCAATTACTCACTGCCCCGGCCTCCATGTCGCATCGCCACCTTCAGGGTAAAGGAGGAACTGCCCCAGACGCCTCGTTACTGATGGGGGCTGTGCCCGCTCAGGGAGCTCCTGGTGAGCAGGGACCTGCAGGTAGGTACACCACACTGCCTTGGATGGATACATTTTAAGTAAAAAAACAAACATCTGCATATTTCCATGAAGGGGAGTCCAGGGTTTTGTGTTCTGGTAATTGAGTCAGAAATCACTGCTTGCAGCTTTTCTTCATGAGCAGCAACTCTTTATCTGCCCCTCTACCTGCTCACCTCTGCTCATATCCTTTTCCTCCCTCTGCACACACTAATTTCCTTTACCAAAAGTGAGAGCTCAGTTGTCTGTGCTGTGCCTGCCCACACTTTGGCTGTGTGGAAAGCAAACACTTCAGAGCATGAAAGTCCTCTTCTTCCCTGGCGTGAAGCCCAGCACTGGCTGTAGCTAAAAACACAGAGTTAATCAGCGCTGCTCCACTTTGAGAAGAGTCTACCATCAAATCAAAATATTGCCAATTTGTGAAGACATTTTCTGTGATTATATAATCCTGACTCTATGTACCTACAGTAACTCTGAAAACTCAGAGGGGAAGCAGTTTATGAGAGTGTCCAAACTCATTTACTGCCCCTTATATTAAAAAAACACACACACAAACATACAGTAAGTTACTCTATAATGAGACTAATAACTGACAGCTATAGAGTTGCACAACAATCATCTTTGCATCTGTAAAATGTGCAGCACTGAATTTGTGACAGAGAGCAGATGTGTGGATATTCTATTGTGAGAGTTTTTGCAGACACACTATAGTGAATAAGATTCAGACTTAGTGTTTCAACACACTAAGTACATAAAATAGCGGAAGGTAAACGTAGTGTGTCATACACAATAGGAAATATTCAGATGCAGTGTATGTGTTGCAAGAGTTTGTGGTGCTTTTTTCTGTCTGTTCAGTGTAGTTTTTACGTTACCACTGGATGGTCCCAAAATCTGAATAACAACTTCCATTTTTAAATAATAACTTCACTGAGGACATTCATTCTACCCAGAGGATAAACCCTTTGCGTTTTGAGCACTCTTTCCTCTAGTGCTATCTTCAGCATAAGATAAAGGACAACATAAGCAAATGGTCAAATTACAATTAAATTTTGATTTTTTTATTCATTTTTTTATTCATGATTTTAAAGAAATAAAACCTTTGGATTTTAATGGTTCCATTACCTTTCTTTTAGCACCACTATGATAGTGGTAAGTTTTGTTGTGCTGTTTGTTCTGATGCTTTACTCTTGTAAGTCCTTTATAAATAAGGCTACTCCACCAATTTTACTCTGTGATTAATCTAATTTTTAAAAAATGACCATATACATTTTCTCTTTTCTTCCTCATGCTGATTTTTCATTTTCAGTGTCTGCATTACCCAAAATGCAACTTGATTGTCGACAGTTCAATTGGAGGGTTAGGGTTTGGATGTGTTATGCTCGTAGAAATTAGGAAGAAATAAGGAGCATGCTCCCCTCATATTTTTCATTTTCAAACTTTCACCTGACCCAAGTGACATCACTTGAAGCAGTTGATTAAGGTTCATAGAGTTTGCTCTTCAGCTACAAAAGTTTTATACACATACAATTTTTCACGCATGTAGTGGTCGTCTCCAAAAACTACAAACAGAATTTATTTCAAAAAATTGGTGGAGTTTTCCCTAAGCTTTGAGAGCCGTCCTAACATCTCTGCAGCCACAGCTCTGTGTGGAACTCATCACCGAGGTCTAATTAAGGCACGTCACAAGTGAAATCATTCAACCAGATGTCATTGTCTGAAATCTGTTGGCTGAGTCAAAGTTAATTATTAATTAACAGAACAGAAATTTAAATCAGCCCTGATAAACATGGTAATGACAAATCTTTGAACTCTTTTACTTGGACAGAATTCAGAGTTACACCTCATCCCTCAGTGGGTTTCTTCTACATGTGGTTTCAGCCCAGATTTTGTCCACAGAGCTACATCTCTCAATGAAGCCATCTCTCTGCTTTCATTACAGGTCCTCAGGGTGAAAAGGGGAGAGATGGGCTTCCTGGCAGAGATGGTAAATTGTAATCATAGTTGCCTTTCACTCAGTGTAAAACCATTTAAGATGTAAACCAGTTAAGGCTTCATGATTACTCATGACTGTTTCCTCCTCTTAGGGAAGGCAGGGTCTCGGGGGCTGCCAGGTCCCAGTGGGCCTCGGGGAGAGGGCGGTCCAAGGGGCCCATCTGGAACCCCTGGATTGAGGGGATCCCTAGGACCAGCAGGTAAGAGAGGACTAAAACTACACATGCAAACACTTGTGAGCAAAGAGAGAGAGACTATTATCTATTTCTGAGCAGATGTGTCAACAAGCATGTCTTTTTGTGAGAGTGATGGAGGGTGTTTCAAGGCAGTCATGTACTTGCCTATCCACTTAGAACAAGACATAATAAATGCAATACTGTTGACCAAACATTTGTGGAAACAACAGTGGAAAAACTCTTCCTCAGAAGCCTGACCAGTGATGTCCTCCCCAAGAGTGTTTGTCTTTCTCTTAAAAAAAACTCAGTCAACCCACAGACCCTCCAGCGGTAAACGTCGGACGCCTGAGGCCAGCTGGTAACTTAATAGACTTTGGGCATTTTGTTGGTTGGCTTTTAAAATCATATGTTTCTAAAAGCGGTATATGAGTGGGCAGCAAAAGCATTTGTTTTCAGACTACATTTAAACTCACCAGCATGTGCTGCTGCTCACGGCCACCAGCCAAAACAGAAACAGAGGCATACATCTGTTCTATGTATTCAGAGTTTGCTGCTTATGTACAAATAATAAATGACCTGATGGAAAAAAGTAAATCCATGGGGCAGCTTGAATGATAATAAAGTAAATGGCGGTGTAAGTTTGTCACAACATCTGCTCTTGCTATAGGCTGTTATTTCTATACCCTGGATCATGAAGGGAGTGCCTCTGCTCTCAGGCTAACATCTGACCCCTACTCTGTGCCTGCTGCTGGGTAAAGATGAGATTTAGAGCAAATGTTAAACTGGAAACCCACTTTCTGAGACGCGCCACGTGACTTCAATCTGAAATGAACATGAGCTATACATACACAAATCCCAGGTCCTTATGATTTCCATATGCTCGTGGTGTTTTTGTTTTTTCTATCTCCATTACTACATGAGTACCCAAAGCCAGTGCTGTGTCTTGCATCCAAAGCCATGTTTTCCTCATTGAGCTGATTTTTTAATTTTAAAGAGAAAGATAAACACAGCTTTGGAAAGTGTCCAGTATCGGGCAAAAATGTAGATAAATATGTTTTTGAGCCAGGAGTTATGGGAAGGAGCGGTAAAATGAACTTGTGATGTTGGGAGGACTGACACTATGTACGTTGTGACGAGTCCTGATAAGTTACAGAAGAGTTGTATTACGGACTGTGACAAATATTTTGACGGCGCATCTCATAACTGCCCTTGGGAACCATTATTTTGAGGAAAATAAAGAAAACTGTTTTCCCAAATATGTCACATAGAGTCTAATGACCCACTTTGACTGGCCATTTGAGCCACTGTGTCACAGACTGTGGCTTACAGTCTCTCTGAGGCAGACATAACACAGCCGGTCATGCTGCAGTGTTTGCTAAAGGCTAAGTTAAAACAGCCCGCAGAGGTGTCAAATCAGAGCTGTAACAACATTACCTTACAAGGCAGTAATTAGGAGACTGTCACTGTCAGTTGCATCCATACATAAACAGAAAGGTGGTGAGTGTGGGTGTGTAAGAGGGCAAAAGGTGGCGTTTAGAGGGCAACATTACCTCAGGAGGGTCCAAACAATGAGGTCAGGTGTAGCTGTGCTGGTGAATTTTTTTCCCACCTTTAAAAAATGGCTGGGGGAGGTGGAGGAACAGTATTACTGAGCAGCCCACACAGACTGCCTATGGGCTGTCACTGGTTCCCACACATGTACAAAAGCTTGTGGTGAAGATTTAATTCATATGAACCAGTGCCAGTAAAACTTTGCAAGGTTTAATGATGTTTATTCGAGTTTTCCTGTGTTCCTGATTAGGTTCCCAGCACGCGCCTTTTTAAAGACTGTCTTCCTCTTAATTACAGAGAAAACACATGTGCACATATGCAGGGACACACCTGCCAGACACAATTATGATGTATCATCCAACACTTTATCTAATCTATTTCCTCTCTGGTCTTTGTCAGTGTTAATACTCCTATCATCTCATGACCCACAGCCATTTATCACCACCAGTCAACCACTGTGCTTTTCTTCTCCGAAAGATACTTCAGTATCACATTTGTCTTTGACAGAACTCTGCAGTGGCTACATTGTGTCTATCAGCACAGTAATGTTTCTGTCATCCCTCCTCTCAGGCCCCCGTGGTCCACCAGGACTCCCAGGAGAGAGGGGTCTGCCCGGCCCGCCTGGGCCCCCGGGGCCTCCAGCACCAGCCAGTGCCCACATCCCAGAACCAGACCACAGTAAGACACTGGACCACTAACAGGCTTCACACAGTCACACATTCACAGAGTTTAAAGCTGAAAGTTACAGTTAAAAGTAAGAGACATTATCAGTCCATACATTCTTCCTCCCGATCAAAAACTGGCTTTTAATTTACTCACAACACAAACTGCTGTGACTATGGTCAGAGATGTGGGTTTGTTATATGAGTAACCTCAAGCCGAGACGAGGAGCGAACTACAGAAGCCTGGTAAGCTCACTTCTCTCAAACTCCACATCCCCAGCTTTTTTTCATTTTCATACAATGAGTCGTCAGACCAAACCAACTCAGACTTCAGTGGATGAAGTGAAAGTCTTCATAGATATTTTAGTATTCCCTAAGACCTTTAAGCAGTCTTTGATAAGATATGTAAAATCGGTGCACTCCTCTTTTATTTGCAATGTTTAATTTTTTGTCATTCCATATTCCATATGTCATTTTTTTCCTTCTGTGGCTTTGTGAAAACTGGATGACCTCTGTGGCGCAGCTTATGAATTCTCACACTTTGTCTTTATGGATCTGGACCTGTCCCAAAGGTCAAAAATCCAGATGGAGAGTATTTCCATGTCAGACAACCACTTCACCACCTCCGCCATGCATGTAGCAGTTTCTTCCTGGGCCAGAACAGACATTGTGACCCCATGCTCTAAACAAAATCCGTTTACCACAAAGCCAACACGAGTAGATGTACACAAAATCAATCAAAGCCTTTGTTCTCGGGCAGAATGACGCGGGTTTACACTAGACACTTCAGACTGCTGATATTCATGCATCTTTAGCAGCCCTACCAACATGTTCTCTCTTGCTGCGTGAGAGCTCTCGCTAGTTTGAGGGAATAATGCTAAACAAAAGAATCGAGGAGAATTAGAAACAGACAGGATGGCGGTAATCCTTTAACTGCTACTTGCTCCGTGTTGTCTACCAGCCAAGTAGAACAGAATCAAAGAGTATTAAATGGGGGCAGAGACGGCCTGAGATTGACGCAGACTTCACATGCTGGGATGAGAACCTGTCCGCCACTGATGTCACTCAACAACTTCCAGATGTAGGCCCGCTGAGACAGCTGAAAGGGAGAGTGAGAGACAGATGGGGGCCTGCACTGGCTCATTCAAGGTCAACGCATCGGTGGCTTTTATATGTGGATTCAGTGGTAAAACAAAGTATGCAGCACACAGGTTTGTAAGCTTTGGGTTCCTGTGTGGAGAAAGCTGTGGCTACATTGAGGTTGGCATGATGATTTCCGAGACTGTGTGAGCCATTTCTTTCACATCAAAGTAACAGCAGGGAGCATACGCGGTCGGAGAGAGGGGAGGGGGTGGTGGCGGAGGAGGGTCCTGTGTCGAGCTTCCTTTGGAAAACACTGGATTATTTGGCTTTTACGTCTGCATCAGGAGGTTGGAATTCCCTTTCCGAAGAACAGGAGAGGGTCCCTCGACCGGCAGCAGCCAGATCTGTAAGCAGTGAAGAGGAGGACTGTTGAGTTGTTTAAAAAGCGTGATTGCAGTGTTTCTGAGTGCCCCCCCCCCCCCCCACATGTTTTCACGTCACATTAAGCCACAGATCACATCGTGTACTTAGCAGGGAATAAAGACAGTGTGTAGAAATAAACACAGACACGGAGAGAGTGGCCCAGGTTTGGATGTCACCTCTGGACCGATCTGTTAGTGGTGTGCTGCGTTCTGGCAGCTGGAGGATGTTTCTGGCTATCATCCTCTCCGTCTGCTCCCCCTCCTCCTCCTCCTCCTCCCTCTGTATCTCCTGAAGTCTCATGCTGTGATTAGATCTGTGTTTCCTGTCAGTATAAAATGACCCAATGACCTCACACTTCCTTTATGGCTCACACATTCACCACCCTCTTCCTCTTGTCATTTCTCCGCAGACTTGTGAAGTTGTGTTGATACACACTGGATATGAAGCGTTACCTTGGCTCTATGCAACATCACGTTCTATATGTTATATGTCTAAAATGTGTTATTCTGATCCACTGCGGACATTGGTTTTGAATACATTTTAGTGTAGTTTACTTCACTGCCAAAGTCATTAGTTTGAGTATTTGTTGGAAGATAGTGCCCTCTAGAGGACGAGCTAAGTCTAATAAGTGAAAGAAGCATATACCCCGACTTTAGTTTCTCAGGCAGCATCAGCAAAGCGAAGGTTATGACATGAGCAGGCTCTGGATGGAAAGAAGTCATCTTCAGTTGTTCATATTTTATTATAAATATGTTTCTTCTTGTTTGCTTATTGGGTTAGGCACTTTCTCTTTGACAACATACAAATCAACAAGAAGTGACTAACACGAGAATACAAATCTTGTACAGTATTTGAAAGTTTGTTTGGAGAATGAGGATTTTCATGTCACTGAAGCAGCACCATTGATAATTATCACAGAATTACTAGAAATTCTGTCCTTTTGTAAAAAAGAAAGAAAAAAAAGACATGCTTCTCCATCCCATCAAACATGCATTTTGTTTTAACCCCAGCCCGTGGAAAAGACCTCTTTTACACCAACACTTTCCATGACTCACGGGGGGCGCCTGTTCCAGGACCTCAGGGTCCTCCTGGGCCGGTCGGTGAGTGTTTATCAGTCTTTTTATTGTGTTTGTCCCTTCCTGCACACAGGATGTTTGTGTTGTGTCTGACAAACCTTTCTTCATAGACTCAAAGATTCAATCAATCAATCAATCAATCAATCAATCAATCAATCAATCAATCAATCAATCAATCAATCAATCAATCAATCAATCAATTTGTTTATTTCGGGCATGTCAATTTAAATCATCATCATCACACTTCATCTTAGTTCAAATAATACAATACACATGGCCGAAAGGGAAAGCGGGAGAAGCAAAAGCTTATCTAGTCCCGCCCCCATTACCCACAGAATAAAAAATCTTTATCATAATCTTTTCTTTTCTTTTTGCTTTTTTTATTTTTTATTACATTTTGATATAACATTATTTTACTTATGACATTATGCATATCATAATCTTTTCTTTTCTTTTTGCTTTTTTACATTTTGATATAACATTCTTTTACTTATGACATTTTGACATAACATGTTAGCAGTAGGTAGTATACAGAGCTGAAGTTTAGCTCTAGACAGTACATACAGATTACGTGTGTGTTTGCACATGTGTCCATATTTGTCCGTCATGAGTGAACAACAGTCTCATCTTGTAGCTTGGCATGTCACAAAGTCACAGAATGGTCCAATCGACAGAGAGCAAAGTCCAGTGTACTTATTATTTGTTATATATAATGAAAATGCTTTCGCACACATAATACATTATACTCAGTGTAGCTTTGTTTGTCTACTCTATACTGTTTTTCCAGTTCTCTTTTCCATTCAACTTTCCTAATCTGATGTTTTTTGGTCTCTAATTGAATAGAAGCTAAACCTAGAGCTTTAAAGCTCTAGGTTTAGTTTTTGTCATTTTGTACACAAATGTGCTTATTCTTTACCAGAGCTGAATGTCCAGCTCCACCTCCTCACAGCAGGTGAAGACCCTATGATGAAGACACATTGTGCTACCAACAACCTTTTTATCTCTTTTGCAGGTCCACCAGGTCCAAAGGGCCCAGTTGGACCACCTGGCCCAGCAGGAAGTAATGTAAGTTTGCTCACAGCACAGTGGTGCATAGAAGTTACTTTCTGAGTTTAGCACAGTCAGATTTGTGGCCTTACAAATTTAATATTTTGAATTTCCTCCCCAACTCAATGCAGGGAAAACCTGGATCTCCTGGCACACAGGGCCCTGTGGGGCCAAAGGGAGAGCGTGGGGAGAGAGTGAGTACATCAGTATTCAGTAGGTTTTCTTAATTTTACTGTACATCCTTAAACAAAACTCTTTGAGACATACCTTTGGTTTTCCAGGGTCCACTTGGTTACCCAGGAGAGAGGGGCTTCAGAGGGGAACCGGTAAGACTCCTTCACCCAGCTGCCTTAAAGAATATGGCCTGAGTAAACGAATGTGTGGGGGGAAACATCAACACATGTCATAGCTAGTTATATTTCTGTAAACTACACTATCCAGCGGCACTGACTAGTGACAACACAGTCTCGGAGAGAATGAGCTCTTTCTGTTGAGCTAAACTGCTGCACTGTGCTCAATGAAGTTTTACTCATTTTGTTAATATCTTTTCACAGGGAACACCAGGTCCAAAGGGAGAGCCAGGAGAGAAGGGTTTGCCGGTAAGAACGTACTTGGTGGTAATTCACAATTGACATGGAGATGCAGGGTCTGGACAAAAAGTTCATGAAAATGTTTTAAGATTTCTTTGTTGAGCATTAAATGTTCTTTCTGTGCGTGTCTAACCCTTACTTTTCTTTTACCTCTTCCTCATTTTACAAGAGCAATCTAAATGTAAGATATTTTTTATTTATGTTATCATTTGTTCACTTTGCAATGTAATTAATTTATTCAGTGACCGAAATGAAGTCTAACCATGACCTACATCTCAGATTATGGTTTCTCTCCAGTCCATGCTTTTCTACCTGTTGATAGTAGTCATAGTATCTGTTATACATTGTTTTCTGTGTTTGAGTGTATTATGGTTTTAGCTGTTAATCTGTCTGATTTTGTTTGTGTGAAATCTTTCAGCGTTAATGTGTTTTTGTTTTTGTCGGTCCTTGGGGTGTGCTCTGGACTGCTGTCCCCTGTCACGACACTGTCCTTTTGACCCTAAAGCTGTCTGACTCCCTCTGCAAGCTACTGTCCCCATGGCTACCTTTCACAGTCACCTTTTCAGCATCTGATTTTGGCATATACATATGAATATACAAAATACAAACGATCAACCCTGTAACAACACCATGCACCAGTTCTGGTACTGAAAGAATGTATAATTAGTAAAATCTTTTTTGCTAAATTTATAATCATCAAATCATTTCAAAATATTTCAAAGAACCACAGAGAAAATGAGTGAAATGTATATGCCAAATCACTCCATATGTGTCAGTGGTGGGTCCTGTTGGGCTTAGAGGTGTTGTGCTCTGATGTGAGTGGAGTGGATACAGCTATCCTCTTTTATTCCACTTTGCAACCTTGCATGATTTCATCTTTAGGTGCTGCACCACACAAACTTTCTTTTCTGGATGTGAAAATCAACTTCAAATTGAGTCTAATGAATAAATTAACATGGTGCTGTTGAAATAGAAATAAGGCAAAGTAGCTCTAAATTCTACAAAGGGGATGGCATTTCTTTTAGCAGTGTTGTTGTAGGTTTTTGGTAATAAACTCATCATGGTGTGAGATGAAAAGTAGGAGGGTTACTGGCAAGGGACTGTTCACGAAATCTACATCATGGAGAGACTGACATTTGCTCTAAAATTGGATGAAATTTAAGAGTTGGTGGTCCAAGTGGATCAGATATATAAGATCACAGAGACCTGAACTGCTTAAAGTACCTCTATTGCATGGCTTGAAGTACCAGTCTATTAATCTTGATTGAAAAATGAGTAAATGTGACTTCTTTTGTTCAAATGTTCTTATTTAAAACATTGTAAAATGAAAGGGAGAGTAATAGCTTGGAGAATATGTTAACACAATTGTCCAAATACATGTTTTTGTTTTGCTCTGTATGAGTGTAACGGTACAGAAATGACTTTGTATGTTTCTCCCTGATAAAAAAAAAAAGAAAAGTAGGAGGGTCACAGTATTACAATTCATCCTGAGGTGAAAATGATCAGGATGAGATGTTTCAGTCTGAACCAAAGTGATGCATGAACAACCAACTGACATGGTCATCCCCTAAAGCCTAAAATTAAAATATAATCAGCAATGTATGACTCAGTGAAACTTTGCCTTTTTTCTCAAGACATGAAGTATGTTCTCAGTTTGTTTTACTAATCCCAGCACTTTGTAGTGTGAATCATTCACCCGGGCACCAAAAGCTTCAACTGTCGTCTGCATGGCATATCTTGTTATGATGATGCTTTCAGCTGTCTCTGTCTGCTTTACTTCATTTGTTCTACTATTTTGTCTTTGTTTTTCAAGGTGTGATTTATGTAGTCAGGACAATGACAAAGCAGATTTCAGATTTCACTGTAAATCTATACTCTACTTCTTATTCTGTCAGATTAGGTTGGATATCTTTTGTTACCACAGCGTGAAGAATGAACTCTGTGGTGCTGAAAATATTTGCCTGGCTTAACTGCTACCCAGCAAAAAGGAATGCAGACGGCATGATTAAATCTAGAGAGTGTTAATTCAGCTGTGTTATGTCACCGTCGTGAGGCTGGTCTGTAATGTCGTGCATGCTGATGCAGATGCTGCCCAGCCCAGCATGGCAGAGACTGACTTCATACAGCAGCATGGCCAGAGAATGAGGGAGATACAGAGAAAAACAGGGACCAGATGATGTCTGAGAGTGCTGGGCAGATATGTGGACTGTTTTAACCTTCTAACTGCTGAACCGTATTGAGAGAAATGACTTGCATCTTGGCGAGCAGTTCTTTGGCTTGTGCTCCTTACCTTGACGGCTGTATCTATCTTCACAGGGGGACGGCATACATCAGATCAGAGAGGCGCTGAAGATCTTAGCCGAGAGGGTTTTAATCCTTGAGACTATGATCGGTATTCATGGTGAGTAGGAGGCCTGAGGCAGGGTCAGCTTTAGGCAGGGGTCAAAGGTGAGGGGGGGAGGGACGCAAACTCCCACTGTACCTCACAGCGGAGACAGGGACTGGGAACAGTCGCGAGCAGCCCCAGGACTCGGGCTGGTGTTTCCACCCCCCTCACACAGTCCCCCCCCTCCCCCCCTGTCACTGCTCTCTGATAGGACCTTAGCTTGCAGATGTTCCACGACTTGCAGGCAGACCTTGAGCTTCTGGCTCGCAGGGTGACACTGCTGGAGGCTATCATCTGGCCAGGTAATGCTGAGACACCCCCACCCACAGCTCTGCCGGCCCTCACTGACCAATTTTGACGAGATCTAGAAAATGTTGAAATATAGGGATAACATTTCTGATTACCTCTTGTTACAGAAATGTTGAATGTTGATCAAGTTATTGTAAAGTAATTGTCTTTTAGAAACATAATCTTATGTGTGACTGTTTTTTTCTTTTTGTTGTGATGATGGCAATGTAGACAACTTAAATATTTTACCAATCAGCTTCTTACTAAGAGAGGTGTGGTCCTACATGAACAGCCCTTGTGCCAAAGTTTGAAGATTTAATCTATTTCCATGTTTGTGCATTTTTCTGTGCTCTTCTCATGAGTTAAAAGTGGATGGGGCTCATATGATGATATGAGATACCTCTGATCAAACCAAATTAGGATTTCATATCAAAATCAGATGACTCATCTGGTTTCTGAAATCACCAGCACAATTAATCAAATCTGATCAGTCCACGCCCAAACAGACGTGCTGAAGAGTAGTGGAGTTTTTTTTTAGTGTCAAAAACTCAAATCATTAAATATGTAATGCCTAATATAAACAAAAATGTATTTTACCTGTGATTGTATCGTCATGAATGTTAAGATTTCAAACCATCTTTTCAGTGGCTTTATATTGTTGAGATCTAAATTAATGTGTAAGTAGTATTCAAGCCAGTAGTGCTGTAGTAATTAATTAATTAATATAATAATCTGTCAAACGATAAAAAAAAATGAAGCAACTGCAATTTTGTTAATTGATAATTGTAAAAAGTAATTTATCAAGTGAATTGCTTCTCCAATATTTACTGTTTTGTATTGTACTTTGGGATTTGGACAGACACAATAATCAATTTGAACATTCTCACTATAGTTAGCTGACTAATCATTGTAATTAAAAGAAAAACTGGGCGACTGGTGTCAAAGCAAAGCAAAGTAAGAACTCCCCACTCACGACATGGCTGCATCAGAGTAGACTTGGATTAGGAACACAGAGCCAGAAGACACAATGTCTGTCACTAATATAAATAAATAGTTTGAGTTATCATTAGCTAAATCTCCTAAAAACTATAATGGAATAGCCTATATAGTGAGTGCACGTCCACACTCACCGGTGGACAGGGAGGCCCCGTTCCAACTGCTGTCTTTTTTCAACAGAGCCTGATCTAGGGTCTGGGGATGGACCGTTTGGCACAGCCTCCCCTAGTTTCTACAGAGATAAGCGAGCAGGTGCGCTTCCATATCGACTTGCTTCTCCTCTGTCCTCCAACACCAAGGTCCGAGGGAAGTAGCTCCCCCTGCTCACCCTGAGGATCACAGGCTGGGTTGACTCCCCCCTCCGATAGGTCTCATCGCCACTCAACAGATTTAGACCTTATCTGGTTCCTTCTCTGGGCTTTACTGTCAGATTTAGGATGGGGGACACCTCAGGGAAACTCCACTGATACTCCACAATGTTCCTCCTCCATCGGGAACCTGAGAACTAGTTTGACCCCCACCCACTGCCATAACCAAACACTTAACTCAACATAACTCACCCAACAGCTTCTTCTGTGTCTCATTTTCTTTGGCTACATAACTAAAGCCTCTGATCATGTCTGAAAAAGAAAAGGAAAATCTGAAACTTCTGTTGCGCTCCTAGAACTACGAGCAATTCTGGACAATAAGGGTCATTTAGAGTAATCAATTGAAGGAGAAATCAGGTGTGAGAAAAGAGACTGGATTTGACTTTGTATTCCTTTCACAATGTAACTGCAATCTGAAGAGATTCCATTATTTAAGTATATTGAGCATGTACAGTCTGCAGGACACAATTACACAAACAAACCTCTTCTTCTAGTATTAATTTTGTTATACGTCTATATATTGTTTAACTCAATGTAATGTAGTGCACTAAAAATTGAAGTCATCTCTACTAAGTGAGATATGTGTTGCTAACAGTGATTTGTAGTTTTCTGGTGTGAGCTGCCCCCCCCCCCGCCCTTTTAAAAACACATCAATAAAGTGATTTAATATACAATAGTATATTTAGATTTAATCTGTGCAAAGAAAAAAAAAGTAAACATTTGCATTTGGGTTTGGCTGCATATCAGTGTTGCATTCTGGGAGAAAATGTTATAATAAAAACTTGGTTATCCATTTCCAGATCTTTAAGACACACACACACACACAGGAAATAGCAAAACTGTTAACAGAACTTGAATATGTTTTTACCACTGCTGTGTTGGTAAACTTAAGACTGCTTAAACTGTCCTGATGAAAAGACTTGATGATTGTTTTTTCATCTTATATCAAACTTATTGTGAAACTATTTAAAATGATCAACTGTAGTTTATTTTGTATGCTGTTGTGTAACCATTTCATATTTTGAACTTTTTTTTCTTGCAAATGTGTTATTGTGTTAAGATAATCCTGTCTAGATGATTGGTGTAATTAAATAATGTTCATTGTTTTTTTTAACATGTCGCCTGTCTATTTGTTACAACAACGTTCACACAAAACACAACGTAAATAAATTACATCCACTCTCTCCAGTGTACATTAATCTACAGAGCAGATTTCAGTACATCCAGCCCACAGGGAAAAAGTACAATAGTGAAGCTCAGCAAAACCCAAGCATTATTTTAAGTCTAGTACAGACTCAGTGAGGTCATCTAGGTGCTCTGAGGTGGCTGAGGGTATTTCCCCTTTGAAACCACAACAGCTTGTTCGCCAACACTGTCATCAATAAGCAGGGAGATGGCGCCATCTAGCTGTTTGGAGGCTGCTAGTGCCACCACAGCCTTCTCCGTGGGGAAGCCCATCTTCTCCAGCTGCTGGAGTCTGAAAGAAAACATGTTTCTTTTAGCCACGTGTGAATGATTAGATGAAATCACATGAACAAAACCACATTTCAAAATGTAATGAGGCCTGTGTTATGTTCAAGAAAAACAAAGAGCAGCACAGATTCACAGGAAATGCAACATGGTGACATAAAATCATTACTAACCGCAATGAGGAAACGGATGATTTAGGAACTTCTACTTTTGTATCAGGGTCATCAGGAGCGTCCTGTAATGAGGCCAGTATCCCTGCCTTTAGCATCTGCTCCTCCAACACCTCTGCCTCAGACAGTGCAGCAGATTGCTCCATAATCCAGGCAGGCAATGGCTCCATCCATGGGTGGTGGTTCAGGGCATCAAGGCCCCTCGTTGGGGGAGCAGCTGACTGATCCACAGGCGTCATCTGAGGCTGTGAATTCAATCTGAGACAACAAATAGAAGTTGAAATTAAAGAAAATCTGCCACTGTGGACATTGAGTGAGAGTTTTGCATTGAATGAGATGAATCGCACCTCTGTGAGGTAGTGTGGGTGGGCAATCTGAACCTCGCTGAGGTGGGAACATACGCCCAATCAGGAATGAAAGCCAAGACGTTGGCCTCCTCCAGCTCCTGTAACGTCCCAATGAAGGGCTGACGATCTGAGAGGTGTATTAAGTGGGGAAAAAAGGACTTCATAGAAACCAACTGAGTTAAACATATGGAAATGAACAGGGCCGTTGCTAGGAATTCTGGGCCCCCTGAAAGAATACCAAAGTGGGTCCCTGACTTTTCCACTTTTTTTTCTTAGACTATGTATGTATTATTTTTTATTTAGCCTACTTTGTTTTGATGCTAATGCAGCATTACTATGAGTATTAGTCAGGGTCTAAGCAGAATAATTCAGTCAGATTAGACTACTGGGTTTTTTCATCACTTTTCTCCCCTATACAACGGCCCTGGAAATGAACTTTATTATAGAGTGGCAAATAATACACTGTATACCGGTAGTATAGATTGCAAATTAAAAATGAGGAGCCAATTTATAATTTCATCAAAAGGTTTGAACAGCAAGAAACAGAGGCTGAATCAACACATTAGGTTGGTGTTAAGAGTATATTGGTAACAGGATGTCCTCCATCTGCATCAATAACTGATTAAGTAATAAATTGCCTCACTTTATGGAGTTAATTGAATAGGCACATGTGCAGATGCTTTAAGCATCCATTGGGAGAGCCAGAAAACATCTCACATGTGCATTAGTAAAGGTAAAGTGCAGCCTGAGGGGGAAAGGATACAGTTGTGTCCAACGCATATTGCACAGAAGTGAAGCAGGGCAGGTGTCCCCGGCAGCAGGAGCAAGCCAGTCAGCAGGAAGAGCCAGGGGAGAAACCAGACCGGCAGACACCTCAGCACCCTCCTCTGCGTCACCTGACGACACTGCGCCGTGAACAGCGCCAGCAGGACGGCCGAGTACCCGCAGATACGGCTGGCCTCCCCGCTGCCTATGAAGAGGACCAGGGTGTACAGCATAGGCAGCAGGGTCATTGTCAGGATGGAGAGGGCCAGGTAAGCCACTGTCCCCCACCGACGCTCCTGACACGGGCCGAGCAGCAGCAGCAGAGCGGCGCTGAGCAGCAGAGAGAGCAGGTCGTCGTGGCTGAGCGAGTTCAGGAACAGGTCTGAGCAGATGGAGAAGAGGAGAGGAGAGGAGAGGAGGGAGAGAGGGGGTGGTGCATGATGTGTTAATGCGATCTGGTTTCACTCACAATGAAGATCAGATTTGCATGTAAAAGGCAGAAAGGAGAGTCACCTCTGAACCTGGGGAAGTCTCCACCTGGACCCACGCTGAGACTCGCCTGGATACCTGCAGCGTAGACCAGCAGCACGAGTGCGACCAGTGAACATGTTCCCAGGCAGAAGCCGCGGCGGGTCGATCCCGACCAAAACCACACCGACAACAAGCGACCGAGCATCTTATATAAGACCGACTGTTAACACCTCCACCTGTTTGTCCTTTCGTGCCACAGCTCCGGTAAACAAACATCTGTCACTGCTCATAACAAGCACAGTAGTAGTAGGCTAGCTGCAGATAATAACACACGCAGAGCTCGAGTCTGTACCGACAGCAAAGACCCACAACTGGCTGCTGCTAAATCCTCCACAAACTGTCCCGTCACATATCGTCTCTATTGCCAACGAGGCTACACTCACACGAGGAGTCCACAAGTTTATCAGATGTTTTTAAAACAATAAAATCCCCAAAACAGCCGCAATAAGTGAGAAAACTCCCAATGTGAAAATTGTTTTTCAGATGTAGACGCTCACTTCCGCACCACGTGACGTAGCAGTTTTCTTCGTTGGGTTACAAACAGGCGGCTACTTTTCCAACCAGGCGGCTACCGTCATCATCTGTGCTGGAGTGTGGACCTCAAAATCAACAACAAAACAAACATCTACAGTATATACTAGGTCTACATATAAATAAGTAGGCCTACATATATATATTACTGGTAAGTATAATTGAAACACTCACTCTCTGCATATGAAATCATTTTGATCAACCCATGATGGCAGTTTCCTACCCTGAGCTTCATTTCTTCTTCTCAATTTTGTCTAATTCCCTCCCTAAACCTTTCTCTTTCACACTCACATTACTGCAGAAAATTACTGTATGCTCCACTGACTATATTTGTCAATCTACACAAAATGTATGAATAAGCCAGCTGCTGGTGTCGTCCCGGCCTCTTAAATACTGGCTTTAGGTTTTTGTTTTAAATGATAGGCTAGGCTATAAAATTTAATATCATGGCGTGGATGTTTGTCGGATAAAATAGTCAATTTCAAGATGTCAAATTTTGTTTCATGGGCAGTCATTTCACTGTTTTAAATATTGGTGTTGTGGAAATCTTAAATAAATTGTCCAGACTCAGGCCTGTCTTTGTGGGGTTTAACTGAGAACTGAAAGTGAATAATCCAGTGTTTTATATTTAAAACAAGAATAAGGGAATACATGCCCCCTTAACCTAATAGCAGTAGTATTTTAGTAGCAGTAAATTGTAAAATCACAAGAGTAAAAACAAGATAGGTACACATGATAAGAGGGCAGATAAAAAAAGTGGGGTATTTGTTTACCACCCACACTGGTGTTTGGTATGGGGATCACAGGCCACATTGCTGGGAACTTGAGTAGGTAGCCTACAGTATGAATCTTCTAGGGTTATTATTTGTATTTTACAATTTAATGTGTAATTTAATGTGTAAAATACTACAATTGTGAAACTGTGGCTATAGTGTATACTGTTCTATAGTGGTGGATTTAAATTATTACACTGAAACACATAGGTACTATTTTTTTTTTTACAGTCTATGATAGGAACCTTATGTTATTTGATTCAGCAACAAAAGTGCAGGTGATTAGGCGCTCTGACCAGCTCTGACGTTGTTCAAATGTGTTCAAGCCACAGTGCGCAAATCTCGCGATACTTGGCAGCCCCTCGAGTAGAGAAGAGCCTCTCTCCCACTACCAGCTCTGTCCAGTCGTCTTACACAGGAACGCTGAAATGGCGTCGGCTCAGGGTGAGTGAAAAGATTATCATAAATTATCCGAATTTAAAGAAACTGTATGTTTTTAATCGAATGTAATGACGGATGCATTCATTTTAAAACGCATTTATATCGACATAATCCGTGTTTGTGGTCGATATTCGGTTGAACATTGACGAGGCTTTGTTGCTAGCGCCAGGCACAAGGCCCCGGTTGATATCTGCTGGAGTCGTTGCAGTATTTGTCCGCCTCTGCATACAAATGTCGAGAAAGCACGTCGGATTATACGCTTTTTTGCAAACTTTTGTTTAATTTTTTAAAAATGCATTACGCAGTGAATTGCAGCCCGCTCTGATTCACCGTGTTGTTCATCGACTGGCTCGGTGAGCGTTTCCGTGCTGCCGCTGAATGGCGACCTAACAACCGGTCCCAGCAGCAGCGTGCGGCTCGCGCGCTAAAAAGCTTTTGTCTGAATGTGGAGTCATTTTGTAACGACGCGTCTTATTGTTTTCTAACAGATTACAGCTCCTACAACCAGGCCAGCGGCCAGCAGGGGTAAGACTACTCTAAATACTCGCTTCACTTTATTGAATATATTAGCTTCACTATCTCTAAAGGGGCTCTTATTGTAAGCATCGTTTGAGCAATGGTGGACAGTCTACACTTATGTAAGTTACTGTGTTAGTGGACGGCACTACTTGAGTATATTTACATTTTTCTCCCCTATGGTTTCAAGTATTGAGATCAAAGTTTCCGAGAGGAATTGTACAATACTTGATTGGTCCCCAAGCTTTGACCTAAATGAGCAGCATTTCTCATTTCCCAACGTATAAGGTTGCACTAGCTCCATTTGAAGGAAAAACAGTAAATTGCTCATTGCTCACTACTGACTATCTTTGACACCGGGCAAAGCACAATGTTTTCAAAAAAGCATGGTTTAACCACTCAAATCATGGTGTTGTTTTTAGTGCTCTTAAGTGCTTCCTCAACCATGGTGGATGGACATAGGTCTAACCTCAGTGTCACCTAGGGTGTAATTTAGGCCTACTTGGGTTTACTGTGGGGACTTTTCTGAATATTATCTGAAGTTAAAACTTGTCCATGTTTTTACAGGTATGCTTCGTATGCTGCCCAGCCCTCACAAAGTTATGGACAGTCTGCACAGGTGAGGTTTAACATGGCTATGTAATTGTTTGACTGCAGCTAATAAAAACTGAAGTACTTAAAATTCATATAAGATTGGATATGTAAATGAAAGGTACATAACATTTAAGGGGACCTACAAATGGGAAGTTAGTTACAGCTCCAACAAGGAACTCTAATATCGTGATTAAGTGTCTTTTTTGAGTAAAGACGATGTTTATTCTACCTGGCAGCTAACATATCATCTGTACTTTCAGCAGAGCTATGGACAGCAGAGTTATGGGTCATATGCCCAGCCTGCTGCTGCTGACAGCAGCTATTCCCAGACAACACCTGCTGCCAGCGGCTACCCTCAGCAGCAGCAACAGTATGGCTCCTCGTATGGTCAACCAGCTTCAGGTCAGTTATCAAGGAGAGACGTTTTGCTCTGTTGTTATTGTGCTGTAGATCTACATGGTGTGGGTGGAACGATACCCAAACATTTAGGACACAGAACAGTTTTAAAACTACATGGATATAAATTGGTTGAAGTCTCATTCACATACCATTTGAAATCTGATGCAGGTCTCTTTCAGTGTAGCTATCCAGGATTTCAAGCCATCTTATTGGCTAACTGTATACATAAGGATAAATATACAATATTTATCCTTGAACACACCAATCTGACCTTCCACACGACTGACATGTTTTGATGGAATATAATAGAATGTAATCAATGGGTGATCAGTGACTAGAATCATTGATTATAATCTACTCATCAACATTTTTAATGAGAATGGACCCAATCAACTGGGGCATCGCAGATTTTTTATTTTTTGTAATTTTTTTTGGATATATTATATTTGTGACAGCTACCTCACCTTCCATAGAAATTACATGATTTTTTTTCCCCCCAATGTGTGTTTTTCTATAGCTGGCTACCCGGCTGCCCAGTCGACCACTCACAACTACTCGCAGTCAACCCAGAGTTATGGAGCCAGTGGTTATGACAGTACTCCAGCTGCTGCTGCTCCAGCTGCTTCCCAGTCTTATGGCTCTCAGCCAGGGTACACTGCTCAGTCTGCTTACCCTGGTTATGGTCAGCAGGCTGCTCCAACCGCACCACAGAGGTTCGTACTTGTCGGATAGGGATCAAGTAACAAGTTGGTAACCAACAAAAACATATTTATCTTTAACCATATGCTCTGTCTTGCTTTGTCTCTCAGTTACAATGCTAACAGCCAGCCAGCTAGTTACAACCAGAATAGTTACACCCAGCCAGCCAGCTACGGCCAGCAGCAGCCTGGCTACCAGGCCCAGCAGGCCAGCTACGGCCAGCAGCAGGGGTACCAACAACCAACCCAGCAGCAGCAACAGGCTCCTCCAGCTTACCCCCCTCAAGCTGCCGGTTCCTATGGGCAGCCCCCAGCCAGCCAGTATGGCCAGCAAGGAGGACCACCCAGCTACAACCAGTCCAACCATTACAGTAAGCTTTGCTTTTCATCCTTAATCAACAGTTTTCTAATGTTCAGTCACATCAGTAAAATTACATTTGAAGACTGTGTTTTGATGTATTTGTGCTCCTCTTTCTAGATAATTACAGACAGGATGGCCAGGGTGGAGGTTCAGGCTACTCTGGTGCTGAGGCCTCTAGGTACCCCGGGGCAGGGGAGAGTAGGGGCCCTGCCAGGGACGGCTTTGACCGGGGTGGAATGATGCATCGCGGGCGTGGCGGCATGGGCCGTGGCATGGGGTAAGTGTCTGTCTTTAGCAGTTAACCTCACGTATTTTGACTTTACAGATGCTGAGGCCACTTGGGGCAGGGCTGAGACAAGTCCCCAACAGAAATAAATGGAGTAACTCAAAGTAACGAGGCATCAATTTGCAACTGAAGTTTCTCTAGAAATGGTACGGTTGTGATTTATCAGCAGTCACTGCTGTTAAGTCATGGCCTTCTTAATTAATGTTTTGAAGATGTAGTACATGTCAACATGTACTGGAATCTGGCTATTGTTATCCAGTTTCTCAGCCCTACCTCTCATTTGGCCAAAGGTAAGAAATCAAGTCCTTTTTAGAGTAAGTTGTTTTTGATCAGAGACCTGTGCATAAATATTTAGGATGAACAGCATATATCCAAAACATAATTTCAATATCAGATATTATCAAAGCATTTTAGGGTAACAGAGGTTGCAAACTTCACGATTGGTGAGGGAGTGTGATATAATCGTATTGCCAAAATTATGATGGGTTTCTTTTGAGGAAGGCTCAAACACTGAACGATATCCCTTTAAATCAGTCAAATCTCAGCATGGTACATCATCCCACACTTTGAGTTGGTGTAAAAACAATACAATTCAATGTCTCAGAAATCCTCCGCAGATTTTTTTTTTTTTTTTTTTCGATTACTGTGGTGCTGGAGTGCTTAACTTTAGTTTGTCCTGCAAAACCCGCCATCATAGCATTGATACTTAAAGGAACCTATAAGTAGACACTGGCCTTGTGCAGTATTGTTGCATTTCATATTCATATTTATGATTACTTGAATGCAATATTTGGGTCAATATATTCTTCCTCAAGGTTTTTTCCCCCCTCTTCTTTATTTACTTAAAAACACATTTGCCTGTGTTTGCACTTTGTGGGTTTTTTGTACTGGTAGTATTTGTCCTCATTTGCCTGGCCTGAGATCTACCCAGCCCAAGAGGAAGTAACTAAAAAGGAAAAATGGCACCTTTAAAAAATAGTGGAGCAAGATATGCTATTGGTACTGTAAGACCTCCAATACATTTAATCAAATACAGGGAGATGAGTAAATGTACTGTGTTTTCAATATTTTTAGTCTACTTTCTCCCTTCCGTAGCTACAACATTGGTGCTACATAGAAATCAGAGGTCATCACTTTATGCCATCTGTTGTATGAAAATATGTTGAATCTCTTAAAAATTGTTTTTTATGGTCAACATTTCAGTATCCAGTCATGATAAAAAAAAAAAAAAAATCAGTAGTGGAAACTGTAAACTTACATGAAAGTTAAAACATGTTGAAAGCAAATTTTAGACAAAGGACATCTGTTTTTCTAATGAATCCACTGTCTTTGACAGCCATGACTGGCAGTGCTTTGTGTTGGAAGTTTTTAAGGAAATTATAAGAAACAAATACATTTAGCAATCTTAAAAGGACAGGAAAATGCAAGAGTTACCAAGACTGCCAGTGTTTGGGATCGTGTTAGTGTGAAAACCTTCAGTCAATTGATTTTTGGTGTAGTGTGATCTGGTCTAGTCTCAGCCTTACTACAAAAACTGGTATTCAGGTGTATAAAACCTTTTATATCGTATGTCTTATGAAGAAATTAGAACTCAATTGAGCTGGTTTTTGTCATATTTACTTAAGTACTCTGACTGAGATGCCATCACAGTTGCTCTTGATGCAGATTGGGTATTTGAACAGTTTGTCCACATTTTCTGTGGTTCTGTGCAGCTGGAAATGGTTTGGCCCAAACTCAGATCAACTGAAAACCGAAACGAACAAACGGTGATGGTTACCAAAAAGGCCAGGGGTGTTTAAGTTGTCAGAGGTTTTACTGTGCATTTGTTTTGGTTTAGGTTTGTTATCACTGCTCTAAAACTCAAAATTGAAAAAATCAACTTGATTTCTCAAACACTACAGAGGCAGATGTCGGTATAAATATTCAGGATGCAAGTTCTCATTTCAAGGATTTGGTATTGGGAGATCTTTTAAGTCTTTGATGAGATTTGGGTCAGAAAGAGCATGTGAGTCATCACTTCTTATTTTAAGAACTCTTTTATCTTTTTTTTTTTTTTTCATTTTTGGTTTTTCAACAGCATCATCCTTTTTTGAAAACAACAAATTATTCATAACTTGGTTATTGGAGCAAGGAACACACACAAATGCTTTTTGAAGACATTGCAATGAATTTTTTGATACAGGACTTAACAGAAAAGCTCTTCAATCCTACCAAAGTAGCTGCAAAGAAGGCTTAAAAACAAACTACTTAAATAGGAGTACAACCCAAAATATATTTACAAATTAAACTGCAGGATAGATTTTTTATACTTGTACTTATTTTTTATTTTAGCCTAATTTTAGCTTTGCACAGGTATCTTTGTGTTGTATGGGGGGAGGTGGTCGGGGGGGCATATTCTGTCATTTTGAAATGTTTAAATTGTTTTTGTGGTTTGGAATACAAATGTTTGATCACATTCTTTTGAGCACTTTTTAACATGCTTTTGTCACATTTATACCGTACAGGTAACAGTGAGAGCCATTTAAAAGCATCTATTCTCTAAAAAGTATCTGTTCACAGTACAGATCCGCCAGCTTAAGCAGCAGGAGGGAGCTTAAACAAAGATTCGGGGTCTGCCTTTTTTCAAGAACTGAGGATGGTGTTTTTTTTTTTTTTAATAAGCATGATGGGTATTTGATTGACCAAGTATTTGTTTTTAATTTAACATAACCTTGGTAAACACTGTAAAAAAAAAAAAAAAAATCTTTTGGTGTGATTTTTTAAATTATTTTTGATTTTATTTTTTGTCTTGGAAAAAATGACAGTTGTATGTTTTTATTTATTTTTAACATCAGGTAAATGTGGTCACCTGATCAGCTTGTGAAATTTCAGATGCATTGTGTTTTTACACTTGTCCATATCTGATTCAGCTGTAAATAATGTTAATAAGGTGTTAGCTGGGTAACTGTTTGCCGTCAATGCATCTGAAATCTTTCTATATACCTGTGTACAATTGTTTGGGTTTTGTCACTTTTCCAAAGGCAGTGAAAATGTTAGTTAATAATATATTTGCACAAATGTATCAACTACTGAAACTGTCACTGAGATTGTACTCAGCTAAGGTATGGCACATAGATAATACACTTGTCCCCTCGATTAGATTGTGTATAATCATTTTGGGGAGCTTTTAGTTGCTGTTCGACTAGTTAGAATGTTTTGATTACTCCCTCAATCAAGCCACTTTGCTCGAGCCATGGAAGTGGCTGTAAAAGGGAAAACGCCTTCATATCTCCATTTATTCCCCCATAGCGGCGCTGGAGAGAGAGGTGGCTTCAGTAAGCCTGGTGGTAAGTTAACGAGTATTACACTGGTTAGTCCTTTAAAAGCCTTAAACTTTTTGAGCAAATATGCTTCGAGTATTGATGTGTCTTTTACAATGTGGTATTCAAAATTTATTTACATGAAGTTATCTGAAAATATTGGGGATTTTTTTTTCAATGCCTGAGACCATTTTCCCTGGGGTACTTGGTATAATTCAGTCACTGCTTATGGTTTGACGATGACTTTTGACAGGTTAATGACAAATTTTCACTCAAACATGTATGTTACTGTTTTAACAAATCTCATGAGCTGAATCGCTGGGGTTTTTGTTTTTTGAGGATTTCAAACTGGTCTTAGAGGCTTTTCAAATGACACACAATTATTTGCCAAAGGGTCTGAGGTGTTCTATTTTTTTCAATTCAATATCACTCGCGGGAATTGTGGTGTACCATAAGGTGCCATTTTCAACTTCCCAATATGTCTGACTGCGTCTATAAGGGAGTGTCTGGATTATCTGTTGTAGTACTCCTCAGGTGTAGTACAATCGACTTCAGTTGCACACACTGACTTTTCTCAATCTGTCTCTCTCCCTCTCGACTGGTGGACTGCAGGACCTATGAGCAACGATGAGCGCGAAATGGGTGAGTAGCCATCCCCTTAACTCCTCAATACTGTCGTGAATTCTTTTCTTGTAAGTGATGCTGGGGAAAATGTGTTTTTGCCGCATATTAAGTGCTTTATGTATTGTGTAGGACGCCCTGAGGAGCAGGACGATTCGGAGAACAGCACAATCTACATCACAGGGTTGACTGAGAAGGCTAACCTGGAGGAAATGGCTGAATTCTTCAAGCACGTTGGCCCTATTAGGGTAAGATTAGTTATTCACTCTGAACCCTGGTGCAGGAAAAAGTAACGTTTAACTAAAAAAAAAAATGTATTCTCAGATCAACCGCAGACTTGGCCAGCCAGCTATTAACATCTACACAGACAAGGACTCAGGAAAGCCCAAGGGAGATGCCACTCTGTCCTATGAGGAGCCGATCTGTGCCAAAGCAGCTGTGGAGCACTTTGATGGTGTGTTTTTATTGGCCTGAAACAAATCACATGCCGAAGTGCCTGAATCTAAAAGCATATTGTTTGTTTATATTTATCTGTATATTTTGTGTATTGCAGGGAAGGAGTTCCAGGGCCGAAGGCTGAAGGTGTCCATGGCACGTCGGAAGCCCATGATGGGTGGAATGAGAGGTGGCATGCCCATGCGAGATGGCATGATGGGTCGTGGAGGTAAATATGTGTTGTATTTGTCAGTGCAGATTAGTAATGGGAGTGGTTAACACTATTCACTACTCTGCAAAGCACTACGCTCTAAGTTGTTGTAAAGTTTGGCTTCAGGAGAAACTTGTTGCAATGAAGCTGCTAATGATTAAATGTGCCATCATTTCCTCTCATCAGGTATGATGGGCCGTGGAGGCGACCGTGGTGGGTTCGGCCCACGAGGTGGTCCACGTGGTATGGGCAGAGGAGGACCCACAGGCGGCAACATGCAGCAGAGAGCTGGCGACTGGGAGTGTCCCAACCCGTACGTATCACTTATGAAGTGTTGAGTTTTCTAGGATGCATTTCTTTTCTCTTCTTTTTTTCTTTTAAAATAAAGATGCATTTGTAATTTAATGATCTGTGTCACCAGGGGTTGCGGCAACCAGAACTTTGCCTGGAGAATGGAGTGCAACCAGTGCAAAGCTCCCAAACCAGAGGGGTTGGGCGGCGGCCCTCCATTTCCCCCCGGAGGTGACAGAGGCAGAGGTGGAATGGGAATGCGTGGAGGCCGAGGTATGGACCGCGGTGGGCCGGCAGGAGCCGGGGGCCCGGGTGGGCCCGGAGGTTTCCGAGGAGGCTGGGGAGGCGACCGTGGGGGATTCAGAGGCCGCGGTGGAATGGATAGGGGAGGTTTCCGTGGGGCCGGACGTGGAGGACCGCCCATGGATCGCATGGGTGGCAGAGGTGGAAGAGGAATGGGCCCACCAGGGGGCAAGATGGATATGAGGTAGGATTTACCTCCGTTTAACCACACAAGTAATTCAACATATTCTTACTTCTCACAGAATCTTAATTTTTTGTGCCATGAAAAAACTCTATCATTAAATGGTTTTTGTGTCTTGTTTCTTTTAAAGGGACCATCGCCAGGAGCGCAGAGAGCGACCATACTGAAGGAGAACGTCATGACTGTTCCTCTTGTGGGATTTGAGTTTTAAGATGAAAATTTTTAATTTATGATTCCGTATTTTCATGGTTATAGAAACTGCTGTCAAACATCTTGTGCAGTTCAATTCTACTCCTGTTTCCATTTGTTCTTTTCTTTTTATCTTAGTTTACCATGTTTATGCATCTTGTATTGTGCATGTTTTTTTTCTTTTTTTGTTGTTGCTTTTTTTAGGTTTTGATGTATTGTAAAATGCAATATTTTTTCATTCATTAACACAATTGCCTCCTCACCTTTTCCCATAACTGACAATTGTATGATGACAATTTTGGGAAATAAAATTTTACCGATTTGATGTATTCAAGATGTCGGTTCATTTTAACAGCATGAAGTCAGAAAATCCACAACAAATAAACCAGTAGACTTTCTTAGACTTTGTGTTTATTATGAGAGTAAGTGAATTACAGTTGTCTCGTTTCAGCATGTGGGATAATGTCACTGCTCAAGGTATATTTTGTAGGTTACTCTATGGTTATAACACCAACTAATTTTACCCAAGTGGAGGCAAACTCATCTTCGATAGCACAAGTCAAGGTCAGAATGAAAAGATGACTGGACAGGGTTAGAGTGTCGTGATTAATGATGGTTCATGGCTCCTGCTTGTATCTGAAGGATTCAGTGTTTGGCAAAGATGAGTGTCACTGTTATATCTGGTGAGATGATGTTGGATCACATGATTTGGCCAGTTGGATGAATTTTCCACAACAGATAATTGTTTAGATAAATGCTGATCAGTGTTCACTTGCATAAATTACCATGTTTCACTCTGTATAAATAAGATAAAACTTGTGCTACATCACCCTTTATAGTCATGCACAAGATTGAAGACTTGGTTTTGTTTGGTAACCTGAAAAATTATTTATATTTCCTACTCGCATTTTAGATAATTTACATTTTTAAATGTACAAGTTATCAGGTTTAATTTTCTTAGCAGTTTTAGTCTGTATGGAGCACATCTGCAGGTCTGAACAGCTGCTGCTTTTTCCTACCAATAGGTGGTGCAGGTTGATCTGAAACATGAGGTTCTGCATCTGAACCAGAGGACACTGGTTTGTCTGGAGTTATGCGTCAGCGACACTGTGTCCTTGTTGACGTGTTATTCTTTTAAATAAATTATTAAATCTAATTTTACCCTAGAGATTGAAGTAACAGTCTGAACAAACCTGCAGTAACCACTTGTAACTCCAATGACTTACTTTTCTCCACTAACTGCGTGCAGGCTTGGTTCTCATCACTGTTCATTTAACCATTAATTGCCCTATAAGGAAATTTAAGTGCCGTTATTAATTACAGCTGTTACTCAGTGGCATATTTTATTTTCAACATCTGTTGAACATGTGGCTGTTGAGACCGTCCCATAGCACTTTGATGTTTTCTATTCATTCATCTACTGTGTTTTCCACTGCACCTCCACGATGCAGACAGTGAGCAGGCCTGTGTGTTTCTGGAAAACGCTGTGAATTCAGCATCTTGGCTTTCTCTAAAAACACTCCCAAGTTTGAGTTCTCTGAAAGGGTTAAAATCAAGAGGCAAAAATCTTGTCTAACTCCAGGATCACTGTACTTTGACCCTCTTGTCAAAGGGTGGATTTAAATCCAAGAAAGAAAGGTCTTTCCTTGATTGTAAAAAGCTGATCGTCAGATCACAAAATCATTTGATAAGATAAAATGATCATGGTTTGTGTGTATGTGGTTAAATTATTTTTAACCTAAGATCCTGCATGATATCCCACAGTCACAGCTGACATCTTGAAGTGCTTCTCATTTGCTGTGGCCAGTTGTTCGTGTGGATTAATAGAGTGCTGAATTCTCTCTCTCCCTCTCTCTTTACTGACAGAAAAGCTGATTCATCCCAGCCCAGAAAATGATCTCACTAACCCCCACCTTCTTCCCTCCCTCTCTCCCTCTCCCCCTCTGTCTCTCTCTCTTTCACTCTCTCTCTCTCTTCCGTCCCCTCCCTTCCTTTCTTTCTTTCTCTCTCACTCTCTCTTTCTTAAACAGACACATGCCTGTTTTTTTAAATGAAAACAAGCCCTCCCTCTTGGCCGTGGGCTTTACTTTAATTCAAACAATCACACTTCGGGAGAGCACACGAGCTGCTCCAATAGAGGAGAGCCCACATTTTAAAGAGTTTGTTTAAAGGGGAAATGAGATGGTGGAAAAGATTTTTAAAGGCACAGTCAGATGTTCTTTGAACAATTTAGGAGTTGGTGAACAAAATTATAGTTTCTGTTTCCTAAAGATTTTTAAGAAGCAGAAACCACCAAGACATTACACAAAGACTGTCAAACATGAAAAACTTGGACCTGTTGAGTTTGGATTAAAAGATCTGTTTGGATTTCTAGCGGTTTCTAATCATGTGCTGCAGATTTGGGTTGTTTCGAGACGGATGGTGTCTTTAAAGCCCTGAGCAGGTTTCCCTGATGTTTTCAAAATTCTGTTCCACCACCTAAACCTGAAAAGCAGGTCTCTGCCTACAACTTTTGACCCAGGATTCACACCTCCGGTTGAGATGAGTCAATAGACCTCCAACACAACCTGTCCTCATTCTGGTCTGTGACATTGTTTAAGATGATATGGAAGGAGTGGAGAAATCCATGTTTACCTAATGATAAACACTAAAGTGGACTCCAGCCATAGCTCTGTGCATTATGTGACAAAAACATTTCCTATCATGCACACAATGGATCATGTGCTCTTCAATTGGCTTCTGTCTTGTGTTGTGTTCACAGCCTCTTTAACCTGACTGGATAACACTGTCCATCTATAAGTGTATCTCTCTATCTCTCCTTCTAATCCTCAATCTCCTGCTGTTTCAGGGTTTACTGGCTTTGTGAGATCTTTGATTTGTGCAATACCTCTCACGCCAACAATCACACATTGATTGCGAAACTTACAGGAGTTTGAAACAAGGCTGATAAAGCTCAACACTCCCCTTCCTCGTATCTTTTAATCATTGGTACGATTACACAGTGGGAAGGGAATTTCTTCCACTACACACAGTGGCTGTCTCATGATGCTGATGAAATGCTGACTTTAAAGACCTTTGTCACTTTAGGCTATTTGGTGAGGAGTCCACACAAAGACCTGCTTATTGAGAGACTGTGAAGCCACCTTATGTGTTGACCTTCATGGAAATCATAAAACTGCATGGACTGTTTTCTCCCAGGCTGAACAGAACAGCATGAACACGCACATACACAGCACAGTCAATCCAACATCATCGCAAAGACATATACTGTTGAATCATCACCATCTCAACAAAAGTATATGCAGATCATTGGCAGCGAGTATGTGTATTCCCATTGTACTTTTGCATTTTAAGAAAGAAAACATGTTTTATTACACGTTTTATTATAACATGTCATTATTAAAGATAAACAATTCAAATATGAGTCCTTTTAGACTACAATACCCATCACTCCACCTCCACCAGTCAACTATTAGGCTACATATGAATGGACCAGTGATAGTAACATACTGAACAACTTGAAAAAGGCCACAACAAACACCCTAAAGTAGCTCATTTATTTTTTCTTCTGATTTGAACTTTTATGGTGTATTATTATCACTTAATGATGAATAATAGGTAGTTTCAAAGATGTGAGTGTTGCTTTATGTTATGTTTTTAAGAGACTTTGGTAACATGTATAGGCTGTGGATCCCTTGCCAATCTGTAGTGCTTAATGAATGTCATGACAACCACCATCAACCACCAGTTTATTGGAGGTCAGGGTAGCCTGTGTGCCGAGTTGGTGAAGATGGGGTTAAGTTTTCCTCCTCTGCCGAGCGTTTATCCCTCATAATGGGATGTGCCACCGAGTCGCTCTGCTGCTCTAAGCTACAGCAGGTCAACATATTCAGTGCGAGAGGCGGTGCAACATGGGCTGAGCCTATTTGCGGGGAAGATGAGCTGTGGATTCAGTGCAGCGCAGTGGTCGTGATTTCATCGATGAGGAGCAGACTGGACTGACCGCCTCTCTCTCTCTCTCTCACACTCACACACACACGTACACCGACATGGTGACACGTGGATTTTTGCGGGTGAGAGGATCCACCGGCCACCGGGTGGATTAGAAAAGGTGGTCGACGCATGGGTGTGTGTCGATGTCCCGGGATGATCCCGTTTCGTCCTCGCTCCGGGACCCGGCGATGCGCTCTTTAGAGGAAACGGGTTTCGCAGAGACATCCGGAAAACGCATCCATGCGCCAGGGCCACTCCGCATCCCGAAATGCTTCTGACAACACAAAGCCATGGCTTCAAGGAGCGCCGATAAGAAACCGCACATGCAAATCGGCATGGGTGCGTCAACACGGTTGTTTCGCTCTATTTTGCGGATGAGGCTTTGGAGCGCAGTTGTGCAATGAGACAATCGGGAATCATCAAGTAGACTTTATTGATACATAATCCGACAATATGGCTGATCAGAGCAACATCCAGTCCGCCGCCTCCAAGAGTATCCGGCCCTTTAAATCCAGCGAGGAATACCTGTACGCCATGAAGGAGGATCTGGCTGAATGGCTGAACACGCTGTATGACTTAGATATCACTGCGGACACCTTCATGGAGGGGCTGGAGACGGGCTGTGCCCTCTGTCGGCACGCCAACAACGTGAACCGCGCCGCGCAGGACTTCCAGATGGAGTTCCCGGAGGCTGCGCGGTCCATGAAAGTGCCATCCAAAGATGTTGGCTTTCAGTCGCGTAATGTGATGGCCGGCTCGTTCGTGGCGCGGGATAACGTGTCCAATTTCATCAGCTGGTGCAGACAGGAGCTGTGGATCAAGGACGTGCTCATGTTCGAGACCAACGACCTGGTGGAGAGATGCAACGAGAAGAATTTCGTCCTGTGTCTCCTGGAGGTGGCGCGACGCGGGGCCAAGTTTGGCATGTTGGCCCCCATGTTGATCCAGCTGGAGGAGGAGATCGAGGAGGAGATCCGGGACCAGGAGAGTCTCCGGATCGATGCACGGGAGCCGGTGGAGCAGAGTCCGCCCAGCAGGTGTTTCAGTCGGAAGGAGAGCAGCCACAGTGTGGAGGATGAGAGTGAACCTGAACCAGAGCCGTTCATCTGGCCGCAGAAGAGAGTTTTATGTGACATGCGAAATTTGGATGAATTGGTGAGTTGCCAGTGAAAAGATAAAATTCAAAGCCTCTCTGTATTATTAGCATTATGATGTAACTGCTCTCAATAACCCTAGTTGACCACATGGAAATCCCAAAATGTTTCACAACTACACAGTGATTCAATGCTCCAGACTATGGTTTACACACAGTTTAATCATCACTACACATTAGTGAGAAATACAGTAGCTTTTTCCCACAGGCATCTCACCCTCTGGCCTTCATCAGAAGTAAATATCCAGTTTGTTTTGTCTGTTGCTTAACAGTATGAAGCAGCTGTTCCCTCCCACAGTACTACAACACAGATAAGTGTCAAAAGTGAAACCCTCTCTCTGAAAAGACCAGGTAGGTGCTATGAAGAGGATATGCAGCCCATAGATTCACTGTGGTGCGAGTGTAAACATGCAGGCTAGGCATAACTTTGCTTTGTGACTATGCTGGTAAATGCCTGCTTACCTGTAGGGTCAGTGTGTGTTTGACACACAAATTCCTGATTTCTCCCTGAGGAGAGCTTCGAAAAGTCAAAGGTCAGCTGTGTGACATTTCTCCTGCCTCGTAGCCTACAAATGTCAGCTCTGCTTCTGTGAGAGAGACATCAGTGATGGCCGTCACCTCCAGCCTCTTTAATTTAGCTTGTCCATCAGGAATAATCAATATAACATCCTGAAAAACCAGGAGGGTTGTTCACTGCTAGGATCTGCAGCTTCTTCACTAGTGCTCGCTAGTGAAAATGTACCTTCCGGGCGTGTTGACTCTAATACAGCTCCTGTGCCTGTGGAATTCAAAACACCAACATTTGTCCGGTTGAACTGGTCGACCTTTGCCTGGCCATGCCGGCTGGACTTGAGCGCACACGGGAGCAGCAAAGATCTCATTAGAGGGAAGGCTAATGAGCAAGACAGGCTGGCAGCACCGGTGGAACACATGCTCGGGCTGTGAGCGGGGAAGAAGTTAATATTTTCATGCTGATGAAGAGAACAATGTCCGTCTTTGACACTAGAGATGCGAGGAGGGCCAGCAGAGAGGGAGGGAGGGAGGAGGAGAGGCAGTTGACAGTCACACTCGTGCTCGTCCAGGCAGCGCAGTGGAGCTCTTCCACTGTGACCTCTGTGGACAGAAATAGGAGAGCATGTGGAGGAGGATGTGCGCTGTTCGTATCCAGACTGTCTGAGTCCTCACACTCTCACTCATGACTGAGTGCTGCTGAGGATTATACAAGCCGACTACATTTTGGGGACAAAATGATCACAGGAAAGCTACAGAGCGTATGCCTGTCCCTCCCTTTTTATCACTGGCACTAACGCTGTCCTCGGTGCACCAACACACACGTGTTTGTGCACAGTGTCATCTGTTGAACAGTCTCCGCCTTTGACGGATTTAGGATGTGGCATTCCCAGTCATCATGTGTCTGGTGAATAAAATCTCGCCCATCCTCCCTGTCAGCCGTCAGAAAATTGCTTGCATGTACACTGCACAGCAGTCGACATCAGCAACCCGAGGCTCTTCAAACTAGAGGTGCTAAGATTAGAACAGTACAGTATTATCAAGGGTGTTTACAGTGTTTGCTAACTTATATCAACACATCCTGTGTAATGACTTCAGCTCCAGACCAGTTCTCATTTTGTGGCCTAGACTTTGTGTGAGACACACTTCCACTGAAAATGTTCACTGGTGAATATTTACCAGGAAAAGCATCAAAATGACTTCATCTGTCTTTAAATAGTTTGGTCCATGTCTGCTCAACCAGCTCGTACTGCAGAACACCAGGCCTCTCGGTCCTCTGTAACAGCCGTCACAAGTTCATCCTGCAGAGAGCTTGTGCACTTGTCTTTGTATCAGTCTGATGTAGCGGCGTTGCAGGAGATTAGTGTCTTGTAATTACTGGAAACCTCATTGCTGGTAGGCATGAGTATCTGTCAGAGAGAGGGGGATAGTGGCATTGGTCCACAGCTGTGACACAGACTGTGTCTGCGTCTCTCACTCCTGCAGGCAAAGGCGACTTTGCTGCATCATTCATGATGGGGTTATATTTCTTCTTCCTTTTTTAAAAATCACTGTAGTATTCACTGATTTTTGTTGGTAGACAATTGTATTCATTCTTGATGACCTAATTTTTTATAGCTGCTTTTAAAAGAAAACACAATATCACAATTTAGTCACAAATTTGCCTATTCATATTTGATAACATTATTGACGAAGTGTCATCAATTAATTACCAGAGCATTAACTCCCACAGAGATGTTTACAGCAGCCTTAGATGCTTGTGCAAACTGAGACGATACAAATGTTGAGCTCTCAAGTAGTTATCATATTTTCCCCAATGTAGAAACAAACAACAAATAGTGAAGGTTAACATCAATCCAGGACATTGACAGTGCATGTGTACACTCAATTATGCTCATATTCCGTCAAAACTCTAGTAGAAAAAGATCAACCTATGCAGTGTATGAATGACCATCAAATATTTCAGGTTGCAGTTTATTAGCTAGTTAGAGAAAATCAGTTCAATCCAACAGAATATCTTGCATATAGGATCACATTTTAAATATATATTTTTAGTTGTTGTCTATTCTCTATAACTCTGGTGGACTGTTTTGCATTAGTTTCATCTTAACATCTTAATGAGATTTGTACATTTAGCAACTGCGTATTATTCTGTACATTGTTTAGAAGTTGGATGATCAAACTAATCTTCTTGTTTAGACTATACAGGCGTAGCAGTAATAGGATTACATGTCATTATTCTAATGAGTATACGAACAGTCATCACTCAACTTGTAGTACAGCTCTTCCTTAGGACATCTGGCTGTACAGCCACAATACATGTGTCTCACCAGTTAGTACTAGTTACAGTTTCACCCAGATTGCTTATAACTCATTATATTTATTGTGATGTGTCCTATCAGCTTCCTCCTGGATACAATAGGTGTATGATCTTAAGTATAGCTGTTGTGTATCCAGCTTACTTCCCTGCTTACAGATAGCCTCATATAAATACTCACCACTGCTGAGTCTCCCACTGAGCTGCCACTACATACGTTCTTACTCATGTCACTGTGGGACGGCTTTCCACTCTACAGTTAGGGAAGTGGCTGGTGTCTCATTTCCTTCATCATAGCTTGACTCAGTGATACTTGTGAGTCGTTTTCCCATTCCCGGAGTCGCTTTGTCTCCGAAGTGGCGCAGACAGCAGCTGGCTCATATATCTCTATACTGTTTATCCACATAAACATAAAGTTTATCCTTTGCATTATGGGATTTGGTTTCATATCGGCACTAGAGAGGGATTAAGTCAGCGACTTCGATCAAATCAGTATTTCCTATATGCTGCATTGAGCCTAAGGCAAAATGGACATGGTCATCTACCTACACAAATAAGCTTTTTGTATGTTTTCTAGGTCTTGCCCTTGGGGTCTGGGCTTTTTGTAAAAACACATGTGCTGGCACTCTACACTGACACATGTATAACAATTAAAAGCAGACTCACTTAGTGCATACTCCCATTTGCTCACAGTTGCTCCATGCATAGGCATCTAAACAACAGACCATAAGAGCTTCACAGTCTTTGGTCGGCTTCCTTCACAGCCATTTTTTTTCCTTCTTTCTGCTCAATCATATAAACTGGTTCACGTCTCTTCTCACCCGAGGCTTCAATATTCAGCCCTTGCTTAGTTCATATATGTGCGATGCCTCGTTCCCATCCCCCCACCTCTGTCTCTGCAGGAGATGATTAAAAAAAGCAAAGAGCGCAGAACAATATGTCTTGTTGGTGGCATGGAAAAGAGGGAAACCAATAGACTGCCACTGTTGGCAGCGAGGGTAATCAAGGGCTGACATCTCAATCTTTTGGAAGGAAACACCAGCCCGAGCAGAGGGGAGGGGAGAGGGGAGGGGAGGGGAGGGGAGGGGTGATAAAGACAGAGATTGTGTGCATTATGAATGTATTGGCCACTCTGCTCCATTAACCTTATGGTTCAATTCATGCATTCAGGAAATAAAGGAAGAGTAAGGACAGGAATGTGCCTAGAGTGACTTTTACAGTATCACACCTTGTTAAAACCTGACTGCAATGGATGTTGTTCTCTGGGAGGGAGAGCTACAGTAGAGAGAGTGAAAGGGAAAAGTAGGTCATGGTGTTTTGCATTGGGTCACACTTGTACGCTTAGCTGAGAGAGTGTGGCATCCTTCAGTGTTTCTCCCTCTTGTTTCACAGGCACCAATCATTTGAGGGGTTTAGTATCTGAAAGGTTATTTCTCCCTTTAGACTTTGCATAGTAACAGAACAGAGCGGATCTCAACTCCACTATTTTCCATGCAGCAGGGAGCACGTGGAAACAGCTGAGTCCACACTTTTGCATATTGCCCACTTTATCTTTTTATTGCGGCGCTTGATGCTATCAGCTGATGGTTTGCATGATTATCATTTAATTTGGTGTGTGTCTGTGTGAGTCGTCTGGTTGTTTCCTGTCCCTGCCCGCGAGCCTCTTGGAGCCGGTCACAGGTGGACACTGTCAGAATGAGACGCCACCTCGGAAAGACATCAGTTCTCCTAACCTTGGCCTGTCACAAGGGCGAGTGCTGAGTGTGTTGTTGACGCCGGCCGGATATTTAGGTCTGTGCAGTGAGTGATTACATTGCTGTTCCACTGAAACAGATGAATATGGTAGTTATTCACCTCACAGCTTTTGACATCCATTAGATTCCTATATCCTCAAGGCCCCAGATGGACTGTTTGTCATATGGCCAGAAGACAGGCATCGATTTTCAGGGAATGGGAAGTGGATGTTGTCTGCCCTGGTGTATGATTACACTTTTCACCCTGGTCAAACATATAGCACAGATTATGAAAAGCATGTTATTATTGATAACAGTTAAAGAAATTGTGAAGCATTTTAGGAAAATATATATTCCTGCACAAAACCACTTCCGTATCTGGACTCAGGAGCTGCTGAGGTTAGCATAAAGACTGGAAACAGGGCAAAAGAGCTATAGACCAGCTGAGTTTAAAGGTGACAAAAACATTTACTTGCACAATTAAAGCTCCCTCAATATTATAGAGTTTTGTGTAGCTATATAAAAATACAAAAAACTCAGGAAGTTCCTGCTCCAAGCTAAGATACAGTCACATAATGTTGTGTAAAAATTAGTTGAACAAACAAGCTAGGTTCAGTTAATTAGTGAGCAGGTGCTAAGCAGGAGGACAGCTCACCTGTGGCTGTCTTTGTGCTAAAATAAGATAATCTGCTTTTGGCTGTACTCTACATTTAAATGGCAGCAGATGTGACAGGTGGTATCAGTTTTTATCTTAATCATCGTGTTTTGAAAAAAGCAAATGAAATGCATCTTTCCAAAGGTCAAACCATAAACTTTCATGCATGCTTCAATTATATTCAGTGCCAAAGTCCTCTATGTCTCCCTGTGTTACCCTGCACTGAGTGGTTGTTGTACGTGACCCTGAGGCCATTATCCAGCATTGTTTTTCTGTCTTGTCTCAGCCAGTTTGGCTTGTTGGACCACTGCTAACGGCTTCCAAATACTATTTTTAAATATTTCCATGGTCTCTCCTGTTTTCAGCCCCATCAGGCTAAAGCTTCAACATAATTAGAAAACGTAATTATCAGTTCATATTCATTCAGACAGTCATTCATAACCTCAGTTTACCCCAGATGTTATTTAAAGACGTTCAATTTGTGCAGAGGAGGCTGTTCCCTGTTTATGAGATGTTAGCATGGCTGTCTGCGAGAGTAGCTGTTTATGCAGGCTGTCAGGCCGGCAGTTTTAATAGTGAGGAAAGGCTCTGATAATTAGTTGTTTTCAGTGTGCGTTCACAGGCTCTAGGAATGCTTACATGTGGGTGGTGGAGCAATAATCCCTCAAGTTCCAAAAAATCTCCTCCTGCCAATCCGGGGGCGCCACCCCCTGTGGCCTAGATTTCTTGCCTCTCTGTGCTTATCAGATGACGACGTTGTTCATCTTGGGGAGGTTTCCAGTCATGACAGAGGAAGACTTACGTTGTTTGTGTCATTTTTTTTAAAATCCTTCCAACTCACCCTGAAATGCAACCCATATGAGCCGAGCCAATTTTCTTTCATTGTTGAGAGCACGTTATTCTCTCGTAAACTTCTTCCAGTCTAATTTGTCTTGCTGAAGACAAATCTGGAAGCAGACCTCATGTAAATTCCCGCAGAGATGAGTTAAGTTCCCCGCCATTTTAAAGATTTTTGTTGGGCGTTTTGCAATAATTATCCTTTGGCGCAGCAGTCATGAAAGAACCGGTTTGCAACAGGCTACCACCCCTATTTTGACGGAAAGCTTTATATCAAACTGTTTGTTGCACACATCTGGTTGAGTCATGAGAAGAACACACAAATATTCATATGGATGAGTGGCTTCTTAGACTTGAAATCTGGACCCCAGTCTGCAAGTATGATTTATATTACATGTATTCTCTTGACAACAGCCAGTAAATTAAAACCATACCTCAGCAAACATACGTAGAATAAAACAATGTTGTACATTATCCAGTCCTGATATCATTATATCAAGTATTCCTGTGTGGCATTTTGGTTCCTATTACAAGTCAGTAAAGAAAGTGAGGAACAACAACCTAAACATCTTTATCTTGCCCCAACCGCCCCTCCCATTTCCTCTCTTCATCCCCAGGGTTTGCTCAGGCCTCAGTCTCTCGGCCTATCTCCTCCATGAATGTTCTTTCAGATGTTAGTGGGCCCCAGGAAGGAAGGAATAAAGAGATTGTTGACACATCACCCTCGGCCAGATATGACGTGATTCTGACAGTGGGATCATTAAAGGGGGAATATGTACTGCATATGTTTCTTGTACATTAAAACTGCAATGCAGGCGACGCCAGCTGCTCAGTTCAACTTGAATGTCGTGTGATTGTTCTCAATAGTGAAAATGTTTTCACTCCCTGGTCTTGCACAAACATCTCTGCATTCCTATCTTAAGATAGATGCAGCAGATTCCCCAGTATAGGGGCGTGCTGTGGATTGTTCAGTCACTCTTCCATTTTTTCTCTCTTTTCCTTCTCAAAAACATCTGCGGCCTCCTGCTGAAAGTGGTCTCTGCTGTGACCCAGCCAGCATCCATAATTCATCCTTCACTTTTTGCTCAGTGCTCCAGATCCACTTCCGTTCATGTTTGCAGCGTGACCTTGTCTGGCCCCTCACCCTTCTATCTCCTTCCCTCCCAGTGTGTGACTGCATGTGTGTGTTTTGGTTTCAGTGTGTACGGCCTGAGTGGCACCCACATTGTTGACACGGCCAAGACATGGAAGTGTACACACATCGTGCCAAAGGTCCGACGGAAAAGTAAATACTTCAAAATGTCACGGCGCTATTGATTAAATTATTGAAACACCCTCATTGTGACTGTGTATGCCTGTGCAGCGTTTCATATGAGACTGTGTGAGTCCTTCAACCTTTCCCTCTGGAGGAAAACGTATGACCTCAGCCGAACAGCTTCTTGGAGGGGAGGTGTTTGTGGGCCGAGAGAAAGGCTTTACTATAGCGAGAATGAAAAAAAACGAAAGAAGGCAAACTGTACAGTTAAAAAGGGAAGGGTTAGGCTGTGTGTATGTGTGTAATGTCCTTATGTTGCCATAGCAATCTTTCCATTAACTCACTGGCTGGGGTTTTTCCAAACAGGGCTCGTCCACCTACTGACACAGAATGAAAACAGCCGGAGTGACAGAGCGGAGAGAGAAAAGAGAACGGGTGGTTAGATGTAGAAACGTAAGCAAAACAAAGACAGACAAATATAGGGTCTGGTCACCGGAGCACAGGCATAAAAAATAAAAGCTGAAAGACAACAAAGCAGATGAGATGGAGAGGGAGGGAACGAAGGGTTGGGAAGAGAACAGGTGAGAGGGGAGCAGAGCGGCGGGTGAGGTGCTGAGGCTATAGTCTGATTCCTCCCTTCTTTGATATGTATGGGAAAGAAAGAAGGTGCTATTTGAAGAAAATAACACGTGCCTCCTTCATGCCATAATAAAATGTTGCAGGCCAACACACACCACACACAAGCAAAGCTATATTCCGCTGACCCATGTGTACGGCATAAAAGTACTCTAAAACATCAAAGTGTGGGAGCTCAAAACCTCTAACGCACCTTTGATAACTTAAACAATCAATAAAAGAAAACACCCTCCGTGCTTTCATCTAACGGTTGCCCTCGCACACAGTCATGGAGAAGTTTCATCCTGCGCTTTTCCCTCTCTCACTTTGCTGCCTGACTTTCTCTCCCTCCCGGTCAACAAGTACGCACACGCTTTTTGTCTGAGAGAGACGCCAAGAAAAGCATCAAAGTTGTCCTGTGTGCAAGCGAGAGCCCAGCCTGTGCTAACTAACACGGGCGGATCTGGCCCCACCCTGCAGTTGTGTCTGACTCCAGCTGACTAATAAGCACCCCCGATCCGCAGCAAGGGCACCGGCTCTCAGTTCAAACCCCTTGGCAGCGCGGGGCCTGCTGTGTGCTGACATCATCTCCACCGCTTCTCTGGTTTCCCGAGCTCTTTCTCTCTCTCTCTCTCTCTGTCCTCCTCAGCGTATGATGTCACGAGCAGAAACGCTGTCTTGTAACAGCCCAGACAGCTGGAGAGGGAGCTCATTCATGGCATGTATTTTGGTGCTTTTGTGACTCTCTGCGGTTTGAACTGAATTAACCCAGAAATGTTCTGGAGAGATGCGACGAGGCCGGGGCTTTTTAATGTGGTATGAGAGTGGGGCGGGGCCTCTCATCACTCTGTAGGTGTTTGGAGAGCAAAGTCGACGGGAAGATGAGATGACGCACACACGCACACTCCAACACCCTCCTGCGCTCAGGCGGCCAAGGCTGCTCATTTCTCACACCATAAAATAGAGTCATTATGTTGCTGACACACAGCTCTCAGTGCCAGCGGTGCTCTGGTCACTGTTACAGATATGTGGCAAAACAAAAACATGATCTCATACATACGGATTCACTGACCTCAAGAGCAGGAAGGGATCACTGTTTTGTTTCCTCTCAGATGTGTGTGTGTGGTGTCATGTTGTGTGCTCTGACTCTTAAAATGTCCTGTGTTTGTTCTCCTCAGGTGCGTGAGATTCTGGGCCGATGTTCCTGTCCAGCTCAGTTTCCTATGATCAAGGTATCGGAGGGGAAGTACAAAGTGGGAGACTCCAGTGCACTGATCTTCATTAGGGTGAGCTGCCACTGCCAGGAAAAACCTTCACATCAAGTAGAATTATCTTTCGTTATGTTACAAGACTGGGTATACGCCACTTCTTATTTTTTTACAGGTTGAGTCTGCTTCATCCAAAAATAACTAACCTGGTTTTCTCAGTTTTGCCTCATTGAATTTCAGCAATATTATCAAAAACAAATAATCAAGCTGAACGATTTTGGTCATTAATTCCTGCTGGTACCACCCCATTGTAGATTAGCATGTTAATTGCTGAGATTTAGGAACAAGGGTGACCTCAAGGACAAAAAAAAGTAAAACAATAATTGAACAGGCTTTGTGTGGACGTTGAAGTGAGGGTGCTGGTTAACCAGAACCTGCTGAAAAAATCATATGTGTGAGTGTGATTGCCTCACACACATAATGATAAATCATAAACCTGAGTTATTCTTGAGAGTCAAGGTTAGGTTAAATACTCAGCTGTATATGTACCTAAGCCTCCTTGCCCAGTATGGCAGGATGGACAGTGAGGCCTGCAGTAACTGCATGGAGCCATAACAGTGCAGGCATATGGCATCATATGTTGTTTCAAGAAGAGCAAGGCTATCTACACAGATAAAACCACTCAGCTGATTGGCGCTGCACCAAAGCCAAGTGAATCTACAGTGTATGTAACAGCACTGTGATTTTTGTCCTCTCATGTGAGTGTTTACACATTGGCCTTCATCTGGCCCACTCCCAAGACTCTACTTTTTTTTTCCACTGAGACACAAAATAGAGCTTTTAGGTCATTTCCTGGTTGGTCCTTATCTTGGCTCCGGCCTGTTTTTGCTGGACTGTTTGTCTCAGTTATCATCTCAAGAGCTGCACTGTACCACATTCAGGCCTCAGAGGACTGTGCAGGGAGGTGGGTGATACCAGCCATCGATTTTGTCTCACTTACCTAAAATGTGCAGCAGACAGATTAATGGACTCTGTGGGTACATTTCCAAGTTGCCTGCCTCCATAGGATCAGGCTGCCAGTATCTGCTACTTATGTCAATATTTCTTTCCAATGGACGACACCACTTTCCCCAACAGTGAGACATGATACATTTGATATGCTTTAATGTTTGGCCTACCTACGTTTTCTACACAGAGAGCTGTAGGATTTAACAGGTTTTGAATTTAGCAGGGTTAATTGTTAGGGATTAAAGATTAAAATGTACTGACATATACTGAGTTGACACCCAAATCATAAAAACTTGTGAAATGTTATGATTTTAACAGGGTTTTAATAGATAATTACATCAACAACCAATGCACACATAAGATGTTGATTTCTAAATCTGTTGATATTTAAGTGAAATCAATAATTTTCTATAGAATAATATGTCAAACCTGAATTATAATATTTGCAAGCTTCATAAGACACATTTAAAGGCAGATGAAAAATTAAAAACATAAATCCACAAGGCATATCTGAATTATAAATGAACCCTCAACTGCTCCTTCCTTCAACAGAAATAAAAACGTTTCTGGCCTCCGCTCTACCCCTCATCAGTTTCTTTTTTCTTTTTTAGCTTTGCAGCCATGTTAATGTGACAGACATATTTAACTGGCCTGTATGTGGATTATGTGTGTGCGCGCATGTGTTTCTTGGAGCCTTTGCCTTGTCAGATTAGCTCTCTTCACACTGTCTCCTCCCTCTCCTGGTTCCTCACTGGGGATAGCAGTGGTTGTGCATATGCCCCAGCAGCTACAAGTGCCCCCAACACACTTCCCTTATTCTTGTGAGGGCAGGAAGCGGGCAGCCGCTTTGAAAGCCAACAAACCCCTATTGAACTGCCAAAGCTGTGACAAGGATCTCAGGATGAACGAGCGGTTGAAGTGAAGAAAGCAAATGGGCGATGGGGCCGACTGAACAGAAGGGGCCGGGGATGGAGGGGGGTGTTAATAAGACCATCTTTGTCCCCGGGGAGGTCCCCTCCTGAAGGGCGGAGATGCCTTCAGTCATGGGGCACAACAGCTGAAATGAACCATGAGCTTAATTTTTTTTTGAACTCACCAGCAAGATTCAAGGAGAAATTGGTTCATCCCGCCCACGCAATGATGACAAGAAGCCTCTCTGTTCACCGTTGCCATAGAAACAGGGATCGGGTCTCTCTCTATATATACTGGTGAAGACTGTGATACCCCTTCAGTGGTTGGGAGATCTCTCTGTTTATCCACAGCTCTAAAATGAAACGTGGTCCCAAAACATCTCCTCGGCCTCAGCTGGCTTCCCAGCGCTGCTGCTGCTGCAGCGTTATGCATAAAATATGAAATGCGCACAAAGCTCTTTTGGAAATGGTAACAAATGGTAGAGAAGGCAACAAAACACAAATTTTGTTTTGTGTCTATACTGGAAATTTTTTTCATTAATTAATCATTTAATTTCATAATATACTGCAAGTCTAGCCCCTGTTTATATACATCTGCTTTTGTCTTTTTATCTCTCACACTTTTCACAGTCTCTGCTGATGATTTTGTGTCTCAGTATAGGGATCTGTATTATCAAACAGTGTCTATCATTAGACTGTTGCGATGAACTGCATGAACCCAGTCTGGAAATTAGCACTGTGCAAGTAGCTTTTTATGACCCTCAATAATTGTCTTTATAGTCGTGCAATTATCGCACTGCAATAAGAGAGTAGTTTATTTGGATTCCCAGTAGCTGCTACCATCATGGCAGCTACTCTTCCTATCAAGTGAAGAACAATAACAAAGTTATTATGTGGAGATATGAAGCTATGTCACAACAACACCACTGAGGAAAAGCTAAAATAAAAGTCAGTGACAGCAGATCTTATCTGTGTTGGAGATAGTCTGTTCCTCCTGCTCCTGTTGCATCTTTATACCTCTACAGTGTGAGGATCTTTGTCAGCAGACCTTTATGATCTTTTTATAGTGCAGGTAAATATCACTCTGATGCTACGAGTATGATATGAGACTCGTGCATCCTTGTTTTTCACTGGCAGCATCACTCAAACCGTAAACCTGTTACTGACATAAGGCCAGAGCAGTGGAGAGTAAGCAGTTTATACTCTCAGGTCTGATAGAGATAAGCAGATCAGCTGTTTTGATGGATTTGATGTAGTAGGGGAGCAAGGCCGATGAAAAGACTTGTAGTGGATTGACAGGGTTTGTATTAGAGAGAAGGTGGGGTCAGAGTTTGGCGCAGATGTCGTGTCCGCGGCCTGCCTCTGATCGCTGCTCTCTGGTCAGGGATCCAGAGATGAGATGCCGTGCCACGTGTGATTTGGTGGAAATAAAAATCGGTGCCAGGCCCTATACAGATGTACCATTATGGCTTTTGCCCCCGCCAGCCCTCCAGAGACACGGGCCCAACCTTTAAAACATGTGTCTGGCAGACCCTATTACACAACCCAAGGCAGGGGATGCGTACGCAGAGCTGACACATCAGGCAAAGTGTGCTGCTTCAGTGAAGGCGACTTCTGCCTGGAGGGAGTGAGGCTCTCTGGCCCGATCTGGTGTATGTGTGTGCCTCAAAAAGCAGAGGAGAGTACGAAGTGACATATCTCCCCCCCTCACCCACCCAAGCCCCCTACTCCACCGCCCCCCTCTGTTGTGACTATCCAGGCCCCCTTTCATCCCTGCTTCTCTCCGTGATAACTCTGGTCTGAGCTGAGGACAGCGGGGGTGAGTTGTTACCATGCTAATTCACCCTGCTACCCTCTGAAAACACGGGGAAGCCAGCTGAGAGGCAAAAAAAAGTGTCTTTCACACGCAGCATTTTGGCTCTTTATTATGCTACCGTACTCTTTTTAATGGTGAGTTGGCATGGCAATGAACAGCCCTCATAATGGCAGCAGCTGGGGGTGATGTGGGAGAAAGAGGAATTGTGGGAGGAGGGAAAGGCAGAGGGGGGGGGGCATCTAGATGTTACGTAACACTGAGGGCCAGCCAGCCTTCAGCAAGCTGCCCCCACCGGTGAACATTTGCATAATCTGTTGTTGAATTATCTAATTTATTTGTGTATGTTAACTCTCTCTCTTTCTTTATCTTTACTTTCTCTTTTCTTGCCTCAGGTCCTTCGCACTCATGTGATGGTGCGTGTCGGAGGGGGCTGGGATACATTAGAACACTATTTGGACAAACATGACCCGTGCCGCTGTGCTGCTTTCGGTGAGGTCATTTCCTATTCCCTTGTCAGCAGGCCCTTACAAAACAACTTCACTGTTGTCCCACTGTTGCATAATTCATAGCGCATTTAAGATTGTAAACACATTATTTCTATCTGATGTGTTATGTTCAGCCTAGGAGCAGACACCGTGAAGGTCAAGAGGATCATGTTTGTTATTCAGAACCACTGTGCGCTCTATCTCTTTAACCTTTTTTAATTTTCACTGATGACTGGTTAGTTATTTGTACATCACCCAGCGACAATCGGTCTGTGTCTACCTGAACCCTGACTAATATCACATCCAGCCAAGAAATTTAGATCTGGAAAACTGACGCTTGAACTCGGTAATGGAAAGTGTGGTGGTCACTGTGACTCCTCTGTTATTCCTTTACCACTACCTGATCCCACAACACATCTGTTTAGCAGCTCATCTCAACACAAAGACTCTTTTTTTTGCCAATAAACCAGACACCTAACTGTGAGATATTTACTTTGACCAGCAGCACAGTGATACATGCTCATAACTATGCAGGGCGAGACTGTCTCTCCTTATCCAAACTGCTGCTGAAGTGATGATGTCAGGGACTGACCGCCTGGACTCGACAGCTGACTCTATCTGAAATCACATCATGTGGGATCAATCAGGTTACATATCTTACCACAAGAGGCCATGTCATGCGGTATCAAGCGATTATGGAAATATGCCTGTGTTCTATATATGCCCTCTGTAAATGGTGGGATCATCTGTGTTCACGAGCCAATCAGAGGAGCGTCAGTCTGGCTCAGAGACGGAGCAGCGGTATTTTATCTGCTGATGCTATCTAACAGCTTGGCGGTAGTGATGTGGTTAGATATGATGCATGTCAGGACCTTTAAGTGATTTATCCTCGTTAGGTCTCGTTGTCTCAACAGCTTGTTATGAATCTGTCTCCGCAGCCCACCGCTACCACCAGGCTAAAGCTAGTGGTCAAGGTCAGGGCGGCCAGAGCAAGTCCTCCAGCGCCCACTCCTCCCGCTCCACCAGCCCGGGTCCACACTGGCGAAACGATGGCATAGCTCCTTACAAGCCCCCGGACAGGCGCTCCGTGGAGCCCCCTGCTGCCCCGTGCGCCCACTCCTCCTCCACGCGGACGGGCCGGTCTCTGAACACCTCTGTCCACGTTGAGCCCGACTCCGGCGCGGCTCGTACGCTTCTCCCACGGCCACCACGAGACCGCTCAGAACCTCGCCACTTTAATCCTCTCAGGTGAGTGGGTACGGCTACGCAAACGTTGAGTGGATAAGTGTGATGCCATGATAAGAAATTAATCTCCCACAAGTCGCCTGGCAGGAGTCAGGACGCACTCACTTTTTGCCACTTGCTCTTTTCCTGCCCACAAACACAAACACCCACACACACATATGGCCAGATAGAACAGGCCGTATACACAACAAACACACATGTCAGGACGCCACAGATTAGACCAGAGCAGATTTATCTAATCTCAGGTGACGTTGCTGTGATAAACCCATCCCATCAGCCACATCTACAGCATCTCCCACTGGTTACAAGGCAGACCCCAAACATGTCGACTCAGCTCTCTCTCCCTCTACTTTCATTCAGTTAATTAGACTGACTGAGATCCTGTATGAAGTGTTTCTTTTTTTTTTCTCTTGCCATGGCAAACAGATGGTACCAATCGGTATCTAACCAGTGACAAATAAAAACCACACATCCTTCCTTCTCCCATGTGCTTCTGGAGAGGCGTAGCCGTGATTGTGAGGTGGGCAGGCTGATTGAATGACAGCCAGGGTGGTGGCATGTTGATATAACTGTTTCTGTGGGATTTAAAGACAATGAGATCTGCTTATGCTCTCTCCACAAAGCTGGCAAAAAGTTTAGTTGCTCACATACCTTTCCCCTATGTCAGAGTGTGAGGGCACCATTGTTGAACACAATTAGGAGCTGAAAGTTGGTTTACTTTGGCGTCCGGCCAGTGCTCGGCTCATTTCTATATGGAGTGATGGCTCGGACCAGACGTCAAGGCAGCAGCTCATCTGAGTTAACCCTGTGTGGGTGGGGCATCTCTTTTCAAGTGTGCCAGACTAGATAAAGACTAATCTGACAACTATCCCTAGACAACTGTTCACAGCTAACTGGGGAAGTAGGTCAACAGGTGGGCTCCATGCAGGCCAATCACCATGTCTGAATATACATGGATGTAATTTCTGAGGAAGGCTGCGGTGTAATAAACACACCGATTAATAACCTAATGAAAACTTTCTCTTTACCAGCAGAATTCAAAACATGTGACCATGCCATGCTGTCTTTCCTTAATTGAATGACTTGTCTTAAATCATGGATCCCACACAACAGCTTTATAAACTGTTTCTGATGCATTAAAAGTTTTAGAAATATTTTTGAACCTTGAAACCTAAAATATGCGTCATGCATCACCAATGGCGAAGGAACAGACTAAACATTATTTAATGAACTGCGACTAAAATTAAATTTTTCAACACAGCTTCAATTTTCATAGTCACACAACCAACACAGCCTCTGCTGACTCTTTAAATATCCAATTTATAATACACACTCTAATGTGTGCATGTACTCATCAAATCTATCTAGGTTTTTGTACCACTGTAAGTGAACTATGAGCTGATTATACAGTTAAACCTGATGGTCCCACTGGTGCGTGACAGTGGAGCGGTGTCTGGTTGAGAAAGGGCAGCACAGTGTGTTGGGTTAGAAAATCTACAAGACGTCTAATCCTGCCCCCACTTGTTCTTATCGTCCCCATAATCCCCCCCTGGCTGTCACAGCCCACTGTTCCAAGAAACACAGAGACTTAGGGCAGAAACGCTGTCTGTGTGTCTGTGTGTGGAAGTGGCAGGGGCAGGTTGGGACATAATCACAAATCCTCAGCATCGCACATTACATACGACCTCACGGTACGAAGGAAGATGATGTAAATGATAAATCTGTCAGAGGTAGTGTGTTGCTCCTGTACCACCTGTGGAGTAACATGTGTAAGGAGTGAAATCTGAGATTGTCGAATTTCTGACTTTTGTTTTAAGGAGATGGTGTTATTATAAATAATGATTTAATGGTTAATAATAATCTTATTAACCACAGCAACCAGTCAAAATAACCCTGCACCACTGCACTAAACCCAGCACTTTCTTAATATCAATGTGCAATATCTATTTATTCTTACCGGTTCTATCGATAATACTGATTTTAATAATGTGAGTATGCATGTGTGTCATTGAGGATGTCCTTTACATGTCCTTTTTAGTCTTTTTTTTTTAGCCCTTTTTAGCCCTGGAATGGATGTGGCACCACAAATCGTGTTGCACTTGTTTGTTGCAATGACAATAAAGGCTATTTGATTTGATTTGATATATAACATTATCTCCTCTCTATGTTATAGGGGTAAGGAGACAATTATGCCGGTGACAAGACGCCTCTCTGGAGACAGTGACTCCTCTACAGCTTCATCTAAGGGAGGAGGGGGAGGTGGAGGAGGAGGAGGAGGAGGAGGAGGAGGAGGAGGAGGAGGAGGGCGGTATTCTCTCGGTGGTGCCTCACGTCGGTCTGGTGAAGAGGTGGTTTTACTTGTCAACCGCAAGGAGGGGAGGCACATGATTGAGCGGACTGGAGCGGGAGGTCAGACCCCCTCCATGCGCCCCTCGCTGCCCCGCGCTCGCAGTCAATCCCGCGAACGTCCTGCACTTGCCCCGATACTCAAACCTAACCCACCGCAAGGACCTTCTGACGGCGCACGGACGTCTCGCACAGAGAGGGGGCGATCCCTAGGAAACGAGGGCCCGAGGAGGCTCCACGCCCCACGCTCCCACAGCCAGAGTAAGTTAAACAGCCGCACTCGGTCCAGTGACGCCAGCCCGAGTCCCGCTTCCTGCTACAGAGACCCTCAGCCCCCACCGTCGGACAGACGAGAGGAGCTGCGGGCCAAACAACTGCCCCCCTCTTCTCCTAGAGTCGGTGGCGGCTTCACCAAGAGGCAGTCGTCCTCGTGCACCAACTCACCTGTTAAAGGAGTCCAGACGAATAACTGCGCCCCCAGCAAAAAGACCATCACCACCCCCAGACCTCCCGCTCCTCGCTCACCCTCCGTAGGAAAAGGCAGGCTGCTGCCACCGGTAACTTCGGGAGGTCGGCGGTCGCCACATTCATCTCCCCGCAACTCTCACCATCACGCTGCTCGCTCCCCTCGGATGTCGCAGGGCCCCCGCTCCGCCGGGCGGGGCCACCACAGGAACTGGCCCGGCCTGGAGAGCCAGGAGCCCGAGGAGGAAGGACTGGGCTTTGGCTTCCAGATGCTGCCGACACTAGACCCCCAGAAGGAGCAGGACCTGTATCGCAGCTTCGAGGCTGAGTTTCTGGCCAACACACAGCAGGCTAGTAGAGTGGTCGGGTCTGGTAAAGCCCCGGGGGGAGCGAGCCTGCAGGGAGCTGGGACACACCCGGTGCCAACACTCACTGATCCTAATGTCACCGACTCTGCTTATTCCTCTTCTAACTCCTCATCCTCCTCCCTGAATGTGGGGGCAAAGATAGGAACTCTGCCCGACCTCCGGGAATCCAAGAGGCCCAATCCCCGTCACTTCCCCCTCGAGGACCCTTTACACTTACATTATGGACACAACTTTGGAGGACTACACAACTTTGGCCAAGGAGAGCCTGAGCCCTGGGGGGAACGCGGCATAGGTCTTAAGAAGCTGCCGGCCATCTCTAGCTGCATAGAGGAGAGGGAACTCCCATCTTCGCTGCCTGTCCTTGGAGAGGCAGAGTCGGACAGTTTAATGAACCCACTCCCCTCACAACCTGCTTTCCACTGTAGGAATATGAACGGAGACCATGGAGGTTATCCTCCTACCGGGGGGCTGACAGGTCAGCAGGGTGAGCTTGGCTGGGGCACAGCACCCGAAGGAGATGTTCCTCTGGAGAATCACCAGCCAAACTTACCATACGACCTGGAAAACGGTGACGGGAGCGATGACCTCCCGCCCCCAGAGGCCTGTCCATCGCCTGTGCCCCTCCCCCCTTCTGAAGACTGCTCCTTCCAGGACTCCTCCAGCGAAACCTCTTCCATGTGCTTCAGTTTGAGCGAATCGCGCTCCGAGTCGCCCCCGCCATCCTCACCCCTGGCCAACGGAGACACAGACGGAGAAGTCTTGCAGACTAAGAGAGGGCAGAAGAAGGCAGACAGGGTAGCCCCCATCTCAAAGCACAAACTGAGAACCAGAATCAGGCCTCGCATCGACAACAGGCCGGAAAACAGCCCCTCACGTATCCCTACGCCGGTCAGCTACAGAGATCTGCAAGCTCAGAACACTCTTTCACCCTGCCACACGCCACCGCTGTCCCCTCAGAGCTCCCGTTCCACCGGTCGTCCAGCCACCTGCAAGAGCCTGCACCAGGCCTTTGCAGATATGATCCATACTCAGCCACGGTCTGCAGCCATGGGCAACAAAGATTGCTCCTACCCTGGACAGTCAGGAAGCCTGGACACTGAAGCTTGGATGTAGCACAAAACTGATGGGTATGACATGGGGGGGTTGTTGTCATGAACTTCAACTACTGTATAAAAAGGAAAGAACGCGGACTTACGACTGGGCTGTAGACTGTTTTCATTGCATGTCAAACATCACTTAGTTTCTCCCCTGTGTAACTACGGGGCGTTCACATTGCTTTTATGTTGCACTCAAGCCAAATTATTTATTACCAAAGGAATGGTTTTTAATACTACTTTAACTGTCGTTTTTGTGTATGCATGGGGATGCTTTTGCCAATCAGGATTTTTTTTTTTTTTTTTTTTTTTGGCAGGATACTTGTGAAATTCTCATGGTTGACACAGAGGTAGAGAGAGAGAGAGCATATGTGCTGCCATGTGCCCCACCGAGGGGCATGGTGAAGTGCCAGAGATTCAAAGCTGCAACTCTATGAACAGTGTAAACCCTAAAAACCTTTAGTCAGATCGATTAGCTCCCTCTTGTGGTTTCATCATAACATCTCTGCTTGCCTTGGTAGTCAAATTACTGGTTTAAGGACTGTGATACTTTCAGTCTCTTCACATTATGTCTCAATATTACACATATTTACAGTATACTAATAGGTAACATAGACAAAGGTACCCCCATCCTTCTCGTGACTTTATGAACATTACATGCACTACCAATCTCTAGTCTGTACAGTTGTCTGATGTTGTTATTACTGTATGATGTCAGCTCTTCACAATCAGTTGATGTAGTCGAGGTAGATAATATGTTTCTCAATGTGTCACACACTTTCAAGGTTATTGTTTAATGCAGTAAAACATTTTAACTTCTTATAAGTGGATTAAGTGCAAACACTTGAGGAGCAGTGAAGATTATATTACTTTGTGTCATTGTCACTGAAACGGATACGTTGAGTTCTTCATCCGACCAAACAGTACTCTGGAATACAATGATGAATACGTATGTGTGCAGAAATCAAACGCTAAGGAGAATGAATGTGTAAATACATGCTGATGAGCTCACCGAGAGATGTGGGCATTTTGTATATAAAGAGGCATTGAATATACAGTCTAATGTACATATTCACTGTATTGAGTTCTTTGCTGCCTTAGCTATGCAATATTGGTGTTTGAAATGCCTTGACAACTCCATTTGCCTTAAAATGTATTCGCAGGTTAGTTTTTGAATGTTTTTGCTCGACATCACTAAAATCTGTATCTGTTTGGTTACACTACATTGCCACCATTTACTGTTTCTAATAATAGGAATTGGAGAGTTTGAATGTGGAAAAAGTGAGGAACATTGCCAATTTTTAGTATAAATGATACTTGATATAGGTGTACAATTCTTGACAAGGGTATTAAATGTATTGCCTCTCAATCTTACCACTAGTTTGGAAACACCAGAAGCCAGATAACCCACTTAGAAATTTGATTTCAAAGACATGACCCAATGTATGGTGACATCTAGTGGCTAAAGAATGACATGGTTTAATGACACTAAAAAAAGACAGGAAAAAAGCTGTTTTCTTGACATAGAAACCACTTGTTCTGTTTCTTGTGACATGTTCTGGTGCTGACTAGAGTCAATGGAGCCAGTAAGAATGGTATGATAAGGTGAAGTTTGATGGATGAAGAATGGTTTTGACTTGAGTGACTGCATGTGTATAACGGTGCATGAATAATAGATACTGTAACTGGATATCAAGGTTCTCCTCTTAAGCTCTTAAACAGTTGTCATCAGTATGAGAGGCCAGCTCCAGCTATAGTACCACTGTTTTTGGTATTTAACAGGTTTGGACTTTGTAAAATATATTTGAAGGTGAAATAGTTGGAACTGTAGTGTCAGTGTCCTGCAGAAACAAAACAAACAAACAGATTTTTGTCTATCCTAGGCAAAAATGTGTTTTCTGGGGTTAAATCTATTTGTCATAGAGAAACTGGAGTCAGTGTTAGTAAGGGAGATGTTGACGGTGTTTTTTTGCAGGGCACTGACACAGTGAATGGGTTAAAAAAAAAAAGTGTGTGCATATCTTTGTGTACATATACGGTATGAGAAGATGTACAGAGTTGGAGTAAAGTCAGGTGTGCGGTTGGTCTAATTTATTTATTTATGAAATTAAATCTCACTGGGCTTAAGTGACATCTCTGTCCCAAGTACTGTAAGTGAGAAAGTGTTAGGGAAATCCAACTGAGGTGAGGCATTTTAAGCTTTTCCAGTTTTCTCTACACTATAAACACAAATAATACTTTAAAATGTTGCCAGTTTAAAAGCTGGAATGATCCCCATAGACAAACTAAACATATTCGGGGTGTTCTGCAATATTCAGAGATACAGTAATTTGATTTAGTACTGACTCCTCATTCTTACATTAATTTATGATCTATCAGTATTGGTTGGGCTGCATTGATCCAATATGTAGCTGGTTACCAGTTATTTACATGTGTTGTAATTATTTTACATTTCTTTTGGTTTATTTGCAGATATTTTAATTCAATCAGCTGGTTTTCAAAATCTGCCAGTTTTGTGAACTGTGACTTCATACAAATATGTCATCGTTTGGTAATAAATCACAAAAATATTTTTGCTTTTTCCTGCACATAAATTTCATGACGCACTCTTCCCCCAGTCAGCGAAATCTGAATGTTCATGATCAGACAATTTTTTGTTTGCTAATGTTATTTTCACTCAAACTTAAGTTAAATGTACAGATTGCTTGACATTGTGGAATTTGTATGTATGAAATAGCAATACTGCAAGACTTCACTGTTTTTTTGAAGTTAAAAATGCTGTCAAGTTGTTCTTGTAATAAATCTTTTCCTCTGAAGTTCATGAATTAGCACACCTTTTTTTTCATTAGGAGCCACAGCAGTGTGAATAATGGGGAGGTCCGACTGCGACATGACCCCTCTGAAAGGAGTCAAACCCAAGTCGATACTGACAATATTATTCTTCATACATAATGTGGTTTTTGTGTTTGTTGTGTAATCATCCACATTTGTACAGGCTGATATCTGATTATATGCAGATTTTTACAAAAAAAAAAGAAGCTGAATTAACATAAACCACGTCCTGTCTTGAGAATTCTTCAAAATTGTTATTTGTACATCATGTGGGAAGATAATCATGATGCATGTTTTAAATTTCACCCACACTTAACCTATTTATTTACTAAATGACCAAATTTAAAATGACAGTTCAGTGATATCTTACCAATGTGTTAAAGTTACAGTGTTTACAGTGTTATATATTTTGTTTAAATTGCAATATATTTCTTCATCCATTCAAAAACATTCAAAACATCTCTTATGTTTAAAACAATGATGATTATGAACAAAGCATGGACAAAGTATTAGAAAAGACTCTGAGCATAGCCTATACAGTTCAGTTGGGATTAACTGAGGCAAATGTGTGTGACTATTTTTCTGTAATAGTGTCACAACTTTTTTTTAAATATTTTTAAAGTTTAATATTTTTGTAATGATGTCTACTTTTACAGTCAGTGTTTCTGTTATGTTACCTGCTGCTTCCAGAAACTACATACCGGGTGTTCCTGGACGGTGCTGTGAAGGACACACTGGACACTGTGGACACGGTGGCTGGTGGACCGCTGGGCCCCAGTATTAGGCTATTAGTAGTAGTAGTTGGGCCCTGTGCATGTGAAACCTGACGCTCCTCGGTCTGTTTGCAAACGGTTTTCAGTGAAAGACGGAAGTAAACCAAGTGGGAGGGGACGAAGGCCGTCACACAGCTACTGCTACGCCTGTCACGGTAAGATGTTTGTGGATTTTCTCTTCCAAATTAACTGTGTGGCGAGTCTAATTTTAACTCCAGAAGGTACGCTAATTCGTTGGGTAAGGTTTAAACCAGGCCGATAGATTAAGAGCTTAACAAAGGCTTCCTTAAGCCTCCGCTCAGGAGGTCATGCCTCAGCTGACACTGACAGGCAGCCTGCACCGCACAGCGAGCCGCTAGCTGCTAGCACCACCACTCTCATTCATCTTACTCTAACTGCCGCAAACATGCAGGAATGGGCGAACCAGCTATGCGTGAGTAATTCATCGAGCAGCATCGTCTGCTACTGAACTACCCGGCTCTAATTGACCTAAATCGACGTTACAGTTGCACACATTGTAGTGAATCTCCGGGCTATGCTAACGTTAACGTCATTGTAGCCTGACGCTAGCCAGCTAGCCGACCTCTCCTGTACTTTGAGGCTAAGTTAGCGGTTCGTATTGAAGTCAGTCCGTGTGGATAACTCCTACAAATAGTTTTCAACAGCCTTACTAAACTAAGGCTACACTCTTGGCTCAGTGTCAGTGTTGAGTGGTAAAAGTATGAATTATCGTACAAGCATACTTCAATCGGCTAATTTGTGTTGCTAGACGACGCTGAAGTTCGCTTCCGATTCGTTGGATTGAAGGAAAATGAAGGGAAATATGTTTTTAAATGTTAATTTACAATCCTGGACGAAGGGTTGTGTCATATTAACGTGAGGGGGGATGAAATATTGTAGGTAAAACCTTAACGCTGCATTAAATCCTCTTTTGAAATGAGTTTGAATCGAAATTTCACAGCTGTGTTCACATCCAGACTAAACTGAAAACCTATTGAACTTAGACCTGTCAGATCTGGTCTGATCTCACCCAGACAAGCCAGAGACTCTCTCTGACTTCTTTCAGGTCCAGACTGAGTAAGACCAGGCCCAGGTAGTTAAAAAACACATCATATATATAGATACACTTGTGCTCTGTACGTGATGGAAGCTACTTTTTGCATTTTCACAACACAATAAAGTTTCACAAACACAAACACAAAGTATGGCTTGTGGTTTATCTGGGATATCACAGTGTATTGTTTAGTTGTTTTCTTTTACCTAGCATGATGTGATCTAGATCTGAGTCAAATCTCTTTTTGTGCTTTCACAGACAAGAAAAAGGTTTTACAAATTTGAATTTGGGCTTCAAAAAGTGTTAAGGCTTTAACTATGCCCGCCCTTCATATCAGTGCTTCAGCAAAATAGAAAGAAAACTGGATTCACCAATGCCCAATCAATATCAAATTTAGTATATTTGCACGGATAGTCTAACAACCTTTTTTTCAGTTGACTGAGGCCCAACAAATGAAACTGCCTCTCACTGTTGGTGTCACAAGTAGCAATATATAACTGTCAGGTCTTGGCTATAAACTTGGTATAAACAGCTTACATCATCTACTTGCTGACATCATTGTTACTGCAAGTTATGCCTTTGAAATGTTTGCATTATTAACATATAGTGTGACTGACAAAGGTAGTCCAGAAACGTTACTGTATTATTAATAACACACTGGTGGTGTAATACAGGGTTATGGATAGTCAAGGGAAATGCCTGTCTATGGGATCATCAGAATAAAAAGAAAGTAATTTGATTTAATGAAACTATTGACTATGGTGATTCCTATTTAGATGGTTTGTTCCAGCAATTAAAGTGGTTTACATCAGTATTTAGAATAGCTCATAATTATCATATACGGTACTGAGCATGCTGTGTTTGCAGTCTGATAGTCACATTCAGTTCAAACCAACGTAATCTGATACAACAGTCCTAAAATGCCCTTCATGAAGATTGTAATTCTTAGTTTACATCAAAATTGTTTCTCTTGGGTGTTTATTTTATCTTTAAGGTCATTTGAGACAGTTTGTGGTGCTGAATAATAATGTTTTTACCATCAGGGGTAGACAAAATAACAGAAACACCTCTATGTGTAAAGTAAAGTGTTCACCACATACAGTACATCCAGATTTCAAGCAACACACATCACTTCCTCCAAAAAATGATTTTACAGTTGAATGAACACAACACAGAGACTGCACTGAACCTGAAGATCATACCCTTCCTGACAGAAATAAAACTAATCCAGTCCAATACACCAGTCCTTCAACAAGACCTATATTCCCAGTATATTTGGGGAAAGACACTTTTGTTTGTGGTAGAATTTAACACTTAAAATAGTCAGGCAAAATATTAGGCTATGTAGTTTAATGCTTACGCATGTGCACACAAGCCAGATGTTTAATTTAAGTACACTGGAGAAAATGTTGTCTGAGGTAAAATCAAGATTTTATTTTCTCTTTACCAGGAGGATGTTTCATAAAAATTGACTCTGTATTTCTGTTGCTCAAATCTCACAGCAGCAAGTATTATTATGAGTGGAAGAATATCTTTTGCAGAGAGATGTTGGATTGAGTGGAAATCAGTAACAGGAAATGCGTGTCCTTTCATGCAGCTCACTAAAAGATATTGCTGACCAAGAAATGGGAGATATTGGTGCTTTCTCACCAGAATCCATTGTTTTTTTTATTTTGACAGATCACTGCCGTTTGTGCAGCACAAGACAGGAATTCCTTTCATTTCCCTGTGCTTGCACTTCTAGTATTTCCTCTTGCTCTCGTGATGCTCCCAAGTTTCCACTCAGGGAAAGATTTCACAATCACCTTTTCCCCTCTTTTCTTTTGCAGGAAAATCGACAATTTGGATCCAAGATGACGGACTCCAAGTACTTCACCACCACCAAGAAAGGTCTGATTTGTTTAACATGTAAAACACCACAGTGATGATGAGTCACAAGCCTGTCTTATTATTTTCTAGCACCCATGCTCTATTTTTAAACGAGCGCATTGTGGATTTCAGCTGAATGGTGCTGAATTATCTCTGCTAAGAGAGACCTAGACTGTTTTCAGGTTGTTGATTTTGTCCAATTAACTTTGAGTTTGAGTTCAGAAAAAAATGATTGGACATACTTCCAACACATTATGCAATACATTAATGCATTCATGATCATGCAATCGACGAAGGCAAAGATTTTTTACACAGTTTAAGATTCATAGGTTAAGATTAATACATATTTTGATAAACTTTGGGTTGTTTAATACATCTAACTTGACCAGAGCTTGCATCAACATTGTTGCCAAGTGCTTCACAGCTCTGTTTTTGTAAAGCAGATTAGACATATTGAGCCTTAGCTCTCAGAGATTTAACTGTCTCGCTGTGCCTCCTGTCGTATTTTTGTGGCTCCTCTCTCATAAAACCCAGAACTGTACACGTTCCCCCATACAGGGCTTAGGTAATGCAAACGCATACTTATGATTGGAAGTGTGTAGCCGCCTTCTCTTTGTTAAGGATTTCTTGAGACATAATGTTAGAAGCATTCAAGCATGTTTCTTTGGGTACGTGTTTTGTCAGTGGATTTGAATGTCACTGTGTGCACTGGGTTGCTCACATCTTTCTTGAAAGAGATTGGCAGTGAATTACAGTTTACAGTCCTTGGGGAAACTCCAAGCAGGTGGATTCAACTTCAATCCCAAAATTGACAGTGTACTTATTATGTAGTGTGTGTAGGCATCATCATAACACGGTGCTGAGACATAAACTAAAAAAGAGATTAGTGTCAGTTTAGCACAAATGGATAAACAAAAACAGCTCCCATGCCATTCTTCATAATAGTTTCACATGGTGACACGATGTTCTAGCCAGTGCCTGAAAAATTCAGATTTTGCTTTAAGGAAAGAAACAGTCAATCAAACGTAAATATTTCCCATCAAACAATTATTTTATTTCTTATACATTAAACTAAGCTGCATGCATATCATGGTGTCCTTTGGCATCTTAACAACCCTGCACTTCATCATCGGCTCAACAATACCCACAAGTCCTGCCAGGTGGTGTGTAGTTTAAATTCTTGATATCAAAAGGAATATTATTCTCATCTCATCATCTATATCAAGACACAAAACTCTTATAATCAAATTGATCTTCAATGAATTGAGTTTTTCTCCACTGTTCCACACTACATCTGACAGAGCACACGGAAGAATCTCAATGCCAGTTTTTTTTTTTCGTTTGTTTTAATCTTACAAAAGATCTTATTGAATAATTGCCCAGCTACACCCATTATCGGTCAGGCAACATTACACGTGCACTCCCATCTGCCGTTTTATTGGAGCTTTAAGTCTGTTGCTGCAGTTTAGCCACTAATAATGTGAACATGTTCTGCTGCGACTTTATAATAAAAGCCCTCTATCATTGGACCGCCAGAAGGCTCCCAGGATGCAGCAGCTATTGGAAGTGTCTCCTTTGTCACCGAAGTCAGTGGTGTGGCAGCTCATTCTTGAGTTAAAGACATAAATATTTGGGCAAGGTTTTGTTTTGGGTATTGCAAGGGAACAATGGTAGAAGAAATGGCACATAAACCCCAGATAAGCAATGCCACCCACAAGCATGGGATAATACAGAGGTATGAGGGCATTGTACAATGTGTATCTGTATGTGAAGAGATGGCTCTGCTCCTTTTTACCCCCTCCATCACAAATGGATCACACGATGAATGATTCCCTCTTTCCTCTTGTGTGCTCAGGGGAGATCTTCGAGCTCAAGGCAGAGCTGAACAGTGATAAGAAGGAGAAGAAGAAAGAGGCTGTGAAGAAGGTCATTGCGTCTATGACGGTTGGCAAGGATGTCAGGTGAAAAACGGGGAAACTATACCAGAAACATCCCACAAAGGAATTATGCACTGTAATGCATCACCTTACATTTTGAATTGGTATTTACTCAAAATCTTGTTTCCCCTCTAGCGCGCTGTTCCCAGACGTAGTGAACTGCATGCAGACGGACAACCTGGAACTGAAAAAGCTGGTCTACCTTTATCTGATGAATTATGCCAAGAGTCAGCCCGACATGGCCATCATGGCTGTTAACACCTTTGTGAAGGTAAATCTAAGTCTGTCATCTAAAAATAAATCTACAAATAATGAGTTTGTGTTCCATCATTTAAGTGCACTGATCTGTGCAGGAAGAGCTTGTTTGGCACAGCACTGTAATGGTGTGTGAAATCCACAAATTTACATATAAGTAGCATTTTAAAAATTGGAAAATGATCAGGAAATGATATAAATATTTTATTAGAATTTCACTATTAGGACAAACTCTTCCTGTTGTATTCAGGTTCTTTTTGCAGCTCTGCATTATTGAAAAGATAAATATTGCCCTTGCTAAGTGGAAACTACTCATGCACGTTGCTCTGCACTTTCCCGTTATTTCCCTCTTCAATTTCTGACGTTAGTGAGATTATTACCAAACCTGGAGGTATCAGTTTAGGTTAGATACAGAGACATTTGAAGGTACATTTTGTAATCTTCCCCGTCTTCGCCCTACAACCACGGTGATACCTCAATATCTCAATAAATGATCAATTAAAATGCCCCTCCGATAGTGTAGGATGGTAGAGAATTAATCATCTCTCTGATTCACCAATTCACATAGGACTGTGAAGACCCCAACCCTCTCATCCGTGCCCTTGCTGTTCGTACAATGGGCTGCATTCGTGTGGACAAGATCACCGAATACCTCTGTGAGCCACTGAGGAAATGTCTGAAGGACGAAGACCCATACGTGAGGAAGACGGCTGCCGTGTGCGTAGCCAAACTCCACGATATCAACGCCCAGTTGGTGGAGGACCAAGGCTTCCTGGACACCCTTAAAGACCTCATCTCTGACTCCAACCCCATGGTACGCTCGCTTGTCGGCTTGCCAGATTTCTGACCCAGTGTGACACAGCTGGCTACACACCCCAGCTCTGACTTTCAATGATAAGCCCCGTGCTGGCAGACAAATACACGACGCGGTGCCAGAATGGTGCTGCCGTTACAACTTCTGTGTTATATCTTAATGTAGCTGCTGCCGGCTCCTACTCTTTCTGTCAGTATTTATCTGTTCTCCTGTCTTCATGTTTAGGTTGTAGCAAACGCAGTGGCAGCGTTGTCCGAGATAGCTGAGTCACATCCCAACAGTAATCTGCTGGACCTGAACCCCCAGACCATCAACAAGTTGCTGACAGCCTTGAATGAGTGTACAGAGTGGGGACAGATATTCATTCTTGACTGCCTGGCTAATTACACACCTCGTGATGATCGTGAGTCCCAGAGGTAAAAAGGAAACACTGCTTTCATTATCACTGCATGTCATTTAGCACATAGTCCAAGTGAGCTCAATTTAATTTTCTGCCCTTTGCCTCACAATATCATTACTCTCTGCTAGCATCTGTGAACGCGTGACACCCCGGCTCTCCCATGCCAACTCTGCAGTGGTGTTATCGGCTGTTAAAGTTTTAATGAAGTTCATGGAGATGTTGCCCAAAGACTTGGACTACTATGGCACCCTGCTGAAGAAGCTTGCCCCTCCATTGGTCACTCTACTGTCCGCTGAGCCTGAGTTGCAATATGTGGCGCTTAGAAACATCAATCTCATCGTACAGAGACGGTAAGTCCGGGGAGATGACAGGGTTTCTTTACTATACTTTGTACATTGGAAATGGCAGGCCCTAATAAAAATTGCATTTACTGTAGTATGGCACATTTAATTCAGATTCTTTTTGCTTTAGTATTTGTTATTTTACAATCAATGGCAGTTGCCATAAATGATAAGAAATATTGATGTCCTTTTTTTTTTAGCCCTGAGATCCTGAAACACGAGATGAAGGTTTTCTTTGTAAAGTACAACGACCCAATCTATGTCAAACTGGAGAAGCTGGACATCATGATTCGCCTAGCATCTCAAGCCAACATCGCCCAGGTATCCCACCCACAGTCATAATACAATGTTGTCTTAGAATGAAGACCTCAAAGGAGTTTTAAATCGAAAGCAACTAGACTTGGTTGCTTTCGATTTAAAACTCCTTTGAGATACTATGACCTGGACAAATGAGAATATGCACAGCCTTAGAATAAAGAGCTCAAAAGAAGAGAAGATATTGTTAACAAGATCGTGTGAGTGACCTGAATGTTGTGTGTTTGTGCTGCTGTAGGTGCTGGCTGAGCTGAAGGAGTACGCCACTGAAGTGGATGTGGACTTTGTCCGTAAAGCAGTCAGAGCCATTGGCCGCTGTGCCATCAAAGTAGAGGTGGGTGGAGATGATGTAATGCTGTTGTTTGATGCTTGTGTCAACTCTGTAGTTCAGCAATGAAGCAACGGTTTCTCAAATGCCTTTACTGCTATATATCTGTGTTGTCATCTAAATATATTGAAATATTGAGGTTTCTGATATCAAACCATTTTTCTCTCCCGTCGTTAGCAATCGGCAGAACGTTGCGTCAGCACCCTGTTAGACCTCATCCAGACCAAGGTCAACTATGTGGTGCAGGAAGCCATTGTGGTGATCAAGGACATCTTCCGCAAGTACCCCAACAAGTAGGTTCCCTTTTACATACAAGTGTGATCATTTTTTCAACACCTGATGTATTAAGTAAAATGACTGAGGCACATGTGGAAGGAAAGATGATGTTGCTTTTAAGTCCTTTTTTTTTCATTGAAAAAGTGCCATTCGTTTTTAATTGAAAGGGTGCCAGGCTGCCTTTTTTTAAATTGAAAAAAGGCTTTCTTTTTTCTTTCTTTTTTTTCACAAGCCGATAGCAATACAGTACTGTTTCACTTCACTCACTCTCAGTATTAATTATTGGTTTTGGGCTTTACATTGTCAGAGTTACAGGGACAAAAGGTGTTTTCAGCTCTTAAAGAAGAAAACTGGGCTCAGTAGCATGGCATGCGTGTTTGTAGCGGACAACATTTAGCACCCTGCCAGGGTGGCACCTGGTCAAAGGTCAGGCACATTGGGCTAAAGTGTGACATCTGCTGTGGTTCCGACAGCGTGGTTTCATGTGCCAGACAGAAACCTCTGCTACACAGCAGTAGACCGTCACCCTGTGGTTGTGAAGTTCTCAGAAAGCGGCTTTGCACAGCTTACACCCCAGCGTGGTTCAGGCCTTTAGCTCTAAGAGGTATTAAGTAGGCACCAACTACATCTTTCTTCCTTAGCACATCTTGTAAGAAAAGCAGTATGTAAATAGTATTTGTTTGGCGTTTCGGCTGCTTGAGAATCTAGTATTGATGATCCAATGACCAAACCAGATGTTAGATGAGAGTGACCATTAAGCCCATTTACACAAGCCATTTAGTTCCAGTTGAAGTTTAGTAGTCACAGGTTTTTATTGGCAATGGCACTGACCAGCATTGATGTAAACAGCACCCAGGTGAAGCTGCTACATGACGGTCAGTAAAATGTCACCTGCCCAGCACAGTAAACCAGAACGCACTTTTGCTGAGACCGAGTGAATCTACATCTGTGAATGTGCGATATGTAACTGTGTGTGATCAGGTCTCTCAGTCACCGTGTTGAGCGGCTAACCCTTGTTTTACAACAACCTTTTAGATGCTAATTTTGGTGTATTGGCTTTTCATTTGTCAGGCTGACAGAACACAGCTGCAGGTCAATGCTAATGCTGCACTCTGTCAGCGCTTGTTGTTTTTCCATCCCGAGTGGCCAAAAATACATTAATGCAACTTTAAGTAAATGACAGTGATTCATACTGGAATTGCATTTTTTGTTATTGTCTTTTGTAATACATGAGCAAAATGTTGAGCTCATGTTTTCTTTCATGTCACTGCTTCCAGGTATGAGAGTGTTATTGCCACTCTCTGTGAAAACCTGGACTCCCTGGATGAGCCGGAGGCCCGTGCCGCCATGATATGGATCGTGGGAGAGTACGCTGAGCGCATCGACAATGCTGATGAACTGCTGGAGAGCTTTTTAGAGGGTTTCCACGATGAAAGCACTCAGGTATGTTTAGGGAGTACAGGGACGTTGTAATTTGTGTGCTAACTGCATTTCTAATGGTGGTGGCACCACTAATCTGCCGTCAGTAAGAAGCACACTTTGGTTTTTGTAGTCAAGCCATTGGCTAGCTGCTGCAAAACACTAAAATTGAAGATGTAGGTGACCTGTCATTTCATCAATGATAGAATGATACTGCTCTCACTAGTTGGCACAAGAAATAGACTAAAATACTAGTCGCTTAAACTAATTATTAACCGTACTGGTCAACTCTAAGATGTTATTCAGCTGCATGCTACTAGCAGGGCTGCAGCCCTGGCAGATGATATTCCCATACTGGTGCCCAAATGTTGTGAAAAAGCAGTGTTGAAAGAGGGATGCACTCGTAAACACGGACAAAACCAGTGCATGTTTACTGAATTCTGATCAGTCATCTGCTGTGATCCCAGTTACATTTTTTTTCTCTCTGACTAATTTAAATTTGTGTTTCCATTTAATCTACAGGTTAGAAATATTCCTTGTAGAAATGAATGTCCTTTGTACAAAATGTTCCCCTCTGTATTGCAGTTTGCTGCAGATGAGACAAGTAGTTGGACTGTTTAGCAGGCTGTGGTGTCCTTGGGGAAACCTGAGCATGGTATGTGAATGTCGTTAACATACAGAACGTCTTCTCTGTGCCCTCCAGGTGCAGTTGCAGTTACTGACAGCTATTGTCAAGTTGTTCCTGAAAAAGCCTACTGAGACCCAGGAGCTGGTGCAGCAGGTGCTGAGCCTGGCCACGCAGGTGAGGAGAGAGAAAACACACATTTTGATGTGGCATTCCTGTTTTGTTTTGTTTTTGTTTTTTTTTGTTTTTTCCTTTCTCAGGTTCGGGTAATAGGTTCTCACCAACTTTGGCTTTTTAGCTCTTACTGTTGTATCTTTTCCAGAGCTCATCACTACTTAATCATTATTCCAGGGACACTGGAGCATTGTAATGGCATTATGGATCAGCACCTTGCACTTACCATAGTAATGAGTTGAGTGGTTTGAGCTTACTCTGCAGTCACACTCATTACATTTTAATGGTTTTAAGTGATTAGTTGATTTTAAAATATCTAAAATAAATGATTGAATAAATGGGTTTAGAAAATCAATTTACCATTTTGTAAATGTTAAATTCTAAGTGTGGTTCAGCCAACCATTTAGAATATGCTTCATAGTGGGTAAAAAGACCCAGTCGATAAAGTTACAACTCTGGTCAGTCAGTTACACAACACAACACTGTCAAGGGGAAAGTGTATGCTTATGATTCATCTAGTTTGATCATCATTGATTGCCAATATCATGGAAAGGATTAGGTGTTTTGTGCTTTATTTATGTACATGAGGATGACAGACTGCATCATTTTGCACACAACCAGTGAGCATCGGCTAGAGTTTAGGCAAAGTGTCTCTGAGAGAGCATCTTTAAACAATAAATATAATATGCGTTGCACATTTAGAATTTATTATAGGGCGTCTGTACTATATTGGATTAATTTGTGTAGATACAACTGCAGTAAATAACTGCTAACTGCTGCACAAGGCAGGCAGAAAGCAGCAGAGGGCAGAAAACATGCATCATAACTTAAGACTAACAAGAACAAGAACACAAATCTCAAGACTCTTACTTAAATAATGACTGAAATGATTAATGCACTGATAAAAATGTGCAAAGTAACGTTGCCTCGTACATTATCCAAACCCTAGCACTATCCCAAGGCTGAATTGGTGTTTGATGTCTTTGAGTCAATGCTGAGTTTCACATATTGAGGGCAAGCCAGAAAGAGTCTAACATTAAGTATTTATTGAGCACGCTCCGCAAATAGTAATCCCTCGTCCTCACACCTCCATCTCTGTCTGCAGGATTCTGATAACCCAGACCTCAGGGACCGCGGCTACATCTACTGGCGTCTGCTCTCCACAGACCCCGTGGCTGCTAAGGAGGTGGTTCTGGCTGAGAAACCCCTGATTTCTGAGGAGACAGATCTGATCGAGCCCACGCTGCTTGAAGAGCTCATCTGCCACATTGGCACTCTGGCCTCTGTCTACCACAAGCCCCCGAGTGCCTTTGTGGAGGGAAGCCGTGGCGTTCAGCACAAGAGGCTGCCTGGCAGTGCTGGATCGTGAGTCGTGCGCTTAATTTTTTTTTTTTCTTTTTTTAAACACTGCAGGCAGAGGGGTTTGTTTTTTTCATGTGTGCCTAGCCTCTTGACTCTGCTGTTATTATTTCCTTCCAATCTGCTGAGTAACACACTTTCCAGCAGTGTCAAGCTGTGCAGTTCCCCCTGCCTTCAAATGCAACTCATCACATACACCAGCCATTGTTTTCAAATGTAGTTATATCAGCAGCAGTTCAATAACAAATTAGATTTACAGTGTATATGAAAATCACTAGGAATATCTCGTGGGCGCAACAGTAATCAGATAAACATCACCATAGTGACGTGTAATCTAATTTAATGGCATATTTTTTCCATGTCTTGTTTTATTTCCAGCGGGGAGAGTGTCGAGAGCCCAGACGCAGTTTCTGCTGCTGGAGCTTCTGAGGCGCCTCCTGCTGTCATCCCATCCCAGGGCGACCTCCTGGGAGATCTGCTTAATCTGGACCTGACACCTCCCACCACCACAGGACCTCCACCCCCCTCCTCTGGTATGCAGATGGGCGCTATGGACCTTCTGGGAGGAGGACTGGACAGCCTGGTAGGTCAACACATGACTGTGTGAGAGAAACTTACAGGTTCTGGTTTAACACAACGTATTCAAATTTAGTAAGAGGCTTAATGTCAGCGGGCCCCAGTGATGGTAATGTGTCTTTTGTACTTGTTTCTTTCCTTGATGCTTTTTTCTTTTTCTTTTTTTTACCCTTGTGTGTTTTCCTTTCTTTGTTCAATGCTGCACCTGCAGATGGGAGATGAGTCTGAGCCGGTAACTACATGGAGGGCATTTATTAACCATGTTCAGGCTATTTTAGAGGACTATTGTAATCACTGCTGTTTTACTGTAGTTCTCATGCATCAGTCTGACATTTTCATTCATCATTTGTCATCAGTTACTATCGTGATATGTACGTGTACAGTAAGCATGGTGTTAAATCCTGAAGTCCATCTCTTTTCTTATCTCTGGGCTCTGCGGTTGTGTTTCGTCTTTCAATCAGCCGCCCGTTCCCCTGCGGACGGACACTCCTCAGTCACCTCAGCTCTCACATCAGTCCCCATCGCCCCCAGATTACAGCCCCACTGAGGTTGGTCCAGGGGACCAGTCTGGACCAGTAAAGGCCAGCACCAGCCTAGAACCCCCTCTTGTCCCCTGTCGTACCACTGTGTCCTCTGAGTAGTCCTCCTCACCAGTTCAACTGTGCCTGTTTGCACTTTATCTTGTATGTGTTTCCCAGAGATTTTAGCAAATCTCGCCGATATTTTTTTTGTATTTGGTAAAAAAAAATGTCTTGCACTATAGTTAGTATAGATTTGTCACTGTGTGGAATCACTTATCACATTTCCTTTTCCACCACCGTTTTCGTCAATGTACCCACAACCTTTTTACACCACAATAGATGCATCTAGCGAGTAGCATTTGAAGAAAAACCATTTGGATCTCAATAGACACTCAGCCGGACTTGTGTGGGCAGTAAAAGGACGGTTTCATAAAAGGAAGAATTTTCCTGTGCTTGCGTCACCTTCCTTTATTTGTCAGTAGTGTAAAAACCCCATAGCTTCATTAATCACTGAACAATGTTTTAGACCCTCACACCCCTCCATCCATCCCCCTCAGACCTCCCAGAGTATTAATCAATGTTCACAAAGGTCAACCTACTTTTTAATTTTTGTGCTTCTTCCCTACCCAGCTTGGCGGAGATCTTGGAGGAAGTCCTGCTGTAAGTCATTTTCTTGTGAGGTTTTGTCTGGCTTTTGCTTAAATACACAGTGGCACTGGATGTGTCAGGGTAACGTGTTTGCTTTGTGACCCACAGATGGGGGCTGGTTTTACCGCTGCGCCAGCTGCGATGCCAGCCTCTTTCAACGCCCCCGTTAGCGGCGGACTGGATGACCTGTTTGATCTCGGCGGTGGAGTCGGTATGCCTATGGGAGCCTACACCCCCCCCAAAACAGTGAGTGCTGATAAGCTTGGACATACAGCAGAGTGATGTAACACCAGCAGTGGGATCTCTGAGAAAACAACTGATCTTGTCTCTTTAGATTTGGCTTCCTGCCATGAAGGCGAAGGGACTGGAGATATCGGGCACGTTCGCTCGCCGTTCTGGAGTCGTTCAAATGGAGATGACCCTCACTAATAAAGCTATGAGTGTCATGACTGATTTTGCCATCCAGTTTAACAGAAACAGGTAAGACTAGCGCACTGGGAAAAGGCTGTTGAGATCGCCATATATTTACACACATTATATTGACACTGCCCTCCTCCTCTGTAGCTTTGGTCTCGCTCCAGCCGGTCCACTCCAGGTTCTCACACCTCTTAGCCCAAACCAGAGTATCGAAGTGGCCCTTCCGCTCAATACTGTGGGACCTGTCATGAAGATGGAGCCTCTCAATAACCTGCAGGTAACGCAGTGTTTTTTTTGTTTTTTTTGTACATGTTATGCAATGTTTTTGTTTTGGATGAATAGTAACTGCTGCTTTTGCTTTTATTTACCATGAATTCGCAGCCAAAATTGAGGTTTAAGTGATGTGATTCCAACAAGAGATGTCAAGTACAGACTAGAGGCACAATGTTATGTTATGTTTTTGTTTTTTTTATTTGAAACCCTGGCCTTATCCAGATAGCACTGGCTCAAGTTCACTGTCCTAGCTTGGCTTCTTACTGAGCCCAAGTCCTTGAACATTATAACAGCAGTCTGTCAGATCCACTCTCAACCAAACACAGTTAGCAGACATGGCTGCTTGTTCAGTATTTGATAATTATAAAATATTGCTCACTATGTGAAATTCCACATTCAAGCCAGAAGCATGACTTCTTAATCATTTCACAGCAGCACAACATCAACATTTTTCATGGTTGAAATATCCATTAAGCCGACTATCTCTTGGGATATTAAGTTTGGTCATGAAAGCATGACCACGTCCTCACCGATTAGTAATGCATCCCCACATGTTATTCACCTATACGGCTGAATTCCCATGCTGTGAATTATATGGCATTAAAACATAAAACAGCCGTCAGAACAGCTCGGATAAGCCCTAAATAAAAAAGCAGCTGAGGCAGGCTCGTTTTTGATCACGGTGGTCCTTTTAACTGGACAGAATGGTGGACGGGTTTTGTGTGCAGCTGGAGAGAGCAGATAAGAGTGTGGAGGGGGATGATGAAGGTGGGGGCGGTCATTAGTGATCTCACAACACATGACTCCTTTGTTTCTCCTGGCCTCAGTAGCCCTGCTAACCTTTCTACTCCACTGCTTCTAGCTCCTTTGATGGGCGAGGCTGTCTGTTTTATGTGCTCACATATTTTGAGAGGTTTTGAGTTATTTTTGTCATGATGGAAGATAATGTCCCAGAATATCATTGTGAGTGCTCTTTTAACCACAGATGTGTGGTTACAGTCTTTTGACGAATAAAATAACCATTTTATCACACATCAACACATGGAAGGGAAAAGCTTTAGTAATGCTGGATCCAAGTTCTCTATGGTCGCCTATAACAACATAGAAGTTAATTTAAAGATCAAAGTGATGACCTTAAATTTGCTCGTCACAGAAAAGGACATTGACTCTATACTTCCTCAGTGTGCTTCAAGAAGTTTAAAAAAAGAGGTCTAGTAGCTCCTAATCGCCCAAACAGTTTGAGGTTAAGTACATGTTTTTGTAAAATATCTGAGGATTGAGATTTTTTATCTCCATTACTGTTTTAGATATAGAACAAAATAGAAACCGTTCAAGTCTATTGATCACTGTACAGAGCGAACCTCTTCTAATCATCAGTTTAAATGTACGGCTCTTGACTATTGACTATTTTGTATAATTTTTCCCTGAAAGCTAAATATTGCATACATGTATAATAATAACTATTCCTGATGTAAGCATTGTGATCTTAAGTCAGTGCCACTGCAACAAATGATTATTTTTTATTGTTGATTAATCTGTGGATTATTTTCCAAATTACATTTGGTTGTTTGGTCCAGAAAAGGTCAGAGAACAGTTGAAAATCAGTCATTTTAAAAGACAGTCATCAAATTTTGTTGCAAAATCATTCAGTCAGTTTTTGCCAAACAAATGAAGACAGTACTGAACACATGATCTATGCTTCTATCTGGAATCAATGGTCTTGCAGATCAACCTGACGCACAGGACACCTGTAATAATACATCAAAGAATTATATCATGCTGAAGGCTGCTGTTGTTCTTTTTCTCAGATTTTTCCCCTTCTTGGTCATGTAACCCACACTAATAGAGGTTTCTTTAGTTTACAATCACTCAGAATGAAGCTTTGTGGTTTGTATAGTCCCGCATTGCACCCAGCAATAAGATGCCCTAATGAATCATTCATGAGTCATTCTTCAGCTATCCTGAACTCACTGTCCTTCTCTCAGCACTTCTTTGTAGAGCAGCCTGATCAATATCACTGCTAGCCGCTGATTACTTCCCATTATACTGCTCTCGTTCTTGTGTTTCAGGGTCCATAGACAATAAAAAAAAGCATTAGGTGCTCACATTAAGAGACAATGTCTTCTGTTTTTTAATGCAGACCTTCTGTTAGATGCTTATTTTGTTTCCTCTTATTTGTTTACTGTCTTTCCGTGGTTGGTGTTTTATTTTTAACCAGGCTGCTGTTCTTATCTCCCCATTTTCATCCTTATTATGTTATCATCCTGTTACGCTTTTTCTAGAGGCTGTTTTTATAGAAATAAGTTTTTTGGTACTTTAAGCCTGTAAGAAAGGTTTGCTAATATTCCCTGGCAAATAGAAGCCTCATAGTTACTGTGAGATGCCGTGTGAGGAGACGAGGAAGGAACATGGATGATGTGCTGATTGCGTTGGATATAGTGTGTTTGTATGTGTGTTTATGTGGGAGAGCGAGCACTGTAGCCTTCTTGTTCAGCACACAGCACACATAAACCAGCCATGCCCACCCTCGAAGTGCACTTGAGAAGTAATTACCCATGTATTGCTTGTTTTTTTTCTCCTCCCGTCGTCCTCCTTTACCCCCTCCTTGGATGTAATCACTCTCACAGGTGGCTGTTAAGAACAACATTGACGTATTCTACTTCAGCTGCCAGTACCCCATCAGCATGTTGTTTGCAGAGGACGGAAAGATGGGTGAGTGGGTCTTGGTTAATCTCTTCACTCCAAACCTCGCTGACGTCAACGGTACACACACATGTCAGCTCTTCAGCGAGAGTACATCATTGTGACTGTTCTGAGCATGTGAACAAGTGTGACGTAAGCGTACGTCTACGACTGTCTAGCCGTCTGAACTCATTCACATCTTTGTGTCGTACGCTCGCTCTTAGATTGTACACTAGTGCTCCGTTTTTGGGGCCTTTACTTCTTTTTGTTTTCTTGCTGCTGTTTGATTTATTTTATGAAAACATGTTGGCATTTCGCCCTGCGGGGTCTCCTGATGGAGCTAGCAGCGAGGTAGTGCTCCAGAGCCTGAGCCACAGCAGGAAACATTGTTCAGTATGGAGTCTAACTCACCCACTAAATAGAGTGTATACACTGATCAATACCACAGAACCTGTTGTTAGTCCTCTGCTGTCTACTTTTAAGTTTGTGCTCGGTCTTTGGACTCATCCAGTGATTGTGTCTTCTCCTGCAGAGCGCCAGGTGTTCCTCGCCACATGGAAAGACATTCCTAATGACAATGAGTCCCAGTTTCAGATCAAAGACTGCCATCTTAACTCAGGTGAGTAGTAGGGACAGAGAGCAGAGGACGCACTAGCCGCAGAATACATCACTATGCAGCTGCAGCCTGCAGCTTGTTTTTATGTGAAGACAGCCCAGCAGAGCGGAGGCGATCTCAAATTCAGATCCTCTGCTAATGAAGCAAATTGTATTTGATGAGAACTCATCAGCTGCAGTCCCTATTTACGTGCAATAATTTAGTTTTACACAAGTGTGAGTGCAGCTGAACTGGAGAAGAATTCATAATGACTGTTTAATGGAGATTTCCCCCCACAGATTGAATTTCTTCTCATGAACAAAGGAGGGGGGGGGTGTCAAATCCTGCTGGGGCACAGCAATAAGACAGTGGCTGAGGAGAAAAGTTTGTTCCAAATTAGTGACTGGATCTTCGCTGCACAGGCAGCGTGGAGTGAAATTTTAGGGGTTGATAAGTGAAAAGAGAAATCATCCATGGTCTGATACATTTAATGACTGTTTCAGGAGACAATCATAGAGCATGGCAGGAGTCAGTGAGTGGCACTGAATAACTCAACACAGGGAAACTGAATACTAAAGGTTAGATGAGTTCAACAACAGATGAAATGTTGACTGTGTTGTGACGTTCTTTTTGTATTGTTACCTCAACAGATGCAGCCTCCAACAAACTGCAGGGTAGCAACATCTTCACTATTGCCAAGCGCACAGTGGAAGGTCAGGACATGCTGTATCAGTCCACGAAACTCACCAATGGCATCTGGGTGCTGGCTGAACTGAGGGTGCAGGCAGGGAACCCAAACTACACGGTGAGTGTTGAGCTGGCTGAATTTGTCATTGCTGTTGTAGCATTAGTTTCATCACTGACCAAACGAACAGCTGCTGAGAGATGGTGACGACCTTTTGTCTTTACCAACACCAATAAAGACCAAAATACCTCTACATCAGTGTATCGGGTCATCTACTGTCAAGATCACCCGCTGATGGAAAGAGATGTAATGTGGCAACACATGTTGTGTATTATTCGATGTATGCGTGCATACATAACACAAATTGTGTTATTATAGTTCACTGCATTATCATACCTGCCACATTAACAGGAATAACTGATGAATTTCTGATGAAGATCATCACAATGTTAATAGGTTATAAAGGCTTCACTGGGATAGGACAGGTAGATTTTCTTCTAAGAATGGTTCAATTGAGTGTTTCCAGTACAAATTGTACTTTTATTATTCTGTTTCATAATTTCAAATAGCGATTCATCCGGTAAAACTTGTGTGCTGATCTGTTTTCTGTTACGTCAGTTTTGTAAAATGTTAATAAAAAGGAAAAAACAGGGCTTGGCACATGGCAGCAAGCAGATTTTTTTTCATTATGTCCTTGTTATTGGAGTACACAGTATTACAACACATGGTGAGAGGCAATCGTTTAAATCCAGAGCCTGAGCTATTTTTTGAGGCTTTAGTCACACCTACTATAATGACTGATTCCAGCACATTTTGTTTGGTATTGGGGATTTATCCCATAATAGACAACGGATCAGGACTCAACCACCCTCCCAGTGCTCCATAATGGTCTCACTGTGCGGTCTAAACAATGTAGGGAAGTTCTCGTCTCCACTCCTGAACACCAGTCCCAGCCCTGCCTGTTGAATGAAGTCTGTACGATGAAGTTAACAAAACACTGTCACTTGTCTCCGTCACGTCATGGACAGAGACGCGTGACGGAGCGACAGCTGATTTGAACAAGCAGAGACATGACGGAGATTGATGTAAAGTAATGAGTGGAGAGCGTGTTGTAGGCTGGAGGCTGGTTGATTGTGTAGTGACCGGAGTGTGGTGCTAGTATTGGTGACTCATCTATGTGTGTGTGTGTGTGTATGGGCAAGTTATTTGTTTGCTTCCTCCTTTGTGTTGTTGCATGTCTCTGCTTTGTCAGCGTGCGACGGTCTCTACTCTTGATGAATTGTGTTTGGCTTAGAAATTCTGCATGACTAGGCCAGAACAATGACCTTGGTGTGACTCTCCTCTCCGCTCATCACTCAGGCTGCTTTCAGATGTTTCTTTTTTTATAAGATGGAATAAACTATTTTTTTTTTTACCTGTGTCTAGACTAGTCAGTTTGTTCGCCACCCAGCCTTCAGTCATTAAATCTTTTGAATTTTTAATTGGTTTCACACCTTTACCTCTGTTTTCACCTTAGTCATCACGCAGCCTGATCTGGCTCAGGAGATTTATGAGAACACGACCTCTGTGAAATGAAAACTGATTCTTCCTAAATGGTTGTTTGTAGATCATTTATTGTGTCCTACTGGAGGTGGTGTACTTTCCTCCATCCTCTCTCTTGATTTGTTGCGTTTTCATTTCTCCTGTGTCCTTTGGTGGAGTCGCATCATTAATTGAAGAGGTTGCTCTCATCCACCTTCAGCTGCTTCTGTTCTATATGCCGTCTGTCTTTTCTAATTTGACATTTGAGTCCTAATTGTCCCTCGCTGTGGCTGTAAAGGCTCCTCTGCTTTTTGCAGATTGGGTTATAAATTGTTAAGAGAAGAGGAGACGTTAAAGTTAACTGTGCCGCATGTACAGTGTGTACTCTGATGCTTGTCGCTGCGAGCTACTGGCTGCTGCATGATCCCTGCACTCTCTTGGCACGCCACATTAAAGCCAAGCTGCCAAAGCCTTTTGTCGGCAGCTATTTTTAGATTTGAAGAAGTAAAACCCTGCCACTGCATGTTTTATGCGTTATAATTCGCTTTAGAAGATGAGACAAAAACTATTATTGTTCATTGCCACGAGTGGAGACGCACGGTGGAGTGTTTGGCTTTTTTTCACTGCCGCTTACCCATGCTGTTTTAGGATTTAAATGTAGCTTGCCCTATTTTTCTAATATCTCAAAAGTCGATTGGCTACAGCTCTCCCATGATGCCTCACTTCTTATATTAGACTGTTAAAGCTGTGCCCCATTTCCACACTCCATACTACATTCATCTCTGTTTGACAATATTGACTGATTGAAAGGTCTCGGTGTGCATATTTAATTGGCTTTATTTTGAGTGTTAAGTTAATGGACACTATTATCCCACAAACCAATTAACAGTGGAAATGGTGGAGCTCTTGGCTGGATAATTAAACGGTGTTGGACAGTCCATGGGAGAACACAAACTATCCCATCTTTGAGTTACATCCTGTATTCTCCTTGAGTGTGCAATATTGTTGTTTGGTGCTCGTGGAGACGTCTCATCAACGTCCCTTTGTGTTGTCTTTTAGCTCTGTGTTGGGTCTCTACCACATCTGACTCTTGAGCTGCCAACATAACACAATGACCTCTGACTGTAACGTTATGGAGGTAAAACAATGAGCTGAAACTTGCTTCATAAAGGAGCTTCGGATTTTGGTAAAAATTCAAAAGTGGCTCGTTTCAGTATTTATGGATGAAAACTCACTGTGATCCTTTTGATGTGAAGCGTGGTCTTCTCATCTGCCATCTCCTGTCCCCATGGCAACTATGTGTCCAGTGATATTGGCTGATTTTTTTTCTCTTCCCACATCTTGAGCTGGTAATTCTGAGGGTTTTGGTAAAAAAGTGAGTTTCAACCCAAGTAAATGGACACAAAAGTGCTACTACACACAAATGCACATACATCTGCTGTCCCACTACACAAGCATAGAGTTGATATTTCCTCAGAAGTCTCTGTTTTATAACTTACTTGTTATCTCACAACATTTACTGTCTTGTACTGCAGTATAAAACCACATATACTGAGTAGGAAGGAACTGTATCCATGTGACTTATAAAATATGTGATCATGCGGCAAACAGTCATCTTTTTTTTGCTTCCCCCTGTTGCAGTGCTGCATTGCTGATCAGAGAACTGCAGCGGCCGTTGGTCACCAGTTACACTGGTCTAGACCTCTGCTGTGTTTTCAGACTGGTTAATGAGTTGAGGAACCCATGTGACTCTCATCAGACACTGCGTCACATAGGACACGTTAGAAGCACAGAGTTGTGTTCTCACGTTGGAGATTTTAAAGTTAACTCTCTTGGGATGAAGATTTATTTTTGTCTGTGCATACTAGACACACACCTTGAGGGGATTGTTCCCTCCTCCATCTCCACAGTAACTCCCATTTTCCTTTGAATGTCGCAGTTTCCAGCTCTCTTAATAGTAGGTTGCACACAGCGGATAGAACATCCGCATTTCCTCACATCTTACTCCATGCTGACAGGAGGCCGGCTGCTTAAATGCTGCCAGCAGCAGCAGCATACATTAGTAAAGAGCAGCGAGTATACAGAGGCAACATTTAAAGAGCTGTGTTATGTTACTGCTTTATTCCACTGCAGCTCTGTGGTACACCACCACATCACACTCCATCACCTTTGCTCGGTCTCGGTATTCAATGAGCTGAGGACGGGCCTGGTGTGAAATTCTCATCAGTGACTCACTAAATCTCTGCTGAATAGCTGATCAGTGTAATTATCTTAATTGTGTCTGTCTGACAAAGAAAACATCATAGTCTTGTCACGATACTAGAATATCAAACTTCAACAATGTATGTCGAAACATATTGATATTCCATTTCCTGCACCGCAGTAGAAAAACGACTTGCTGCTTCAAACAACAGAGACACTTCAAATATTGGAAAAACAAACCTGAATTAAAATGGTACTTTGTACTCAGTGGTGCAAAAGAACAATACTGGATATCAAGAAAAACTTGAAATGAATAGAAATTAAGATTACCCAGGTGACACCAGGGTCAAGATACTGACGGGACCTTTTGTAACATGTCATTCCCATCTCTCTCTCTCCTCTCTTCCTGTCACCTCGGCTGTTGCCTGACTAATAATTGGCAGACAAAAAGCTCAAGGTCCTTGATCGAAAGTTGAAGAAATAAAAGATAAGGCACTGACACAAAAGTCCAGATATTCATTTTTCAAACTCTTCAGGCAGCTGTACAGCTCTTCCTCTGGATGGGAGTTTTCTTGGATTTAGTCTCCTGCTGTGTTGTTTGTGCTTGTCCATGAAAAGGAGTCATGGCGTGTCTATATTCATTACCTTTTTTTTTAGCAACACTAACACAATGACCGCACTGTTTTCTTTTGTTTTCATCTTCACAGAGACACATAGGTTATTAAGGCTGCCATTTTTCACAGCAGAAAGCACAGCTGATGTGCTGAAGTTAATTAGTGAAACATTTCTGAAACATTCAGAATGGCTACTGTATCTTGTGTTGTCTTTAATGCTGCGTAATGACAGTATCTGCCCCCATACAATTACTGCCAAGCTCCTGCTGCCTTGTGCTTCCTGTGAAGAGTGTGCTGTGCTTTTATATCTGGGGACATGACAACTGCAGCATGATGGCAGAGTGGGGGGGTGGGGGCCTGAATCAAACCTTAAACCTATCCCCAGCTGAGAGACTAACATCAAAGAGTGGAGAGGCTGCCTCTATTTTTCTGTGAATTAGTGTATGTATATTTCTGTACGTTGTCTGTCTGAGTCTGATGGAACTGGGTTTGGGGTTCAATCAGAAACTATTTTTCCTTCCCATCTGAAAAATAATGAACTTTCCAGCTACAAAAAGAAAAAATGGCAGTGAAGCTGTCCCGATGATGGACAGCGATCTCATTTACAACCTCCAGCTCATGAAGCTGAACAATTATGCTCATGTCTGACCAACGCTCAGCTTTTTTTTTTTTAAGTTTTCAGAATTGATTGTGGAAAACCTTTTTCTCCTGTTTCCCTCTGCTCATTTACACAACACTGACATTAACAGTTTTCTTAATTTTGCCGTATGACCAATGGAAAATCGGACTTTCTCCTGTTGTAGTACAAGGTGTTATGAGAGTACACACAGTTTGTAATTGTGTGTTGCCAGTAGTAACTTGTGTACTGTGCCCCATATTTATACACTTTCCTTGGCTTGATGTGTTGAGCAGCTTATAAACTAGATCCTCCTCAACTCTTCTCCCCCCCCTCAGGTCTCTCTGAAGTGCAGAGCTCCAGAGGTTTCCCAGTGCGTGTTCCAGAGCTACGAAGCCGTGCTGAAGAACTGAAAGCCACCTGCTCCATCCGCCCAGCCGCTGCCCTGACAGACTCCTGGCTGACTCCTCCTGCTCTTCCTCACCCGACCCACGGACCATGTCACAGCACCACACAGTGCAGGAGCCACTCCCCCGCTGTGTGTGTAGGGCCCGGCGTGCTCTGTATGTCATCTAGCTGTTTAATTAGGATGGTTAATGATGTACTGTCTCATTTTGACACCATGATTTGTTTCTGTTTTTGTTTGTTTGTTTTGAAGACTGCAGAGATGTCTGGGTCACTGTCTCGGCTAGTCTTTGTGTGGTTGATCACACACTGCGAGTTTCAGTTTCAGGACATTATCTTGTGATAAATTATCAGAATGAACACTGAGACTGAGCAGGTCCTCTACTCCTCCCTGCCCAATCCATCCTGTGACGACCTTTATTCTTTCGGGGACAGTGGACTGTGTGACTTGTATTCCCGTCACTGTTTTCTCTTTAATCATTATCCAGCCCCAGTTCTCTGCATATTGGAGTCTATTTTTAGCGTCTGCAATCAGCAGGTGAATCATAACTTGGGGGCATATTTATTTGGGGGTACTTTTCAATTAAAATGTGGCAGAAAAAAAGGCTTTAACTCTCTTCCCCCTCTCCCTGTGTGAAATGGAAAGTGGCTGTGTGGGCCTTAGAGACACATACATACTTACAAACTACATTATTGTTGTCTTTGTCATTTTATAGTTTTCTTTAGTGTCTGTGGTTTAACAGTTGGATCGGATCCTCTGCTGTCCCCTGGAAGCAGGACGGCTGACGTGCGCTGTGTGCATGGGAACTGTTTGCCTGTGTGTGGTTTCTTTTTAAGTTTTACATCGTCTGGACATTTTATAGATGAGCAGCAGTTGTCCACCGCTGACAGCTCTCATACTTAGTCATTCCATGGTTTAATTTGTGTCCATAGTCTTGTTAGTGTACATGAAGCAAACTGGGAGAGAGCCTCAGGTGTTGAGGATTTTGTATTTTGCTGCTTCCACCCCCCCACCCCCCTCTCACCCCCCACCCAAGGGGCAGTGACAGCCACTCAGGCTCTCTCTACCACTTTGCTCTCTCTTTATTCTCACCGCAGCTTTTCGAGAGCCGTGGCCACCTGAGATGAAGGCTCAGGTGAGATGACTCTAAACTTATGATGTCACGGTTTGTAACACTTGTGAGTAATAAGGACACATGTAGGTAGCACACTCTGTCTTAGCTGAAACGAGGCGAGAATGACATCCAGTGTCCCCGTCTTACCCGCAGATTAATTGGATTCCTTTACTGAGTCATTACACTGAAGCCCTTTGTATCAGCTCTTCAGGATGTGTGCACCTACGCTAACACCTTTTTACTGATTACACCCGAGGAGGCTGTGTATCCTGAGTGCTGAGTGTGTCTCTGTGTGTGGTGACGGCTGATTCATATGAAATGCTGTTTGGAGAAAAAAAAAAAAAAAAGATGTGTTAATCAGATGTTTGTTTGATGATTTACATGATTTTGTTCATTGTGTGTACATCATTTGAAAACCAACTATTAAAAGACTTAATGAATTCACACGTTCGTTCATTTTTTTTTTTCCCCCCTCGCAGTTCAGACATTGTGACAAAAAAAAAAAAGTGGCACATTTGTCATCGGCAGACAAACTCCCACTGTCACTGTTTGCAAAATGTTATCTCAGTTTTATTTGCCGTCGGAAGTCCACATTCCCCAAATCCCTAGAAGCCGGTGTGTGTTGTTTATAATCATTGATGACCTTTTGAGTGTCTCCTCTCGGGGTTTGCTCGGCTCAGCGCTGCTCCAGTGTGACACACTGAACAGTCGTCACAGCTTTTGCATATAAAGTCAGCAGGTCCTCTGTGTCTCTCAACCTTGAGTGAAGTCTTGAGGTTATCCACAGTTGAGTGCATCTTTAAAGGTGGAGGAGCTCTAAGACGTTGGTGGTGGGGGTTTTAAGACCAGGCTACTTGGGAAAGCTTAACCAGGATTTCATCTGTGTGACCCAAGTGGGCAAAACTAACACCTCATCTCTGATCTGTTCCTCTGTGAACGGCAAAGTTCATCTCTGTTCAAACATGCAGGTTCACTGATCAGTGTGGAGTCAGTAGGACGCAGCTGTGGCACATTTCTATAATGAAAAAAAAAACCCGCTCTATAATCTTGGTCCTATGAGATGAATGCATTCCAACAGGGGGCACCACTGCATTGCATTTTGGTAACGGCTCAGTCTGTATCACTGAAGGGTTATTGACTTCCACACCATTAACACCAAGGAATCAATCATTATGTTTGTTCACTATAAAATAGATTTACAACACTGTCCAGGAGCTAGACGGAGCCAAGAAATTCTGGAACAGATGCACACAATCATTCATTCACTCATTCAAAACTGTGTGCATTTTCCAACATGAGGAGCAGCTGCCATAATCCAAAAATGCATGTCCAGCTGTAAAACATAAACTCACTCCTTGTTGTTGAAGATTTACCTTCAGCACAACCACAGAGTCCTCTGCAGCTCTGAGTGTATCTCAGGGCTTAATTCATTTTGGATGCATAATGATGTTGTGATATGATCTACGACGTGATGCTCCACAATCTTTAAAGGCAAAAAAAAACCCCGCTGCACGTGAGAAGAGCGTGTATTTATAGAACACCACGTCCATCACATGTATATATCTGAGTGAGCTCATAAATTCAGGTCACAGTTGACAACAAAAGAAATCAATTTCACTTTTCTTGCTCTGACACATGAAGACATTCAAGTGGCTCCTTGTGCTTTTGTAACGTTTGTATAGAGCCCCCGTTCGTAAGATCTGAGATCCCATTTAAGCAGCCTTAACACAAGAGTTATCAATTATATCTTAACGTTTTTAAAAGCATATAGGCCACCCACCTACCATTCATTTGTAGCTCTGTTGTAAGCAGTTAATAATTAGACATGTCCTTTGTTTGAACCTGAAAGAGAACAGCAGAGAAGCCTGTCCATAATTCATATCATGTTCACCTCTAGGCCTTCAGTGTTGTTGAAAACAGCTACTATTAAAAAGTCACCTGTGATTAATACCCACATTTAAAAACACATCCAAACACCAAGGTTATGGTTGATATAATAATTTAATGCTTCAGTGGTGCAGGTGCAAATTACCAAATAACTGCTGCAGTGGATGAATCTGTGGGAATCTGTGGGTGTAGGGGCCCCTGAGGATTTAGGAGCCTTGAACAGTTTTCTACTTTCCAACCAACCAAAATGACTGCTCACAACCTGGACTTTCAAATGCTGCTCTTATTAATATCATAATAGGAAACACATTATTATGATCTCAATGAAGCCATAAGGTGGCACGTGTTCTTATTGAACAGTCCCCGAGGTTATACAAGCTCTTCTCCAGTTATTTGGAGGGGCCATAAAGTGTCTGCATGTTTATTCCCCAGACTTGTCATTTAAGTGGGTTTGTGGCCGTTGTGCGCCGCCGCCATGCAGCAGTGATTGATGGGACACGTCGTCCCTGCCCTGCCCGAGGACCCTCACCAATAATAAGCCGCGTCCCTCGGAGATATGGTGTTAAGTCTTGCGCCGCTTCTCCGTGACCCTCACACTGAGATGATGTACGGGTGTGTGGCTTGTTCCTCTGCCATTTATTTGCGGCGTATGGGAACTCAAAGCTCTCACACGCCTTGCGCAAGACATGATCCTATTGGACGAGCGGGGGCAGAGGATTGTGTGTGTGTGTGTGTGTGTGTGTGTGTGTGTGTGTGTGTGTGTGTGTGTGTGTGTGTGTGTGTGTGTGTGTGTGTGTGTGTGTGTGTGTGTGTGTGTGTGTGTGTGTGTGTGTGTGTGTGTGTGTGTGAGAGAGAGAGAGAGAGAGAGAGCAGTCTTCACAGCTCCTGTCTTTCCAACGGCAGATACACAATGCTCGTTAATGGGCTCCAGATGCCTTTACAGAAAACACACGCCTGCGGGCTGTGTGGGTCTGCTCCTCTCTCTTGAATCACACAGATGCGAACTGATCTAATACGTCGACCAAAAAAGAGGAAGATTATGAGGTTGTATCAATTTTCAGAACACGTGGTGGTGGAGAGCTGCTTATTTGCGGGGCTGGCGGCTGCGCGCCCGTCCTCTCCTCTGTGATGGAGGAGCGCTGTGGTGTTGTTGGCGCATCGGTGCAAATGTGTTGAGAGGTGCAATCAGTGAAGACACCGAGGACTCTTGTGCGTCTGGGCAAGGTCAGAGTCTGAGCCTGGGCGAGATTATGTCCATGTGGGGACAGCAAGGACGGACTTTGACGCTTCTTCTCGGGGGACGACGAGGTCGCCTGGGGATGTCCCCTGAAAACCAAGAGTTTCTCTCCGTGCGTCGGATTGCAGAGGCAGCGAAACCTCCTCCATCTGCGTGATCATGGTTGAGCTTTTATTCTTGACAATCTCCGAGCTGCGCGGCTCCTTTTCCACCTGGATATAAAGTTACTTCTCGCTGTTCGACGGCTGGATGATTTATTTGGCCATTGATTGGTTTTATTGCGCACAGTTGAAGCCGGTGGAGGTGGTGTCAGAAGCTGCTGGTTAAAAAAAAAAAAAAAAAAAAAAAAATTGGGGGGTTTCCAGCGGGTGGGTTGAATTCCTTCAGAGCGAGCAGCAGAGGAGGCGAGCAGCGGCCAGCTGTGCTTTTCTGGACGGTCACATCTGTTCGTGGTTGTCGTCGCTGTCCATGGTGCTGAACTCGTGCTCCAGGAATGGTGGAGACGCTGAGTATCGCAGTCATCGGTGCTCCCGGAGTGGGGAAAACTTCTATAATCCGCCAGTTCATCTATAACGATTTCTCGGAGGTGTACACGCCGACCAGGACCAGATATGTGTACAGACCCTCCGTCATCCTCAACGGGAACATGTATGAGCTGAAGGTTTTGGATGTCCCGCCAATCTCCTCTTTTCCATCCAGCTCCAGCCAGGTATTAGCCTACCTAGCATGTCTCTGTCTCAGGACTCAAAGGTAGACCTTCAAACCGGTTTTTAACTTTATCAAAAGGAGGATTTCATTTGACACGAGCTTTGATGATCCATCCTCACACAGTGAACCTGAATCCGCCTCGTTTAATGATTCTCTATCTACTGCCAGTGGCATTATTCAAAGACAAACCCACCAATTTTATTTATTCTTCTATCACTATCAGATGTCCCTAGTCTAGTAGTTGCTATGGAGACCTGACTGACTTAAAGCCTTTGAGAGCCTCACTTTGACGTTGTAAACTCTCCCTCTCTCTCTCTGCCTCCGATCCCCCTCATGTGGAGGGAAGGAATGCCAGCTTGCATATTGTTTACTGATCATACCCTGTTTTCTACAGACTCCTAACTAAGAGCACTGTGTCATGTTCAGAGTTGATTATGGCTGCTGGCAGCTGAGTTGAATCTGGCCTGCTGCATGCACAGAAGGTAATAGCGGGATTGTGCTGCAGGCATTTGCCACAGCACCTGGTTGAACCCCAGTTTAAAAATAGAACAGACAGACTGGCCTTTTATTCATGGGCACAGGTCACATGCCACACCTCATTAGATGGAGACACATCTGATTGCAGGATCACACTAAAAATGCACCATGTAACTCTTAATGCCCAAGGTTTGTGATCACTTTCCAAAGCAGATTCGTAGCTGTGTCTTCCTTCTCGCCAAGAATCAGGGATATTGCAGAATTAGCTCAGGTTTTATTGCAGCCTTTTCTTCTCTGGGAGTCTTTTTTCTCCTTTAGTGCAGGATTTAAAAAACAAAAAACATTTAAATACTCACATTAAAATATCTATTAGATGCTGCAATTGTTCCTTCTGTCAATAGGAGCCTTGTCTTTCATTTTCAGTGTAGGCTATTTTAAGGTTCAAGCCAACACACACGTTAGTGTTTTATGTTAATTTTCAGTCTTTTTTATCCCAAAGTTGTTTATGATAGTATTTAACACAAAGAATGGGTTTGCACTAAAAACAAATCTGTTAACTTTGTTTGTCTAATTCCCAGTGCTGAAGCTTCATACTGTAGCTGCACTTTACAGTTTGGCATAGGATGAGGATTTTTTTTTAAATTTGTCCTTTATCACTTAAATTGAAACTACTTTAATGAATGTCTTCCAGGCCAGGAAGATCTTACGCATCCAAATCCTGTCAGTGTGCATGTCGGCGTATGATTATCATTCTGGAAAAATGTGAAGATGAGGGGAAAGAAACAACTTTAGGACCAAAATGCCTCTTGGTAAAATTCTCTTGTTCCTGCAAAAAAAATAGTAGAAGTCTAAATGAGTGTGCAAAGTCCTTGGGTATTGAAAGAGTGTGTATGACTCTAAGTCTCAATGGGCTTGAGTTGTGTTTTGGCAGCCGCGATGGAAAGGATGTGATGCTTTGAGGATACAGTAGAAAGCTACAAGGTCACCAGACCAGGCAGACGGCAGCTGGTGCTTCTGCTGAACATTTCCCTCCTCTTCTCCCTCTCCGGTCTCACACATAGCCCCACACAGACGAGGTGCCACCGAGAAAATGAGATCAAGCTAAGGAGACAATAAAAGAGCAGCTTGAGCGGGAGGCCTCCCAAAGTGTTGGTTTGCTGTGCACTCAGAAACCGCGGTGTTAACACACAAAACATCTGACAGGCAGTGCTGAGGGGCGAGAGTCATCAGCCTGTCAGGCCGCAGAATCACATGTAGCTGCTCTACCAGACTTACCATTTTGTTAGAAAGTGTTAAAAGGCCCACAGAGTGCTTTGTTTCCTGCCCACAGAGACCTTCTGCAAAGACACTCTGATTGAGTTTTTTCTTTCTTCTGCTAAATGGTGCTTAACCCCCATTAGGGAACAGGCTGTAAGTGTGAACAGAAAGCAGGAGTAGGGCACGATGAGTCTCATGAGTTCATGTGTTGGAGTGGGAGTGTGTATGTGTGTCCCCAAGGCTGAGTCACATGAGAGAGCTATTAAGCCAATACAGTTTTCAGTAGGTATCGTATCCGGAGAACAATTCACGCTCATTTTCGAGTGGTAGTGCGGTGACAAGGCACCTGTATGGCAGGCTCCTTTGTGGAAGGTACACAGGCAGAGAAAACCATTAGCTGAGTGCTGCCACAACATTTCTATCAGACAGATTTATGGTCACTCATTTGCTGAGGAATGACCCTGAGAGGCCTGCTGTACTTTTTCTCCTCCACTCTTGTCGTGCCCTGCCTGTTCTCAGCCTCCATCTCTTGCTTTGTCAGGTGGTATCCTCTTTTCAGCCTTAGAGCAGTGATGAGAGACATTTTTGACTCGCCGCTCTGCTCTATATTTACCCTACGGGCAGAGAGATACAACCTGGGTTAGTCTTAATGGTAAGAAACTTAAAAATTGAAATTTACTGGCAGTACACATCAGATTGAATGAATGCATCATTCCCTTTTAGAATACAGCTGGGAATAAAAGTCCACCAGAGAGAGACAGTGGGCATTTGGTGCACTCAATTAGAAAGGTTGGACAGAGTTTAATGGACACAGTTGAAGTAAGGGCTACCAAATGAGGTTGTATAATGTCCTATGAAATTTGTGATGAATAAGCTGCAGAATGGAGTGAGTCAGTACGCCTCCATGCTTCATACAGTACAGCATGGCAATTTCTCATCAGTTTAGTTCAGATTATATTTGAAAGAAGAACAGTAATGTTCTGGCAGGCCTCTCGTGACCCCAATTCAACCACATTGACGGCCATCTTTTCCCCCAGCGCTGGAGACAAGCAAGATTTCTATTATTTTACTGTGAGGCTGTGATGGTGTAATGATTTGTTTGCTTTGTGGTATGTCTGTCTGTTGCAGTGAGTATTGCATTTAGAGAGCATCTGTCACAGTGTGTCAATAGGATGGAGCGACAGATGGTTTTAAGCCTGACATTGGGACCAGAAATCATTTTTCTTGCTCTTTTAATTCTTTTCCCTTTTTCCCTTTTTTTGTTCTTACCACAATAGTATATCTCCAGGACTTCGTCTCACTCCAAATGCTCTCTCTATCCTCCTGCTCTCTCTGGACATCTCTGTTGAAACAGTCTGTGGTAACAGGCTGGAAATTATTCCTCCTCATGTCATACATTGTGTAATTTTTACTTTGCTGTAGAAATATAAGCAAATATCAGGTTTATGAGCCATTCAAGTGTATGTGTGTGGGTAAGTCTTTGCTGTCATGTGACCTTTAAAAAAAAACATGTGTAAATTAGTCAAGTTGCTGTAATGTTAGAAATAACTCTTTATTCTTAGAATATAAAAAAATCAAATGACTTATTAGCAAGTTGCAGCCTAGTAAATACGATGATTACTACAAGCACAATTAGATGAATACTTAAACAGCACTTAAAACAACACGGGGGCTACAGTATTTTGTCTTCTTGGCAAGAGTAACATTAGAAAGTTGATTTCACTCTCTTGTCCGCACGATAAAGGCTACTGCCAGACTCTTTTCAAAGATGACAAAAAACCTGCCTTTTTGTAGGCTACACACGGTAGGCCTATATCTAAATCTCACTAAAAAAGTATTTTTGTACTTTTGTACTTTTTGTGCTTTTGCTATGTAGCCCTATTCACTTAGGAGTCTAGAGGAAACCTTGCTAGTTTGGCATTAGACTTTCTTTACTTGCCAAGAGCTGTGTCCAGTGGTGGAAAGTAATGCCAGCGTTTGTTCTTTTCTCTATCATGTATTTTCTTCTAGTTAGTGTGCTATCTGCCCCCAGCCTGTCTTGTCACTTTCCAATAGTGAGTCACTGTATCCTCCAATCTGCCCCGCAGACAATACTGTAGACCTACTCAGGGGGTGTATCATCGAGAAATTATATTAATCATCTAATCTAGCTCTCAGCTACAGAGCAGACTATTCCTCCAAGCTGTCTCAACTTGCTCAAAATCCGTCCTAGCAGCTATTTTAAAATCAACAATTCATGACCAGCCACAGAACATCATCTCCATGTCACGTCAAAGTGAATTACTGAAAAGGACAATGAAACCTACCGATTTTTAATGCTTTTACTGGTATAGGTCATCAGTGAGTAATGGCAATTTCATCCCCAGGGGATATAATGGATATTAATTGCAAATCAGCCAGCGTGGCTTATGTGTGGCATATCACTGATAATTACTCAGCACCCCTTCCCCCCACCGCTGGGTGACACTGGCCTCCCTCCTGTGCTTGACTATTGATCCATCACAGCCACTCATTACCATTAAGCGGCTTCTTTCCCCGTACATCAGGAGACACGACAGTCTTGTCGTAGCCTGTTACAAACTGACCATGGTCTGCAGTTGTCAGGGAAACATGATCTGTTTGGCTCGTGAGGAGTGAAGGATGAGATGCTCTTTTTCTGCAGTGTTAAGAAGGCCGACTGAAGGATACAGACAGTGGGACCACACTTCATGTTCACGCTCCCACAAACACATTCTCACATTCTGCAAGCACGCACACATAAACATGCCCACACATGCGTGTTAAATTTCTTGGATTTCAGTCTATAAGCCGTGTATTGCTGCTTTATTTTGTGTTCGCAGGCTTATTGTACAGTCCCTCTGAATTTCCTTGTTTTGCCTGTGTCTCATGTTTGTGTTTTTGAGAAGTGGTGTTGCTGATTTTAGCCCCTCCTCCACATTTAAAAACAAGACTTGGATGACAAAGAGATACGGGATGAAAATGCAAGCTGCTATTTTTAGCCCCAGGGATATGAGGCTGCAACTGAAGCCACTGTGTGCATTTCACATCACCAGTTGCCTCAACGAATAGGGAAGAGTGAACACTGATGATATGCTGTTACAACAAGGTATATCTCTCATTTGTCTGGCAAAATTAGGTGAGAATTTTTTATACCTTTTTGCCACAACTTTGTATCTAAATTGGTTTGGACTTTCAACAACAACAACACAAATTGACAGTGAAATCCCACCCTCTGTGACATGTTTTTCCCCGACTCTGACCACTGACTCAACCTGCACAGAGAAAGAAAATAATCACACTTGCCTAGAGTTTTTACAACATAGCCCCCACTCCACCCCCCCATATCCTCCCTTCATCGCCTCCTCGTCTACCTTTGATGGCAACGATCTTCATGCCACATGTTTGTCTCCATGCCTGATTGGCCTCATTATCTCGGTGCTGATGTGTGAGACTGTTCCTTCCTCACACTCACCTACAGTAGACACAAACTGACAAATACCCGCTTCGAAACTGAATGACGGCAGATTAATCCTCATTGGCAGAGACGTGTTATCGTTATCATCATTAGAAGTTACTCTGATCATCGCCTGCTCCCTCAGCCTCTCCTGTCTCAAATTATCTGATGATTTTATTTGCGCAGGCTATGTGCAGTATGTTGATTTGAAAAGCATATTTTCTCCAAACTCGAGAGCTGTGTAATTCGATTTCCTAAATTCCTCCTTCAAGTTGCACAAGCTTCTGCAGAAGGTAGAAGAACTAATGAAAGCAGCACATGGAGAATGACTTCAACACTGTAGCCAATCATTCATCGTTTCCCACAAAGCTAACATCAGCTCGGATGCTAATTTGAAGCATACGAATGAAAAGACGCCTGACAGCACTTTGATATCTGAGTTTTCAAAGCAACATGATGCAACAAAAAGAGCTCTAAAAAGCTGAAAGCTATGTCCAGGGAGCACATGCATCAAAACAAAAAACAAAACAAAGCAACAACAATCAAAAACAAAGAGCCAAATTATTAACTCAATCAAACAGCTTGCATTTGATTAATCAAACTGCTTAATCAGTGTTCAAATATCTAATTATCCCTGCATCTGAATTATTTTTGTAAGGTTGTGATGTGCAGATGTTTGATATTCATTTTGCTCAGCCAAAAATAGCCTATTACTTCTCACTTCTAGCATAGTTTTTTTTTTTTTTTTACACAGATAAAAAAAAAAACAGAATAGGAGAGAATTAAACTGAGTTCAGTTCTTGACAACAACCACTTCTAGACCCTTCATTAGCAGTGCACGGGCACCCTAGAGGTTATGTTGACACCATGTCTTGCTCATCCCTTGATCCGCCGCTGCCTTTTTCATCTTTTTGACATTCTCTCAGGGCTGCATTCGTTTTCTCATTTCCCTCCCTCAGCAATTTTTCCTCCCTCTCACCCCCTGAAGTTCCTTTGTTTTTCCCTCCCCCCGCTTTTATCAGATCAAATGCTTATGAATTTATTGTACACTGTTAGTGGTGTTCAGGGTGCTGGGTTGGTGAGAACTCAGCACTCAAATATACAGCATGAATAGACATATGTTTCTATTGAAGCAACAGCCAGTGGTTACAAACCCACTGCTGCCATGTGCTTTAATAACAGTTTGAAATTCATTACCACCACAACTTGTTGCTGTTTGCTGCATGTACAATAAATCACAAAGCCTATTCAAGAAGTGACAAATGTTAAAAATTAGAAGTAGAATCTGTTTGCACCTCTTTGTGTGCTTGTCTTTATAAAGCTGTGACCTCTGTCGCTGCCCTTGAACATGTGTAGCTAGGACGCTGTGCAGCGCTTTCTGCTGGCCTGATGCCATGTTTTTTTGACTTTAAGCTTTGAGACTCCCAGAGCCATGGCCGGCCGCTCTTGAACTTGGTTGACTCTGCACTTTTTCACAGAGGACACACAGCAGAGAAAGATCAACGGTGACAATGTGCTTTAGAATAATTACAGGAACACATCACACTCTCGTCAGTGAGCTGCCACCTGATGTTGTGTTAGGATATAAATAGGTGAATATGTGTCTGTGGCTCTGTAAGGTAGCCCAGCACTGAGTCAAAAGCTAACATCAACATGCTAACATGCTCAACCTGACAATGCTAAAGACTTATCTGTAGCAGGTTTAAAAGTATATTATGGGGGCTTCTTACCTTTAATTGACAGGTTAGTTAGAGACAGGAAATGGGGAGGTATAGGGAGAAGGACAGCAAAGGGTCAACCGGGGTCGGCTGCAGAGAGGACTGTAGCCTCTACACATGGTGCGCCTGCTGTACCCACTGACTTAAACAGCACCTTATGGCAGGAAATTATTTACCATGTTATTTTATGGAGCTAGCATTTCTTTATATGTATATTTATGTTTTCATCTTGTTGCCTCTGTCTAGGAGTGGTTGGATCTGCGCTGCAGAGGTGTCCGCAATGCCAACGCCTACATCCTGGTGTATGACATCTGCTGTGTGGAGAGCTTTGAATATGTCAAGATGATCCGACAGCAGATAGTGGAGCACAGGTATGAACCGTCAACCACACACTCTCAGATGGCCAAACTGTGACCGAACACACACACACACACACTGACTGACAGACAGCTGATGAACCATCGCTGGTTATTTCTAATGACATCACGATGTCACCCATCTGGAGACAGCATGCATTTTCATGGCCCTGCCATAATTACACGTTTGTGACAGTGATAGATAGTCTGGTTGTGCTGATATCTTCTAATTCAGCATACTCCTCCCTGCATCCTGACAGATCACTAATAACATCTGATGCTGGCATTTCTGCATGACAACCACCCGAGATGTCACAAGTGATTATTTTAGGATATCTCAGCTTTTATTGGACAGAGTACAACAGCAAAAGGCAGGAGCCTTGACAACTAAAGGGTGATAACACATACAGCAGGTCCCCTGGCTGGCTATGTACCAACACAAGTGGGAAAAAGACCAATGAAAAGAAAGGCATCATCTTTTCTATCAGCCTTTCTGTTGGCATACCTGCATACATTTACATATTGAAAGGTACAATGAGTGGCCTCATTTGTTCTGCTATGTTGTACATGACCAAACTGCCATTGCACAGTTCATCCCCACCTCACTGGCCCATTAGAGAAAACCATTACCACCAGCACCTAGAAAAGGAATGCAAGAGGGAAAAAAGGAGAAACGTGTAATCATAGGACAGAGATCTGAGTTCAGAAAGGAGGAGGAGAAAGGAAAGTGGAGAAAGGAGAGATACTTTCTGTAAACTGAAATTATGAATAATGGAGGCTGTTGCAGCTCAGTGTGGCTGTTGTGAAGATGTCATCTGTAATTTATCTGTTCATTTTGCTCAGCTTTAAAATATATGCATTTATGCGAAGTTCTTCTGACAAAATCTGTACAAAAACAGAAGAAAAAAAAAAGATTTTTTCAGGTCTATTTTTGTAGCCCTCCTTCCCTCAGTTCAGTGAGGCCTGTGACAGTGCTGTGTCCCTCCATGCATAGTATATTTTCCCTCAATTCTCACAAACAGATGCATGCACACACTCCTACACATACAGTACGTCTCAGTGTGCTAAAACACTCGAGCCTGAGCAGATATATGCGTGGAGATATTTTTAAGTCTGTTATGTGAGCACAACCTGTGAAAAGGAGAAAAGTGAGATGTGATTTTCAAGTCCACATCTCTGAGGACTTTTCTACAGGGCTTGGAAATTCTACCAAACATGCATATGACAAATTGAAGGACGTATCCCAGTTAAGTCTTACTCTGGTTAGTGGTTACACTCCTTTTCAAAATACTAACATTTAGAAAATCTGTTTAGCCATATCTCATATCACAAGATCACACAGTATCCAGGCTGATTCTTCATGGTGGTGTGGGTATGCCTTTCACCTAATATTTGGTACAACCCTGTATTTGTGTGTGTTGGTTTAGGCACAAACCCCTGTTTCAGCAGTAGATAAAAATAAATTTAAAACTTTATAAGAAAACTAAAAACTGCACAAAAACTTTGCTATGCCATCTGTCAGCTGTTTTATAGTTTGGAGCCACAATCACCAGGTAAAAGGTGGAAATGAAGTGCTCACATTACAAAGTGCTTGCACGGATTGTATTTGATTGGCCAACACAGGTCCTTGCCAGATGACGCCATGCTGTGTTCCAGCAGGAGTTGAGACAGGTTCGACTGTTTTGCCATATGACAGCAGGACTGTTGTCTGGCTCAGCACAGTCTACCCTCAACACACAGCACAAGATGAGCTCAGTTTGGTTTCTGGCTTTTAAATCTTTGCATGTAAGTTCAGGTCACATCACTTCAACTTATACATTCCCAGTGTCAGACATTAATTTTAGCATGTAGGTCAGTATTACGTTCATCATCATTAAGGAATAAATAGAAACCTGGATATGGTATGTATCTATTATTAGCCACTGGAAAGGACACCATTGTCGTGCAGTGGTTGCCTCTTAGCAACAAGGTTTTGGGTTTGATTTTTTTGGGCCTGGGGCCTTTCTGTGTGGGTTTTCTCTGGCTACTCTGGCTTCTTCCCACAATCCAAAGGCATGCACAATAAATGGACTGGTGACTCTAAATTTCCCTTAGGCATGATTGTGAGTGTGAGCTAGCTTGCGTCTGTATGTCAGCCCTGTGATAGACTGACGACCTGTCCAGGTCGTACCCAGCCTTCGCCCTATGTCAGCTGGGATTAGGCTCCATCCCTCCTGTGACCTTGGATGAATAAACAGTATATAGACAATCAATGGATGGATTCCCACCCTCATAATTAGGTTTGCCAAAAAATTGTACAAGGTTTAACTAAATATATACACTAGGATACCACTGAAAGAAGTGAAACCATCACATTTTGTGTGTGCCTACAACAGAATTAATGCAAGTGCACAGGGAACGATTCATAGCGATCTCCACCACCATCACCAGATGAGGAAAACTGTTTGATAAAGATGATGTTAATCCCTCCAGTAGATCTCCACAGAGCCGGAGAATCTCTGACAAAGAGCAGCAAAGCTGTTCTGGAGGGTAGTGATGAAACAACACCCAACTAAGACCATTTTTGTGTCGAATTTATCAACCAACTGTCTCTCCCTAAGTATGTACTATTTCTCTATTGCGCTATCCGTCCATCTGTTAAAGCAGACATGATATCATGCATATGTATGCAAATCCTTGTCAGAAGATGAGCCCCCCAAAAAACATTATTCAGTATAAGAGGAAGTGATGCATTGTTAATGCAGCAGCTTTAACAATTCATACCTCAGCTGACACTGAACTCAGCAAGTCAGCAGATGTCTTGTGCTCACACACATCACTGCTCCTTAAGTCTCATAATACACCTGATTTATTTGTGCTCAATGAATTCAAACTGTGTGTAACTCATATGCTAATATTATTATTTTTCATGAAAAATAACAATCAAAGTCTCCAGCTGCAGTGACGTTGGCTCCTCGGCTACAGAGTAAAAATTAATCTTATTTTTAGAAATCCCATTTATATAATCAGCTCTGTTGCCTTCATAGTATTTACTCTACAATCCAAATTCCTTTTCCTCCAGTAACACATTTTGTCTACATTGCCATAGTAAACTGTCATTTCCTTCCTTTAAGTAGATCTGATTTCAAAGCACCCCCAGTCAGGTGTTACTGGAAAACAGTTGGACTCGATGACAGCATCTTGGATGTTGATGTTTATCATTAAAAGTGTAGGAGTAAGTATCACAAACACAAGTCTTCAGCCACTAATTTATGCCTATCTCTGGCTTGCGTACATTTTCACACTTCACAATGCTGTCAACCAGCCACTGCAGAGTGTGGTGGGAGGCCCCTTGAGCCTGTGAGCTCTAATCCTCCAGTCCGCCCCCACACACACCTCACAAGAAAGGGAAAAACTGCACGTAGACATCTTTGGACACACCCAACCAACCACTGTGACAAACATCACAACGTTCACTGTGCTGTTTGTCACTAACCTTCTTATTTTTAAATGTCTCACATGCTCCTGCAGGGAAGGCAGCAGCAGTGAGGTACCAATCCTGGTGGTGGGCAACAAGAGAGACCTGCAGCGACAGCGCTTCATGCCTCGCAGGGCAGTGTCAGTCCTGGTAAAGAAGACGTGGAAGTGCGGTTATGTGGAGTGCTCTGCCAAGTTTAACTGGCATGTAGTACTGCTCTTCAAAGAGCTGCTGGGCATCGCTGTGGCGCGGGGCATGCGCCAGAACCACACCTCCATCCGGCTGCAGGGGGCACTACAGAGGAATCGCTGCACCATCATGTGACCCCCAGAGCTCCTTCCACCCCTCTCACCTCAGGAGTGCAGCGGCAGTGGAGTAAAGGACTTGTTATCTAAATGGCTGGAAAAATACCCTGTGGCCTCCTGCTTTACTGAGCTGTTTTTTCATAATGAGGTTTATTAGACTTGCGCTGTAAAAGACTGAAATTTCACACGTGGTCCTTCAACCACTTCCTAGTCCAATTCTGCTAAATGTGTAGATACAAGGAAGGAGGTATGAGAGGACACAGATGAAATCAATATGATTAGCATAGCACACTTATATTTCTCACGTCACCTAAACTGTTAGGTTTTTGAGGCTGCAGCAGGTGTTACCGAGGATTGTATGGTGGCTGTATGTGGGCCTAAAAGAATGGAAGCTGTGTCAGTGAGACGCTATATGGACAGGCAGCAATATCATCGAGTCTTCCTTTGAATTTGTCATATTAGGTAAGGTCAACAACATACGCTTGTTGTACCTGACATATTTGGATTAGTTTGAGTGCAGTGGTGGATTAGATGGACTAGAAGAGATAAAGAACAAAACAAATTCAGTTCTGTAGAGATGATGTGGTGTGTACAGATATGATAAGATGGTGTTTAATTTTAGATTGTGAGAAGTAGCCTACGTTTTTTTTTCTTTCCCTGTCCCCATTACAAACTTGGCCTAGGGTAAAAGCTGTTTGTTCAGATGAAGGGTGTTTTAAGGTTGTCTTGCAGCGGAAAATACTGCAGTCCCTTATCATGATGTACTGTAGGGCTTTAATCTGCTTCCCCCCCTCACTCAGTGTCTGTTTCTGATGAATACATTAAATCCAGGGAACTGGGGACCTGCAGGAGGCTGCAGAGCCTGAAACGAGAACCTGTACTCTCAGTGTGTGTGTGTGTGTGTGTGTGTGTGTGTGTGGGTGGGTGTTTGTGTTTGTGTGTGAGAGAGCGAGGGAGATGGAAATGGAGAAAGGCAGGTTTGATAGCTGGCATTCAGGCAAGCAAAGGGCAGACACAGCAAGATAAGAGACAGATGTTGAAGGTTCAGATTAGGAAGGAGCAATAAAAACCCCACTGGGATGTCCTGAGTGACTATATGTACCACCACCATGTCATATTAAGGATGCCTCACACACAGTAAATGTACTCCACTCATGTTCAGATAACCAGAGCTCAAAGACCTGCATAAAACCCCACGCAAATACATCACAAACACACAGGGAACCTTAATAAAGCTTTGATATTAGTATCTGAATATTATCTAATTGGTAATGTTGTGAGATTAACAGTTGCTTTTTCATTTGATTAGGCCTAAGCTACTGTAGGTAGCCTACTTTGTGAATATGGCTGCACTGAAAGTAAGCAGACCTATTGTATATAAGAGTGATTTTTTGAGTAATTGACTTGCATGCTTTTGTTGGTAGAGCCAACGGGTCAGGGTTTAATTGCACTGATGTGAAAATGTGATATTGTGTTTATTTTTGGTAATACACTGTAATGAGCAGCTGAGTGGAGTGAATGTGGTCGTTTTTCACTGGCATGTGAGAGCACAAGCTCATGATTCTCTCGGAGAAGTAGTTTTGAACCCTTCAATCAGGGCAGATGGGTGTGTTAGTATTTTGTTTTTCTAGTAAAAAATGAAATATGTAGCAGAGATACATTAGAAAGCAACTGTGTGTAGCATGAGTTCCCATCGGTTTGTTTGTGTGTGCGTTTCCAAATAAAAAGGGCTACTGTTTTTTATCAGAAACATTACTTGTATTTATTTTTACTGTGTTAGTACTGTGGGTAATTTTGTTTTATTATTAAATGCATTTGAGAACAGCAATCTTTCTCTGGTCACTTTTCAGTTATGTGCATCAATTACACCACATTAAAGATCATTTTGACAACATTGCCATCTTGTGGTAAAGCGATGTTATCAGGAGCCCTCACCCCCACTCCTCTCTCCACATCTCCTCTACTCTTTCTTGTGGGTAATATGGCTGCATTAAACTGTTATGGATCCCAAGGGCAAGAGTTTGTTGATGGGTCATTATCGATCTACCTATCCCTTTATCTACAGCTCAGTGTCAATTTCAAATTAACAATTAAATACACACGTGCCAGTCAATTATATAGGCTACTATTACCATAATACACACACACAATTATAAACTAAAAATAATGAAGTTAATATAATAGGATAAGGATGGGGCCCCAAGATTAACACAGGAAATTAAAGAGAATCAATCAACAGGCAAATGGCTGTCAGGTATTTGGATCCCCTGGAGCTCCAGTTTTGTGGGGCTAACCAGACTTGAATCCCTCTGTCCATCATCACCTGACCCCTAATGTGACCCCATATGGCAATTAATTCAGGGCTCCTATCTTCATAGATGCAAAATGAATGTTATTTCTACTCTACGTTGTAGGCTAATCAGTGAGTGTATTGTGTGTGAGCAGCCTATTTGCTGTATAATATAGGACATTGTGATGATCTGTGCAGCTGCAGCAGCACAGTCTCTATTCTACTGACTGGTATCGGGTCTGGGATCAGCAGCCAAACCGCATGTCAAATGTTTAGGAATGTTTAGATAACAACGTCACGTGGTGCAGGTCTGAACCATAGACGTAAACCGATAGAGCGGTCATTCCCATTCAAATGCTGCTGGGCGGAAGGCCACGTTAACGGCCGCGGTCCTCTGCCACTACGACTACAAACAAAGTCCTTCTCATATTAGAACGTCTCTGCTACAAACTGCTGCGGCTCCGTCGTCATGGAAATCGCCGTCGGTTTCGGCGGTGGCAGCCTTTAATGTGGGAGCCATGTAAGGTGTTTCCTCTCTATCCGGCGCAGCTCTGTGCTCTGAATCCTCTGCAGTCTGCATCAGCAAACTGTCTTGGCATCGCTTCTCGTCCTTCCTCCGGCGTCATGTGAAAGAGGTTCACGGTGGTGGTGGTGGTGGTGGTGGTTTCTCCCGCCCCAGACCGTCCGGACCCCCCGCCCCCCCCCTACCCACCTCACTCACTCACTCCTCGTCCGCCGAGCTCCTCCGCAAAACGCCGCCGACCTCCCTTTGTCCAGGTGGTTCCCCGTGGGGTAGTGTCTCTGTCCCCCTCCCCTCTCCCGCTGCTGTCCCCACCGGGTGTATCCTGCAGCCCTCGGCGTGCGGCGCAGCGGAGGATGAGCGAGCAAGGGAAGGGCTCGGCATCCGCCTCTGCCGCGGCCCCGGCGCCAGGCTCGGACACTTACAAAGGCTGGCTTTTTAAATGGACCAACTATCTGAAAGGGTACCAGCGGAGATGGTTTGTCCTCAGCAATGGCCTGCTCTCATATTACAGGTAATTTTCTTTTTTCTTTTTTTTGCCAACGCGGAGTGTAACATGGTAACATGTCACAACATCAACGCGCACATTTGTGTGTCGGTGCATCAGTGTGTGTTACAGCTCAGCTGGCTGCCTCAGCTGTCTAGCTAACGCGGTCTGTTTACTTACAGCTGACAGCCTCAAAACCTATTGTAACCTAGTTACTTTGACTGACTGGGCTGTGGGAAGACACGGACACACAGCAGCAGCAGCAGCAGCAGCAGCAGCAGCAGTAAGAACAACAACAGCAACAACAACAACAACAACAACTGTATCTTCGCTTCAGACTCAGTGAAGTGACAGAAATGTGGCGACAACAAGTACCGACGTCAGCTAGCAGCACACCAAGCTAGCCCGTAGCCTCGGTCGGTGAGCGGTGAGCGGACAGCGGACAAGCAGCTGTCCGCTCCTCGGTCACACCAACACCACGGCACCGTCCGCTGCTCTTCAACCCACTGTTTATAAAGTGACCGTGTTAATCACCATTACCCATTTAAGCTCGTAATGTCACTGTTGTTTCAAACCACGACCTCCTATGAGCGTCACATTACTGTGCGATATTCATTCATTCATTCATTCATTGCATAAGCTAATGTTATCTCTTGGGAGATAATGTTTCCACAGACGACCGCTGTCATTTTTTCAGTCTGTCTTCAGTGTAATCACACAACTCTATACACCAGCCTAACACCTGTGGCTCAGATGCCTCTTGCAATGGGAGTCATGTTTCCACAGGTGTGAGTGTACAGGAACAACAGTGAATGGACCATAGAGTAGCTGGATGACAAGTATTCCCCAACACACCCATTTTATTTACTTAAACCTACAAGGACATGAGAGGAACCTGAAGCCTTAGCTCGAGTTCAACAAGTATTTTCCTCATAAACAAGCCCCTCAAAACAACAGCAACAACAGCTTTTGTTTCATTGTCAGTCTAATGTTACGGCCTAGCAAGCAGGTGAATGAACTGCCACCTGGACCAGTCTGAGGAAATTCAATCTTGACCTTGGGATCAGTATGTGACAAAATGAACTCAACTCTGAGGTTCAGCCTAAAAGAGCAGAGCTTCTGGCCTGAGCCAGCAGCCGGAGTCATCCACGAAGGCAGTTAGATGTGGTCGACAGAAGCTCTAAAGCTAAACCTCTGAGCTGTCATACAAAAGCTTGACTGTTTTCATTGCCTTCATCGCATGGCTCGTTCCTGTTTGACCAGCTTGTTTGCCACCACTTGACTGCTTTTTGTCAACATTGAAATACTTTGCTGTGTCGCCTTCTAGGTCGCTCTGCCCTTGGTGCACATTTATACATTTTATGCTTAATATTGAATTCCTGAGTTTATCATCAGGGACGCGGTCCTTTGTTGCAACAGTTGATCACCCTGTCTGACCCACTTTGCCTAATTAAATGGATCACAGCAGTGTGAAGGTGCACCCAACTTCCTCTGCTAACAGTGCTATTAGTCAAAGATGAGCCTGTTAAGTTTAGACACCTTCTTAAATCAGCAATGATTTTAAAAACCCTCTACCGTCTAGCTAGCGTAATGTGTTATTACAAACTATAATTGCTTGCAGTTATAGAAATGATTAATGTGACACTAAGCTGATCCCTCTAGGATAATTGTCTTTCCAAATGTCATATTTCACCAGGAGGTTGGGTTGCAAAATCAGCTGTGAAGCAAGAAGGGACTCACTGCCTTGTTTAAAGGCTCTTCTCTCCAGCGAGGTCTAGTCTTTATGAGGGCTTGAATCTGGGTCCTCTGACTGCGAGGCAATATTTTTTTGTCTCACTGTGCTTCCCTGCTGCTCCAAGAGTCATGCAATGCAGTCTTCCAAAAATATATATATATAATTGCTCAGATTGGATAGAAAAATATTCTCTACTGTGTGCTTATGTAAATATGTGATTCAAACCACATTTGGATCTCATTTCATCCCATGCTTCATTTCTTACCCAACACCACCCTGCCTGCCACACTTTCTCAAGCAAGCCCCCATTGATTGTCTTTTGTTGTTGTCAGCAAAGTGTTATTTGACACAGAGATACCTCTGTGTGGTAGCCAAAGCCCTACTCCTGCCTGGCGAAAGGAAAGATGCCTGTTGCCTCTAACCTCTATTAATAGTCCATTATGTTGTAAGGTGACTGCCGTCCCTGTGGTAAAGGTAGCCTGTCGACATCTGAGCACAGAGGCAGTGAAGCGCACGAGTTGTCCCCTCCGCTGATGTCTTCCTGGCAGACCGCATTGTGTGTGTTTGACTTGAGGCCTTTGTGTGCCTCTATGTGCGGCATCTCCGGCTCCCCGTCTGCTCCTCTATTGTGAGTGAAGTAAAAAGAGAAACAGTCAGACAAATGTGACAGCATGTTAATTATTGTGTCTTCACTGCTTGTGAAGTGATAATTGATGTACACTTTCTGTAGCATGTTATTATTCAACTTAGACAATTATAAGATGAATACACAAAAAATGCCTTGAAGCAGCTCTCTAATTTACTTTTGTTACAGTTGCTACTGTTTCAGTGAGTTTAGTGTGTTTAAAGCTTTGTAAGAAACACAGCGCTCCCCTTCACATTTCTAAGACCAGACAGCTTATGTCACATCAATCCCCAGCAGGCATTCATCAGTTGTTTGACTTTCAGCCCTTTTAAAAGGCCAGTTTATATTTCTGATAAATCAATAGCGACTGACTGCCACTTAGAGGTTCAGCCAATAAGGTGAGGGATCGCTTTCATTCCCAAAGTCTGCTGTTGTCAAACCGAAGGCTTCGTTCTCCTGCTTGTGGTTGGAAAAGCCTGTGGGCAGTGGAGGACTCCAATCAATGCTTCGACTGTGACACACGGACACACTCAGCACTTCCGCCTGTTAAATTGTAATGAGTTTTACAGAGATTCAACATTGCACTTGTTATTGATTACTTCTGGCTCTGACACTGCAAGGCTCACTGTCTTTTTACCCCACATCAGCCTTTTGCTTAATTCACCCAAAGAGCTTCACTGTGCCTTTTCTGCCAGGACATGATGTGACGAGATCATTGTCCTCCCTCCCTCACTGAACTTCTTTCATTTTTAATTTTTCATCTTTCATTTTTACTGATTTCCTCCTCAGTTTTAATACTCTCAGCACTTGCTCGCCTCACCTCTTAAAGTAATTCTGGCATGGTGGTGCTTTAGGGAAAATTACAGGGCATTAAAGCTTTGAGTGCTATTGGAGCTGCCATATCAGTGAATCTGGCTTTGTCTTATAGCAGACTAGGTCCACCACGTCTTCCTCTCTGCAGGAGAGTAGCTTGCTAGTATCAGTTTAAGCAGTCTGTAGGGGGTTCTGCACCGTTTCTGCCGCTCTGGACAGTTGGGTTATGGTGTTACTGCTGGCATGCTCAGCTCCTGAGTAAGGGGGGGGGGGGAGTGGTGAGCCAGCCAACCTTGGGCCCAGCTGCAGGGTAAAGCCTGGCCTGAACCCTGTTTACTGGCTTGGCACATCAGCAGAGTGATGACTGGAGCTAGAGATGTGGATGCTGTGATCTAATCCTGTTAATGGGCTCTTGGTTGGTTTTAGCACCAGGCGACAATGTGTGTATATGTGTGTGTGTGTGTGTGTGTGTGTGTGTGTGTGTGTAAAAGTGTCACTGTGTCCGGGCTGTCTTTGTTTTAATGAGAAGGTGAGAGCAGCAAGAAGTTAAAGTGAGCGGAGAAAGTCTGAGCACATTCTCACCATCTCATTGCCTCGGTCACGCCGTCACGTCGTCCATCTTTCACTATCACTGTTTTGGTTGTTTTTTCTGCTCTTATGTTTCTTTTCTGTCTTCAGCACGGCATGTTCCCCATGCAGCGTTTCTCTGGCTCTCTCCCTCCACGTCTTGTGATATTTCAGCCCTGAGCCACAACAAAACCCCTTTCTAAATGCTCATGCTCTGGGTACTGTGTCCTATTTCCCCCTGCCTGTCTGTGTACGTGTCTCCTCATGCTTATGGCCGTCTGTTCTGTGTTGTTCACTGGTTGTTGTTCTGTCATTACATGCTCCAGATCGGTGGATTTGTGTTTTATGAGGATGTGTGCACAGGGGACGGACAGGTAAAAGCACTGCAATTCTCTCCTGGCTCAGCGCAACATGCAGGAACCTCTCTCATGCCCTCAGCTGCCCCCACTCACCCTCACCCCCCCTCTGCCCCTCCCCTCTCTAGAGCCTTAATTCCCCCCCTCGTAGTCCTTATCTCTCTTTCCCAGCTTTTGTAGTTTCCTTGACTGTATAACTCCATGGCCTTTGCATGGCCCTCGCCTCCCCCACAGGGTAGAAGCGATCTGCATGGATCTCATCTTACTCATCAGCAGCACATCAGTTTGTTGCCCCGCTCACAGCCAGGACTGTGTGGCCGAGGCAAAAAAGCTGGAAGACCAAGGCTGTTCAGGATCTCTGCCCGCCTTTTCCTCCCGGCTTCGCATGGCCCCCCCAGCTCGGTCTTGTCTGCCCAACCGATGTGAACCGAGCGCCAGCAGAAGAGCGGTATACACTGACGCGTTGTTCTGGATTGGCATCATAACAAGACTCGACTCGAGCCGGTAGAGAGGCAGCATGATGGAAGTCACTGCCTGGCAGGACTTTTAAATACAGTTCAACCTCTGACTTAGCGGTGAAGCAAGCCACCCCGTCAGTGTCAACAGAGGCCTTAGTGCTGCTGAGTGGGGGCAGCTGCTTGTGGCGGTGAGTGCCCACCGAGGATAGATGAATGGACGTCAGCGCCCACAGACAAATCCACATGATTGCATGGCTGCATGCTTCAAAGTGGGCTGTTTCCAAGGGGCGTTGACCGGCAATTGTGACATGGAGGGCTGAGGATTTGTTTTCATCCGAAGCAGCCACCACACAGCATGTGATTTGGCTGATTAGCTGCTGCCCTCTGGTTGTAGGTGTTAATCAGCGAAATCAGCTGTCTGTGGCTGCACTGAGAATCTGCATAAACTCTCAGCTCTCTGAGGGACATGATGGTCTGTCCCTGCCCTGTGGCTTAAGCTCTTCCGACCGAGAAAGAACGTCAGACAGCCAGCTTTGCCACCACATAACAGGAAATGTAATGGTTCCTTTTTAATTTTCTCTTTTCAGTCAAATCAGCTGTAGTTATGAACCAGTGACATCCACTATAATGGAAGATGTGCAACAGTATTTACATACATGCATGCTTTCCTCTGATTTGCTAGAAACTTAATTTCAATCAGATGTGTGTGCGGTGTGTTTGTGTAAGACTCATAATCTGTTGCCCTTCCTCTTTGTTCTAATCTCTCACCCCGCTGCTTTGACTCCCTCTCCCCTGCTATCTCGCTCGCTTGTTTTTTACCACCTCTCGCACTCTGTTCTCTCTTTGTTCGCGCTGTTATTCATTGTTTGGTTTTGTTCACTACACGGGGCTTGGAGCCAGACAATGGCCTTGTTATCTAGACTACTGTGGCCCACTGAATGTGCAACAGTTGGTCTTAGTGAAGGCCACACAGAATACCCACAATCCTGCACACCCACAATAGGGCAGGCAGGTCACACTGAGTGAATTACAAGTTCAAACCAACCCATTTGTTTTACTTTAGCTACGATGGCGTGTGTTCAGTCAAATATGAACGGGTGCTTCCATTACTGCGTGGCTTTCAAGGTGACTCTTGACCGTGGCAGTCCTCTGTCCCTCCTTGCTTCCCTGCTCGTGCTTATTGGCCATAGGAATGACAGCTGTGCGCTCCTCCCTACATCCTTTTTTTTAATGACATTTATAATTTGCAAAGGTATACAGTATTTATGTATAGACTAGGGCTGGGTGTCATTACTGATATACTGAATTGATTTGATTCCGATTCACAAGGTCCTAATTCGATTCGACATTGATTCATTTAGAGATATTTCAGTTTTAATTAATATCCAATTGCTTGGTTATGAAAGATTTTCACAAAACTAAAGTTGCAAATTGTATAAAGATGGAACTCCCTAACCTGGTGTATTATTTAAAAAAATCATGTTTACATTAAACTGACCAAAAAGCAATTACATTAATACACATTTATTTAACACGACCCACTCCAGAAATAAGCAGTGCAACAGTGCAATGGCATATCAAAAGATCCATCTAAGGATTTTATGAATCGATATCGGATCTTTCAAATGAAGATCGATATGAATAGGAAAATCGATTATTTTAAACCCAGCCCTAGAATGGACTGCTCGAAGGACAAATGAGCAGTAATGATGAAGTCATATCCAAGACCAGTGTGCTCATCTCTCTTGTGTCCGCCTGTCTTCCTCTCCCTCTCTCTCTGTCTTCCTCTGTCTCTCTTTCTGCGTGGTATTGCATTGCAGGACGCAGGCGGAGATGGCCCATACGTGTCGAGGGACAATCAACTTGGCCACGGCGCACATAGACACAGAGGACGCCTGCAATATCGTCCTGAGCAGTGGCGGCCGCACGTACCACCTGAAGGCGAGCACGGAGGTGGAACGGCAGAGATGGGTCACGGCGCTGGAGCTGGCCAAAGCTAAAGCCATTCGCATGATGAATGATCAGTCTGGTAAGGGCAGCTGAAGCAAGCAACTGCTTATTGAACATTTGAAATGTGTGACATGGCTTTTTATTGTAGTAGATCAAGATAAAAGAGCAATAACGCTCCAACGGTATGAGACACTGCTGCAAGAGGTTGATGGTCAGAATCTGACCTTGATCAAATAATGGGTGGGCTCATACAGTCTAGGCAAACATTCAAGAGTTTGTTTATCTTCTAAACCGTTGGTTCAGTTATTGAGATCCCTGCCAAGTAGAGGGTGTGTTCAGTATTGACTTAACAACATGGTCCTCAGTACAGGAACTGGTTTTCAGTGTACTCCTGCCATTTGATATTCAGCACAGCTGGTGTTCCAGCTCTCTCCCTCTTTAATGTGATCCAGGTTCCCGTGTGAGCCAGGAGAGGGCAGCGCTGCCTGCTCAGTGCAGTTGGAAAACAAACCAGAGTATGCTAATGGTACCGTGAGAACTGAGCTTCCATTCATCCTCCTCCTGTCAGCCGAACACTCTCCTTTCCAAGGGGACTTATATTCTTGTATGGTTCTGTTAGGTGTTGCTGGTCAAAGGCTGTGGGAAAAGCCTGCAGGACTATTTTCTTCACGTTTCACCCTGGCATCCTCCCAAAGCCTCTCTGCCACAGTCTTTTGCAGACAGGGTCTACAGAGACTGAGACAGGCTATATATTCCCCTGGCCTCCATTTGAAAGTCAGATCACTAAATATAGACAGGGAGAGAATGTGAGTGCTTTTTAGCTTACTGCTTCCAGTAAGCAGGAGAGGAATTCTTGTGTATTTGTATTTTGAAAGGTTTAGGCTATTGAACAGCCCACAACATTTGATGTGTGTGTGTGTGTGTGTGTGTCTGTTGTCAAGTTCAATTGGACTAGTGTTCAGCTGCAGCTCTTGTGCTGCCACAGTTTGATGTTCTGTCATAAATTGTTATCCTCACCAGAACATGGCTGTCTTTGTCAATCCATGTTTTGCACAACATGTTTTGCCTGCATGCTACAAGAGAGGTAGTTCACCAGCCAGATTGGGAGGACTACTATATATGTATAAGCAAAGCAAAAGGCATTTAGATATACTATGTGAGTATATATTGTATATATTTCTATTCCCAGAGCTGTCAGTAACCATTTGTCTGTTTGCTCACTGTCTGTCCATTGTCTGTCTGCTTCAGTGGTCAGCTCAGAGGGACTTACCTGTTGTCTCATGTATGATCAACATGTTTGTTTGAGGGATTTATGCCATCCCTGGCTGAATGAGATGTTTTTTTTTATTCACAAGTCTTTTTTTTCTTCACCCCCTCCCATTCTCAGGAAACTGTTGACATTTAAAGATGTGCTTCAGTAATTTTGCGTTTCAGTAAAGACGGAGACTCATGAGAGACAGAATAAAAAACAAATTCCTTAGTATGGGTTACGCTCCAAAAACGGTTGCATCTGATAATTCTCAGTAGTCTCCCCTAACAGCCCACTACTTCCACCCCCACCCCTCCAGTTTGTTAAGCCTGAGGTAGCCCTTTCAGTCAGATGCTCTCCAACTGTTTACTAAACGCTTTATATGAAAATGAAATGAACTTCAAATGTGGTAGTGATCATTGCATTAGTGCTATAATTCCCTGTCATATATTAGACATTGAAATCATAAGCAAAACATTTGTTGTACTTTGTTTAAGGTTTGAGTCAGAGATGCTTTAAAGCTTACACAAAGAGTACTTGTTTTTGTTTTCTACCTTTCCTTTTCACAGCTAATCTATCTGTGGGAGGAGGATTTAAGAGTATGTGAGAAAAGGGACGCTGTGTGAGTCTGTTCATAGAAAATTAAATGTCTGCTAATGCAGCTGCTACTGGGAGCAATACTTAAGTCACTGAATGACAATATTTTGCTTATCAAAACTGAATTAGATTTCTGAATAATTTTGCCATCAGGCTCTTTCAGTGCATCTCATTCCTCCAGTCTATGGTGTCGGATAAACATGGATCAGTGACAGAATGCAAACATTCATGCCCTCTCGGCTCTGTGGAACAAAAAGCTTGTATTGATCTCCTCAGGAGAGCCCAGTATAAGCCATGTATCGATGTGTATTAGTAGAGATCAAAGTGACAACCCTTATGTTTTTACCTTCACCCTCTACTCTAGAACATGGTGGCATTTCTAAAATCTTAATCTAACTTGACCCTTGAGTCTCTTTGTCCCTCGGCCACAAGATTCTTTCTGGAAACAACTGATCTGATCCTTGAATTAGTGACTTAAACTTCTCATTACTACTGGTGTCACATCTGCAGCCTTTTCATTTGTAAGCCCTCTCTCGTAAATTACCTGTCCTTGCATGAGAGCATCTTGTTTTAATCTAGGCTTAGATTGGATTTCTAACAGCTTCCTGAACCTATTCACTGTAGTCACTGTAGCCCTATACCTTCAGTAGGTGGCAGTGTTTCTCCTTGCTTCAGCATGACCTTTTTTATGGGTTTGTTTGCCTGTTTTTTTTCTGCCTCGGCTTGTGAAACTGGCATCACAGCCCATTGAATTGCTTTTTCCAGTGGTGGCTTGAATTTGCAAGCCTGACTTGCACTCCTTTTTGAATTTAACATGTGAAAATTAGCTTAGAAGGTAAATTTGAGTGGAAACTGGAAAAGCTTTAGTGGAAGTTGGTGGAAAAAATGAGAAATGTATACTAAACCGTATGTATGCTGGGACCATTCATCCAGTCAGTGGTTTTTCTGGCTCTAGCTGAGTTCAGGCAGATACAGCTGAGGTAGGCAACAGCGAAACAGCCCCCGACCCTGATGTTACCAGCATGCAAGCTGATGCGTGTCATTAGTTCTCGAACGATAGTGCATTGATTTGCATTGCTGTTTGATCAGCAAGTCAATCTGACAGTCCTTGGGTGAGGTTCCACTTAAACTGACTGTTCATGCGCGAGTAGGCTCGTCATCACAATGATTTACTCATTGGGGGTTTAACTGTTATAGGTATTTACATTCATCCTATTGCTGGCGTAATTTTCTCATCCAGTTGTTTTTGCTTTTATTTTGACATCCTAACCACCGCTCTCCAATTGCAGGAACAGGTAGTGCCCTGTCCGTGGTGCTGAAACAGTAGGGATATCAAAGAGGATGACATGATGGCAGATTAGGAATGCCTCTTTAAACGCGTTTCATTTCTCCTTCTATCCCACCCCTCCTTCTCTGTTCCTATCTCCTGGTCCCGGCTCGTTCCCTTGTTGGTTTTTTTTTTCTCCCTACATTTGCTCTGGCACTCGCTCTTCCTCTCTCTTCCACTCTCCCTCTCACTCGCTGTCTGGTTTTCCCACCCCCTCCCTCTTTCTCCCTCTCTTTCCCCTTTCTCTCTCCATAAGCCATTTACTCTGCTTTTCTTCCAGCGGGGTTTTAGTTCTGAAAGGAATGACCTTCTGCTTTGTCCAACTCTCGCTCCTCCGTCCGTTTCTTAAAACATTGCCATTGTCCTGCAAAGTCTGGGGGAAAAAATAGAAATGGAATAAGGCAGAGTCTCCTTGTAAGTACATGGCTTTTGTCCAGTTGTGTTGTCCTTAGGAATGTGTGTGTGTGTGTGTGCGTGCGTGTTTGCATTCATCAATGTGAAACTGGTTAAGTTGTTCAGATGTAGCTGTGTATTTATTTTCTATCCTGTGTATTTTGGCTGATTTACAGTGAATAAATCAGCAGTATCAACTTTCAGTGGCTACATACAGTACACCTTTCTTTCTTTTTTTTAAAGTATATTTTTTTTGGCTTTTTATTGCCTTTAATTGATAGCACAGTGGAGAGAGAGAGACAGGAAATAGGGAGGCAGAGAGGGGGGACGACATGCAGTAAAGGGCTGCCCAATGCGGGATTCGAACCGGGCTAAAGTGAGCTAAACGCTGCCCCGCAGTACACCTTTCTCACTGAAACTCTAAAAGTGAATGGAGACCTTGAAATTGGAAATTGGAGAATTATGAAGGAAATAAGGATGTGCCATGTAAAAAAATCTTTACACCCGTAGCAGGATTCATACTTTCAGTAATGAATTAATTTTGCACTGTCCATAGTTTTGCATTGGTTTTGTGAGTAGGTGACTCAGATTGTGGTGTGTATAATGTGTGTGTCTATGAGGCAATACATTCAGATAATGTGTGCTGTAGCTGTAGCTTCCTTTCCATCAATAAACTCCTGGTCCAGTGAAATAAAGTGAAAACTGTTTTCTTGATGCCAGTGATTGTTACCCTTTCTTGACTGCACTGGTAAATGAACTCATCTAGTGTGTTAATATGAGTAAAACATTTAAAGTGTTTTATTACCTACAAATAAGCAGTGTCATCAATTACTATGTGGTATAGGCTGATATGATAAATATTCACATGGTTTAAATTAATCCACCTCTGCAAAATGTTCAATAAAATGCATCCTGCATGAAGTGCTACTGTCCGAGATCATGAAGAGATGTTATGACAGGACAGATGGCATGCTGCTTATCATCCTCATCAGTTAGTTCTGCAGTGGCTGTGGATCGAATCACTTGTCCTTGTTTGTCTTGGATGTCGCGTGTAGCGGCAGAGGTCGATTTCCTGGATCAGATCAGTCCCAACTGACAAGTCAGATATAGATGAGGAGGTCAGAGTCATATTCAGGCCTGTAACATAACAAATATTACCACCAGATGAAGTCTGGCATTTAACAGAGATCATAAATGATGGTGGCCTGCATGCTTTGTTTTTGTGTGTTTGTTTTCGGTGATATTTAATATCTTCCTTCCTCCCTCTGTTTGCGGAGTCTGAGACGGGAAAGTGCTTTGTGTTGTTAAAAGATAACTTGAAATATCTGAAAATAGAAAGTAAATGATGAACAATATCCTTTAAAAAGAGACTCTGTGTATTTGTGTGTGGTCACATGCTTTTTGTGTGTGGTCTAATTAGGTTTGAATGTAATATTGTGCATGTGGTGTACTTGCCTTTGTACGTACAGGGGTGTTTTGGTATAAGGCCACTGTGAGCTCAGTTAAATGGATCTATAAATAATGTTAATCACAGCTTCATACAATAGTGGACAGAGCTGTTGAAGCACTGTATTGTTGCACATCCACACTACATCACTGGTATTATTCGGCTGTCTTTTGTGTGTTTTTTTTCTACATTGTATGGTTGTGTGTGACTCATTGACCTGCTGTATATGCTGCATGAAACTCAAATTCATTATAAAGCTCACATTGTGTCCCAGTCAACTTGCATTTACGTTTCTGCTTTATCAGCAGAGAGCAGAAGTTGAGAAATTGAGAACGCTGATACAGGCAGGTCATTAAAATATTAGTTGAACATTGTGCAAGGCAGTCAGCAAGGACAATAGTGGTTCAGTTTTCCATTTTCCTCCTTTTTTTATCCGCTTAGTGGATTTCTGTGTTCTGACACCTCTTTTCCTCTGGTCAGGTGAATCTGTTGGTGCCAACTTTTCTCTGCAGTGGGCTAAGTGTATTTTTCTCGCGACACTATGATCTAACATGGTGGGTTTGATTGTTGTTTTGCAGTTGTGTAAATTACATCACTGTTGGAAGCCCAGTTCTCTGTGAACAATAGGAATTTTAACTTTGTGTTGTCTGTGAAGCAAAGGGCTGTGAGAGATGATAACTAAAGGCATATTTTTTATGATTGTGGTGCCTTGCAGCCAAGCTTTTGTTCCAGTTCACATTATGTCATAATTGTTGAGCTTAAAAACGTAACTTTACAGATACACTCAGAGACTGAAGTGCTTCATTTTAGTTTCCAATGGAGTCACCTGGTCTGTGGTGTACAGATTTTCTCTTTAACTGAAGGTAAAGATTGTTAGCTCTGAAGGTAAAGGATTCAAGCATAAACATGTTGTCCAATTATTTAATTTGGGTTTAATGCTTTTGCTTTCAATTGTGTCTGAGTTGTTTTCACTACATTTTTTTGCTTTACTTTGGATAATTGGTTGGTAGCAGTCTGTATCAGTCAGACCTCTGCAGTCAGCTGGTATTGTCTGTTTGTAACCATGACGGATACTGGATAAAAACCTTGTTTGGCTTGATGATAAGAACTGGGAAAGATGGAGAAGATGTAACTGATACAATGGAGATGAATATTCAGATCATTTAATAATGTTAAGTTCTTGGCTCAATTATGAAAATAATCCGACTGTGTTTTTGAGTGTTATTGTTTTAAACTGTGATCTGATTTTCATCTTGGTCTTATAGTAAAAAAAAAAGATACAAACAACATAAAGAGCTGTATTTTCTCACGTTTTACCAAATTTCTCATATGAACCTGCATGACACCAGTTGGTGGTAATTTAAGTTCTGATTTGTGAAATGATATAAAATATGCAAAAAGAAGACTCACATTTTATAATGTCTAGTCAGTTTCCTAAAAACATGTTCTTTCTCAACCATCATTACTATGATTTTTTTTTAAGTAAAAGTGATATTTAGAAGTGTATATTAAGTATGTCAACTCCAGGATATGACCAGTGTCTGGACAACCTGCAGCATCTGATGAATTTCTAATGGTTTCTACAGGAAAATACAGAGGCATCTGATTAGAGTCTGAATCTGAAAGAGAGGTCAGGTCACACCATCCGATAATGACTAACACCAGCACAGACATATACCTTCCACAGCAGGTTATGGCTGATTAACTTTTGCTTTTTTAAAGCCAGAGTCTTGACCTTAAGCCCATTAAATTGTGCATGCTAGACATCCCACAAATGTCACAGAAACTGAAACTACTCCTTAATGAGCAGTATTTCAAAATAGTGCTGGTTCTTGCAGCTGTAGTCAGCAGCCATGGGAACATTCGGTCTGAGCTTCACCACTTCCTAAATATAAATTCACACAGGTTTTTTTTCTTCTTTTTCTTCTTTCAACTTTAGGGCTGTTGGTGTAAAAGCAACATATTTAGTCAGGAGTAGCCTACATAAAACTATTTGAGACTGTGTTAGAGGAGGGTTATGTTCTGTGAAGCAGATTGTCTGTTCAAATAGAATAGAGTATCCTCATTTGCATATCAATGAGAAGAAAATATTTTTAACTACCATCACTTCTACATGCTTCCAGACATGTGCAGCAATATTTTTCAAAGACCCCTCAATCATGAAAATGTTAAAGACACACTCACAGAGATATTAACGCTGCACTGCCAGCTGCCATGCAAAGATGCTACCTGGCTTTGAGTTTCTCCATCAGTCAGTGATGACTAAGTGCACATAGGGCTGGATGATTCATCGCCCCAGCGTTTTGAGAGTCAGCTGTAATTTCACTCTTCTGTGCGTGGGGAAATCACATGAAGTGCTATGTCTGTTTGTCATCATTAAGTCCATGCATGGTCCTCTTACTATATGTCACCATGGGCTGATGCAGGAAGCGGTTACTTTTAACTCTTACATTTGTGGTTAATTGAAGATCTTCCACCTCCTTTGGATAAGCGGGTTATTATCACCACAGGAGTCCATTAGTGGGGCTCAGTTTCAGCTTGTATTTCACCGCAGTCGATTTTAGTCTCTCTAGGTCCATTCAAGTCCTTCTCTGTTGCCTCAGTGACAATGTGGCTGCACAGTGTCTAGCATAATGACTTGGATATCTTTTGGCATGGATCAATGTCATTTACTGAATATGGCTCCTCCTGCAGAAATTGACACGGCTAAATGTTTCAAATAGTCTCAAATTCACATTGTTTCCCTTTTTAAATATAGTTTTTTTTTGGTTTTTTTTGGCTTTTCATGCTTTTATTTGATAGGACAGTTAAGAGAGACAGGTCGCCTGCAGTGAGGACTATAGCCTCAACACATGGGGCGGGTGCTCTACCAACTGAGCTAAACACCGCCCCTTTTAAATATAGTTTTGAATGAACTTTTTCCAACAGATAAGACTGTTAAATTTACAAAATCACAAGGACGCTTAAAAAAGCCACAAATTTGAAATATCATTTGACGAATCAGTCTCATTGTCTGACAAAATGGTGCGATCCCTCCCAAAAACCTTTCACATTTGATTCTATATGTTCTCCGACTCCTACACTCATAAACATGCCTTCAGGCTTTCACACACTAGCAAACTGCTACACCAGATGTAATTCATATTGCTAATCCTCACTTGGATTTTGTTGTGTTTTACGTTGTACAGTATATTCTCTGTTTGCGGTTTGTGTGTCTCAGTACTTTGTAATCCCTTCATTGCACAATAAAAAAACATGTTTTTTTTCCCATGGGGGAAAAAAGCTTTCTCACTTGAACAGAGCTGTTTAACTGGTTTTAATGAGCTCAGAGCTCGTGCATTCAGGCTGAGGGGAGTGTTTGGGTTCGTGGTTCTTAATGCAGTAATTGGCTTAATGAGACTGTAACTCATGTTGTTTAAACACTCTCCTACTCTGTAGTTTGTCTTTCAGATGGTCTGGCCTTCAACTGTCTCTCCTTCATTAAATAAGCAGAGAAATGTGGTGGTGAATTCCTGCTTTACTTTGGGATTTCAAAAGAATATCATGCTCTATTTGGAGCAACTGAGATATTACTCCAGAGTCCAGAGCTTTTTTTTTTGTTAAATTGGAGACTTTCATGAAGACTAAGAGTAATGACTGAAAACAGAATGAATAATAGAACAGACTGCTGAAACTATTTAAAATGCAGACAGAAAAGATTATGTATTTTAGTTGCTATTGATGAAATAAGCAGTTATAACGTGCCAGATTACCTCTCTTTGTGTGGTTAAACTTCCTGTGGTGAAAAACAGGAGACCACGAAGGTCAAGTGTGAAATTAATTGAAGTTTCATGCTTCATTGCCTCCTCGAACATGCCCTGGGACATTTAGGTGATGTTATTTATTAACAGTCCAACGATCTCTCCCGGTCAGCACTTCTCTCGCCACACTTACAGTCTACAGTGGCTCTCCCCTGTTACCTAATTTTGTTGTTGTCAGATATTTTACAGAATCACAGAGATCACATATATTACAATAAACAGGCTTCATGTGATATTTGAAACAAGGGGGGGGGGGGGGGGTGGTTCCCCTGCTGTGTTTTCTCCATGCTGCTACTCATGGAAGAAGGGACTGGTATTGCATCATGAAACACTCACAGTCTGCATTAAGGATTTAATTGGTCCAGAGATAAGTGTGCCATGTCTAGACATTTATTAACCAGTCACATCATAAATTGATTAAAGGGATAGTTCAACATTTTGGTAAATTGGCCCATTGCCATAATCGCTATAGTAGCAGTAGGTTCGTTACCTTTATTTGTCGGTGCAAGCTATTTTTAGAACGGCGGAGTGGCAAGCTGCTCAGAGCAAAGCTACGGAGGCTAATGGGATTTCTTGGTTTCCCTCATCAAACTCATCAAATACACAATCCAAAAACTCCTTCAAAACGCTGTCGTGGACAAATTGTGACCTGCACATTCACCACGCTATGAGATAATAACAGAACGTTACCAGACGGAGTTGTTTTAGAGGTAAATTCATGCAAAACCGCTGATGTGTGTTGCGTTCAGGGACAGTTTTTCAGCAAGCAGACTCTGCATTTACCTCGAAAACAGCTGAGTTTCGTAACTTTCCATTATAATCTCATAGTGTGGTGAATGTGAGGTCACAACTTGACAGCGTTTTGGAGTTGTTGGATTGTGTATTTGATGAGTTTGATGAGGGAAACCAAGAAATCCCATTAGCCTCCGTAGCGTAGCTCTGAGCAGCTCGCGGCTCTGCTCCACCGTTCTAAAAATAGCTTACACCGACAATTAAAGGTAACGAACCTACTGCTATGACTATAGCGATTATGGCAATGGGCCAATTTGCCAAAAATGTTGAACTATCCCTTTAACTGCCCATTTCTACATAGAGGTGCATGTGAACTCCTTTATAAAGTGCACAGTAGGTTTTGGTGGCTAAGGTGACCTTGAGTTTCAGTAGATAGAGGGTGATACTCTGGCAATAATATTGAAATGACAACTATCACCTGCTTTGAGAAGTGAGAGAGCGTATAGCTAGTTACAGTACTGCCTCCCAGGGCTAACTACTACAGCATGAACAGTGCAGCGTTGGTACAGTAACCCTGACCTCTCTCGTTGGGTCATCAGATTTGAAGTGATCTGTCAGCAGCTGTCAGCTCTATTGTGTCAGAAGACAATAGAGGTGGCATATCAATCAGCAGGTGAGGAAATAGGAATTATTTGACCTTTCACTCATTGTATGTTGGCACCACACTGAGTTTTATATGTCATAACATAATCTGAAATCTTGTCATGCCTCATGTCACCTCATGTTGGCGTATTTGAAGACGCTGCTGTTCTTTTTGATACCATCTCTGCCATTCAACTTCTCTGAAATAGTTGACTTTTGCCGTCAAGCTACAAAAGCAGCAGATGGCGGGTATCAGAGAGGAAGCAATGCATTATGGTCTTAGCTGTGTAGGTGACTGCTGGCTGCAGAGTCCTATCTCCTCTCTGCTCCACTCACTCTCTCCCTCCCTCCCTCTCCTCCTCCCTCTCCCCCTCCCTCCCTCTCCTCCTCCTCCCTCTCCAATCTGCACTGCACTGAGAGAAGCATGTGGAGGAGAATTGTAAATGTGCCGAGCTTTGTGAATGTGTGTATGCTGAGTGTGTGTGTGTCTGTGTGTGTGTGTGTGCGTGTTTCCGGGAGAAGGGGAAGCAATGCAGGAGCGGAGATAGGAATTGCAAGAGGGAGCGTCTGCATTGCTCCCCTCCATCATTGTATGTGTGCACTGTAAGTATGCGTGTGTGTATGCATATGTGTGTGCACGCTGAAATGCTGGAAAGAAGAAGTCGCTGCCTCAGCCCCCCCCTCGCTGGGATTATGTAGCGGCCCAGGGCAGCGTTGCGTCTCAGGGAGCGTGGAGCGGGGATCAGGCCCGCAGAGAGTGGGATGAAGGGCCGGAGCTGCTGGGAACCGGGGACGGTCCGCTCCCTCTGCAACTCGGGCTGCCTGAGTAAACTCAACCAGGGTCAGTACAGCTATGGCTAAAGCTACAGCAACATGAGCACGGAGCTGTCACACTCCTGTCCATCTGTCCAACGACAAAACCTTCCTCATCCCGCCATCTCCTCCTCATCATGTGTTTTTTGAGGGGTAGCTGTCATTCCTCCATCCATCTCTCTTCCCCCCCCCCTCCCACCGCCTCTGTGGCATCTTGTCATCTGTCGCCATGGATGCTCACATTTCTGCAGCCTCCATTAACAATGCAGCGCCAGCATCTCTCCTCTCTCCTCTCTCCTGCACTCCTCACTGCATGCAGTCCTCCTTTCCCTCCTTCCCTTCCTTCTCTCGTGCCGCTCTCACTCAGACTCACCCCCCTGCCCCCCCCCCCCCCCCTCTCTCTCTCCTTTGCGCCTGCTCCACCTCACATTTGCATATGGATGAACTGGAGCCTGCCAACCCGACGTGTTATGTTGGCAACGTGCATCTGTGTACGCATCTAATGTGTGGAGAGTTTATTGCACCATCAGAAACTGTAAAAAGGGTATGTGCTGTATATCCCAGGGTCCTAGAACCTGTCCTTCAGAGGACAGAACAAATTTCATGTGCTCATATAATGGAGTGATGAGGACAGGAAGGCGTACAGATTTTCATAACCTGCAGTCTAAATGATAAATGAGGATTTTGGATGTAAAAAAAATAAATCTATACTGAATTACTGCTTATGGCAGGTTAATAACATCCTATAGTATATTTTTTTATGTGTTATTATTTGACCTATGGAGGAACAGTGAAAAATCTGTCAGGTTTTTCACCTCACCGTCTCATCCCGCTCTATTTTCTCACCTCTCTCATTTCATCTATCATTTTGTTGCGTGTGTCACAGTTGGACAATGTTGAGTTGAACAGCTGTGCTCTTAAGCCCCTGGGCTTCCTGTCTCCTCACTTTGCCTGTTTGTTCACTGAAATGAGTTTGGCATGGGAAGTATAAGCCCTGTTGTTTTAATTTTCCATAGTAGGTTTTTGCACACTTTCCTCAATATGAATGTTGGGTAGTTGATGAAGTTACACCAAAATATGAGTCAGAGCCCAAACATCACAACTCTGAATAACACTCAAATAGCCAACAGCGAGAACTAGTACTAGCTGTCTCAACATAATGGCAGTTCAAAGACATTCAAGATAATGCCCTGGCTGTGAGTATAAGTGCTAATGTAAATTTAAGATGTATTTTAGTGTAAAAGGTAGCTCTAATTTTTCAAAGGTTGTGAAGCAGCTATAAAGCAATGGAGATTTAAAGACGTATTTCATACACACAGAAATTGCTATAGCATTATGTGTAGGTAAATGTTACCAAGAGTCTGATGTTTGAGTCTGAGGATTTCTAATTAGATTTTAGCTGTTGAGATAGAGACAGCCACTTCTTAATTGCATCCATGCACACTGTCTGTTGTGTAGATGATGTAAATTAGTACTCTCTCATTACCAAGCAGCAAAATCATTCTAAATGGCACCAATCTAAGGTCTCCTCTCCTCTCAACCTCAACGGCCGAGGCACACGGCTGCCCAGCCTGAGTCCGGTCCTGTTTCTTCCTGGTTTAAGGGAGTTTTTTCGGTAACACTTTACTTGAAGGTATCGTCATAAGAGTGACATTTTACAGACTAAAGTTAAGACGTTACGACATTATAGAGAGAAACCCAGCTGTTACCACAATAAGCAGCACTTGGTGACAGTGGAGAGAAAAAACGGTTACACTTTACTTGAAGGTATGACACAGTCATGAACGTGTCATAAACATTATGTCAATGTCATAACGTTGTCATTAAATGTCATTCGGTTTACCCTAACCCTAACCCTAAACCTAACCCTACAAAAACTGAATGACACTTAATGACAACGTTATGACATTGACATAATGTTTATGACACGTTCATGACTGTGTCATGTCACTCTTATGACGATACCTTCAAGTAAAGTGTAACCGTTTTTTCTCTCCACTGTCACCAAGTGCTGCTTATTGTGGTAACAGCTGGGTTTCTCTCTATAATGTCGTAACGTCTTAACTTTAGTCTGTAAAATGCCTCAACGTAATATATTTTGTGATTTGCCATTTAAATAATTGAATTGTATCAAAATAAAGACCATTTCTTTGTACAATGTAGTCTAGACACAGTCATGCAGTTAAGCGGTGGCTCTTGGCCAGCAGAAAACACTCTAACTCAGACTCAGTGACTGCCGAAAAAGCAACAAATAAATTGTCTGAATATTAATAACACAATGTCACAGTTCCCAACGCTGAAGAATGCTGAGAAGCACACACATGCCAAATAATCATGTCTGCTTGACAGCCATGCTGCTGTCACTGTCATGAAGGCAGTGCTCCAGTTTTAGTTGAGCACTGGGATATGTGGAAAATAAATGAGAGATCAGCCCAAAACTGAAGTGATTCCTCAAAACATGGATGATTTCCTACTGCTAAGAAACTGGTTGCAATCTGACAAGCTTCTAAAACATTGCATGATTTCTGTATAATTCAGTTTGAAGGAGCATACATTCAGTTGTAAAAGTCCTATATTTGCATACAGTTTCTGGTATACAGATGAGTAAAATGAATGCAGAGATACAGAGAATATCTTCCTCTTGTGCCATATTGTTCCCAGAATGACACTACACTTGGTGTAGGTCTCACATTAATTCACTCTTATCTGTTTGTCTGGAGAAACATCCACACCAGAACAGGGAAATATTGTAATACTGTATATTATAGTTTGCAGTCATTGGTGATCAGAATTGTCTACACTTGGAAAGTGAGATGCTGTCGGGTCCCAGTGAAAAGCTTTTCGTTTTTAGTTGACCTGTGTAAAACCTCCTCTGACGCTGCACTGCCATGTGAGATTCTACATCACTTTGATAATCAGTTCTTGTGATAGTCAGAGCTCTGACACTATTTCCAAAGAAGAAGTGAGGACTTTGTCAGTGTGCACAGACGGTGGACATTTCACTCTCATCTCCCTGCAATTATAAACACATATTCCCCACGCATGCTGGATGCATTTTTAAGAGGGGTTGGAGCACCGGGCCAGCACCTGGGGCTCATCGTGTTTAATTTTTCAAATATTAATGCACATAGTTTAAGAGTACTTGAAGGCGCCGTTACTAGTGCTCTGAGAAGGCAGTCACCTCCGCTCTGGCTTCATGGTTACCTTCATGGCTCATTATCTTGCAGCGCTGACACCCTGACAATTAGCATGATGGATCACAATCTTGCAGTGTTCTGAGGTTACAGAGTCATGGATCATGATCCTGCTAAATCTTTCTACACTATCAGAGAGAACATCAAATACTTGTCAACCATTTATTTCTATCTTGCTAAGAGGACAAGACAGGTAAAATCCTCCTTCACAGCAAGTGCCTATACATTACTTATACAATGGCCGTTCAAAGCAAATGGTTGACAAATTAGTTTTGTCTCATTGTAATTAGCATCATCATGCCCGAGACTATGCCCATATTAGTGCTAGTATGACACTTGTATACTAGGAATCAGAGCATAAACTTCACAGAAGGTAGAGTCAGATGCTGTCATGAAGGTTCTGATCCCTGAACCTGTACTTGGGGCTCTGTAGCTGCTAAATGCTCCATTGTGTTCCCAAGCTAGTCACTTTCTGTGGCTGTCTGTTTTTTGCTGCGGGGCAGGTAGTGTACAGTGAGTTTTGAGAGTTTTTTCCCCCCACTGCAAACATATGCTGCAGCCAAAAACAACAAAGTAAAAGCTGTGAGACTGAAACAAAATAGTGGATGTTCACTTAAACAATGAGTTGAAACTCATTATAAAATTTACACATTGGAGCTTCAAATGACTCCTTTTTAACCCTCATTTGATACATTGTTATCATGGAAATATACGTTACACTATTACATACATATTATGTGTAGATATTCTACATTTTTAACAGAAAGTATAGTTTGATCATTCTAACCCTTGCAAAAAAATAGCACTTTGTGTGTGTTTCTTGTGAATCTAAAATGACAACAGCATATTACTGCATCTCAAAAATATGATGCATTGTGTTTCTTTGCATTTGTCAGGTAGCCACTCAAAAATTGTGACGCAGAAGTACAATTTTTAAAAAGGGAAAACAAATAAGGTCGGATGCTGTATCTCTGTTGTTTCGAGCATTAACATTCTTATCTTCATTTTTCAGCCATGGTTCACATGATCAACAGCTGTAAACAGAGCCTCCACTTCACAGCCTGAGCAGATGTTTGCCTGCATATGGATTAAAAATGTGTACACGTGGTAATACATTCAATTAACATATGCTCACCAGTCTTGTCTACATTGGTTTTAATTAAACTCATTGCCTGTCATGATGAAAAACAAAATCCAGTCAGTGGAGATTACTGAAGACTGTTTCAGATGGACACTGGTTTCATGCTGTACTTGACATCCATTGTTTCTCTAAAGCAATAAGCTTTCTTAATACTGCAGTAATATCCTGAAAATGCTGCTACAGTGACCAGACGCGTGTGTAGATGAGCTCAATTAGCATTCTGAGGTTGCAGGATAATTAACGACCTCAACCTTCACACTGTAGGGTTTAATACAGCAAGCAAGAGCCATTTTCCCTTCACAGGTTTGATGCACTAGCTGGGAATTCATAAAATTTACTTGCTCACCAGAAGATAAATCTACAGTTTAGTAGTCAGCAGACTGATTTTCTTTCAATTTGTCTATCCGGGTACATTATAAATGTTACTGCATTAAAACACATTGCTTAGCCGCTGCAGTTTGCTGTTAATCTTTTCCTTTGTTGTCTGCTGCTTTCCGAGAGTGTTCGATTGGATCCACTGCCAGAGCTGTACTGCAGAGCTTTGGGGACAGTGATGAGTTGCACTGCACAGTTCCTCATTTGCTTGGGTAGAACCGAGCGAGCGCCGTGTTACTGCGTTTAACCTGCTGTCTCCTGTGTTTGTCTCCTCGTGATGCATCTCATGGGGGGTGTGTGGAGCCAGTTAGCAATTACTGGACAGGATTACACTCCCATCTCCCGGGACACATCCCCGCTCTTCATCTGACTTGTTTCTTGCATTCGCTTCTGATAAACATCTCATATAACCCCTTCTCATGAACACTCCATCACAACACTCATCTCTCTGCCGTCAATGATGAGACAATTATTTTCCAACCACAGGTATAAACACCCTCAGTTCAAAGTAATCTCCAGATTACAGATGCATGGCTAATTGGAATCACTGTCTTGGAGTCATAATGATTAATTTATTGTGATGAACACTCTGTCACAGTGTGAATGCATTAGTATGTCTAGTTTTTATCCAGACATACACTTATAGTTATAGATGTTATGGATAACAAACTATGTGCATCGGTCTTGAAATTGTGTTACTGTAACAAGATTTGACTACACTCACGACACAGTATAGACATACAGTAACTTCCTCATGATCTCTCCTACAGTCCACAGCACCATGGTGACTGAACTGTGGAGATGAAGAGTAAATAACATCAGAGATGTCCAGGTGTTTAAAGGCCATCTTTAAACCAGAGGGATAGTACATGTCTCCCATGTGCTCTGCTGTCGGCCGTGCACGTCTCTGTCTACCACAGGGTGACGTCTTGTCAGCCGGAGGCCTGGCTCCACTGATCTGACAGGCCGTCCTCAGGGACGAGCAGAGAGACGAGCCTTGACAGCGGGATAGCAGTGTGCCGCTCTCCCAATTACATTCTTCTACTGCCTATTTTCTTGCTCTCTCTCTTTTGCCAATGGACAATAAGGTAGGGGACTGAAAAGACATACAGGCGCTATTAGCTAGACACTGATATTTGCTAAAAAATGAAGTGGAGACAAAGTGGGAGCAGGAAACCAACATCACATTTGCAGTGATACAGGGTGTTCCTGGGGGTGGTAGATTGTGTGTGTGTGGTGAAACAGGGGTAATCCGCCCTTGAGGCATGACTAGGGTGGTAATGGGTTCCCGGCCTCGCCTCACAGTGGCGATTCTGCTGTGGCGAGGCATCCATCCACATCTGCTGCTGTGAGTGCAGGGGTTGGAGATGTGGGGGGGGGCGAGTGACACTGAAGCACACTGACTGACTGGAGCCCAGTATTCACCTTTTATCCCAGGTCTTTGTGATACACAGTTTAAAGAATATGTTTATTGTTTAGGGTTGTCGTTGTCGAGACCCAAAAAATATGTCCATACCTGCTTTTTTTCTTACCGTGAGTAGTACTGAAGCTTTTCCCCCTTGATTTCTGTATGAACTGACGCGGGCAGTATCCTGGCCTGAGTCTGAAGGAGCGGTCTCGGTCGAACTCTGGTGCGGTTTGTATGTTTTGTGAACGCGGCCGAACCTCGCAAACATGATGTACTATGCGTCTTTTTGTGGTTAGTCGTCATGGAAACATGACACTCTGCCTGTGGTGTGGCGTTTGGTCACCAGAGTGAAAACTAACGTGTGAACATGAACCGTATACCAGCTGAAAAATCAAACAATGTATCATTCTCGCACCAGACTGTGTGAAAACAGCCTAAAAGTGAATTAATGAGAACAACAGTTGTCATGTTTAATTACTTGAAGGATACAAGTAATGACTACATTACTTCCTGTTTGTGTCGAGCCATATTTACCATTTTATCTCTGTTCTTTACTTCAATTTGAGAAGTTGTCGAAGCACAGTGGAGCTTAAGAACTTGAAAGTTTGCTGTGAAACTGTTTTTTTTTTATAAAGTAGTGAATTTAGAAGTACACGGGAAGGGTGCATGCTCATGCACCAACCGGCAGCAGGTGTAGGCTCCATGTGTTTGTTTTAATTTATGCTGTGTGTTTTAGTCTGTTTTATTCATTGTTTTTAAATCAGCACCACGGTTGGCCGTTCTAAGGTGTAGTGTCCCACAGTTTCAGTATTAAAGTATGCAGTGCCGATCTCACTATGGATTTCTCCTCGCTACAAATTGTTTGGCTGTCGTTCTGGCCTGGAACTGTTCTTTAATCACTCCCAGTCTCCCTGATCGGATCCAGTACCAGGGAGGTTCTACTCAAATGGAACACAATACAAACTTGCAATACATTTTTTGTTTGTCTTAATGTAAGTAATCAACTTAGTAATTTTCATGGAGATATCTGAAGGTTAAAAATGTTACCCTATTCACGTGAGAAAAATAATTAGGCGTATGAATGAGCTATTTTTTGGTCTTTTTCTAAATTTTCGCCTATTGGGATTCTTCGGGGGGCGTTTTTCCCTCACTCAGGACATGTTGAGGATACAAAATCAGTTCAGTTTACTTCTGTTGCAATTTGTTCAACCTTTTTTCATAAAATGACTGGACTATTATGGACTTCTCCCACGTTTGACAGGATCCACTCATTTGTATTATAAGGACCGGCTTCAGGTAAGGCACTCATTCATCTCCACTTCCAAACAGGGACGATGATGGTGATGTCGATGATGATGATGATGTTGATATTGACGATGATGTTGTTGTTGATGTGTTTGTTGGGGATCTCCCACTGTGGTTGATACTTGTTTGATACATGTTTTTTATATTAGGGCTATGATCTGTTGTATGTGTGTGTTGGAACAGAGGTCTTCAACAGGGGGTCCGCAGATATACCGGACTACTTAAAGAACATGGGTTCTGTTTTTTGATTTTTATTGTGGTATCGAATGAGAATTGAGAACTGAAATCCTGGTATCGTGACAAGCCTAATATTGATATGATATCATTGTGAAGTTCTTTCATCATAGCTTTCACACTCGTCTGCCAGTGGCTGACATTTCATTGATGCTTTGTGGATCTGGCTCAGTGAAGTGAAAGGAGAAACCAGAAAGGACATTTGTGATACTCTTTGTTGTAGATGGAAGAAAGCTTTGTGTCTCAGTGTCTCCTTGTAGTTACAAGCTGTCTACACAGTAGAGCTGATAAACACTCGAAGCCAAAATATGTGCTCTTGATTTTGGAGAGAGAATAAGATTTGCAGACGACATGCTGTAAGCAGAGTCTCTTCTAAACAAATACGCCTTGGAACATGTGACAGTTTATTTTTAAGTGGCATTGCTTCGAGCTGCTGAACTCTTTGGCAGAATGCGAGTGAATAATATGAGCAAGCCTTGACTGCAGTGCTGCAAATGTGTTCACTTTGACATTTATTTTCTTTACCTTCAAATGTCCCAACATTGACCCATCATTAAACACTGGAAACAATTACTATCTTAAGCCGACGCACTGGTGTTTTAATTGTGTTAAATGTCTCTTCAGTGCATTTAATTTTTTTTCTCAGAGTCTCTAAAATGTTTCATTACCTGCCAGTGTCCCTTTAACAGTGAACTGCATAATATTCAGACCCTACTCTGTAATTTCACACTCTCAAATGTGGACGTGATGCACAGCACTGGGGTTGAGATTACTGCAGCTGAGTCAGTGGTGACTTTACCATTCAGTAACCTTGGTTTTTCCATTAGAGAAAAAGATGTGACTGGTTGATTTCCCCTGAGTGGGTTCAGTAGTTTCCTATTCTGCTCTTTACTGATTCACAACATGTAAGGTTTTGAAGAAACCTGAGAGCAGGATGCATTTATACCCTTTATTAGCCTGAGGTCGTTCACCTTTCACACTCACGAAAACACCCTAGCAACTAGATCCCATTTTTTCAGTGGTTGTCTGTCTGTTAAGGAAATTTGCAAAAATGGTGCATCTCACCGCTTTTTGAAAAGTTGCACTAATTGGCTTTACTTGTCAAAGTGACGATCCCTCTAATGATGTGCCATATCTAAGGCAGCATGTTCTAATTAGGTAAAATTTCAGTTCACATATCCAGTTCTCCGTGTTCTACAAAATGAACTTGCAGACAGTCAGTAGTCTTTATTAGACATGCTGTAGAGAATTAGTCACAATTCTCTACCCAAAAGCAGTTTATAAATGTTTCAGGTTCTTAATCTATCGTTTGTTATTGTTTTAATAGTAGGATAATATCTGTCTGAAAAAGTGTTTGTTTACTTGATAATTTCTCTTTTTTCCCCTCTATCATTACCTAATAAGAGCATTCACTTTTGAGCAAATACCTCATCTCTCCTTGTAATAACTTTAAAATATTCTTGATGACTCATGCTTAACTTTAGGGCGTGGGCATACATTGATCCAATCAAATGTGATCTGAGGCAGACTTATTGTTGCCTTGTGGGAGGAAGTTCAAAACTACACTAACTCAGCAGCTAACTTCTCTGTCACGCCTTACCAATTTACAGCTTATTTCGTTATCCAGCTCCCAACTCCTCTCTCAGCTTGCTCTTTGGCTTCCTCCCTCACCTCCCTTACTTTGCTCAGCAGCTGATCGTCTCTTGACACACGCTCCTCTCAGTTGTCTGACTTAAGTTTCTTCTTCTTTGTCTTTGTCTATTCTCTTCTTTGGCTTCAGCTCTTCTCGGCTGGTGGTGGTTGCATAGTGGTGTCATCTGGACCCAGGTTCTCATTAGGTTTTGTTGCAGTTGACACCTTCGGCTGGACTTTTTTTTTGTCTCTTCCGTTAGTCAGAATATTGTGTCTCTCTGGAAATCTTTTGAACATGTTCACACAGTAACTCAGAGGCTATAGAGCTCAGTGGCCTGTGTGTTTGTGCTGCTACAGTACTTCCTGAGTGAACTCTGGTTACCTTTGGGTGAAAATGGATGCCCAGGAATGCAAATATGGTGAGAGATTTTTTTTTCTTCATTCCTCTTCCTTCCTTTTACTCACCTTTCTCTTCCCCTTTGTAAATGAACTCCACTTGGCACACTTTCCTCTTACATAATAGGACACCACATCTATATATGGTTTGATCACATCACGAGTGACTTTCAAAGTACATTGTCGTGTTCTCAAGCTGATCTGGGTGTGTGTGTGTGTGTGTGTGTGGGGGGGGGGGGGAGAAAATAATAGTCATCATGAAGAATGGCCTTTCAAAAACATTGTAATACTGATATCTCTATATTTTAGAGGATTATATTCACTTTGTGGTTTATTGTGCTGCCATTACATTTCATACATTACATTTCATTTCTCTCCGTGAACCTGGATGGTCCCCTGGTCAAAGGTCCCAGTCAATTTGACCTCAGTATATTGCTGTTACATGATGTATTCCAGGCTACCAGCATCCCTGAGGCGAATATCTGTGTTATACTTGCATGCTGTAAATAGGCTTGACAAGAGGTGATAGTCTCTTCCACTGCGGGGTCACAGTCAGCTGCCGTGCTCTCAGGAGAAAGTGTTGCTGCAGCGCTGCCTCTCACCAGGACTGTGTGACAGTCTTTTCTATCAGCGGTATAACACACCTTTTCAATGTGACAAAGTATATTCTTCGTGCTGAGCAGATCAGCACTTTCTAGACACTAGAGGGTTAACGTGGTGGATAACATCACCACCTATAGAGGAAATATATTTTCCTTTTTGAGATAAACCTCGTTTTCCATGTTCTCTGCTCCTTCTAGTTTGTCATCTGTTTTCACAGCCGTATCAGTAGTTTTGTATATCGCTCCTCTGGTGTGGATTTGTTAGCTTCATTTATCAAAAGAAAGAAACCCATTGCTGATTTTATGCAGGAAAATATATTTTGTGATTGTGTCAATGCAGATTTGATGGTGAGCAGGTGAGCAAATATTTTCTGAGTTCAAAATCCAATATGCGGGGTCCTTGGTGATTTACTATAAAGAATAATGGAGTAGGATTTATTCTTCCAGAGAGACTGTGCATAAAGTTCAGGAATTCTTTTAGTTCTGCTTTTTTTTTTTTGCTATGTACAGGCCTTGATCTCACCATTGGTGTGTTTCTGTCATTCTGTGTGTGTGTGTGTGTGTGTGTGTACTCGTATGTGTGTAATATAAAGCTGACACTGCAACACCGTTCTCATATGTTCTGTTTAACCTTGAGTAACCTCTCTTAAGTGACATCATACAAAAAGGCAGCTGCCACAGCAAAGGCTCACGGGTATGGGAGAGCTGTCTGTGTTCAGATGTCCTAGTGCAGCTCACATTGACATTTAATAAGCTTTCCCTGGATGCTTCCAGCCAGAGTTGATGATTTCTGTTTTACAAGTGCATTTAAATGCATTTTGCATATTTATAAATTATATTTATATGCAAAGAAAGCCATCTGTAAAATCTGACTAATGGTTGTCCAATTAACTCTAATTTCATCCCTCGAATAAATTACAAAATTGTTTGTTGTTTTTAATCTCTTTTTCGCCCTTTTACCATTTAATGACCAACACATTAGTCATACACAGAAATACAGTATGTAAACAATGCACCTTTTCATCTGTATGGATTTAACACCAAGCTGTTTTTAAGTGTCTGTAGTAAGTTATCTCTCTGTGAGGGAGGTTTGCCAGTTGAGGTCAGTGACCGAGGGAGAAACCGGATATTTGTGCCGTGTGCCCTAGTGGAAGTCAAGTGAAGGCAAATGTCTAATAGGAAGTGTCCGTGTGAGAAAGGAAGGCATCTTGCACTTATTTTGCAATTCACCAGCAATCTATGAATGTTGTATGAAAGTCCTTTTTAAATGAATTTCTAGTATATCTTTTGCTGAAGATATTTAGTGTGATCTTTGACCTCTCCCTTTCCAGATGACTCAGGGGACGAGGAGCCCACGTCCCAGTCGGACCGCAGCGAGATTCAGGGTACCCTGAAGATACTCGTCAGCAAGCTCGACGACCTCAGCACATGTAATGACCTGATTGCCAAGCATGGGGCGGCCCTGCAGCGCTCCCTGAGTGAACTCGAGGGTCTGAAAGTCCCCGTGGAGGGAGGGGAGAAGATCAAGGCGGTCAACGAAAGGGCAACCCTCTTCCGCATCACTTCCAATGCTATGATCAATGTAAGTACTGTAGATGGGACGGACCAGGCTACAAGACACAGCAGCAGTGAGAAGAGAGTAATCTGAGTTCCTGCATGCTTTGGCATGATCAATGTGACAGAAATGCCAGTCATCTATAACACTCTGGTTAGTGAGTGATGAGAGATAAGATCACTTCAGATTGAGGAATGTTAAACCAGAGACACCGTGCTGCAGGCTCGGCACCAGAGACCACCACTGTACACCACACCAGGCAGACCCTGCTCACCTGAGGGGATGGTGGTTCCCTGCTGTTGGTAGAATGAGTCAAGTCATTTTTTATTAATATTGCCCAAATAAGACACAATAGCCCAGTGGTTCCCAACCTTTTTTGGCTCGTGACCCCACTTTGACATCACAAATTTCTGGCGACCCCCGATCACGTGCAGTCATGGGTGAGATCAGATATTTTTATATGCCACATTTTATTTGAACTCGATTTATTGTCGAAAGTGAAAGTATAGAATACAGTTGTTTAAGATTGTATGTGGTGTTTTTATTCATACATTTAAAAAGAATAATAATTAGTTAAAAGAATATTTTTATCAGTAATTCTTTTAATCAATTACTAGACATTTCAGGTGACCCCATTTGAATTCCAGGCGACCTCATGTGGGATCCCGACCCCAAGGTTGAAAAACACTGCTATAGCCATACAATCTGTACAACATACATTATTTAATATTTTCTAATTACTAAGTGCAATCTTTTGGCTACATTTAACAAAACCCAGCAGGTTCTCAGCTGCCACTATGTCTAATGCGCTGGCTCCGACGCTCGCATCGTAATAAGAAATGCTCTACTGTATTTGGCACTGTTCCATTCTCGTCAATGGTGAATACCATGAGCTTTACAGTATGTTGGTAATGGACAGGAGTACAGGGAGAGTCGAGATCATGAGGGTGTGATACTAGATATGATGGTGGGTGGGGGGGACAGGAATAGCCCCTGCTCTCCCACTCCTCTCAAACCCTTGACCCTCCCTGCTTGGAGAGGAATGTCAGACCCTTCTAGACTAACAGTTAGACAGACAGACAGACAGACGTGCTCTGACTAAAGCCAGACAATCATACAAGGTTTGTTTTTCTTCCTGCTTCTCTCAGTGTCTTTCAGTTGTTTCCTAACGTTATCTAATCTTGGGCAGAGAATGTTTTTTTTTTTGCCTTTGATGCATGTCTGACTGATTTTTATGTTGGTTGTCTCATTGATAGGTGTAAAATAATTTGGTCAGACACAATTGTATTTAAGCTGCTTGCATTTATTTTACCTTAAAATGTGTCTTGAAATTGGGCAGGAGTAACAAACTTAAGAAAGGCATGGCATGACATGGGAAAAAATAGATTACATTCAAAATAATGATGCCTTTGTCTCTACTCGTCATCGTTTTTATCAACTGGTATGGGACAAAAGCAATAAAAAAGTCTTCTCGAGTGGCCATCTCATTAAAATACCAACAAGGAATGTGCCGCTAATGAGGAAGCAGTGCTGCCAGAAACTCCTTGTTTTGGTTTTGAAGCAGAGGGCAGAACACAGTGATGATGTTTGGATTTCTCCACCCACTATAATGATCTGCCCTTTACTCAAAAATATGAATGTAGTTTTTATGTGCATCTCCAAAAGAAACTTGGCTGTATATGTGAGAAGAGACTAAAGGGGAGAGGAGGGGTTGAGGGAGGAGGAGGAGGCCATAATCGAAAGACACAACTGCATGCTGTCAGTGATCTGACCCTGGCCTTCACTCCAGTTCCTTTCATGGTGATGTAACTTCTCACAGGAATCCAAGCTTCAGCCCGCTTGTGTCTTCAATTGCTGGTTGTGTGGTTTAATCACATGCTTCTCAAGTTTGTTTCATTCTTGGACACATCACTCATGCTGCAGACTTCACCAGGACTTTTAATTTCATCTGTTACACATTCACTTCACATTGGCTTTTTTTCTTCCCTCAACCGGACATCACATGCAGTCTGTGTTTTTACTGGAGAGTCAGCATTAAAAAAAGTGGAACTATTATACTTTTTCAAGGGGGTGTTGAGTTTCATATCATATCTGAGGAAGTGGGCCGCAGCATCACATGCACTTCAAACATTTAAACTGATGCTCAGACAGTGGTGTTTAGACACTTCATGCAACACTGCTGAAGGTAAGAGAGGGTATTGATTGATGGGTCTCTTAACAATTCACTGTTAAATATTTTATGATTTCTGTTGAAATACACTTTCAGTCAGGGATTTTCTGCTCTAAGATACAATGGAAATGTGTGATATTTCATCAGTATTAACAAACCTTCACCATTCATATACAGTACATATGAATTTAAGGTAGTTATGAAGCAAGAAGATAAGCATCTGTCACTTTTTCTCTTGTCCTAACCCTAACCCTTCTTGTGCCTCAACAAATGAAAGTAGTTTTCTTTGCCTTAATTGGCCAGCTGTAAGTCACAGGATCTATTCTAACTTGTTAAGGACCGTGTGATATCTTGATGCTCCGCAAATATTCTCAAATACCATTACAACTAGAAGGGCACACAAGAGAAGGCAGACCTCTGAACAAGGCCAAAGTCAAACAACATACACCAGACCACAGACAGAAAATCATAGTACTGTATATCATCTGGGTCAGCCCAGAAATGTTGTTAAAATTAGATTTTTCTCATCCCATGCCATAACCCTAGCCTAAATTTGATGCAAAGCTTTTGCTTAATCCTCCTGAAAAACAAACCACACAACACAGAGACGGGATGAAAGCATGTACCGGTAGCGTGTTTATGGAGGTAATAACTCCCTTATTGCATGTGTTAATTAAAGGTTCTGCTTACTGTCTAGGTTTAGAGAATCCAGACTGACACATGCATAGATAATGATTAAAACACCTGCATGTGCAACATGAAAAACCATGAAATACATTACGATGTTATTGTAATAGTCATTGTCAAGATATGGTGAAGTTTGAACTGCTCTTTCTCATCCTGGTTTCCCTTCTCTTTGAGAAGCTGTGTGGTAATGTCATGGATGGTGTTTTGCTTGACAATAAGTAAACACATCAAGGTTAAAGAAGAAGAATCATTATAATATTAAAATAGATAATAATAATAAGCTCCTATCATTAAAATAGTAAGATAAATAATACAGTCTTTAATTAAAATTTTTAATTTAATGACAAAACTCTAAGCTTAAGATTTTAAGATCTATATGCTTATTGCTATCATGTGTTTTTTAGAGATGGCTTTCAAACCTCACACACTCCTTGATCCACGAACAGTTCAGCAACAATGTCACCTCTTTAAATATTTAGTGCTAAGTAATAATGTATCAGTGTGATGGGGAACACTTTTTCAGCAGAGAGATAGATAAGCTGTCTTGTGGAGGTGACTGCATGGCTGTTTCTCTTCTGGCTGCCTACAGGTGATACTGTACATACTGACTGCTCTCTCACCAGAGCAGAGATTATTTGAGCCGTGTGACACATTCATCCCTCCAGCTCGCTGCCGGCAGCCACAACTTTATCTAAGTGGTTCTTCAAGCTCACTCTCAACAGCCCCTCTGGTTCTGGAAGCAAAGCAACATTTGCTTCAAATACTCAATAATACCCTAGAGTGGACCGTATGTAATCATGAGCTGCTCCCCTCAAGTGGATAAAACAACAAAATGCTACAAAAAGACTTCATATGCTTCAGTTTCAAAATGATTATTCAGAAAGCGCTCCTCTGGGGGCCTCGTCGCTGACAGCTCAGTGTCACGTGATAGTTTCATTGTGCATGTGGTCCGCTTAGGTGTTATTTAGGTTCAATGACCTTTCATTCACTATGAGGCAAAGCTGTCAGACATATGATTCAGTGCCCACAAGTGCTGACATACTGTATATGGTTGATCTGAAGTTAACCTCTTTGTCTTAGTATGAAACCACAGCGGCAACAACGACTCCCCCTCTTGACTCAGATATAGTTTGCTGTGCAATCAGCTCATCACTAACAAAGTTTTTCTTTTTTTAGTTGGCTTAGAGCCACATTTGACACAGCAGGGAAACTCATGGCTCATTATTGTAGAGATGACTGTTTGAAGCCTTGATGATAAATTACCTTGATTACAATGATTGACAGAGATGTCTTTTGCACATTTTCTATTTCTGTGTTCTCTCTCTCATACCATACAAACGTTATGGTTTTATCAGTGTTATTTTAAACCCTAAACTTGAACATGAACCTAAAGAATCAACTTTTTCCAAAATCCCCATAATGGTTGGATTTCAAAGCCATCAGAGGGATTATTTGAGGACACTCTAGTATCTAATACAGAAGTTGAGCTGTTATTCATAGCGAGCAGAAAATAACTTGCACCTTGTTAAGAATTATGAACCACAGACTTGGTCTTATGGAAATTAAACTTTCGGTGATCTCTCTGTGCTTGTGTTCTCGTGTGCTTGTGCTCCCCCAGGCGTGTCGGGACTTCTTGGACCTAGCGGAGACTCACAGTAGGAGATGGCAGCGGGCGCTGCAGTATGAGCGAGAGCAGCGCACTCACCTAGAGGAGACCATTGAGCAGCTAGCCAAGCAGCATAACAGCCTGGAGCGAGCGTGGAGAGAAGCACCCACGCTTGTTTCCAGTGCACCCAGTGCCCCTACCACCAACAAGGGTGAGACTGACTGTTTCTGTGTTACTTACCCCTATAGCCCTTACTGTACTTTATTGACCAAAAGTCATGTGTGGCCTCAGGCTCAGTATTATGGCCACTCGTCATGTGGAGGAAGGAAGTTTTAACTTGTGTCAGAAGAACTGGATTGGATACTTAAGTTAGAGGTGGTAATTATCCTTATTTAAGACTGTAAGTCATGTGGTCTCTACTGTCAATCTGTCCATCCAGATTTTCTTTTCATGGTTGTGTAACAAACCTGTAACAAACATGACCCTATCACCTCTCCTCTCCTCATCCTTCATATCAAACATACATAATGTATATTTTCTATCTTGCAACAAGGAGAAAAAAAATCCAATGACCTCATGACCTTTTAATGGAAGGCTGTCATGTCCAGAAAAAAGACCACAAAAGACAAGTCAAAACAACATTCAATACCAAAATGAATAGTGTAACTTTCTTATAGTACAACTTAAAGTTTAAGGAAGAAAGACAGTTGATGTTCAGGGTTTACCCATAATTTGAAGCACAGCAAATCTTTCATAAATAAACTTGAGCATATAAAGATAAGAAACTATGTTGTCTTCTAAACATACAGTATTTTTGTATTCATACTTATTTTACTTTTGTTTTTTGGAATCCATAGTTTATCGTCCTTTTTTGTAATGAATCATTTTTCATTTAAAGCCATTATAAACACTCTATATAAGGGATTTGGTCTCCTCTGCTGTAAACTCCAGTTTGTGCACATAATGGATCGCTGAACATACTGAATATTGAATGCTGGACACTGAATATGGTAAACATCCCCTGAGGAACTTGCACCATACAGGCTAGTTAAGCAGCAGGAACATTGCCAATTTTACTAAGCTGATTATTCCTTGATTAATTGCCATGGGTCTGTGATTATACTCTGCTCTCCCCGACCTCTGTAGAATACAAACCCGCCAACATGTGACGGCTTTCCTAGTGCTGCATGCTCTCTGTATACGTACTCACAAATGCATATGTCCTCAATGAAGGAAGTGAGAGGCCGCGCAAAGAAGAGGCAAGTGATGAAGATGAGGATACTGAGTATTTTGATGCCATGGAGGATTCCCCTGCATTTATCACAGTGACTGCCACTGAGAGCACACAACACAGGTCAGTCTCACACAGGGATTCATGTGGTTCATATACTCTATGATATTTGTCGATTCATATCACAAGAGAAAAAGACAACTGAAAGACTAATACAGGGAAGTTGCTATCAACTATGTCGTGCTATTAGTCATAATAGTGAATTTGACTCTGGACAAGGCTCTGATGATACCTCACACACACACAAATCACTCTTGGATTTTGTCAGATAAGAATAAGAATACCAAAATTATAATCCTATTCTGCTTTACTGCAGCAAAGTAAACCAATTTCCTCTGTTCATTTTTGCTTCTCTCAGTACATTTTTATAGAATATTTGTTTACTGCATTGGAGTCAGTCTCCTGCCAGCAACTCAACTTGTTTTTGCACAGCTTCAGTCTTTACTTTTTTTTTTTTTCTTTTTTTCTTTTTTTTTAATGTCTGGAGTGCCTCAGTTTTTTTCTTCCCAATCATTGTTATGGCTCACATCTTGCAACATATCCCTCGAGTCCAGTAGCACCATTAAAAAAAATGATAGAAGTAGTTACACAGCCTTCATCTGTGATACCCAGCAATGTCTTTCCTCCCTTGTGAGCACTGTGTATTGGGTGTGTGTGCAAATGCTGGTGAAGGGTAGAGGGAATGATGAGGAGTATGTATGTGTGTGTGTTTGTGTGTGTCCGACTCCCATTAAAGAAAATATTTTCGCTCTGTTCCAGGCGATCTCAGAGTAATTTGAGCGGAGCGAGCGGAGGTCACCCCAGTGACTGGAACCAGGACGACCATGTAAGCGTCTGTCTTCCAAACAAGTCTGACCAATACGACTGACATTTGTGAACACTCCTGACTTTTGTAATCTCAGTATAGATTCATTTGTGCTGACGGAGAGCACACAGGTCATTGATTTACGTATATAACCCTCCACACTTGCTGTTCTCTCAGTCTTGCTTTCTTACCCTACACTCACCCCCCCCACACACAGCTTTTGTCTGTGTTTCCTGTGGTCTCGTTGTCACCCCTGTGGTGTCAAAGATTCACAGCTGCATCATTGAACTAAATCTTAATTAACAGTGGAACATCTGCTCTTCTCTCCACTTTTTACTCCTTTACTGCAGCCTCTCCCTCTTACACATCACTTGCTCTGTCACTGTGCCTGATGATATGCTGCCAAGCTGTCCATGAAGTTGAAAGTATCTCTCAAAAAACTCAACTTGAATATTCTTTTTATACAAAGTAAAGATACCATCTTCTTATCCCCCTCCCCTTCGCCCTGCACCTAATCCCAGATGTCTCCCAGCTGTAACGATGTGTCAGGGAAGGAGCTGCAGCCTCGCAGACAGAGGCGGACTCATATCCCAGACAAGCCCAACTACTCCCTCAATTTATGGAGCATTATGAAGAACTGCATTGGCAAGGAACTCTCTAAAATCCCCATGCCTGTAAGTGTGTGAGGCATGGTCCTCCTTCTTGCTCACAGGTTAGCATAATTCTGTGTGAATTATATCTCATGGGTTTCACTCCTCTTTTACCTTCCACGCAGGTAAACTTCAATGAGCCTCTGTCGATGCTGCAGCGTCTCACCGAGGACCTGGAGTATCACGAGCTTCTGGACAAGGCTGCGCGCTGTGACTCCTCCCTGGAGCAGATGTGCCTGGTTGCGGCCTTCTCCGTCTCCTCCTACTCCACCACAGTTCACAGGACGGCTAAGCCCTTCAACCCCCTCCTGGGCGAGACCTACGAGCTCGATCGTCTGGAAGAGTTCGGCTACCGCTCGCTGTGTGAGCAGGTAACAACAGAAACCACAGGCGATTTTTGTTTACTAGCTCACTGATGTGCAGGCAAACACGTGACTCCCAAACTGACGCACACGAGGTTAGACTGTGTTCTCCAAACCAGTTGTTCAGCACTCGCTGCTTATGCGAACACATTTCCACTATTACACTTTACCTTTCCTGTTTTTCCCCTTAGGTGAGCCATCACCCTCCAGCAGCTGCACACCATGTGATTTCCCAACGAGGCTGGACCCTGTGGCAGGAAATCACCATTGCCAGCAAGTTCCGCGGCAAATACCTCTCCATAATGCCTCTGGGTAAGAAATGTCACAGTCAGCTGGGAAGCAAGCAAACTATATGTGTAAATAAAGGCTCCATCATGCAAACTGCAAGCAGCCACAACACCAGATATCACACCTGGGAGTGGTAGACCACTGATCTGCCTCGCACACAATCTAAACCCAGAGGAAAGGGTGTGAGAATGAATCAGGAGGGTTTTATGACCCCTTTGACACACACATAAACTATGGGTATAAAGTGAGATCTCTATTGCACTGGGACAGTTGTTGTGTGCAAGATTTGATATATGCAGTCCCATCACGAAATGCAGTGGTATTTATCTGATTTCTCCTGCTTCCTGTTATACATCTGCTGTGAGGTGGCATGTAAAAGAAAAAAAGGTTTTGGGGTGCCCTGGTCGCTCACCTGGTTAAACATATAAATAAAATTATATCAAGTCCAATTCTGAGGGAGAAGATTCCTCTCTGAAACGTGTAAAGCACATGTTCTCAGTCTTCTGGGGTTAGGTGACGCTGTAAATGGTGGTGGTGGTTATGTATTTCCTATGTATTCTTGTGTATAAATGTGTGAGATGACATTCACAATCACAATCTAACACATCATTTTCAAACCTGCGGTTGCAGTTTGGTAACACAAGCAGCTGTGATATGTCTTTGTCCTTACAGCTTTTTGTCCCTGTCCCTCCCCAGGTGCCATTCACCTGCAGTTCCACTCCAGCGGGAACCACTATGTGTGGAGGAAGGTCACCTCCACAGTGCACAACATCATTGTGGGCAAGCTGTGGATTGACCAGGTCAGTTTACGAGCCCTTCTCACTGGTGACCATTCAACCACAGCTCCAAACCCAGCTGCCCTGCCTTAATCCCCCTAACCTTCCAGAAAAACCTATAGGTATTTCCCTCCTGTTAGAACAGTGTGTGGTACGGTCCAGGAGGGCTTTGTGAAGAAGAGGGGAATCAGAGCAAAGCCTTACAGCACACAAAGAGCTTTGCAATCTCTAGGGATTTATCTCCAGCTTTGATCTCTAATAACACCCTAAAATAACAGCCTCTTCTTCACTGAGATGGCCCAGTTATATACAGTAGGTGGGAGGTGGTAGGAGGGGTAGGCTTCACATCTGCCTGTCTCTTCAGTCAGAAGCCCCCACACGCTCCAAACATCCTTTTTTTCTGATATAACACATGTTTGTGTCATTCTCTCTGTCTGAACAGGTATGTGCTTGTGCTTCTGTGTGACCTTGAGGGCTAAACATACATAATTCATGGACAGACATAGGAACATTCTCTTACATCTCTGAATCATGACTTAAATCCTACCATTCCATCACCCATGAAACATTAAAAAGCTTACTTTGGTTGTGATCATCATTTTGGGACCTAGTACCTCCTACATTTAATATCAGAGCCTTACTAGTGGAAATATACCATAAATGTGCATTTAAAGAAGATGTTATGGTTATTTCTGCTCTGGGCTTTTACATATTTTATTAACATAATAGTTTAGCAAAAAAAAAGAATGGCAGCACCTCCTCAAAGAAACACCTTCCTCTTCTCAACTCAACCAAACCTTGTCAGTTTTAACAGTATTTTATTTGCCTGTTTTGCCTTCTGTATTTAATTCATTCACCCTCCTCTGCCACAGCATCAGTCCATACATTGCTCTGTTGGTGTGCTGCGCTGTGGTGCAGATAAAGAACAACTCCTATACCAAACGGTGGAAACAATTTTGCGAATTCTTATTCTACTGCCGACCACTTTGATGGCAGGTGCAGCAAAGTCGTGTGCATTGTTTTGGCACTGGAAATAATATTACCAGACCAGGATTACAGCAGTCACTTTGTAATTGTCTTGACAGTGTGACAGACTGTGACATTTTAATTCCTTGGTTGGTTGTTAGATGTCGAAAAAGATTAAAAAAAAAAAAAAAGAGTTGAACCTTATGGCCCATTTTACCATTATACCCCCTCTCCGCCAATGCACGTATGACATGCTCATCAAAACGTTGCTCAGTAGCAGGATTAATAGTCAAACAGTCCACATGTTACCTTTTTAAATGGCCTGCAACATGTTTATACAGGGTCTTTTTGTTTACTGTACTAAAGCTGCTTCACACTGTTGTAAGAAGCTGACTAAGGAAATGGTTGTAATGGCCTTTAAGACAGAACTAGGCAGAAGGAGATGGGACTGACTCCAAATCTTTTCTGTTAGCTGATTAATCACATCTTACTCTTCAGTTTTCAGATTTGCTGGTGTCATGCTGTTTTAAGTGTTTACTTCAGGATTATTACTCTCTTCCATAAACACACTGAAGTGGTGTCTGTGTTTGTGCAGTCCGGGGACATTGAAATTGTGAATCACAGGACCAAGGAGACCTGCCAACTCAAGTTCTCTCCCTACAGTTATTTCTCCAGGGACGTCCCTCGGAAGGTAAATGCTTCGCCTCTCGCACTTCGCTGTTACCTGACCTTGGTATGATGTCATACAGTGCTGGGTTAATTTGTGCGATGCTGCCTCCTGCTGGACAGTCCCAACATAATATCAGTTCATAGAAAAGTGTATTATAAGAGTGTCTCACTGTATGAGGTCACATCTCAGTGAAATGACCTCTTTTGGGCACATCGCGGTTACCTAGAAATGAGGCACAGTGCTGCCTTCTTTGGTAGTGACTAATTATAGATAAGCCTATGAAAATGTACTGATCTACTACCAGGGAAGCTGTGCATTTAAGTGATTAGCATTAGGAGAACACTATGTTCACATGTAGAGACTCACAGAAATATAACATGGCCTAGTGCCATAAATCTTTTAGTATCTTTGTATTTTTAAGTCTTTTTTCTGATTTTATTTGTCTGTTTCCAGGTGACCGGTGTAGTGGCAGACAGTGGTGGCCAAGCTCACTACATCCTTTCTGGTACATGGGATGATAAGATGGAGAGTGCCAAGATCATTCAGAGCAGCCGAGGGGGCAGTGGATCAGAGGGCAAGCAAAAGACCGTCTATCAAACTTTATCCCCAAAACTGCTGTGGAAGAAATACCCTCTCCCGTAAGCACTTGTCCCATCAGCCTCATGAGGAAGAACATTTCCATAAATGAGTCCCTGTTGTGTAACAGCTGCAAAATGCAGTCAGATCGTAGAAGATCACACAATATAAGTCTTCTTTTGCTCCCTCAGGGAGAACGCTGAGAACATGTACTACTTTTCCGCGCTGGCACTGACCCTGAATGAGATGGAGGAAGGAGTGGGACTGACTGATAGCCGCCTGAGACCAGACCAGAGGCTGATGGAGGACGGGCGGTGGGATGAAGCAAACTCAGAAAAGCAGAGGCTAGAGGAGAAACAAAGAGCTGTGAGAAGGAGAAGGGAAGCAGAGGCCTCAGACGCTCTGGATGAAGGTATGAAATGGAGAAAACAAGCTTGATGCCTTGAAGTGCCGAATGAAAGACAGACACAAGCAGGGATGGTACAGAGGAAGGAAAGAAGGGAAGGAAATGTAGAGTTGTGAAGTGGGAGGACTTATTTTAGGAAGCCAGTGTTTCCAAGGAACATTGTTAGTCAATGCTGTCATCACCAGCATCCAAAACTAACTGATTTTTTCAGTATGGACCTTATAACACATCCAGTATTTTATATTAGTTTGCTTTCAGATTCTTTTGCTTTAACTTTAACTTCCCAGCAACAGCTTTGACTCACAACTCCAGCAAGCGTCTTTAACACAGGCAGCTGATTTGTAGTATATAGAGCTAGCTGTCACACCAAATAGGAAAACAGGCATGCTTCCTATTTGATGACTGGTGAGAATATAAATCTGTAGTATTGTTAAACTACCGTGTATACCTCTGTCTTTCTATGCTGAAGAACATAAACAATATTAGAGTACTTAGAGCAAGGAAATACTTCCAGAGCCAGCTGGTCCTCAACGCTTTGCAACATTATTGCAATAAAGCCTCACATATTTATCTAAAGATTTGCTATTTTTATCATCACAGCTGCATGTCAAGACAGTTATAGTGAAGACAGACATGCTGAGGCAGAGCTGAAGGAGAAGAGCTCAGAGGGAATTTGGTGTAATAGAGGTCAGACTGAACATTATGGAGACCTCAGCAGAAACATTTCATCCTGGTGGCATTCCTGTGCCTGTGTGTGTGTGTTGTGTGTAGGCTAGACTGTATTCGATGTACCCATGACTTGTCTTTCTTTTCCTCCCTCTATTGGTGGTCAGAGTGTGATTATGACTCTGGTGAGTGGGGGTTGCCCTGTGCCCCTCTGTTGTGCATCCCTCCCACACACACACACACATGTGCAAACACACACGCACACACCCCATCCTCCGTGTGTCCTCTGTATGGTCTGCCTCTGTGTGGGAACTGCATGATACCCCTCTCATGTCAACTTATTCAAATAATTCAGGAAAAAAACTGACATTTTTCCCGCATACATGTGACATTTTCATTTAGATTTGGCTTCAATAATATGTTACATGTAGTAACAGATATAACTTTTAAATTTCAAAGTACTTGTAGTGTGCTATGGTGAAGCCACATCAGCAAGTGATTCATTTGCACTGCATTGTCATCCTCTTTCTTGGGCCATCTTGGTATTAACGTGTGTCTCAGGTCATCTGATCACAAGTGGACAGCACTGAGTACAGGTGTGAAGGCGATCTGGGGTATTTGTGTTCATATTGTTTGAGCAGTGTGAACGTCAATGTGTTTTATAATGGAATATATATACTATTCGAAATGGCTAAAACCTTTTATTGTAGCTCTATGCACAGTGCTATCTTTTCTCTCTCTCTCTCTCTCTCTGGAGCTGCCTGTTGTAGTTGGACTGACTAAAAATAATAATGGATACTTATTTTTGTAAAATGGCCACTCAATGCCAGGTGTGGACAGATGTACTGTACTCAGAGCTGTCCACTTGTGATCAGATCACCCAAGACACATGTTAATGCCAGGTCTGAACAGGGCCTCGGGCTGTTTGTGGGTACTTCTATTGAGCAATTACTAGCAGTAAACAAGCTACTTTAAAACGCTCCATTTAAATGATACTTACATGGTAATTTAATGAAAGGAACTGTAAAGAACAACATCTACTGTTCACCTCAAGTAACCTATCGGTAATGTGCTGCATTTAAACCATTATATTTCTGCCTGTCAGAACTTAAAAGCATAAAAGCATAAAGCAACAGATGGATCATTTAGCTCTAACTGTGAATATGATTTTCTTCTCTGATAGTAATTGACCCATCAGCCATAGCCATAGCTTCTTTTTGAGGTTTTTAAAGCAAGGTCAAATTGTTCACCATTACAAGAGCATGTTCACATTTGAAGCAAATGCAGTGCTCAGTGATTGATTGCCTCTCATATACACCTAGGTGTATGTGGAGGTAAATTGATCGCATAGTAAATTACCTGCAAGTGTGGCTTCTCCACTAGTGTGGCATCCAAAGGTGAACACTGAGTAACAATTGTTCTTCTGCCCACAGGTAAAGAATACGAAGGTTACCAGCCACTGTGGTTTCACCAGAGGAGGGACTCGGTGACTGGAGAGACAGACTTTGTGTACAAGGGCGGTTACTGGGAGTCAAAGGACAAACAGGACTGGAGCATGTGTCCTGACATCTTCTAACCCAGGAACTGACCCCGGATCACACTTAACCTCATCGGACAGGGAACTGCTCAGCCTCTGGTCCTTAAGCAGTCCAGCGTAGCTGGCTTATGAGCTCCATGTGGACCTTTGTGAGCATGAGAATGTGTATGTTTCACACACTCTCAGATTACACTGTACCTCCAAATATACACTCTCACTCTGTTTTTACTATGTGGAAAAAGAAAGGGTGTTCCCTTGGTAGTCCTCTTTTACACTATACTGAAACAGCAGTGAGATAATGTGTGGATGTGAGATAATGAAGTTGCAACATCACACAATAAAGGCACCTGCGCACTCCCTATCACTGACAACTACTGTACCAGGACAAAATCATGAAGAGGCACACAGAAACACAACAGTTTTGAGTACACCTCAATATTTCAGTGGTTAGAAGAAAACCGTGTCCTCATCCTCAGTTTTATTTAGCTCAATTGATATAATAATAGGCCAACTTAGGAAATTTTAAGTTCCCTCTCTCTTTTCATAGGAATGATTTAAAGTGCTTATATTTGCCCCGTTGGGTTGCTTAAAGATAGAGGTTAATTCAGTCTTTCTTTAAACATTATGGAGACCCAAAGTGATCCAAGTATATTATAGTCAATGTAATATAACCATCAAATTGCGAAATACATGTTTAAATCAAAAAAACTTTAGTTAGAAAAGTCAAAGAAAACAGGGCATAGCTGATTATGTGCTGTTGCTTTGATCTGAATATTATCAAATGAACACTGGTCATTGGGAAAATTCAGATGAATTAAATATAAGACAGACCTTGGAAAAAAATCATTTTAAAATAAAAACTAGAAGTTTTTACTTCTCTGTATTTATTCATATGACTTCCTAATATTACTTTATTTGGGTCTTCATAATCAACAGTGAATGTTTGATTGGACAAATTATGTCTTTATTATAAACTATTGGCTGGTTTATCTGAAGTGAAAAAATATGTGGCAGTGCAGACATACTGTATGTTTTATTTGGTATGAATGTTGGGCTTTTCCCCTCGTCCGTTAGACTGTAGTCCATTTAGGAATAGTATTGGTGGCTTAACCATTGCATACTTTGAATATGAAATCCATTTTAGCTTCAATGCGTTTCAGTCATCTAAACATACTTTAAACATCTTCCATTTGTGATTCTGATTAGTAAGATTGCACAGTAGTCGGTCCTTTAGTTGTAACACGTTAGTGCAGTCACAAAAGAACAACATGAAACTTCAAAACATTCATATCACTCTAACAGGAAATCTTCATACCTGAACACGCACTTTTCAATGTGGTTGACCATAGGTTAGCACATATCTCTGTGTTGATGTTGATGTTGAGACTTTACCTTGTCTTCTGGTGCTCTCCCATAGCAACACATAGCGTATCCCTGGTGACCATTTCCACTAACAGCATTCTCAGTGATTGTAAAAAGTATTAGGTCTGCGCCAACTCACTGAGACGTTTAGTCGTTGCCACCTATAGTGCATCCAGGAACATGCTGTTTCCTGTCGTATGCATTGCACTAGCTCCTCCCATCAGTCAGTAATTTGTAGTTTAGACTTTTGCAGTGGGGCTGCACTACGGGAGACTGGAGTGGTTTCTTAGAGGAGTCCAAGTGGGTTCAGCTGACAGGAGGTCAGGGCTGGTTCCTGTAGCACACCACTGTGCAGTCAGCTCAAGCCACAGAGGACTTTCCCAGCTGCTGCTCCAGACTCTTCAGATTCACCAGAGCTCACGTGTAGTCCTCCCATTCAGTGTTTGTGGACACGCTGATCTGGGATCAGCTCTCGAAGGTACCCTCAGTCTTTTGTGTTTAATTGACTGAACAAGGGAAAGAGTCCTCAGACCTGTGCACTACACGTCTACGGTGACAAAACCAGTTAGTATTTTTTGTAATTATTGTTAGGAATGTAGAATTCAAGGCTGGAGGTATTGTATCTACCGTCTAGTCTATTTGTGTGAATATTTTGTGATAAAAGAATGATATTGTAAAATTAAGAATAATTATAATAATCGGAGTGTTAAGTTATCTGTACAGCATCGTTCAAATTTGAAAAATTGACTGAATGAGCCTGAAGGATTTACTGTAATTTAAATTTTTAATCCAGATTAATTCTGCAAAGATGGAATTTAATCCTGAGGCACCTGCAATCAGGCTGGAGATTCATCTTTTATACTTCCATAAACTGTCTTAACACACTGTTAATGATTTTTATAGAGTCCTTGATACTAGCACATTAGAAACTGTGGTTCAGTTATCATTTCCCCTGATCTGGAGGCCATAAAGATGTGAAAAATGCACTTGAAAAAAAAAAAAGAATTCACAGTAGAGTACCCCTTCCTGCTGAGTGTTTGGCTGATCGAGATTTTCAGTAGTAGAATATGAGCTCTTAAAATGTAAAATGTTTAACTGTGAGATTCTTTACCAGTGAATTGACGAAATGAAATGATTGATGTTTTTTTGCACAGAAGATGCTTCGTTTGCCCATTTACATGAAAGGTTTTAATTCATTTTTGATTTGTGATTGTCATGAACACAGTTGTTTAGTACAACTTGCTACTAGGAAAAAATATGCACTTTTGGAAATATATCACTTTTTTGGACGAGAAGATCAATACCCTGGTATTTCTCAAGCTTCCACCAGCAGCTCTTCAGCTAAGCTTAGCAGAAAGAGTGGAAACAGGAGACTGGTTAGCCTGTTCAGACTAGCACCTCTGAAGCTCTTTGATAGCACATTATATCTCAATTCTTTTGTCTTCAGGAAGGTAGTGCAGATAACTCCACATAAAACAATAATTTGTCATTTTTACATTTTGGGTTTTGTGCAAATTAAACAGATCAGACCATAATAAATTGGCCTGCTGCCAGTCACTGAATTTTTTTTTAAACCTTTGAACAGAACCAGGCTAGTTGTCTCGTTGTTTCCAGTCTTTAAGTTATGCTAAGCTAACTAACTACTGATTTTAGCCATAATGTACAACATGAGAGAGTGTCATGAGAGTTGTATTAATCTTCTCATCTAACATTTAACAAGAGCAGAACACAGAAGCGTATTTCCCAAAATGTTTAACGATTCCTTCAAGTTTCTATCACTGCTTGGGTTCTCTTTTTTTTTTTTATCTATCTGCTTCACACAGACTCAAACACTTCCATTAGCACACGACAGGATACAAGCTCTTGACTTTAAATCACATCCAGGGTGCCACATATACTGTAGGGGTGGACACTATGCAGCAAGATGTTTCTCGGTTTGCCCTCGGTTTGAAAATCATCATTGTACGAGTGACTGTGTTGTGTATCTTCACACACAGTCACAACATCATGAGGAACGCAGTTCGCTGCTGAGTGGTGGTGCAGACACTGTACAAATGAGAAGCTTAGAAGTTTGTGATTTACTTTTTTCAGCTATATCAATATGAGGTTCACTAGAGATTTACTTTAATATATTGTGTTTGAGATGATTTTATATTTGAGAGTACATATTATATTTTGAATGATAATTGAGAGCTCATATTAATCAGTATATTTCCAAATAACTTGACCTCTGTACTTGATGGTGACTTGCCTACTGAAGTAGCCCCTCTACGGGCCTGTACAGTCTCGGACAGCTGTAGCAATAACACAGTCAGGTGTAGATTTGTAAGGTTATGGCTGATGTTGCTTCATACAGTTGTCTGCCTCATGCGGAAAGGGGAAAAACAACCAAAGTGTAAATGGAGAGTGTACTGTAGACTTAAAGGAAAAAACTCTTCATCTGCCTTCCCTGTCTCAGAGGGATCTAATGTAAACCCCCTCTCATTGTTTCTCTCATTTCATCTCATCCCACTCTCAATTCACTTTAGTGTGATTTTTAGCTTTAATTTTTATGCTTTTATTTACTCTTCTGATTTCTATCTTCTCATGTGTGCCATTATTCTTATGTTGGTGTTTTCATACTGTTTGTACGCATAATGAGTTTGATTTGTGTGCATGCGCGGCACACATTTCCTTCTCATTCGATGCTGCTCAGTTTTGAGGCAGAGGTTAGCTAATGAAGACGGGGAGGTTTTTCTTGCCTTGTCTAAACTGAACCCTGCTTCTCCATGGACTGTGACTCGCGGCTTTGTTGTAAGACAGTAGTGGTGTTGATCTGTATTTGATGAAAGTTATGAAACACTTCACAACAGCGGCCTGGTACAGGAGGTCAAAGGTGATTGACCTGCCTTGACTACTACTCTTACTTCCCAAATACACAGACGTGTGTTCAGGTGTAACTGCAGATTCAACTGAGGTTTTGCTTCTTTTTTTAAATTGTGTATTTTCTCCCTTAATTTATACTTGTATAACATTGTCTTTAAACAACAAAGACACAATAATGAAAAAAGATGATAATAAAGTTGTTATTGTTGACACTGAATATGTGTCTGCTTTATTTTCTCGCAGTCTTTATGGGAAATAATAGGAGCAATTCTACACCAGTAGCACTACTGTACACTGGCACTATTTCCAGCCCTATAAAAGCACTGCATACATTTGTTGAAGAGCTGTCACAGGTTGAACAATAATGAACCTTATTATTTCAGAGGTGTTATAATTTAGCCTATAGCACTGGACTCAGGACAGTATGGTGGCCACAGGTTTGTATTTACATCATTCTTAATTTAGGACATACAGTGAAACAATATAAAAAACCTAATAACAATTCTCAGTCAAACCATAAGTGGCATTTTCGTGTAATGTTTTTCTTTGTCTCTAATAAAGATCCCCCACTAGTATAAAAAGCAACAAATGCAAAATGTACAGGGCTTGTATAGCCACCATTGAGGTTATGTCTTGTATTTTTCAAGAGATGGGAGTCACATTTAGATCTTCATGTTACAAATGTATGCTGTTTGTACACCTGTTGAACTGAAATGCATAGGCAGTTTTCGCGCTAATATCCGCGCCTCCACCTGGCGCTCGCTCACTGTCCACTCTTCTGCTGCGTAGAGGTCGCGAGCTGTTTAACCGTTTCCAGGGCAACCAGGGGAAGCGCCTGTCAATCAGAGCAGCAGCAGCAGCAGCAGCTGTGAAGTCCAGCCCCGAGGAGTCAGATACAGCATCGATTTAAAGTCTCCGCGTTTGTTCCTGAAAAGTAAGTTATGTGTTTGAAGTAGCGCAGTGGTGGTGGGATGATTTGGAGTTTTAAAAAGTGATATTATTTTGTGTTTAGATAACCATGCTCCGCTTGAGTGAGACGGATAAATCTGTTAGGTTAACCGTACTTCCGGTCAGACAACATAGTACAGTTTTTTTTTTACAGCTGAGCGGTGTGAACAACACTTTTGCCCTAAAAACACAACACGACACGTTAGCTAATGTAACGTGAGCTTACCCATGACTGAGACTAATAACCAGTGTATTAAACTTTCACACCCCTTGTACTTGTTATTCATTCAGGGGAGTGGGAGAGGCAAGAAGCTACAGGAATTTATAGTCCTCCTGGTGAAAAGAGGTCAGTACGGCCAGCTAACGAGCTCAGTTGTCTTGGTTTCCTGGACAACCTGGCAACATAAACCCCCTCTTATGAGTGCCCAGTCAGTCTTCACCACTGGTAGTAGATACTGGGGGTGTTTGTCTGTATGGTATTGCTCAGTGTCTGCACATTTGTCCACAGCAGCAGTAGGACATCAAGGACATGGCGGACAGAGGCCGTGGAGGAGACGCAGAGAGCACTGATGAGCTTCTATACACTGGTCTGATGTTTTATCAGCACTTCATATTCACATATTTCCTTCTCTTGCATGCTTGCAGTCACTGTTGTTAACGCTGTTGTCTGGCTTTGCAGATATTGAGGACGTAAGCAGTGTGTTCGGACAGGACCCTCAGCCTCTCAAACTGGACCACTGTGACCTCCTCCTAGATGCCATCGATGTAGAGCTTGGTCAGCTGCAGGTCTGTGGTTTTCCAACTGCTTGTCTGTACCGTGCATGTTTAACTGGGTATACATTTTTTAAGCAGTAATGTGATTAATCTAGGTCCAGCCTCAGAATCATCGGGAAAATTTCAGAAAGCGCGATTGCAGCAGCGGCAGTGCAGGTACTTTATGCCATAACACACGCCTCATTTATTTTAAGTTAAGTTATACGTTTTAGACACACTTTGCCATTCTTGTGTCTCAGTCTTTTGATTGGTACTGTGTACATGTTTTTTTTTCTAGATCCTCCTAAATGGAGTGAGTCCATAAGCAAAGACACAGGCCTTGGAAGTACAACTCAAACAAATGACACTCCCATGTCCTGTCTTGATTTGATACACACACCAATGATGGAGCAAACATCAGGTAATACTGAAGTATGAATACAGGAAAACATATTCCTGAAAATGATGTTTTCACAGGCTGGTGCTAGGGAAATAATTCCAGGTACCGTACTACTTTTGCACTGCTTTGTGTTGACCATTGTGTCTTAACTCTGTCATTATCAAATTGTTTTGCCCTTGCGCAACAAATTTTCCTTTTTTCACAAAACAATGTATTTTTCCACTGCTCTACCCCAGAGAGGACCTCAGACTGTCATGGAGGTCCTGACACTCAGGAGGAAACTAGTGAGAGGTTAGACAGATGGAGAAGAGACAGAGAGGAAGTGGAGTCTCGGAGGGAGCAGGTCATCTGGCGACTCAAGAGGCTGCTTGGAGACACCTGTAAGGAGGATGCAATGGCTGGAGAAACACACCCTCCCTCAGACAGCATCTGCACTGAGGACTTTGTGCAGCGTTTCAAAGAGGAGATGGTGGAAATGGCATTGCCAAGCAATATGCAACATCCAGGCAAAGAGGAAGAGGCTAAAGGTACAGAGATAACCGACAGGGACACTCTCCAGAGGAATCAAAATGGACGAAGAAGAGAATCAACACCTGGCAAAACCAGTAAAGAAACGGTGACGGTGAATTGTTCCCAGTCACACAAGCCTGGTCAACAAAAGGGCCTGGAGAAAGGTCTTCAAGGCAGTTTTGGAGTGAATATATCACAGAAACTTGTTGATGACAGCAGCAGTAAGTAAAGCCCCGCATCACTTCATGAGACAAGAGAGCTGTCAAGCGTGCTCCAAATTTTCATTAATGATGTTAGCTTCAGCACATGAGGATTAAGATGAAAATGATCTGTCTACTCATACATCTACCCACCTGTCTGTCCATCTTTGAGTCCAATATTTTGATCCACAGCAGGTTATCTCCACAATTACTTGACATGATGCCAAGAAACCAGCACTAATATTTACGGATCTAATTTCCTCAGACTTTATAGACTCTAGTCTTTTAGAATAGAAAACCTTTCCCTTCAGTAAAACTTACCAGGTGTCTCATGAAATAGAGAATTCATAGTATCTAGAGCGTTAAATCTCATTGTCCAATAGCCATGTTATCTTGAAAATTACTGAGCAGCTCTAGACTCCACATTACAGCCCTGCTACACCTTTGATTCTCTCACTTCCCTTTCAGTCGCCCATAAACCAGTGATTGTAACAGAACATGAAAACCTACAGCACAACAATAACTCCTCTTCTAAAGCGAGGTGCTTGGCAGGTACCATACACACACATAATGTATATTCTGTAGAATGAATGTATATACAAGTATGATGTGTGATGTGTAATGATGTATACATATATGATATGTAGAAATGTGGGTAATAGGATTAGTATGTGAACAATTAATATAACGAAGAATGAATGAAGCACAGTTAAGAAATGTAAACACTTATTCTGTTTTTGTTTTGTTAGGTGAAGCATATAATATATATAATGTTTATGTTTTGTGTTTTCAACTGTATATTTGATACTGTTGGACCCCAGGAAGAATAGCTGTGGCGTTGCTGCAGCTAATGGGGATCTTAATAAACAAATAAACAAATAAACACAGATTACACTGCAACTGAATACAGTTTAACTGGTCCTGTTGTACAGTCTGCCCACTGTGCAAACAGTGACTGAAGGCTGCTTTTCTTTTACAGGAGTACCTGTGAGGAGTTTTGACACAGTGTCCATTGCGAGCGACCTTGACTCAGTCTGCACGGAGCAAGTCAGACAACACATTGACAGGCTGCCAGGTAAGAGACTGCAGAAAATTGTGGAGGAAAGTAAGCTTAATTTTTAAGTAAAACATAACTGTGTATCAAATATCACCAAATTGCACAAACAATAGACATAATAGATAGAATGAATGATAAAAATCAAGAAATGCTGTAAACTATCTCTTAAAAAAAATATGTATGAAACTGTGGTTAACATCATTAGTGCCCCTCCTCTCAGGATGGCGCTCTCTCATTCAGTCTGTCACAGACACAGATGACTACTTAACCAACCAGAGTGACTATGACACACTCACGCATGAGGAAAGTGAACCTCAACCCATCCACCCGTCAGGTGAAGCAAGATCAGTCTGTATATTGCACAGTGAGAACAAATCTGTAACAACTAATTAATCCTTTTAAATTGCTTTAAACTAATGTTCCTTTATTTGTTTGCAAAGTCCACATATCATCTAATGGAAATATACAAAAAAGGAGTCCCTCTGTTAGTACAGCTCAGCATAAAAAGAGAGAAACCTACAGGTAAACAAATGGAACATTTAAAAAGTTACAAAGCATTTGATGCAGTCTTCTATTCATTCATTTTTAAATCACATGAAAATGTATTTTTAGTGTAGTCTACCAAAATTGTTCTTACAGTGACAATGATAAGGACACGGATGAGGAAGTTAACCCCCGGAGCTGGAGTGTGAGATCTAAGAGGACATCAGAGAAGATGCAGTCAGATTGGGCAAAAATGAAGCAGCGGCTCACGGACCTCCAACAAGTAATAATTAATCTCCCATTGTATTTAAATATATAAGTATAATTTGAGAAATGTTTTTATCCTGCTTTCTGTGCACATACTGTATGGATGAGATATCACCGTAGTGATTTGTGTGTGTGGTTTAGAAATGTGAGAAAGAGGAGGAGACACTAAGGTTGAAGAGGGCTCAGTTAAAAGACATTGAGTTCTGCCTCTCTGAACTGCGGCAGAGAAGAAAGGTAACATGCAGCAAAATCAGTACAAAATGTCTGGGCCTGCATCTGTCTGTCTGTATTAATGTCTCAGTAATGCTCACAGTTTATGCTTTATGCCCCAGCATGCCTTGCAGGAATTAGAGCAACTGACTGCAGAGACGGCACAGATGGAGAAAGAGAAGCAGAGTCTGCAGTCTGTTCTTCGTGACAGCAGAGTGGAGAGGGACTCTGTTAGGTATCATAACACTGTATTCCTACTGATTGTAATATTCAGAGAATGTAGGGCAGTTCCGTTGAGGAGTAACACAACAATGAATGTGTTGTAGTTGCCACCTGAACAAGCTGCAGAAGCAAAGAGAGTCATGTCTCCATGAGATCAGAAACATGGAAGAAGAACTTGAAACTCTGAGTCAACATAGGAAGAGTCTGAAGGAGACGGTAATTAAAATATGACTCAGAGCAGTATGTTTTTACTGTTTGTGGTTTTGCTCAGTCATTCACTTGTTTAAATACGTCAAGTTCGTTCTTTAAACATCACTTCTATGTTGTTTCACTGTTCCACAAACAGAACGGTGTAATCATGTCACTGCTGGAGAGGGAGGAGATGGAGAGACAGCTGGATAGTGCAAAAACAGAACTTTTTGCTGAACAGCGACGTGCAAGAGAGAGGCTGGAGTCTGTGCAAGAGGTGCAGTATGAGTATCTATTAACACATTAAATTAATAAAAGATCATGGTGTGTGTCCCTTTAGTTGTTTTTTGCAGATAGTGCTTAGACGATGACCATAATTTACAGTGTGAAGGCAGTAGTTTTTTTTTGTAAAAGGCAGATTTAGCTTTTGTATTTTAAAATATAGTTGGATATGTTCTCATCTATGAAACTGGAGCAGAATCTAGAGGAGACTCGTGAGGAACTCCAGAGGGCAACAGAGGCGGAGAGCTCACTGAGGAGTCACTGTGCTTGTCTGGAGAAGGAACAGATCCAGAAAAAGGAGCAAATTGAGGTGGAACCTTTTATCATGACGCTAATTTCTAATTTAAAAAATTATGCTCTGCTGTCTGTCAAACCAACTGCACAATGTTGACAGACACTTATTATTCTCTAACTATTCCCACTTTTGCTTTCTTTCTTAATCTAAGGCACTAAAAGTTCAAGTAAACAAGCTGCAGGTAGAACTGGGAGAATGTAAGATCAGAGTGGGTACGCTGGAGAAGATGTTGGCCCAGAGGGAGCTGCAGCTGCTAGATTTAAAGGAACAATGCGGGGCCTTACAAGCAGAACGAGATGGACTGAAGGTGGAGCTACAGCACTTGAAAACCCAGCACTACAAGACACTGAAGGAAGCCCAGGAACAAAACCAGAGAATAACCGTGAGTGCTGAGACAGACTAAGGCTTTTTACGGTTTTGCTAATACATCATAATGCACACATGATCTCTACATTAGGGTTGCAGAACCTTTAAACCAACAGAGAACGGATTTGGCTTTTGCACATGAGAATCTCAGACAAGTGAGTCTGAGAGCTTGAAATACTGATTTGTCAATTTTCTCCTCAGGTTAATCAGCAGGCTGAAGAGGAGAAAACAAGTGCTTTGAAAGAACAGACTCTGACTCTTACAAGATGTATTGAGTCCATGCAAATTTCCATTCAGGTCAGTGGATCACAGAGAATATATAAACTCCAACACACTTCAGTGTACTTCAGTACAAAGTACCTTGCACTACCACAAATGAATTTGATGAATGTAAGTTTGGATGCCACGTGGTTGTTGTGCTACACACTTAAGAGTGTGAGTGACAACATTCCTCAGGGTTACTCAGTTAAAGATGTGATTTCCCTCCTGTTCTAGCAGCTGAAAGAAGAGGAAGTACAGAAGCTAAGAAGATCTCTGGAGCAGCAGAGGGAGGAGGCAAAGAACCGTGAAGAGGAGCTGCATGTAGAAGCCTCTGGAAAGGTATTCTGATGGTCCTCTGCCTAAAATATACCACCTTTTCAACACAAATGCATGATGTGCACAGTATGCTCCCATTCAGGTACACAAAGCGATAGAGGAGGAGAGGAGGAAGTGGGAGGCAGAAAAGGTAGAAGCTGTTCAGATGCACTGTGGGATACTGGAAGAGCAGAACAGAAAAGGCCTGGAGAGCGTGAGGAGTGAAATGCAGCAAGAGAAGAGTAAAGCACAAGCTCTTCAACATAAAGTTTTGGAACTAAAAAGAGTAAGGAGACTTGCAACCATGATACATAACATCACCACCATAAATCTGATTCTTTTTTTCTTTCTTTCTTTTTTTTTTGCATGATTTTATTTTTATTTGAAGCAAGTGCAGGAGTTGGAGAGTGAAAGTTGTGCACAGCAGAGGGAGCAGGATTCTTTGCTGGCTGTTATTTGCAAATCACTAAAAGAGGAGCACCAGGCCGAACTGCAGAAGCTGAAGAAACAGATGGCTCAGGTACAAGGAAACCACCGAGAGTAATAGTTTGTAGGCACATAAAGAGATAGGCTGTTACAGAGGAGCTGACATGGTGTGGTCTGTGGTCACAGGAGAGTCAAAGGACAGCGCTGCAGCTTGAGCAGGCTGTTCAGCTGGCAGTGGAAGAGGCCGAGAGGCTCCAGGCGACTCTAGGAGAAAGGGATAGCAGCCATAACCAAACCACAGCTGACCTGAGGCAGCAGCTCAGGCACTGGGCCCAGGAGCTGGGAGCAGAGTGCCAGCATCTACACCTCTTACTGGAACAGAGCGGGGCCAAACAAAACTCTGTACAGCTGCCTACGAGGTATAACGTCCTGTTCTGGCTTACATCCATATCTGCTCAGACAGAAGTGGTCAATTTGTGAGTATCCTGGTGTGTCTGATGAGTAGCTCTTGGTTCTGTGCCTGTGTGTTGTGCAGCAGTTCCACAGTGGCTGAGGCACTTACCAACCTGAGAGTGCTAAGAGAGGAGCTGCAGGACTTGATCAGCCATCTACACCAGGAGCTTGATTCCCAGAAACAAACCACTGTGCAGCTGAGAAAGGACATGGTCAGTTTGGAGTTAACATACTGTATAGGACTTGGTGTTTGCAATTTCAGAGCACAAGATGTTGATATGTTTACAGGAGCAAGAAATGAGCCTCCAGAGGCAACAGCTGAGGTTGGAGAGAGATCAAGCCTTGGACTCTCTTAAGGAGCGTCTCATTCAGGTATGAGCTCACACACTATATACAGCTGATATTTGTGCAAAAAAAAAAAAATACAACAGTACATACTCTCGTGGTGTTTGTGCAGGAGCACATAGAGGAGCTGAGTAGTCTGAACAGGGCTCATATGAGTGATGGAGGGGCTGAGGGAGGAGGAGTAGCGGTGTCTCTCCGCAAGCAGCTGAAGGCCAAAGACTTGGAGCTCAGGCACGTTCAGAGGAGCATGAGTCAATGGAAAGAGCAGACTGCAGCTCGTCTGGCACGCAAGTTTGAAGAAGAGCTGACAGCAGAACTGGAAAGGTAACATGTTGAACATGAAATTTACCGTACTTCCTCCAAACTAAATGCGATTGCATAATTTGTGAGTATGATGCCGTCATTTTCCAAACTTACTCTTTTCATCATTACGACATTCAGAACCTCATTGGTCCACACACAAAAGAAAAGCACACAGTCTCCTCCTCTCGTTCTGCTGTTAAGCTTTGCTCAAATGTTTGCCATTCCTCAGGTGCAAGACAAAGGTGTTAAGGTGCAGGTAACTGGTCTGAAACATAGATGACATACTAACCAGCTGTCTGTCCTGTGTAATAGCATGATCTCACTTCAACTCACTGTGATATGCTTTGTAGCCCATAGATGTAACATTTACTATACACGTGAAGCCGCCATACATCCCTCATGCAGCAATTATTCACACCAAAGAGCCTTTAAATGAAGGTCGGTTTGTTTTCCAGAAAGACATCAAAGACTAGAGGGGAGAAGCAGACAAAGTCTGACAGACCTGAGAGAGAGCTGACGTTTAGTGCAAAGGTACATGTTTTACTGCTCCTGTGTGAGCATTAACGTCGCACTCTTACACATACTGTGCCTTATAATGTAGATACATAGTGTTCATTTGTTCATTGCAAAAAATACATCATCCATTTCTGCTGATGTCTCTTTCCCATCAGGAAACTCAGAATTCAGTTTGCTCTCCCTGCCTCCATGTGTTGGACTCCGCTGCGTCCCACAGCCCCTCAGACTTGGCTTCGTTTAAGCTTCTACGTTACCTCCAGAGCCGAGTGACACAGCTACGTCTAGAGAACCAGGCCCATACCTGGAGCTCATCTCCTCCAGATAAAGTCCCTTTAGATTTGTCAGGATCCTACCTTTCAACAGTGAGTAAATTATTTTAATAGCTGACTACTACTAAATATTGACTTAACCACTATCTCTGTCTGAAATTAAATGTTCAAATTATTCCTAAAGCTGTTAAAAACAAAGAAAATCATGCTATAAATGAAGCAGAATCACAGATGTTTGAATATTATTTCTGTGCCTGTCTTGATAATGTCAGGTGATACTGATGTCTGTTTTACAGATCACTCAAGGTCAAGACAGTGCTGGGATTCAGACCCAGTCAGCAATCAGGACATTACCGAGTTAAGGAAGTGGAGCCTTGTTCTGTGTCTCCATGTGCGTCCACCAGAGATATGACATCCTTAAACCTGAGTCTCCAGCAAGCTGTTAGCCCGCCAGAGAGATGAATCATTTACTGTCAGATGTGCTTCAGAAGCACAAGCAGGTCACAGTGACAAATGACACAACTGAAGGTCTGGTCATCAAGTTCACATTCCTGTGTGGCAACGCAGTCAAGTTTTATAGCTTAAAGGTCACAGTGAACTGTGCATAAGTGATGAACCGACATGTCACCGGAGACTGCAGATCATGTGAGTTACGTCAAATAACCTCATAAAGATGACAGATCTTTGTGGGAAGCCCTTATATAATCATAAATGTTATATGAAGTTTAATTGTACAATAAAAAAATGTTGTATAAGGTTCTGGTAATTTCAAAGAGAAAATTGTCTTACCACTTAATATGCCTTAATCTATTTTGTGAAATGTGTAACCTAAATGTAAAGTTAACTGGAGTTGAAATGTTTAAATATATTGCCCTATTATCAAATCCGCTACCACACCTGCAGGAAGTTTTTTTCAGCTTGTAAGTCAAGCCTCTGTTTCCAAAGGGTTGAAGCAGGTTGGAGTAGTGGTGTCACTTCTAATTCAATTATGTCCCTATCTAAGTAAACATAATTGTCAGCATCAGTCAGGCCTCAGGAAAATTAACTGATTAATGAAGTCACCCTCACTCAATTCAATTATGTGGCTCTAATTAACCTTTAAATGACATTGGACACAGTAAATAATTTCATGTGAAAGCCATTGTAATCAATGACCCACGTCTGCTGGTTAAAATCATCCTTAACTAGTTGTTTTCAATATGTATGCATGCTGTGCTGATGATGATGATAAAACCATTACAAGGCAAAATGTATCCGGCATGAAAACCAACTATGCTATACAGAATATTGACAATTTAAGAGTTTATTTAAAAACAAATATAAAGTTGTAACACTTAATGGCTGGCTGCAATTCTGGTAATGCATGTATGAAAATACAATCAAATCATAAAAAGGTGCATTTTCATTCCTCAAAGCTCACAGATGGCGTACTTGCTAAACACTATAGGAAGATCATCTTTCTACCACAACAAGTACAACTGCAAGCCATGCTGTGAGCCGTCGTGAGCACATAGGAACACATTTGCGAGTCCTCTGATGATGCCCAGAAGCTGAACATAAAAACTGTACAAGATTCTTGTACTGCACACTGGCGTTTCACAAACAGCAAAGACATATTTACAGTACATCAGTGTGTTGACTAGGCTTTGGCAAAATCTGTACAAATTATCCTGTTTCTATGGACAAAGGCCAATTCTGTAAGTTATATAAAACTGCTTATGTAAGGCTGCCTATAGAACTTTTCCAAGTCTCAAGATCATGATTTACTTTAAAGATTTAAATTAATAAAACTAATTAATCAGGTCAATGTTGTTATTACATCTTAATAATGCTTGCCCAGGATTGTCAGAAACTTTTAATGAGTGACTGTAAAGCAAAATACCATACGTGTTGCACCACCGCTCCAAAACAGCACAATAATCAAGTAAAGCCAACATGCCTTGCCAAACTGACCAACCTAAAGTAGTTCTAGGTCCTTTATAATTTTTTGTGTGCCTACATGTCCAGTCTTTTACTTTGGCATGGCTTTCATTGTCATTTAGCACTATTACATTTCCATGTCCTCCTCCCCAGAGCTGTGGGCCACAGGAAAGCTGTACAGGGGAGAGTGTGTGTCTTCAGGTGGACTTGAGGGGCTTGGATGACTGTGAGGGATGGGAGATGGGCAGGGGGTCGGGGGTTGCCGAGATACTGTCTGTTTACGCTGTTTTTGTAGCGATCCCTTTAGCCTCCGACAGAAGGGGTCGTCAGGTGGGCGCCACAAAACCAGCTCCATGCAGGAATGGCTCCTAAAATCAAAAGGAGAGAGAAAAATGGAAGAGACGCCTGCATTAAAGCAGAAGTAAGTGGTCCGGTCGTTTTCGCTAATGCTGCGTTCCAGGCAGGCTTTTGAAATCGTAAATTACAGCTTCAAGTCACAACTTACGACTTTGTAGCGTTTCAGGCAACCCACTCGTGTTTTTCCGACCTGTTTTACCGGTGAAAGTCACTATAACGGCCACTCGTAACTTCCGACCGGTGAACTCGTACCAGATCGAACTGGTACCACTTCACGGTCGGAAAAATACGAGTTTCCTTGAACGCACCATAACAGTCCTCGTCCCTACGTCGCCACATTCACGGCGTCCCTTGGCTGCACACACAGCCCTGCATGCCGTTCTCTCTCTCCTCATTGGATAAAAACTGTAGGATACGATAAATGTTTTCTCTTCGGCTCAGAGCAGAGCAGAGTGACAGACAGACCCGTGTTTCAGTCCAAACACTCTATGTAAGTGATTGCTGTCGGAAGATATAACTATTTAAGACTTATATTAACACAAATATATCACTTACTTCTGCTTTAACATGATTCAGGTTACTTAAAGTCCTCAAATGATGTCATGACTTCACTTATAACTTAATTCAACATGTTATGATGTGCCAATAACCAAATAAGGAGAACATACACAGACTGGGCTACTTTGTGAGGGAGGATGTCGCTGATGCCTCGCTGCAGACCTTCTTTCAAACTGTCTGAAAGCACCAGCACTGGCCTTCTTGGTGCTGGCTCGACATCCAGGTCTTCATCCTCATCGTCATCTTCCAGCGTTATTCTATGATGCATAAATATCAAAGTATTATTAAAAATAAGAATTCCCCAATTAATCACTACCACTGAGGCACATAACAAACCACTGTGGCTGAAGTCTTTAGTTTCTCAGTCATCCAGTTCATAGTATGAACCAACACTTAGGCTATGAGAGTATGTTACCAAAGAAAAAAAAAGGCTTATAGCTCGTTTATATACCTGCTGTATAAAGCACTTCCCTCCTCCTGTGATTTTATTTATGACGGGAAAAATATGAATGACGTCATCAGCAACTAGTTGACATCAACTCGACTTTCATAACATTAGAGTCGACTTAGAAAAATCTGAAGTCATGAAACCCCTCGTTGAATCTAGGTCACCTAGTCTTGGACTTGGTTGTAGATCCTTAAAGACCTTTCACCTCTCATCAGTTCATAAGAACTAAAGAGCACTCTTGGATGAGAGTTGAGACATCTTCAAGAATCTACTCCAGGTGTCCTAGATTCACCTTTCTCAGAGGGACCATTGGACAATGTATAGGTCCTTGCAAACTGAACATACCAGATAATTTGTCAACTGTACTTTGAAATGTGGCAGATCTTTTTTCCTGATAATTATATTCCAGGAAGGATTGTGTGGCGTAATGCATTACAAGATGGCTATTGGCTATCACAGCAAGGTAGCATTCACTTCATATTGGTATATGTGGTGATAATTACTTGAGCACTCGAGTAACGCATTGTTTTTTTAAAATAATAAATCCTATTATTTTTTCATATAATTCAGTAGATTGTAAAAGACTGAAACATGTTCACATCAATACAGATACCTGCTAAACAGGGAAGCAACGTCACACTTTAGAGAATGCAATGGACAAATTCAAGTGAACAGTTTTTGGTTGCATACCTATCTTCAATCTCCTGAAGTCTCCTTTGAGCTGCCTCTATTTCCATGCAGGAGCTCTCTGTCTCGAGGCGAGCAGGGGAGGGATGAAGCAGAGTCAGTGGCTGGGGCTCTGGGCATGGCTGTGGAAGTGCAGGACTGGCTTGCTGTGCAGAGACGGGAGGGCAGCTGTTTGCTGTTGGCCAGTCATGAGGAGGAGTGGTAGTGTTCAAGTTCTCAGAAATATCCCCTTCTGCCTCCACCATCAACCTCCTCCTTTTGGCACTGCACCCCCTGAGAAAACACCAAGACATTAATCATACCACTCCAAATAAGTTTTGCAGGAACTGTCAGATGTTAGATGACAATGATTGTTTTTTCTGTTTCTCTCTCACTTACTCATCATCAACTCTCCTTCTGTGTTTCCTGAGGCATCGTGTCTCCCAGCTGCTGTGGGACAGACAGATGTGGGGAGGGGGGAGGAGAATTTATATCTTACTAAGACTCAGGTGTGTTGCGGTTGTTTTTTCTGATAACTGTATGCAGGAAATTTACAAGTGAATACTTGTGATCAGCCACGTACTTGTTAGACACCGTTGTTCTCTGTAGGTGGGCAGACGTGCTTGGAGGTCCGAGGTCAAATTCAGGAAGGCTAGTAGGGCCTGAAAATGAATACATGTCTGGCAGAGACCCCTGTTCACTGCTTGGGGGGGGGGGGGGCAGAGGGATGCACCACGGTCCAGTTAGTGAGATGACCAGAAGAGACACAGTGTCACACTACAAATGAATCTGACCTGGAAGATCAGCAACGATACCAATCAGATGAACTGATCGATGTGTGTTTTTAAACCAACTACATGGCGCACGAGTTATAAATCTGTTTCCACGGGGCCAGCTGGCTCGTTATCTGGCTAGCTACGACGCTACTGATGATACGGTGACACCGTTAATATAACATCACCGATTACATGCTCACTCGTGTGACAAGGCGACACACAACGCCAGCTCCATCCCTGTGCTGAAGAACAACTTTGCATAAGTTCACCAGAAACATAAAGTTGGTGTTACAGACTGACCCGTGCCACTGCCCTGCCCCTTGATGTTGTTGTTGTTGTTGATGTTTTGCTAGCTTGCCTCTCCGTCCCCCGTTAACACTGTTGTCCTTTGGAGTTATCACCACTAGACAACAGCGACAGGCCCTACATGCTCACGCCTGACTAAACCTAAAACCACGACAACAACTGTGCAAAGAAATAGCCTCCAAAATTGACGGTCTCGGTGGCGTGGACGGCTGGAGAGGTAGGCTGGGTTAAATTGACGTTAGCTCGCTATTCTGGAACAGCGACTGCCGCCAGAAGATGCGTCGACGTTCTAGAATGTGCGTATGTTGCTCCCGTTGCATTGTGGGAGTTGTAGTTCACATGGACAAAGTGGTTTTCTGTAGCCTTGTCCGCGTAGGTTACTCGGTTAGACACAGATACAAAGTATGCCGTGATAAGTTGTTGTGTTGTATCAAAACCACATCTACCTGTTTTGTTTGAAAATGTCAGCTGTTACTTCTTGCAGCTGTGACAACATCATTCAGAAGATGATATGTCTAAAATAAGATAGATACCTCCCCGCTTTTCTTGTGTCGCTCTCACCGAAGACTATAAATAGTCGCAAGATAAGTACGCCACACTTTGTGATTATGGTCTGACCTGCTGCTGGTGTAAAGGGCCCTCTAGCTTTATTCATCGCATTGTCATCGCAAATGACGAGTCATGTGACGCTGAAATACTAGAAGCTGTTGTCTCAGCTTGTTTCCTTACTCAGCTCTGATTCTTCACACTGGACTGTCTGTCTCCCTGAGGAAGGTAACAAACTGCTGTTTACTGCGAAATATGTAACGCTTACTAGCTAAAATACTAAACTGCTGTAGTAATAGTAGGATGTAATAGCGACACTATGATCTTAACAACGCTAAATAGTCAGTTGTGTGTCTAATCCCAAAAACATTGCTGTTGTTTTCAGATTTATTCTCACACATCGGTTTACCTGCTTCTCTCGAAAACGTGCATTGAAGAATTTTTGAGCTCCTCATTTTATTGTCTATCCGTCTAAGTATTTCATGCAAAGATATTTATTCTCACTGTTTGTGTTATTCAACAGGTTATCCAGAATGCTGTCTTCGCTCATAATAGTAGGTCTTCTGGCTTTCGCCTCTAGCAAACCATGTGGTATGTAACATTAAATAAAATAAAAAAACATTTACAAAACAAACAAACAATCTAAATCTAACCATCACCAGTCATTAGAAACAATTGCTGCTCTTACTAAAGCTGAGCTAACTATCATCTTGCAATCTGGGCATTCACAGATTTCACAACATCTATGTCATGGCCTTCATGCTGTTTGTTCGTTGACAAAAGTTGTGTAATTGTCAAAATACCGAGATTTGTAGCATCTATTTGCTTTTAAGTTCTGATGATGAAAAAAAACAATGTTTAGATATTTGGAGCCTTGAAAGAGATTCAAATGATAAAGTCTGCACAGTCTTTATTTCCTCTTGTTGTGACTGCTGATGGTGCAGTTCTTGTTTTGAAATGCTCTGAAAGTTCATGTTGATGTCAGTGAGTGTGAAAGTACTTTAGACCTGTTATATCAAATATTAACATTTCTTTTTCTTTGGAAATATTCTAATTCAGATACTGAAGGATCTATCAATGAGGTGCTCCTGTCCCTCAACAAGGATCTGCTTCGCTCACTGGAGGGGCTGGAAACACTCCCCAATCCCAGCGTGCACCTGGCGTTGCGGCTTTCTAACTACCACAACCTTGTCAAGGAGACTGAACACCTGAATAAATTGAAAACTCATGTGCACAATGACATAGAAAAGTAATGAAGTAGTTACAAATACACTAATAATTAATAATATTATTTAGATCATGCCGTGTTTGTGCATTCTCATCTGACGCTTGGCCTCCTGTGTCCTTCTCAGCGGTCTCGATAACAACCAGCCTGTGACTGGCCTCTTGGCCCTATATGCTCTGGCTTTGAAATCCTCCTGCTTCGACCTCAACACAGTCACCTTTTCCGTCAGTGAGACAACGGAGACGCTGCTAACACACCTGAAGAAGCAGATGGAACAAGAAAAGGATAACATTGGCTGTAAGTTTCCTTTGACCTTTAGTAGGCCGATGTCATCATAAAAAGTGTGTATACAGTTTAACATTGCACCATGATCTCTTGCATCTCAGTGTAACCTAAGATCATGTGTAGGTTGTACTTTATATTTCAGTTTTGATGCAATCAGTCAGACCCATCTGTCAATTAATTGATGTCTTGAACATTATTGCAAAGTCTGCTTTAAAAATAATTTGGTTTCTTTCCACAGTCAGCCACCGCCCTTTGACCAACTATTACCAGTATTCTCTGGGTGTGCTTGCTCTTTGTGCAAGTGGTGTCCGGGTCAACAACCATGTCAGCAACAAGCTCATCAAGGCAGTGGAACATGAACACTTCAGACATGGCAACTCTGAGAGTATTGGTGAGTGAATACTAAATGTTTTCTTTTATAGATAATATATTAATAATGTGCAGAAGGAAATAGACAGGCAGTGAGACATCTCAAATCTAATGCTAAAAATGCTAAAGAAATTTCCTTATACATCTATGGTTATATAACAACACACCATTTTTGGATATTTAACTGTAGCCCAAAAATTAGATGATTAAATTATTTCAGGTTTGACGCACACACACACGTTATGTTTTTATGAAAATTGGCTGTGTACGAGCAAATGTTCACTGCAAACTTTCTACGATAGTGTGAGATAGTATGATGGATAAGATCTGTACTTTTTTATTATTCATTTGTAGTCATGTTGAAATACACTTACCCTTTTTCGTGTGTCATCTTTTATAAATTTGACAGAGGTGAAGTTCTGCAGCCTTGTAGTCTTTCTTTATAACAGGCAGCTCAGTTACTTGTGCTTCAAATGAAACTCTCCTAATGTTTGCGAAATATGCACATGCGTATCATACTTTATCTCCCTAGATACCTATGCCATGGCTGGAATGGCGCTCCAGTGTGTGAAGGATGCTGGATCTCAGGTGCACAATGCTGCTGAGCTTGACGGTGCCCTTAGCAAAATCAAGCAGAAACTGTTGGCTGCTCGCAGGACCGACGGCCATATTGGCAATGAGTTCAGCACAGGTCTTGCAGTTCAAGTGAGGATCTTTTTCCTTTTTTTTCATTGTCTCTTTAAGTTGTTTGGAACAAAATCTTTACAGATGTAACATACTTTTTTTATTGCATTCAAGGCCTTATTAGCAATGGGCAGCCAAGTTGCAGAGTGTGCTGCCTCAATGGAGGCCATGAGGACTGATGCCAGAAGAAACATATACCACAACCCTATGGCCATTTCTCAGGTGCTGCCAGCTCTCCAGCAGAAATCCTACCTGGCAGTGAAGAACAAGGAGTGTCTCAACGAGGACAGTATGTGCAGCACTACCTCTACACTGTGTGGTCACTGTATGAATGTGAATGTGAAAGGGTGAATGCAACATACAGTGTAAAACTCGAACAGAAAAGTGCTATATAAGTGCAAGTCCATTTATCATTTACTGTCATTTTTTTTCTTTCTGTGTTTGTAATTACATGTGCTTTTCCTACAGACACTCTGGTGCTGGAGCCCGTAGATCCTGAGGTGGTTTTACCAAGCGAGAACAAAGTGAGTGTGATGGTGGAAGTGGTGAAGTCCAGCGGGGCAGGAGCTATTTACTCTGTTGATGTGCCAAAGGGCAGCTCTCTATTGGAGGCACTTGAACTTCTCAAAGGGAAAAATGATGGCTTCACGTGAGTCCATACAATGTACCCTTATGCATTTCAGTTTTCTATAGCTTTTGTATTGCGTACATTGAGAATTATTTGATGTTGTTTGGCAGATATGAGACAGAGAGCAGCCTGTGGGGACCTTTCTTAAGTGTGGTGAATGGAGAGCAGGCCAGACAGACGGACCGCAGATATTGGCACCTCTCCTCTGATGGCAATGCCCTCAGTGAGGGTAAGGGAACACACGACTCACTAATAGCACTATCTTCATGTCCTTCATCTGCTGCTTTAATTTAATTTTGTTTAAAAAATGGTGGTTTCCTTTCTCAGGTATCAACGATTTCAAGATACAGGCGTCTCAAAAGATCACCCTCAAAAACACAAGCTACTGAAGTGACTGAAGAAAATAATCAAAACTGTTTTCTAACCCTTTCAGTTTCAACCAGTGATTATACTGTACTTCAATCACATGTGAATCTGTGAATAATGGTCACAGTATTTACATACAATTTCGCTTGTAATTTAGACCTAACCAAATAGACCTGACTGTGAATAATCTAACTAGAATGTGTAAATTGTAAAGCTTTTTTATGATTATTTCTAAATAAAACCTTTCTGGAGGTTTGTGTTTTATGTCACAAACAAAATATGAATTGTTTTGACTTGACTTTGTTATCAAAAGTATGTAGTGTTTGGGTCAAGTGCCAGTGAAAATCCCAACATACAAGCTTGTTTTGTGTTAAAATCAGCCATTATGATAGCTGACATCCTCATGTGCTCAGTTGAAATGTTCTTTGATTCTGGCATCAGAGCAAGATCAGAGATTATAGAGATGAAACTGTGGATTTCTTCAAAGTCACATGATTGTGGACACTATAACTACAAATTTCTCACATTTCCACATGTGTCTAAACAGCAGCCATTCGCACATTACCCCGATTACTGGATACATTTCCTTAAAAGGCTGAGGGTGAAAATGCTTGTAAATGGTGCTAATATGCTTCTTACACACCAACAATAAAGCATCATTGTGATATGTGATCTTGGTTAATAAGTTATCAATGGGTTTGGGCAAATTTTACACACAAACCACATTACGAAGTGATAGAAACACAAAAATTTAATAATTTTGAGTGTTTTTTTCTCCTATGGATCTTATTTCATTAATACATTTACATACTAGACTGTAAAAGCTTCAGAGACTAACAAACAACTGAGCTTGTATGGAAAGAGTCTGGGCAAAGCTAAATTATTTCCAGGATATCTTTTAAAAGTTTGTTTATTGTCACCATCTCACACAAATAGCTATGTATTTATAACAGACAGTATGCACAACATTACATCTCAATCTGTGTATGAATTTGTCGTTTGGCAGAAGGATTTTATTGTGAAAGGAAAGAAGTCGTGAACCGGAAGTGCTTTTTGTTGCGCCTGTTGTATCCTTGAGCGCGCCGCTATCCCATCTCTTAACTTACACTAAATACTTAACTTACCAACAACGAAAAACCGAAACACTAAAGTGTGAATTGCACACGAGCGTTTTATCTATTCTAACGCTGTCTACAAACACTGAAGGGCGTGTTTTGTTTTTTTCTTCACTTTAAATGGATAATCCCTCCTGACCAACATGCCTGTTCCGTCGTGGAGAGGATGAGCTAGCTGCCATGAGGGTAACTCTGCGGTAATGTCAAATTTCTAAGCTTCCCATTTACATAAACGAGCACCAGGAGGTATGCGGATACTGATGTGACAGTCCCAGTGTATACTTGTACTCGCAGCGTATAATGATGGCTGCTCTGTATCTGTACCGAGGCGTCCTGTTCAGCAGAGTTTGCAAATTAAATGCGGCTCATCCACAGTGGAAGACACCAGGCTGCCTTGTACGAGGAGGAAAAGCAGGCATAACACACTCAACGACTAACCTGAGTACTATGACCGGAAAGACGGATAAGATGAGTGAGTCCTCTGCAAGGTGTGGAGCATCGAGTCAAGATGGCAAAACTCGAGTCAAGAGGGTTTCTATTGAAGGCAACATCGGTAAGGACAGGAGAAGTTCATACTTGTACTTATAACTAAGAACAAACGTATTATAAACACGCAGACTTGTGGCTTTGCTGTGTATCTGTTGCTGGTCTGTAAGTTCCTTATGTGATCTCAACTACCAGCTGTTGGAAAGTCGACTTTTGCAAGACTCCTGCAGTCAGCCTGTCCAGACTGGGAGGTGATGGCAGAGCCAGTCAGCAAGTGGCAACACATTGAGGGCGGCGCCTCAAAGGTGAGCAGCACTTCTCCTGATTTCCTGTTCTTTGACAAGAATGAACAAGGGTCAAGTTGACCATCTCTGCTGAATGTGTTTGGACAGGGGGCAGGCAGTGGCACATCCTCCCAGACGACAGTCAGCAACCTGCTGCAGATGATGTACCAGGATCCCCAGCGCTGGTCCTACACGTTTCAGACATATTCATGCATGAGCCGGCTGAGAACGCAGCTGCAGCCTCCTCCAGCTCGTCTGCTCCGCTCAGAGGGAACGCCTGTCCAGGTGTACGAGCGCTCGGTGTACAGTGACAGGTGAGTGATTCACGCCAGGAGAGGAAAGTGAAATCCAAAAGTGTGAGGTGCTGATGGTACCCCACCCAGAGCTGCACCCAAACCAGTCTGTTTATAGTTGGTATGAAATGAATTTATAAACTTCATGTCATGTGCTGTCTAACTCATTGATCAAATGTATTTTCCTTTACTTTGCGTACATAAAATTAAACCTGACACTCTGTTCTTACAGATACATCTTTGCCTTGAACATGTTTGAGTTGGATTGTATCAATCCAACAGAGTGGGCAGTTTACCAGGACTGGCACTCCCTCCTGGTGGAGCAGTTTGGACACCAGGTGGAGCTGGAAGGCATCATCTACCTCAAAGCCTCACCGAAGGTACTTGCATAAAAATATTTCATTAAAACCTAACAACAAAAAAAGAAAAGAAAAAAAAAAAGATCTAAAAAAATACTTTACAGCAGTTGCAACAATTTTTTTACTTTTTTTGTCACTCTTTACATTTTAAAGCACATATTATAGCTTTTTTATTATCGACACATCTGTTATTTCATCAGAAAAGGCAAGGCAAGTTTATCTCTATAGCCCATTTATACAGCTTTTCTCAAAAGGCTTTACATGGCAACATAACAACATCCTCTACCCTTACACACTCACATTGACTGAGGAGAAACTCCCAAGAAAACCTTTAACAGGAAAAATCTGAGAAGGGATCCCTCACCCAGGACAGGCAGATGTGCAATAGATGTTGTGTACAGACAAGAAAACAGTTTACAACATGGAATATGGGAAAACATGGGAATGGTATTGTTCAGTCAAGAGAAAACAATTTAAAGACACTGCAGTGATGTGCTTTCCTCAGAAATGTATGGAGCGTCTGGAGAAAAGAGGAAGAGCAGAGGAGAAGGGAGTGAAACTGGACTATCTGGATAAGCTGCATGTTCAACATGAGAGGTGGCTTGTCGAGAAGAGCACTGAGTGAGTAATAACGAGATCTCATGGGGAGAGTTTGTCCTCCACGGACCCTTTTGTTGTTTTTGTTCAGTGAGCAACCATCAAATATGTTTTTGAATCATACGAACATAAACTTTTAGCACAGCAGTCATGAGGGAGGCTCATTATCTAGGCACTTTTATACTCAGGTGGTTGCTGTTAAAGAAGACCATAGGCTATAGGCTAATAATGAATCATTCAAATGTGATATGTAGCTGTTGTGACCTGGAAATGATCCCACCACCTCAAGTGAAATGTTTAAAATGAAATTAATAACAGCAGCAGTGCGACAGCCGTCATATTAAAGGATGCTCCACTCAGATTTCTGTTTGACTTCCACCATTTTGAATGCCTTTCCTTGCAGCTGTTTGTTGCTCAGCTGTGAACAAATGACAGTCAGCAGTGTGTGGTCTGAGCACTAAGTGTCTAACACAGTTTGTCCCTTTGTTTCCAGAATACATTTTGAGAAGTTAAAACAGATACCTGTGTTACAACTCGATGCCAGTGTGGAGTTTAAGAGTGACCCTAAGGTGCAGGAGCAATTTATTACTAAGGTATGTCTTACTTTTTTGTACTTTGAACGAATAGCTGCTGTACCAGAGTCAACCACATGAGGTCGCTGTCATGTTTGAGCTGCAGTGTCTTGGCTGCACAGTCTTTTCATTTAATGGGAACTCATAGGGCTGTTTGTTTTCTGATGTGATGTGTTTCATGTTTGTGATCCTAAAGTACCTTTTCATACACAGGTGAGGGAGTTCTTCAATACTTTGTGAGAGGCCCATCATCATCTTACCTCATTCACTCACGAGTGTGAACTGACATAATAGATACATACTGTATGTAAAGGAAATAGAAAGTGACATAAAACACCTCTCTTTTTGATAAGCTGCTGCCTCAACAGAGCCGACCTGAAACACACACATGAAGTTCTGTTTGTATACAAAAGTTCTTTGAATGATACTTTTAGATTTCATAGTTTACATTTTACACATCATTCAACTTTTTGTTGTTTGCTTATTTATTGGTTAGTTTAGAAGTTCACAGCCGGTGATAAAAAAAAGAAATGTACCTGTTTAACTGTTTATTCCACTTGAAACCCTGATAACTGTATCCCACTGACTAAAACACAGATCATTGAAGTGGTTTTAGAGCTTGTGTATGTATATTTTACACTGTTTACTGAACATCACACAGTTGTTTTCATGGTACTGTATGTATCACACATTCCTCACAAGAAAAAGCAAACAAAGAAGTTACTGTACTTATTTTTAAATGATAAATAAAAGTGTGTTCCTTTTTAATATTTTGTCATGTTTTATTTTCAAAGATTTGTGAACATTACTATTACTTGTGCCACTTTGACAAAGCAGAGGGGGTGCCAATGGCTCTAAGTGTTATTTGTTAATGTTTTTTTACATGTTAAAGGGATTAGGCTCCTAAATGAATATAAAAGGCCATATAGTTTGACAGGACAATGACCTTGGCTAAATGTTTTCTTTTCTGTCCTGACCCTCTGATGTGCTCTGATGATCAGAGGGGTAGTTGAGATGCCTGGAGTGGTCAGGGGTCATCAAAGGGCAGCTGTCCACTATAAAGGGGCCTGTCTGGAGCTCTGACTGCACACAGCATCATTTCAGCCCGAGACCAGCTGGAGGAAGGAAGGAGATCTTTGCCTCTCTGTGTAGGTTTTGTGACTTTCAGCTGAAATGGAAGCCAGAGTGTTGACAGTTTTCTGTGCGCTCCTCTTCCTCCCCGACACCATCGGCTTTGTTTCGTCCACCCTGAGACTCGGACATCACGCGCGTCTCGAGACAAGTTTAGCATTCAGAAATCTCTCAGTCAGTCATCGCAGCAGATACCCTCTGTACATGATGCAGCTTTATCGCTCCTTCAGGACTGCTGATTTCTCCTCGTCAGTAGCTGTCAACACTGTCGTTACGCAAGGTGCCAACTGGCCAGCGCACAGTTCTGACTCTGTCCTGAGTCTGATGGCCAAAGGTGAGTTAACTCTTCATTATATTTTACTCCCTTTTTTTCCTAAAAATGCTTATATGCACCACTGGTTATACTGTATAACATATCTCGCATGCTGTGTGGTTAGTTTCTCCTGTGGTTGTTCTCCTCTCCAGCAGCTCTCTGGTTGGTGCATTATCTGTGTTATCAGACACTCCCTCTTTACAACCCAGCAAGTGTCAGAATGCTTATTCCACTTTAAAGGGCTTTCTCTGTTTTATGTGAGAGGGTGTGTATATTAGCCCTCAGACGTCCTTGCACAGGGGGGTTCAATACACATCCTGCTCTGTTCACCCTCCAACTACAGTGTTTTGACATTTGTCCAGGGGATCTGGTTTGCCCAGAATCAACCAGACTGCTGCTGACTGTTGAGTGTGAATTTGAGTTCTCATTCTCATGTCTTTCCAGGTTGCCATCAAGTGGGTGACAGATGGACAGTCACGTTTGACATGTCGACCATCTCCACCGGCGACCTTGTCCAGTTGGCAGAACTTCGGATCGGGCTGCCAGCTTTCTCTGCCTCCAAGCGTGCCACTGTGGATTTGTATCACTCCAGAAAGCAGAGCTGTGACCAAGGCAGCGCCTCATGCCAGGATGAGCACCTTTTCCTGGGAAGCTTCATCACATCCCCCGGCAGCACAAAGTCTTCCTGGAAGGTTTTTAACGTGACTGCTCTGCTGAAGTACTGGCTGTACCAGGGAGACAGAGTGTCGATGCAGGAGGCCTCAGGAGAAGCTGACACGGAGAGTGGGAGCGGTGCTGGGGAGGAGGAGGGGGAGATAACTGGCGGGTCCCTCTTCAAGCATTTAGGATTGAGGCGAAGAAGAGTACACCATCCAACAGTGAACCGTGTTATGATGGTTGTCTTCTCCAAACATAATCTGCCTCAGGAAGGACAGTCATCTTACAGTCTCATTCATACTGTGGAGAACTCCAAGTATGTGACCATGGACAGAGTCAGCAGAGACGGTCAAAGTCGACGCCACAAAAGGAACCGAATGGAGAGGGTGAGAGTGGCTGCTGCAGGAGCTGCACCTACGGCCACACCAGCAGCAGCAGCAGCAGCAGCAGCAGCAGCAGAGCCGGTCCAGAGGCCACTGTGTCGGAAGGTCGACATGTGGGTGGACTTTGACCACATCGGCTGGGATGAGTGGATTGTGCATCCGAAGCGCTTTAATGCATATCGATGTGAGGGAGAGTGTCCCACGCCACTGGATGAGTCCTTCCATCCCACCAACCATGCATACATGCAGGTGAGCTGACAACTCAAATTTCACTGCTATGTAGCCTATATAGCCTTGTACAGTCAAGTTTTTTCTGACGTTGCTGTTATGTTTATATGAATTATTCATCTGTATTTCAGAGCCTCTTGCGTCATCACCATCCAGAAAGAGGGACCTGTCCGTCCTGTGTACCGACTCGCCTCAGTCCACTCTCCATGCTGTACTACGAGAACGATGACTTGGCCGTGCGACACCACGAGGACATGATTGTTGAAGAGTGTGGCTGTCACTGAAGGCCCACCCATCACTGGCTTCACCACAGTGAAGAGACAGAGAACTATTGACAGAGCAAGACCTTGAACTTTTATTTAGCTGCATTCATATAAATGTTCATTTTGAAATGTTTAAGAGAGAGTTCCCAGTCACAGACGTTTAAAACAAATAATGACAAAAATATAAAAAAGTATATTCATCCATACTGGGTGGTACACAATAGATATTCTATCATTAGTATGGACTGAGCTGCATTATTAAAGTGTCATTTGAAAAAAATCTATTTATATGTTATCATGTATATTTTGTACATAAAATATGTGAAATAAATTAAAACGTTTTATTTTAACAAGTGTGTGGTGATTTATGTACATTCCAACTCTCAGCTATTGTGGATATAGTATAGTATAGATTTGAATATTTGGTACTTTGATATTCATTTTAAATTAATTGGTGAATCATATATGTACAGTATACTTACATTCAGAAGTTTCAGACCAGACCCATTTTACCAGTTTCCACTGAAATTTAAGCTGTTCTAGTCTAGTGAATATTGTTAAATGGCACAAAGCTAAGTGGTAAACTACCAATTATAGTAGGTAGAGGGGGGGAAATGGGTTATATTTTCAGTGATATTTTCCCTTTAACACTTTCCTGCACCAGTGGAAGTAAATGAAGCCTTGAAAGCCAGTGCAAACAACTACAAGTGCCCCAGCTTTGCTGACTCACAAATCCTGTTTGCACACCCACTGGTGTATTATTAGAACAACACTGTACTGCAGGAAGTGGCCCAGTATACTACTGTCAGAATGGTGAGGGAAAATAACGAAAGAAAAAGAAGTCAGAGTTCATCCCACAGAGAGAAATTATGATATGAAACTACATGGTGGTTTCCCATGATGGAAGAATACAGAAGTTGAAAGCAACAAGTGCAACACATTTGTTGGGACTTATGCAACAGTCTTGGGAGAAACCTGAACATTTTTTTTTATTTTGTAGGCTATTTAACCTTTATTTATACAGTTAATCTCAAGAGTACGGTGGCCTGGAGGTGCAAATCAACATTACAAAACATAAAACACTTTTACAAATTCTGAAACAAATTTACATTTCAGAAAACAAAACTACAAGTCTAAAAACAAAGTTACATTTCAGAAAACAAATTTACATTTCAGAAAACAAAATTACATTTTAGAAAACAAAATTACATCTCAGAAAACACATTTACAAGTTGCAAAACAAAATTACAATTCAGAAAACAAATTTACAAGATGCAAAACAAAATTACATTTCAGAAAAAAAAAATTACAAGTTGTAAAACAAAATTACATTTCAGAAAACAAATTTACAAATTGCAAAACAAATTTACATTTCAGAAAACAAAATGACAAATAACATAACACTTTTACAAAGACCAAAACACTTTTACAATATCTGAAACAAATTTACATTTCAGAAAACAAATTTACAAGACACCAAACACTTTTACAAACACCAAGACACATTTACAAGTGGCAAAACACTTTGACAAACTGCAGAAACAAATTTACAAAAAGGCCAACATCAACCGGAAAGGGAATGTACCAACCCCGGGGTTGACCCGGAAGTGAACGAGGAGCGGTCATGACGAGTTCTCGTCGTCAATGGAGAAGCTAACGGAGATGATGTCATGACCGCTCCTCGTTCACTTCCGGGTCAACCCCGGGGTTGGTACATTCCCTTTCCGGTTGATGTTGGCCTTTTTGTAAATTTGTTTCTGCAGTTTGTCAAAGTGTTTTGCCACTTGTAAATGTGTCTTGGTGTTTGTAAAAGTGTTTGGTGTCTTGTAAATTTGTTTTCTGAAATGTAAATTTGTTTCAGATATTGTAAAAGTGTTTTGGTCTTTGTAAAAGTGTTATGTTATTTGTCATTTTGTTTTCTGAAATGTAAATTTGTTTTGCAATCTGTAAATTTGTTTTCTGAAATGTAATTTTGTTTTACAACTTGTAATTTTTTTTTCTGAAATGTAATTTTGTTTTGCATCTTGTAAATTTGTTTTCTGAATTGTAATTTTGTTTTGCAACTTGTAAATGTGTTTTCTGAGATGTAATTTTGTTTTCTAAAATGTAATTTTGTTTTCTGAAATGTAAATTTGTTTTCTGAAATGTAACTTTGTTTTAAGACTTGTAGTTTTGTTTTCTGAAATGTAAATTTGTTTCAGAATTTGTAAAAGTGTTTTATGTTTTGTAATGTTGATTTGCACCTCCAGGCCACCGTACAAGAGAGACCTGTTTCAGACGGACATAATACAACAGCAATTAGTTACAGTGGACAGACAATACAATACATATAACACACTTGATTTTCCCTGCAGGAAGAAAAAAGAGTCTCCATGATCCAAAAAGAGAGAACGAGAGAAAAGTAAAGTCCCCATGATCCACTCTCATTCTCTCCTTTATAATCTTTATTATTTGTTTAATTTGAGAGTAATTTCAGTATAGCATCAGGAAAATTTGAGGTGTTCTAAAACCTTAGTTTTCGAGATTTGCTGATTCAGATGATTCAGCAAAAGGATTTCAATGCTTTTAGTGTAACTTTAAATGTAAAGGTATTTATTTGCTTCTGACCTTCATGGCTAGAACTTGCTTACATACATTATTTCATAATCTGCTTTTGTCTTGGAAGATTAACAGGATTTCAGAGAGTTCACATCAGTATGAGGTATATTTCACTTTTTTCCATTACTTCACAATTTCCATTAAATTATTCATAAGTAGAAGCTATTGTACAGAATGAAATTCAAACACCTTGTTATACAGAATCCTTCTGGATTAACAAAAACACTTCTCAGAGTTTTAACCTGCTCGTAGATACTCATTTACATCTTAATCCCACTTGTCTTCTCTGACTCCAACAAACAGTTTAGTGTATTTGCTTTCCTCACCTCCAATCCACATCTTTGGTTCCATTACAGTACACACATCATCAGAGGTCATTAGCTCCGCTCTGGTCAGGCTTCTTTTGTTGATTGTGATCAAACAAGCACGCCAACTCCAAAAGTATACGGACGGATGGATCAATAGGGGAGACAAAAAAAAGCAGTAGCACTTGTTTATTTTAGGGAGGTGGGGTGGGGTTGGGTGGCAGGAAGCAGAGGTGACAAGGGGAATTAGACCCCAAACAAACAGAGAGCAGTCTGAGGGAATGGAGAGAGTCAACGTCTGGATGCTGAGGCTACTGTGGAGGAAGGACAGGGTGGACTGGAACTGCTCATCTGAAACTGTTCAATCCACAACGAAAGACAAGGCAAGACCAGACAGAGTTCACTCAGTTTCTTTTCCTAAAAAGACCAGGCTGGCCATGATGCCTTTAAGTTCTCCACCACTTCAAGACTTACACATCACAATGAGTGTTTTAATGTTTAATTAAACAAGTGCTGCTGTCTGTTGTTACAGGTTTAGTTACAGTGACTCAAGACTGGAAGTATATGGAAAATTTGGACACATGTTTTCTGTGCCTCAGCACACTGAGTCTGAACTAGAAATGGATAAGTCATTAGAGGTGCAAGTCTTAGCTTAATTTGTAGTTTTTCAGTAATACTTTAAGCACTGAGAGGGAAATAATGGCAATGGTAATCAACAGAATGGGCAAGAGGCCATTCAAGATATTATAATAAAAGCTTGGTGTCACCAATGCCAAAGCACGTCAGCTCCTATCCTAAACAAACACAACCCTACTGGTCAGACAGTTGCATTTACTCACACTACCAGGAAGTATTGCAAAAAATAAAAAATAAAACAATAATCAAAAAACCGCTGTTATAAAAGGCTCTGCCATGGACGTCTGGTTTTATATGACTCCACCTGGCCTTGGGACCATTTTACACTTTACTGTACAACTCTACAACGTGGTTGGGTTGGGAGAGCTAAAGCCTCTTGCAGCAAGCATCTGTGAAAGGCAGGGACACGCCCTGGACAGGTCACTAGTCCATTTAGTCTCGAATCCATCCAGTGCTGTCAGAACGTCATTCAGTGCTAAAAATATGAATCAGGGTGGGATGTCCATTTTATGCAGCTCTTTAAAAGCTTGTAATAAAATGTCTTCAAAGGGAAAGTCTAGTAAACTACTTCAGAATGAACTTTGAAAAACAGGCACAGTAAATCAACACAAGTGGAAATGGAAATGTTGAATGGGAAAAAAAGGAGGGAGTTTCTCCCAGCTATGTTGACTTGTATATTGACCTCTCTTTATACAGTCCACTGACCGAGGTTATCAGTGATCTCCCAGAGGAATTCCTGATACGATTTGTGACGAATCAGTGGAACGCGGGCAGTGCTACAGGGTGTAAAACTAGATGTCCAAATCAAGAATTATCCTTTTATTTCAGTGTTTTTTTTTAAGCTTTAAACTTACTTTAAATTTTGAAGAGGAATTATTTGTCAGTTTAGTTTTCATGTTATTGTTGAAAGACATTGTGACAGACATAATCTGTTTACTTGCTCATCTAGCTGATGATGCAAGAAGGATGCGTATTCAAAGAAGAGAAAATCAAGACCGTACTTATGTTCGTGGATTGCATTTTTACAATCTACAGACATGAGAACACAATACTCACTAGTAGTGCACAATCAACGCACACAGAAAAACACGACAGAGCGTAGTTGTTTCTTATGGTGTTTGCTTTAATGCTTTTTGTCACCCTACAAACCGTGTGTGAAAATCTGTTTCAAAATTCAAAAATGTATACAACTTCAGGCGAAGTATTGTTTCAGATTTTAAGAGCATGATCAACCATGCATTAAATTATACAGTAACTTTAACATATCAAGGCAATATTTCAAGAAATTTATCAGGAAATGTGTGAAAATAAAAGCTCATCATGTTACAAACCCTCTGGAATGCTTACAAATTCAGAAAATTGGATATTCATACTCGTTATCGTCTCTTGTATTGAGGGATGAGGCTTTGTTGGTGTTCGGTACTTCCCAGTGTTGATTTTGAACATGTAGCTGCTACAGGAAGGCACACTTTGTCACACATAAATCAGGATTAAGTCTTGAGGCAGACAGAAAAGGCTTAGTTACAGATTTGTTCTGGGCAAAACTAGCAAACGTGAGTGACAAAACAGACTTAAACACAAAAAGACACTGTGGACACCGATGGCGCCCCTCCGTCTTCATGGAATGGATGATCGGCAGAGAGGAGGTGCTCCTGAAACTTTCTTCACAGCATCTTGTTGGTAAGTCTGACATCTTCATACTCGTCCCAGCACCACCTAGATGTCCATTTCAAACTGTGCATCATCACCTTAAAGACAAAGAACATATTTCACAAACAGAGCACAGACACATCTGGCGTTGTGCTTAGAAAACAGGATTAAAAAGAGGGAAGTCATCGTCACCTTATGACGCAACCAGATAAATTGCAACAGGAAAAGATGCCTTCAAACTGGTGGCAACAGATTTTAGCAAGACAACTTGCAGAAACAACTCTTAATTTTGCGTGTTTCTTTTAACAGTGTGAAAACTCTCTCAGACAGCGGAATTCAGTGTTGACAATACGTGTATGTGATCTCCACCTATATATATCATCCATCGAAGACATGCTAGCAATGTGATACACATCCTTCATTTCAAATGCCACCCAGTGATGCGTCAGAAGAATTAACGTACCAGTGGTGTTGCTGTCAGGTGCAGAGATGTTGTTGTTGTTCAGTAGTTCTCCATTACGGGCTTTCTCAGTGGTGTCTTTGGAGGGTGGGCTGGTCACCCCAGGAATGTTGGGCAGACCTCGTGGAGGAGTCTTGGCCACCGGAGAGCTGCGACAGTTCAGCAGGAACTTTCGGTCATAGATGATCCTGGTACCTTGTGTTTGAAAAGTGAAAGGTTGATCATCAGAGATCGAGCGCTACGTTCACTCAAAACACAGTGGCATCTGCTGCTTCATTCATCATAAATATGCAGGCAAGCAGCTCAAACCATTTATTTTTGTTTGACACTTCTCACCATTATTTTGCTGATACATTAACTAAGGGCTGCAGCTAATCAGGAAATCAATCTACTGTCTATGTATTTGATTAATCAGGTTAATGTTTACTGAAAAATATCCAAGGTAAAACACAAAAACATTTCTGAGGAATGACTGCTGCAGCTCTACACTCATATATACGTGTATTTTCTCACAAATCCTGCCCTAAGATCCTTTAAATAACAAAAAAAAGCTTGCAGAAAAAAGAGAGTGTTTTCCCCTCCACCGTTACACTGTGAAGGCTGTATCAACACATTTAAACCCAACTGTTGACGGCACTGATGAAAGTAATTCTATAAAGATAATTCAAACTGGATGGATCTCTTTGGATCAGAAAACCAGCCACATACCACTTATGAGAAAGATTTGACTGTTTATTCCGTTTGGTTGCCTGAATGGGTGCCACCGCCAAATATGTCTGTAGTTAAACCTGATTGCCTGTTTTAATCTTATTTGATAATTCATGAATGTGTTTTACACATTTTCACACTCACATTTTTGCAAACTTGTTTTTCTGATAAAATATTTCACTGTTTGTGTAACTCCAACTCTTTTGAGACTGCACAGCAATTCAGTGACCTCACACTAGAAAGAGCCAATCACAGCCTCGGCTGCCGGTGACGTAGCCGTGAGCAGTAGCAGAGAGTCGCTGCCGTCCCAAGATCAGCTGAGGGAGGCAGCTCTCAATCAGAGCCGACCCCTTCAGAGTGAGACGAACACACGCCACTCACAACAACAAGCCTTTGGTCACATTTACTTCGCTGCCTCCGAGTCAGAAACACTTTGTCTCCTCCTGTCTGTCCAAACAAACAAACAAACAAACATGTGTTAGCCGCCGTTAGCAGTTAGCTGAGGCGGGGCCAGCGGCTGCTCGTGCTGCACGGTGGCGTTGGTTTGACAGGAGCAGCAGCAGACCTCATGGTGCTAGCCCGAGCTGCGCCTGCACTCACCGACAATGCAGCCGTTTAGCGGATATGAGTACAAGTGACCGTGCGTAACACCCTCGACGCATGCAAGTACACAAACAAACACACACACACACACACACACACAAAAACAAATAAAGCAGAGCAGTAGGCTACGCACCCCCCGGGGTCGTGCTGAACAGGGTGCCTCCGGGTGTAATGGAGTAGTCATGGGGCATGTGCTCCGCGTCGTTGACAGTCACCCTCCTGGTCGACGGGATGGCCTTGGCAGTGGTCTTCTGGCAGTCTGTGGACATCTTCTCTGAACTATAACAAACTAAAACTAGCTAACTAAATAACAGCAAACAGGCAGAGCGTCCAAAAAACTAAACAAACTAAACAAAGCCACACCGTGTCTGCCTCAGTTACTGCTTTGGCTCAACAGAATGGCTACTTTCGGACAAAGAAAAAATAAATACCTCTTTTTCATAAGTGCAAATAATGAAAGGTAGTATCTAACATTACAACACGCAGTCTCGCACACAGAGTGTCCAGGTTCTTTGTTAAAAGGACCTGAGCACACGTTGCCTCACTCACCCTCAACATGCAAACAAAACAACACAGACAGACAGGAGGCTGCAGGCTGCAGGGGTAAATGCTCCCGACGTGGACAAAGTAGACTTATTCCGCCCCCTACTGGCAAATGATGGCTGTGCAATGGCTAGACAGTTCAATGCTCTGCCTACCTTAATCTTCACTTCAAAACTTGTCTGCAAAAGTAGGCTATAGGCCTATTTAATAGCTACATGTCATTTACAAACTGTTAGACTAAACAAAAACAAAAAGCTAAAGGGTCAATTCCAACATTATTTGCATTAAATGAATGCTGAAAATGGATATGGATATTATTATTATTTACCATGTTCCACAGTCTAGCCACAAATATATATCCATTTGGTTATTCTAATGTCTTCATGATGTTAAATGCATAATTTGCAGGTGTTCTGAGGAAAAGTGGGGTTTCTGAGCAGTTCAGCATGTCGATAAGATTTGGTTTGTTTGATCACCTGTAGTAGGGGTGCACGTGTCTCACACAAAAGTATACACACTATACACAAAGACATTTCATTTCTTTATTAATTTTGTAAATGTTGAGCTGGTGTACAGGATAAATTGTCAATAGATGTCCTCGGATTTGATTGGATTAAAAGGCTTTTACATGTATATTTTAAATTCATGTTTGACTCTCCATAACAATAAAAAAAGCAAACGAAACAGGTTAAAATACCCACAAGACCCCTATTTATCCCCAGGTTGCAGGCATTACCCAGAACTCAACAGTCTCTTGGTAGCTACAGCTGTATGATGCTAAAAGTACATCCATAACATAACTAGAATCCCAGTTGACAAGTAAGGGTGCATAGCATTCTAAGTAAATATATATATATATTTTTTCATATATTTCATATATATATATATAGCCTTTTATGTTAAAAACATTTTCTGTGCATGTGCGCAGTTGCATTCCTTAGTATTGAGTAATATGCTATTGCGTTAATAATGTCTTCAATCCATTCTAAAGGAATATACATGTGTTCTCTAGTTTTTGCAACAGTTAATATTTTTGCATGAACTTGGTGCATGGCATCGTTTCAGTCGTCCCTCAGTGCAGGGCTTTCCATCGTTCATTTTTTTTTTTTTTTTTGATGTAACCCTCCTCCCTCTGCTTGCACTCATTGAAACTCCTCTCAAACTGCTTTCAAACTGTCACCACGTGGAAGCCTTAGAACTGGCTCAGTCTTATATTTGGTAAGGGGGCAGAAATAGATCAGGGGTGGGCTGTGTTGAGGAAAAATGCTTGTCATCTTGAAAGACTGGCCATCAAAGCCACCGAGCCTCCCCACAACTCCACAGAACTTCGAAGTGCCCCCTGCCGCCCCCGTTGTCTTTTCATCAGACCCCCCTGCGCCCCCTGCTCTAACCCTGACATCAGCAGTGGATTAATAAAATAGCCACTGCTTCAGAAACCAACACAAGCATAATTATGAGCCCTTACAGAGCAAACGTATGCTATGACATAAGGGGTATTACACAATTACACTGCTGTGCAGTTTTTATTGACATCTAACTTTTTGTGGTCATTAAAAAAGATAATAAAATAGAAATAATATCTGATGAAGGGATATTTATCACAATGTCAAAAACCCATTTGAGGCTTCTCTCTTTAAATCTCTCCTCTAACATGGTTTGTATATGTTCATGATGAAATGAAAGTGAAGACATATGTTTGATGATCAACAGGAGATATTGAGTGAATCCACTATTGGCTACTAAAGTACAGAGCTGACACAGATGACTACTTTATAACAAGACTTATAGTATACCAAGACTTTACATTCATCATCTCTGGCTGTGAAGCCATACTAAACACTTATTGATGGGTGCTTATTGCAACGTTTTTGTGACTGATAATCTTGTCTGATGTCTAATGAAATGTTTGAAAGAGATGCATGTAGGTGATTGATATCATGTGCCATGGTGTGCTTATTGAGGTAAATCAACTTTAAAAATAAAAGTGAATTAGTATTACACGCATAATCTGAGAGCTGCTGCTCTTTGTCCATTTGCAATATTACTTCCTGTGATATTATCACAACTTTGACATGTCCCAATATCCAGGACTGAATATGTGATATTAAAATATCACATTCACACACACACACACACACACACACGCACACGCACACACACACGCAACCAATAGGATTTCTTTCAAGGTGCACATGAATGTTATTAAGGTTTAAAAACTATGACTGAACACACCTACATTCCCTGATGAGTGTAACAAAACAAACACTTTGCTTCAGTGGGATGGCTGGTATTAAGTCATACCAAATATTTTCCCAATCATAGAGTAAAATGTAAACTTAATAATTTTCTTTTCTAAAGAGGCAAAGTGAAAAAATAATAATGTGGGATGCTAATGTACTGACATCATTTTTGAGTGTGGTGAGGAATGGCCTAAAGCTGTTACTTACGGATCGAAAACTGGAAGAACATGAGCTATGATCCTAAAATGTCTCTCTCTCTCTCTTTCTCTCTCTCTATATATCTATCTCTCACACACACACAAGCAAACACACTCAAACAAACAATCCTCTCCTTTTATAAGCAGTTATTGCTTCTTCTGAAGTACAGTTAAGACAGTAAATCATAGGGGGAAAAAAGACGGAACACAAAATAAAGGAGTGACACAAGAGACGGGAAGGGTCAGGCTCACAGTTGCGGGTCAGTATTACAGTTTCTCATCACAGTGATTGGTGACTGACTGTCTTTGCTACACTCCGAAGAATGACCAAGGAGACAAACATCAAAGCTCAACACATCCCTCGACACGACACTCTCAGCTGACTCTTTCACCCAGTCAAACCAGTGCTACATTGTTATCAGCATTTCAACAACTTCACTCTCATCACGTGACATCGTCTGGTGGTGGTGAGATGGTCTATAAGTGCACCTAATGGGTGTTGGTGTCAGATACTGCATGATGAGGTCAAAGAGACACTGCTACTAGCTGAAGGTGGGATCCTGCCCCCTGCTGGAGGTTGGACAGGACTGCTACATCTATTCTGAGAGGCTGACTGGAAGGGTAGGGCTGGAGGTGGGTGTGGGGGCAATAAGGGCAAGATTGAGGGTGAAGAGAGGTATTGGGATTTTGGCTCAGACAGATATCCGATAAACACAGACCTCACAAAGATACGGTACATTGGGGACAAGAAAAAGGCAGAGGAGTGGGATGGTATAGGTTAATCTTTCATGATAATCTGTCCCTCATCATATATCTCACTGTCACCCTCTTCGCAAGGCAAACCACTCTGAGGGAAGGTCGGGGAGGCAGGTCCAGTGCAGAAACCTGCCTCCCAAAGCTCAAAAAACCCACAGTAGGTGACTCACATTATGTCTTCCCGCTACAGTTTGACATGTCAAAAAGCAAAGGGTGAAATCACATGAAAAGCACAATGAAACAAACAGCCTGACACACAAAAATCCGACGTTCAAAACAGGCAGAGCGACACAACATTTGTATGTTCTTGTACCCACAAAGATCTCAGGATATATAGAATAATATATAGAGGTTCAGACCAAACGAACCAAACAAGAAAAACAGGAAGGAATTTCTTATGTACCTGAAACAGCAGCATCAGTGGCATCGCATAGGGATCTTATAACATAAACAACACACGTAACACACAGTCACGTAGAGCATTTTAGTGCATACGATTTTATGTACAACACCGATATCATTGGGTGATAATTGTAGCTTTACTGGACTCTGAGAGCACTGGGACAGGTTTAAAACTAGTTTGTGATGCTCTTAGCTGGAAGAGTGTTGCAGGTGGGAGGGGGAGTAACTTGTTGCCTAGAGATTATGTAATTCTCATTATTTTAATCTCCCTTTTTCTTAAGATTAACTGATAAATTTTTCCCTGTTGGTTTAAAAAACGGGCCAGTGATGGACCATACCCTACATTGCATGCCTGTCCCATGTAGTTGTCTCCTCCCCATCCCTCCCCGCCCTTTTACCCACCCTTGTTTTCCCTCAGTATTTGTAATTAAAGACAGGCCATGCGGCAGCAGTCACTCATGCTGATACAGATAACAGGAAGCACGTTTTGGTTGCTAGTTTTTTTTTTTTTGTTTGTGTTTGGTTTTTGTTTTATACGAAATCATGCTTCTAGCCTAGTAGTAGATTTTTTTTCTCCACGGTTTCTTTAAAAAAAAGAAAAAAAGAAAAAAAGGTAATAAAAACTACAAGTAAATCCATATCCATCTCTTCAGGTGCGTGCTGATAGACGGCATAGCCGCTGTGGTGTCTGTTGCCATTCATTTCTGTCTGTCTGCCTTTTTTTTATGTGTTGTTCCTCCTGTCAGCTGCTGCTGGTCATGTGTCCATGTAGGATGGTTTTGGTGAAGGGGTTGAATCCTGCGGAGAACTCTGCAAAGAGAGGGAAACACGCTGATTCAGGACAGGCCACACATTTGTCTTGCTATTGTACAACAGAGCAGAGCAAAACCTCATAAATAATGTTCACAGCAGGTGGCATGCAAGCTGCAGTAAGTCAGTGACGACTGTGAGTATATTTGAATCTCAGAAAAAAATAGCCTTGGCTACAGTGTTCATCTTTAAATTGACCATATGTTGATCCTAATATAACACCCACATTCTTTTCTTATTTTACTCAGTTATTCTAAAACTACAAAAGAGCACATTAGTTCTGCGAAAGCTTTCAAGCAAAAATGGTTGGCAAAAGTGGTTTAACATTCAGTCGTGAGGTACTTGAAATATCAGTAATTGCAGGAATGTCATGGCCTTTACGTTAGAAAGGGCAAGTCACACACACACACACACACACACACACACACACACACACACACACACACACACACACACACACACACACACACACACACACACACACACACACACACACACACACCACAGTGACTCCAGATTTCAATTCCCTGGACAAATGGCTTTGCAGCTTTGACCTTGAGAGCTCTCACTTTACAAGCTCCTTCTTGGTTGGTTGTTTTGCTCAGTGCACATTGTGCCAACCCTTTTCCAGCTTGTCACAACATGCATGAAGAAAACAAATGACCTGTTAGATTCTACTGCAGTTTTAATGACATATTTGCATCAACAGGCATATGGAATTATATATGTGTTTTACTTCTGAATACACGGTTTGACATTTTGAACTGGATAAATTACTTTAAAAAAAGATAATTTAAAAACTAATTTGAGCAAGCAAATAACAACAACAACAAAAATAATACATTGATTATTCACATATATAACTCCATACATCTGCAATAAACTTATCAAAGTATTGCCTGAAGGCAAGCGGTCTGAAATTCATGTATATATTCAGGTTATGAAAAATAAATATATTTGTAAAAACTGAAGTAAAACTCTCTAAAAAGCATTAAGGACTATGTCAGATCATACTACCTGCAAATTACTGACTGAAACTCACTGTGTAAAAATAATGTATTTGACACATGTCATGTTGTCATTAATTAGCATGTGGGATTAACTGATGTTCTTTTATTATGCTTTTATGCTGTGATATCTTTTCTTCTTTGAGAATAATTTTTATTTTAGCTAATAGTTTAACTGATTATTTAATCATCATTTTGTTGTGCCAGCCTCATATCATTAGTACTGAATTAAAGGTACATTCAAATGCATTTAATCCAGAGAGACTGGATTAAATGGTCTAGCCCACAGGTCAGACGAGGCACTGTGGGTCAGTCCCGTACCTGCAGGGACGCAGCGCTCAGTCTGCCTCACTGCTTAACTCTCCGCAGACTGGCACATTTCACTATCTGAGCACCTTTCTTCACATCCACAGTATCGGGCTACATCGGGGGGGAGGGAGGGAGGGGGGTTGACGGCAGAAAAGGTGCGAGGATTGAGAAGAGGTGGGATGACAGGAGCAGAACATGAGGTTGAGGGAATATTAGTAAAGGAGAGAAAAGACAGAAAAACAGTAAAAATAAAAATAACAGAGGAGATGAAACAAAAATGTAAGAGACAAATTCATGAACGAAGAGGAAAGAGGGAGGGAGGGAGAAAGAAATTATGATAAACAGTCTAGCAAGGACATAAGAGATGGGCGACAGTTGAAGATAAGATGAAATCAGAAACATCTATAGTAGTTGGGAGAGTAGTCTCAAAAACATTGAATGACTGTAGAAAATATTTGGCCCAGCTCTGATTAAGAGAGTCCTGTAGGTTGGAGTGATACAGCACACAGTCACAGTTGTGGGGCTACAAACTTTAATGATGGCAAAAAGACAGAAGATTCACTCATTGAGAACTGATGGGGAGAGAATGGAAAATATAACCACTGCAAGGAGTCACAGTCAGTTCATTCAGTCACTGATGCGCCAGAAACAAACATATGAGATGGACGTGCAGCTTAGTGATGGCTAAAATGATGACACCCTGCTGATGAACTGAGTGAGCATTTCAACCGTAGCAATAACAGCACCAGAGCAAAGTGGTCTCATCTGTTCCCTTTTTGCATGCAGTATATTGACATAGACAGAAATACTTAGGTGGAGATTAATGTTACAGAGGGTCAGCATTCAAACAATTAACCAAACACACACCTCGCTCTGTCCTCTGTAGTGATTTAAGACTGACAAACAGTGAAACAGTGCTAAGTGTACACAAGCACAAACTGTGCTCTCTCGCCTGTCAGTACCTCATACTGAAGCTCATGCAGGTTAAGCTACTGTACAGTATAAGGACTGTTGGTGGAAACCATATAATGAGGTGAGACGTCCACTGCAGCACAGAGTCCGCTGTTTACTGTAAACTAGTAGCTACAACATGGTTTTCAAACAAACAAAGCCCCAGTCCGTTGCTCCCCCGCACCCTTTAGCTTACAACGGGAGCTTCAGGTGTTGCAACAAGAGAGCTGCCTGCAGATCAGAATCCCACCTTGCTGCTGTCCCGGCCCAGGATGGCGTAGTTCATGAATTGCTCAGCATCAACCTCCAGCTCGTTGCCGTCCTGCAGAGAACTCTCCATGCACACCTCCTGAACTCCCTCCTCACCTGAACCCTTCCCTCTGCGCACAACCTTACGCACAATCTATCACATACACACGACAGACGCACACAGGAGGTTGGGAGAGAGTGATGGGTGAGAGCAGAGAGTGGGAATAAGGATGTGAGACTGGTAAAATATATGAAGGAAAACGGCAATGAGAAAATAACTCTGTCTCTGAAAATAACTGTCTTGTGAGTTATTTTCTTGTGAGAAACAATGTCAAACCTATTGTTTTTTTTGGAAAATACATAGTGTAATAATATTGTGATGAATGCTGATGGGTGTAATGATGATTATTGGTTTAATAATCATTCTATGGGTAGATGCTGCGAGACTATCGTGACACGTTGACATAAGGAAAACAATGAATGGACATTGTAAGAATACAACACACAGACCTTTTTTGTGACGATGTTTCCATGTTCATCCGTGAACTGTTCCTCACTCACTTGCTCCCCGGGAAGATCTTCGACCTCATCGCCCTGTGGACAGAAAACATTTGTAATTGTATTTAAATCAACCACAAACTGCACTTTGTTTCTACTGTACTTGAAGGCACATTTTTAATGCTATAATGCTGAGTAAACTCAAGATGGTGAAAAGAAAATGAAGTGGGTAAATTATAGACCAACAGCAGTGATTGGAACGGCAGCAGTTAAAACAGTTGTCAGTGCGGTGTAATTACGCCCATGTCGTAAACCCATCCACTAATTGGAAACAGAGAAGCAGATGAGCGACAGATGGGCACGGGGATGTTTCTTAGTGACACTTATAATTACAGTTCATGAAGTTCATGACAATGCTGTTAGAGCCAGTAATAATTTGCAGTGAGTCCACACAGCTATTTATAAGCTCAAACAAATTCCTGCAGCCAAATGGGCACAAGGGTCGCTCCAGTCTGTGGATCTACTGAATAAAACTCCAAAAATTCACAAGTCATACCGGATTACTGCCACTGAGGGAGCTTCAGATATACATAGTCCAACAGAAAACTTTTATAGACCAAATTTGCTAAGCCCAAGACAGTCTATTTACATCTGTAACAGAAGAGTGTTACAAAGATTAGAACTATTAGAGGATTCATTATTATTATTGTATCTTTGGTTAATCCTCTTACCTCGCCCACTGAACTCCACTGCAGTAAAAACATTTACCCTTATTACCACAATCCTACCCTGCATCACTCCAGCATCCTTCAGCCTTTCACCAAACAACATTTTCCTCTTCCTCTTTCATTACTGTTTTCCTGCCAGTCAGATAACCCTCACTCCAAATCTCAGCTTGACTCTCCTTCGTCTCTCCTCATTGTACCTTTAGGATGACTCTGCGGCGGACAACTCTGGTGGTGACGTTCTCCTCTTCATCAGCCACTCCCTCGACCTCGCCGAGCTCACGGTCCAACTGAACGTGTACGTAGGTGAGCACGGACCTCAGCGAGCCGCTGGCTATGTGGAGGACGTTCTGACAGCTGATCACCAGGAAAGCCAGCAGCACAAAGCTGAAGAGGAGCTCGGTCACCAGGGCCCACATCGCGCCCTGCTATGCAAATCAACACAGCCTGTGCACGACAATGAACGACTTGGGCTTCACACCCCTCAGCCACTCAGTGACTTCTGTTTCCCCACGCAGCACCTCTCTAAGCCAAGAGAGGAGGTAATAACTTCAGTCCTTCAGGCTTCTTCTCACTGCTTCATTCACACCAGCTTAATGTCTTCTAGTTCATATCCGTCCTCCACAAGCCGGGGCGGGGGCCCTTTCCTCAGTTCCCTATTCCTTCTCCTTCACACTGTCGGGGCAGGAGTACCCACTCAATGACAAATCCAGGCATGAGCAACCTTGGGAGGCTTCTATTCCCACCTCTCTCTCTCTTTCTGACCATGTGACCTGTGGGCTTTAAATACCTCTGGCTACTCCAGTGTGACTCTGCATGCTGTGGTAAGAGCACCATAAGACACTTGCATTCTGACTTCTCTGTAGCTGTGACAACTTGTAAAATATTTCCCACTCCCAATAATCCACCCAGCCTCAAAATCCACCAAAACCCTATGCAGACATAACTGTGCAGCACGCACAGCATCAAAATAAAGCCAAGCCAAGGCTCCTTAATCACCTTAATGAACCAGTGTAAAGCCCACAAAGGCCCTAAACGCACCACTCTATTTTAGCTCTCACACAGTTTCATGGCAGAGATTGTCCTTTACAGTGTGATGTGTGATGTGGCTGGGTTGTGCCAGAAAGTTAACACATGGGAATGACTGGGGTGGGGATAATGTAACATGAGTGGGACAGTGAGAATGTTTGCTATATTTGGCTGGACATGCTGTTTGTGCCCTTCTTGGGCCCTAGACACTGTGTTTGTGTGTGTCAGTGTTTGTTTTTATTGTCTGGTTGGCTAAAAGGTCTCTCATGAACAATATAAAGCTCTCATACTGTAGGTGGAGCAGTTAGTAACAAAATGCATCAGATTTTTGGTGCTTGGCTGTTGTTTGAACGACATAATGATCAATCTACTGCATCTGACAAGCTCATTTCTCTGCTAGAGGCAGTACAAATATTCCTCTTGTTTTGCATAGGAGGAACACCACACTCACCTGTCCCTTCAGACGCATGTCGTCCCAGGCCCTCAGCTCTGGTACCCGGTGTGGGAAGCCCAGACCTTTTTCGAATGGCTGGGTGCCTCTGAAGTGTCCTCGCAAGATCTCAGAGTGCCCCATGTCCCGTACAGGCTGAAGCAAGGCCTCCTGGGACATACGGGACTGGTCCCCTTCCACAGCGTTACGTACTGATGACATCATGGTGTCCACGGCCTGCCTGGGCTTGGGCTGGTTGCCCACCCAGCCCTGAGTAGGGTCAGTGACAGGGATCCACCCTGGGCCTGTCTGTTCCTGCAGATAGGAAAGGAAAGAGCCTCCGCCACCTCCGTTTCCACCATTACCTGACCTGTAAGGAGAGAGCAGAACAATGGGGACGTGGTGCGTGCACGGTGTGTGACACCACAACTGTCATAACCTGCTTGGCGATCACTTCCTCTTCATGGAATTTTTGAAACACCTCCAGTGACTGACATTTGCTGACATTTGCTGACATACGATAAGGTTAAACAGCCGACAATCGCAGATTTAATGTTTGTATATTGAATCTTTGTGCTGTCACCTGAGAGGCAGACGGAGGGCTGACTCACCTGTCTCCATTTCGATCTGCAACGCAGCTCAGACCAGGTGACTCACTCAGCCGAGCATACACCCTTTGCTGTCCTGCAACAAGAGAAAGCCCTTCCTCTGAGCCCGTCCCTCCTCCTCCTCCTCCTCCTCCACCTCCTCCTCCTCCTCCTCCAGCTCCGTCACCACCAGTCGTACTGGTGACCGCCGATACCTCCGAACTTGCCTCTGACCCCTGACCATTGTTCAGCCCGTTAAGATTGATCCCAGCAATGGTGCCCCCAAGCGAGGCCGGCGTGGCGGTGCTGAGTGAGTCAACGCCCATCTCTGAATCGTCTTCAGGCAGCTCAATGGAGCCACTCAGCACCCCACCCCCTCCACTGGCCGCGCTGGCCTGACTGGCCGGCCGACCCAGGCTTCCGTAGGGCAGCCCCAGCAGACCTTCTGAGTCGTCAGCATTGCTGCACTCCAGCGAGGAGTCCTCCACAGGCACCAGGGAGGGGCTGTTGCCTGAGGGCCACACCTGCACATCAGACATCTCCATGAGGGTGTCTTCTTCTGTGGTGGCAATTGGTGCACAGTCCAGACTGGAGACTTCCTGCCAGTATGGCTCAGCACCCAGCGGGGAGGGCAGGCTGTACTGCATGGAGGCCGGTGAGAGAAGCTCTTCCTGCGCGAGCCCATAACCTGGAGCGAGACAGAGAGAGGCACACTGACACCCGGCCCCCCACCTCGCTCCCCACCTCAACCCCACAGCACCGGGAACCCGGGAGGGGGTAAGTACCCCTGCCCAGGAGCTGGGCATCTAGGGGAGGAGTAGAGGAGGCTGAAGGGACAAATGGGAGAAAAGTGGGGAGGGAGAAAAAGGGGGAGGGCCAAGACAATAGGAGCTAGAATAAAGGTGCAAGGAGCTTAGGACAAGAGAGCAAGGGCAACTTTTAGAAGTGGGATTGTCAAGCTCGATCAGCCAGCGCTGACGGTGAGAGCAGCAGCGGCAGCAGCAGCAGACACAGCCAGATGGACCGAGAGACTGAGACTGAGGTTCGAACCCAGCAGTGACTGATGCTGCTCTGCTGGCTGCCACCTGCGGGGAGACGGACAGGAATTACTGCCTCTGGGACACTCACATGTCCAACAGTGACGAACACTTTGTCACGCATACACATGCCATTACACACACTCTCTCACTCTCTATCTCATACCATCACACACACACATACACTCACACTCTTTTATGCATGCATTCAAATCCGCTCAAAAACAGGCAGGATAATATTGTTGTCAGGCTGGATAGCATGCATGCAGGCAATCTCATTCTCTCCTCACACGTTCACACTGCAGCTCTCACCACATACTGGAGCTCGCTGCTCTCCCATTAACACATATTGTTGTAATGCATTCAATAAAACACAGCTACACTTAGATGGCAGTTAAATAGAAACACCTGACAAAAACTATTGCAATCTAATACAACTGTGGTGTGATAAATCCTCCTTGAGCAAGGTTGTAAGTTCATTTTGTGTTGAAACTGTTAAAGTATTGATTCAACTGTGTGATCATTTGGGAGGATGCCGTTTTTACTGCTGTTGAATGGTATTATGTTACACAGTGTTTGCTGTGTCCATCCCCATTATAAGCTTTATGAAAGGAGGATTTAGTGCAGGGCTGTTGTATTAGGCTACATTAGTTTGAGCAAGGTGTACCTGATTAACTGCCAATAAAGTGTATATGAGCATATAACTTATAGTATTGCTAATAAATATGCAAATTTATATACAAAATAGATGATTTTCCTTCTGTTTGAAAAAGCCACATGGTTGCTGCCTCAAACATTTATTTGAAATGCTATTTGAGGTGAAGTTGTATCAATTGGAAACACTGAAAACCATGAATACACTGTGGACTCAGGTCACTCCTACAACTGTTTTCTTGGACACCCTCTGCAACAATATCTTTTCTTATTTGTAACAACGTTACAGCAGCAGGAATAGTTTCCTCGTCAAGACAATAACTGTATATTGCACAAAAAGATCCGGTTGTGTTTCTACTCTCATTATCGGTCTACTGAAATAATCATCCACGAACAACATGCAAATTACATGAATAGATTATGTGAACATTGTGATGGATGACAATGTAGGCAAAGCAAAGTGTGAGTGTTACAATTACTGTAAGACTACACGACCTAGACCAGGAGGATGACACAGGAGATATGTTGCAGGCCAAGATCAAGAAGAGAAGATACATTGTTAGAGAGGGAAAGAGAGAGAGAGAGAGAGAGAGAGAGAGAGAGAGAGAGAGACTGTATGTGTACACTGTGTTGTAATGAGAGAACGGTTGTGCAGGGTGTAACTTGATTCATGGCTGGCTGTACTGCAGTTGAGTTCTGCTGAGAGTGCAGGAGATATTTGTGACACCAAGCAACCAAACAGACCTCTTGTCCTACTTTCTGTTCTCTCTTTCAGCCTCTCAGCTGCTGTCATTTTCTATCATGGCTATGACTCATAAATACTGTATTTGCAAAGAATGTTGTCTTATGACGTTAAAAGTGCTAAGAAAATAGACAACAATCATGTAAAATCAGCAATAATGAAATTTAGACATTTTACTTAACTACCAGAAAACATAACATATTGTGTTAAATATAACTTTATTATAATTGCTCATTTATTTGGGTGAGGATGTTTTCATTTAAAGCTTTGGAGTCCAATTCACAAAAGCTTGTATCCCAGTGTACTGAATCTGCCAGTACACTGTGAGCTTACAGTAATATGAGCAATATAAGCTGCGGAAATACAATACAATTATAGCTTTAGTAATACCATAACAGCAAATTTAGAATCCACCTGGAATCACCTGACCACCTATTTACCATTTACCATCAGTGTAGATATGGATTAGTCTGAGTCATGACTGTGGCAAAATGATGAATGACCCTTCCTGTTTTCTCTCTCCATGCTAGTAGAATGAGGCAGTGGTGATAAAAGAAAAAAGAAAGAAAAGAGAGAAATTTGGGTAAGGGAAAGTGTGAAATATGAGACATGGCCGTGATTGCCTGACCCACCGTGATTGAAAGACACAAACACAGAAATACAAAGCGGTGACACCCAAGTGAAAACGCATGTAAAAGAGAAGTGCTAATTTTGCCCGTACACTTGAACACTGGTACACTGGGCACAGGTGTATGGAAGACACAAAACACACTTAAAACTTAAAACATATATAAAGACGTTCACACATACACTCACACAGAGAGATTGATGATTCACATTGCACAATAAGCACACTTACATATCAGACTGACCCTTGTACAACACTTACAAAGACATTAAAACATACTGTGTTTCATACAAAATAACCCATCAGATGGACACAGTTTATGTAGAAAACAACCACAACATTCATACATGAACAGAGCAGACACAAGTCAGTTCACAAAAAAGGTTTGTGTGCCTTTTTGTTTTTTTGTTTTTTTACCCCCCATAGGACAGATCACTAAGGGGGGACGGAGACAGAGTCTACTATCAGTATGCATGCCATGCAAAGACACATGTCTGTCAGTTTAGCAGCATTAGGTGCCAGTGCAATGTCAGAGTTGTCATCTCCAACAAGCCATTGTTACTCCTGCCCTTCATCCCAGTGTCTCCATGCAAACACAGGGGGGATGAGCGATGAAAGTCAGCCTTCATGCACATGCAGTCAGGCAGGAGGGCAAGGAAAGAAGGGATGGGATAAAGAGGGGAAAGGACAGAGTGGGGAAATAGAAAAGGGCAGTAAGAGAGAAAGAGGAATATAAAATAGGTGATGAACACAGACAGAAACAGTGAGAGAGAGCGAGGGTCACCTCCCCCCTCCCAGTGGGTGCTGAGTACACAGTCTGTGTGAGGGTTATTGGTCACAGAGCGGACACTTAAAAAAGGTGGGGTTTTCAAAAATACGAAAAAATAAAGAAAAATGCACGACTAGGCGCGAAAAAATAAAATATAAAGATGTGGTTCAGAGGTCAACATGAGGTCGGCATGAGGTCAGAGTTCGGAGAGGAGTGAGAAGGAGGAAGAGTAGGGCGGCTAGGCTGCAGATGACATGTCCAGAAAAACACAGAAAGAGGGACAGATTCACAGGGAATGAGAACAGGGCTCCCAAAAGGACATTCGGTGCACCAACATTAGCCCTTAAGAGATTCAGACTATCCCCATGCAACCACAGGCAGAGCATTAAATGTCTCCTTAAAAAAAATGTCTGTGAAAAGGGATCTTTCAGTGTATTTTCTATTCTCTAACCTGGAAATGATCTTGAGTTTGCTTACCTATAGTACAGGGGCATTAGAACTATGAAGAAAAACTGATAAGTATAATACTACAGACATCACTCTCACAATAGAAGGAAAGACAGGTAAAGATAGAGACAGAGTAAAGCCCGCATGATGACCTGCACTAGCCAATATTCTTGATGCTTTTTCTGAAAAGCCTCATTAAAAAAAGAAAAGAAAAGAAAAAAAAGCTATTTCACTGATGATAAGAAATGGCTTGTTTTGCATGGAAGACTGAACCTGACTGAACTTAAATTAATATTTTGACATTTTTGGAAATATGCATATTCCCTTTCATTGCAAAGAGTTACATGAAAAGTTGGTCGTCTTTATGGTAAATATGAAGCTACTACTGGCAGTCAGTTAACTTAGCTTAGCTAAAACTTAAGTGTAAAAATTACAATGGTTTAATGGAGTTTATGTGCTGCACTATTTAATATTTCTTGCCAGGAGTACTTCTTGCCAGGAAACCCCTTAAGCCTCCAGGAAGGTAGGCCTACTATCCTGCACCTGGCAAAAAGAGAGCTTGAACAGAGCTAGGCTAGCTGTTCCCTGTTGTTTTCAATATTTTTTGCTAAGCTGAGCTAACTAGCTGCTGGCCGTTGCTTCATATTTAACAGAGACATTTAGCAAGAGAGCAAAATAGCATGTTTCCAAAATATATCATCCTATTCCTTTAATATGCAATGAGTAAATGAATAACGTCATCTGTGGAACAAACTGAAAAGTAAATTCATTCAAAATTCATATCTTATTAAAATAACTATTATGACTTATTATGGTGAGTTATTTCAATTTCTTTGAATATGTATAGATGTTTTTTTTTACCCAGTCTTAACTTTTTTTTTTTCAGTTTAATGGTCCATTTTACTCATTGACTCATTTTATTTTCTTTGCCTTAAAAAGTCAGGCATGGTGTTCCACCCTGTACACACACTGAGTAGGAACAATAAGGAAAAACCCCGTTACCCCGGAAAAACCCTGTTACAGTGATCATTGTGAAATAAGCAGAAGACATAATATCCACGTATTCAAAGTGCCATCACGTTTTCACGCAGAAGGTCAAAGCAGGAATGAATGGCCTTTGGGAGGCGAGTAGCCAGACAGAAAGACAGACAACACAGATAAACGGTTATCAGATTCACTGCAGCTGTGATCTGAACGTCTCCCTTTTCACCCTTTGACCCTCATGGTCATATCTGTATGCATTGTTACATCTCTGATTATTGCTCCAGTTTTCACAGAGAGGACCTGTCACCTGGCGGACTGACTCATCGCCTGCACGGGACACGGAGCGGAAAAGCCAGTCCAGTAAGGAGGGAGTGGGGGTGGGGGGTGGGCTCACACCAGTCCAGAGGTGAAAATGGAGTCAATAAGATGTAGGTTATGCATGTGTGAGGGAAACCATGAGTAAAGGAGTAAAAGACTGAGGACTGACAGTTGATAAGAAGGGCAGCTATACTACGCTATACTTATCATAGATGTGGACTGATCATGTATGACAAGGCATTGTTTCATTAACAAAATATCCAAGCTAAAATGTTGTCCATCTAAATAAAAAACTGTGTATGGAAATACGATAAGCTGACTGATCTGTACACAAAATGAACATAGCTCTTTACCACAACAAAACATCAATAAAACTATCGCGATAGAAGAGTTTATTTATCTCAGTTACACCAGTAAGTGTTTTCTTTTTCAGATTCTGGAGCTGCAGCAAAAACACTGACCCCCAAGCATTCACCATTGCATAAATTCAACATAGTTGTCTTTATATTTCATTATTTCTCTACTACCTTTCACCACAGTTTATAGATACAGAATAAAATTAGGCACTACAGAGTTTGTAGTACAGTAGGAGTGTCCTGAGTCCCTCTGTATGTTGCTGGGGTAAAGTCCTGCAAAGGTTTGACGTTTGTGGCAGCTTTCATACACAACAGCATCATGGGGAATAAAATAAGAAAGACATGGGGACACTATGGAGGAATCAGAGGGTCACAAACTTCACTTTACCTTCAGCGGATTTTAGGCAAAGGGGATGTACGTATATTTATTGAAAAGTGGTTCAGGGTTGAGGCAAAACGGGACACTGGGAAGGGGCTGCATTGTGGGATCTGGGGGGAGGGGTGGGGGTGGGCGGCTTACCATTGGTCATACCAGGGGAAAGGTGTTCTCTCTCGTTGTGTCGGCGTCTGCTCATGTCACGGGAGCCTTGTCTCGCAGGCTGAGGCGGCTGGCCCTCCAACATGCTGACGATGTCCATGCGGTCGATGCTCTTCAGAGCCGTGTACAAGCTCTCCACTGCAGCCAAGACGCATGATGGAGACACACATGTGGACGAGGAAAGAGGAGAATTGGGAGGTTCCCAGGACAACCAGAAATGCTGTTACAACACCAACCTGATTGGTTTGACTGGATTAAAATGCAGAAACACAAAGGATATGAAGGAGTGATATCATATACTCACTCTTGGCCCTCTTGCCTTCACGTGTGGCCCACAGGTTGAGCAGGGCAGAGCTCTGCTCCAGCAGGGAGTTGGGATTCTCCACGCGGATCTTATTGATGTCATCCACGCTGAGCTGAAGCTCACGTGCCAACTCTGATAAGAAAATGAGATGGAAAAGATCGAGTAGGCAAGGAAAATATTTATATCATTAGATGATGAGTCATGCTCTTGTAGCAGACACGATCTTGCTCTCGAAATGGCACACTGCTTCATAGTAGCTCAAAACTGAAGAGGAGGAAGATTCAGTCTGTAAAATAGCTACGGCTCTTGCCAGGAAAAATAATTAGTTTCAATGGCTGGTTGCCATGCTATAACTTCATTTTATCAGCTACATGCTAGGCAGGCTTATCAGACATATGGTGAACATGGACCGCTCACAACACATGAAACAGATTCCATATACTGGATATTAGCAGATAATATTAGTATATAATACATTAGTATTAATGCAGATATTTATTTAGGCATTACCAGCCCAGCTCAGTCCCAACTGTTCTGCAATCACTGCCATTTTCAGCTCTGTCCTCTCCATGGCGCTCAATGATGCTGCGGATATCAGAGCACAACTGAAGCTATAACATCTGAGTCCATCAAATGTAAAGTTGAGATTATCCCTACAATGCAACACTCATGAATTCTGTGTATGGTAGTCCTGAGGATGAAGTATTAGGATGGAAATAACTATAAGCGAGAGATAGTCTCATACCCATTGCAGGCTCATTTAGGGCACTGTATCTTTCTCTCAAAGCCAGTGGGGTCAGAGTTCTCCTCCGGTCTTCACTGCCAACAATCTGCCAGTGACAAACAAACAACACTGAAGACAGACGTCTCATGGAAGACAAACTGGGAATAAATACACCTGGTGTGTCGTGTCAATATAAGCTGACTTTGGAAGCTTTACCTTGATACATGGAGGCATGGTAATGTTGAGGTTACAGAGCACATGTTGGCTGTCCTCATACTTGGTAGACTTACGCAGGAAAGACAAAAATCCAGTGGGCTCTTTACTGCTGTCTCTCACCTGAGACACACAGAGACAATGACGTGTTTACAGTGGAGACACATAACTGTGAGCAACAGCATATTTTAATAAGAGAAGACTTGACATAGAAAACCAAATGATGGGGCACTGTATAGCTCAGTGGGTTGAGCAGGTGCCCCATATACAGAGGCTAGAGTCCTCTCTGCAGTGGCCCTAGTTCGATTCATCCAGCAGCCCATTGCTGCATGTCATTACCCTCTCTCTGTCTCCCCACTTCCTGTCTATCTCAACTATCTCAACAATAAAAGGCAAAAAATCCCCAAAATACTTAAAAAAACACAACAAAAATAGAAAACAAATGATAATACCTTAACAGAGACAGGGAGTCGGTTATCTCTGAAGGCCTGGAAGCTGAAGCAGCGAGGCTGCTGGGTGGCTTTCCTCACTGGCACAAGATTTCCTGAACACTCCAGGTGAAGGGGCATTCCCTCCATCACCTGCAAGGGGAGACATAGGTGTCACTGCCTCTATCCCCTGTTAACATCTTCTACAAACTTTAACTAACTTCAGTTCACAGGCACCACAGACCTCTATGTCTCTGCTGCGAGCCACCTCTGTGAAGTTCTCATGTTGTTCCAGGGTTTTATCCATCTTGTCGTCGGTCATGCAGTAGCAACGCAGACGGCCCTCGCGGAGCTCATTCATCTTTGCAAACACCACGAACTTGGCCATGTAGGGCACGGCTGACAGCTCTCTGTACAGCAGGTTGGCAAAGGAGACGGCCTCAGCTGTCCGGGGACAGTCTGCGAGCCAGAACCTGGAAGAAAATATTAATGACTTGTAATCACAGTACTGTGCATAAATCACAGTTGAGTTGATGGCTAGAATAAATATTGAAGTCATTTTATGGTATGATGGTTGATATATTGTATATGTTGTGTTGAACTCACCGTGCTGACACATTGGTTGTGAAACTGGCGCAGTCACTAGCATACATAAGCTTGGTTGTGCCAGTGATGTCCTCCCATTGGGCAGGAGCGGTGCCACCTGGGAATCAGGCAGGATGAGAAAGGCCAAACTGATTAATCTAGCTTCAGCAGGGGTCATAAAGAAGAAGTCTCATGGGGCAGTGCACAAAGTAAGAAAAAATAAACTTTTGTTGTCCAACTCTGGCACTGCAAACCAGAAATGTTGCCTTATAATTTCTTATGTAACATACACACACACACACACACACACACACACACACACACACACACACACACACACACACACACACACACACACACACACACACACACACACACACACACACACACACACACACACACACACACACACACACACACACAGGCATCCATGGCATGCAGTACCTATGACAGAGCAAAGCAGACGCAGACTGGTGGTGTCACCCTCCCCGGAGTCTCGAGGGCTATCCCTCCAGGACGGGGGCAGGGGTATACGCAGGCCGATGGGTCGGTGAAATTTGCGCCGTCGAGGCTCCACAGTGACAACGGGGCTAAAGTTTGCCTGGTTACCCAGCAGCTTTGCAACCAGCTCATCTGGAACTGGCTGAGCCTGAGTTTGAGAGTAAATGATAGAGAAAAGGGGATAGGTAACATGGGCACAAGTTTGATGATGTGGTAGAAAGACGGGGAGAAGTTAAAATAAAGCGGGTTGTTTTTTAAATAAAAAGATGTTGGGAAAACAGAATAGGAGCGAGATAATGGGAAGTTGATGATGAGGTAGATGGCAATGAATAAGCAAAAAGGGTCAGAGAGGACAACCAAATAGGGGAAATAAAAGATGAAGAGAAAGAGAGAGAGAATCCCACAGTGAATAAAATACCTCATGTTTTTAAAAATACATTTGGAAAGACAATTGCAACACAAATTGGTTTTAGGACTTAATAATTTCTTTTTTATTGTGAAAAGTAACAATGTGTTAACAAGAGGCGTTTACAATCATTAATACAAAAAGGATATCAAAGAAAAAGGCTGTGTGGTTTTCATTCATGACATGATTACTACAGCAACAATTTAGTGAAATAGATTTGCTCCTGAAAAAGATGAAATTGTTAAAATAAATCTGTACAAGAAAATACATAAAATTAAATCCATGTCTATTTTACTTACATTCAGTTAGATTTACTATTTTCATCTTAGAGGTTACGATATGTGTGGTTTAGTTAGTTTCAAAGAAATATATAGCTTGTTATAAATTCATTCATTCATTCATTCATTTGTCTAAAAGACAGGTGTTGAACCAAACACACAGCGTAAGGTCCATTAATACTGCATCATACTGTCATTTTGGTTCACTAAATTATATTCTAATATCTGATTATAATTCAGAAGTTGCTGACCTACATATTTAAAGTAAATAAGTTTATTTAAAAAAGGAGTAAATGAAATCAGTTTCAAAGTGGAATTCTAAACAGAAGGTATGTTTAACCTGACAAAATGAAATCACATGCAAATGAAACTTTGACATGCCAAATCTGAAAAAAATAAGGCATATTTATACAACAAAGATGTGCACACTGAAAAAATGAAGGCAGAAATAGATATCATGTAATATATGATGTAATCATATGATTTAATGTGCTTTTTTTGTTTAGCAACCTACCAAATGTCTGAAATTATTAGAGACTGAAACTAGCAGAAGTGAAAAGTGTCACTGTGCCAAAATAAATAAAATCTTATGGTTGATGATTGGATTGTTGACTTAGTGAGTGCAATCTGCAATTTAACAATATTAAGATATGTTTTGAACTTACAGCAAACACTCCAAAGAAATGGGAGCATTACTTCCTTGATTTCAAAATTTCATTTTGAAACGGCCTGTCAGGGTGGATGCTTGTTTAATCTGATTTGACTGGAGAAAGATTGTTGAAAAGTTCATACTGTAGGATCCTAAATATGTTGTCTTTATTTACTGTATAACTAAGTGTGGTAAAGTGTGCTAAAAACAATTTATCTTGTCTTTGGTGTGTATGTTTGAGGAAACCTCACTTGAGAAGGGTATAGTGTAAACAAAAACAGACCAAGAGCTTCAATAAACAGTGATATGACTACAAGTAAAAAAGGTCTGAAGCTCAGGTGCTCAGGTGCATCCCTATTTATGTGGGGAAACACTTCTGTGTTTCAAAAATTAAGGTCTCTTTTCAGACATTCATGATACCAAAATCACTGGACAAAGAGTATAAACTCAAACACAGTCTTTCCTGGCTCCACCAAGAATGCATACGCTTTTCCATCAAGTAATATTTGACTAGGTATATCAAATTCATGTGTTAAATAGACTAAAAACAGGGGTTCGCCAGTGACATAAATACATTAGTAAGAATGACATCAAGATGATATGGAAGATCAAACAATAACATATCAGCACTCAATGATCAGTCCACAGTTGTGTAAAGGTGCCAAGTGCATGCACTGTGTGAAATAAAAGGCAAAACATGTCCTAAGATATGAAAAGCAAAATAAACAAACAGAAAGAGGAAACTAAAACCAGGGAAACTTGGCACACGTGCTGATATGATCAGGTCATTCCAAGATTAATCAAAAGACATCCAACATGCTTTTTTCAGGCAACACAGGCATTAACGATTCTGTCTCTCCTCTCCTTCCTTCTCCTCATCGTCCCATCTCACCTGCAGCCCCAGGCGGACTCGTTTGGTGACTGCCGTCTCAGGAAATGAGGCCTGGACCAACGGCACCAGTTTACTTGTCAGTGAACCTCCCTCCGGACCAATCAGGTCACTCTCTTGCTGGACGCGTGATACAACAGCAAAGTAAAGGGGGAAGTCGGTAGAGATGATACGACGGATTCGCTTCTTCCCAAGTTCCTCTTGACTTTCTAAGTCTGAGCAGAGGAGAGGAGGTTAAATGAAACCACTGACCGACAGTTATTGAGTGTCTGAGAGTCTGTAATCAAGCATGACACATGTAAACTCTTACCCTCATCCATCCCATTCAGGATTGTTTCCAACACCTCGTCGCCATAGCGATTGCGATGTTCTTTCCAGACTGAGCCGTTCTCACTCCTCAGCACCACGAGCTCCCGGTCACCACGACCCAGAGCAGCAAAGTGCGGGATCTCCACTATCACTGGTCTGAACAACACAACACAAATGAAATGACACATGAATATATATATTTTTTTATGGGGGTAGTAGAAGGCTAACTTAAATTTAATAATCTTTATTTTAAAGCAGAAGTAAGCGGAATATTTGTGTTAATATAAGTCTTAAATAGTTATATCTTCCGACAGCAATCACTTATATAGAGTGTTTGGTCCGAAACACAGGTCTGTCAGTCACTCTGCTCTGCTGTAAGCCGAGGAGAAAACTTTCCTTGTATCCTACAACCTTTATCCAATGAGGAGAGAGAACGGCATAAAGGGGCGGTCCTCTCTGTGTGTGCAGCCAAGGGATGCGCGTGAATGTGGTGACGTAGGGACGAGGGCGAGGACTGCTAACTCTAAAGCGTAAAGTGTTACACAGTGGCTTCCTCACCCCAGGAACTGCATGCCAGCTGGACCCAAGGAGATGATCCTGCTGGCCAGCCCCTCTCCCTCCACCAGAGGAGGGGGGCTGGTCAACTTCTGTGGCTTCACCAGGCGGCAGGTGATGCGTGTGGGGGCTGCACAGGTCCGTGGAGGTATGATAACACGCAGACCGTTATGTCTGCTGCCTCGCATAGAGCCACCACGAGCATCCACCATAAAACTGACCAGGAACCTGCCATTGGACAAGGATTTTGATTATTAGCTGCCAGACAATATATTAAACTTAAAGTGAAATAAAAAGTTTTCTTCTGTGTTATCACTTAGCTGACCCTGTGTGTATGGGACTGGCAACTGGGCTGACATTGTCTGAAGTCTCAGTGGCTGGGCTGCTGGGAATCAGCGAGTCCTCATCGTATTCTTTGGGCAGTGGAAGAGGAGTGTGTTGCTACAACAAACAGAAAAAAAAAACTATTATTACATCATCACCTGTTTATGCAGAGGATTTGGGCTCTGATGAAAAAGTATGTCTAGGCTATGTACTTATTTTTATACAACTTTTATTATTTAATTTTTTTTATCGGGCATAATGGAGGAAATACACCATAAAAATTCAAAAGTGATTCTCATTTACATTTAGTTACACAGTCTCAAGTCAATCACTAGGGAGTATATATAATTTTAAAAGTTTTAACCAAAACTGTGAGTTTAGATAAAATATGTGCGGAATACATAACAACTAAATATCTATCCTCAGTTTGCATTATCTTCTCAAGCTGTTCTGTACAGTACCTGATCGATCACATGTTCTTTCAGGATAACAGTCTCTGGAGAGACACGGGGGATCCTGGGAATGGCTGGCGAGTAATTTCTGTTGTATGAAAAGAGAAAAAACACAAGTCAGACTAAAAAAGTTTCTCCATATCTCACCTCCTCCCAAGTGCTTCTCCCTGGTGTTCAGTGAGTGTCTATTGTGTAGCCCCCTCTATCCATCCACCTATTAGCTTGTGGCTACCAGCTTGGCTCTCTCCCCTATTCCCCCCCCCAGCCCCCCTTACGCTGTGCCCAGCCCTCTCTCGTACTCCAGTGATTTCTTGGGGGAGAGGAAATCGTCATCATGGTCTTTCATGTCATCCATCTTCATGTACCTGGCCCCTTCTGTCCCCAAGAGCTCCTCTCCTTCAGAGAACAACATGCCAAAGAGAGCGAACAGACCATGGTCAGGTTGGTGAAACAGCAAAAGAGAAAGAGAGAAAGAAAAGAACGAGATTGTTAACCAGGTGTTAGAGGGGTTAGATAACACGATAGCCCAGGATTTAGGTGATGGCTCTGTGGTTTAGGGGTTAGACTGGTGAAATGAGACATTAGTGACACTGACCTTACTGCTAGACTATGGGAAAAAAATGAAATGCAGCCACTTCTATAGCGCGACAGAAACACTTAAAATGGCATACAAGGACAGGAACAATAGAGTAGGTCACTATAATCAGTTGTAGTTTCAGTCTGCTGAGTCCGACACTTTTGATTCAGCACAGCTAAACATTACTACATCGAAACAAGAGAGGACACTTTATACATGTAGTGTGGAGTTTTCAAAAACCCATAAAAAGCTCAGTTAGCGACAGCAGCATTATAGATGTGCACAGAGCACAGTCTCTGGGGACAGCATGCATCAGCATAATCTCATTCCAGAAATTTGTTGTCTAGTGAATAAACAGTTATTGGACTGGAGGTTTTAGAGGTTTCCTCTGGCTCAGAGAGTGATGCATGAGGAGACTCGCTCTAAAACACGGGAAGGCAGAGACAATCACAACAGCACAGAGACACGACAACACACATGTGACAGGAGCACAAGCTGTTCCTTACTCTACTTTGAAAGCACAGGACACAGGACAGCACAGGACAGCACATCTTGATGTGAGCAGAGGTCTTGGTTACTTACCCCCAAAATCTCCCTGTAATTTTTCTAGATTTCTACTGCAACAAAAGCAGGTCTCCGCGGTGTGAATTAATTTGTGACCGTATCAGCACAGCTTGTGTGAGTGGGTGTCTGTATGCGCTGCAGAGCTAAAATGATGTCGTAGGTGTCATTACACTATGTTTGACTCAGTGAGTGCACTTCCCACAGGTTCATATGAGTCAGCCCGTGTCCTGCATATTCTCTGTCTCATGTGCCATGTGTGTGCCGCCACGTCGGGGTAGGCAAAGTGTTACTGTATGTGAGCCTGCACATCGGATATCCTGCCAGCATCACTTTAACATTCCGGATACGAGATGTATCTTTAAGATGGCAACTCAGCTACTTTCTATATTTAGAGCAACGGTGACAATCTGTCAGTTAAATTATCAGGGGACTAAAAATATAAAGTCCTCTGACATCATTGTCAGTGTTGTTGTTCACTTAAAAGTTCCACCTCCAATGTGTGATTCTGTTTGGCCACTAAGAGGCAGCAGGAACAAGATGGGAACTGTGAGGATATGTTATCACCTTTAACATGCTGATAAGGCAAATCTGTAAGCAAACACTTGTTTATTTACACGCCAGAGCAACACTAGGATTTATCTCTGTCCACTCTCCTTCTACTGTAGCTCTGCTTTTGTTTTCTACCAACCCCTAGTGGAGCCTATTTGACTGTTTAGCTAAAAGCTAATCTAACTGCTGACTGTGTTGACATGTTTGGTGCTACTGTAAAGAAAAGTTGGTTATTGTGGGTAAACTTTGAATATCCCTGGTTGTAAACTTCAGACATTAAAAGTTACACCTGTAGCTAATTGTAACTTTTTTTTAGCAACTTAGTGGCAGCAGAAACAAGCTGTGAACTGTGAGGTGATGCCAAAGATACTTTACTATGCTGCTTAACCGTCTTTTATAACCTTTAGGCTAATATGCCAAACTTGTTGGTGACATTGCTAGACTACGCTCACAAGCTAATTGCTAACTGTGTTTCTGTCGGCTGTTTGGTGCTGACAATGTTGCAGAAATTGGTTATTAGAGCATTAATCAGCTGCCTTTTGTGACTGAAATATTTCTGACAATAGAGAATGAACCAAAAACTGCATTTCAGAAAACCAAAACAATTAGCTGACTGTCAATCCACTGTCTTCCACTGTCAATAGCAAATGCCAAAAATAGCTATATAAACCTTTTTACTAAGCCACCATTCATCACAAATTAACGGCCCAACTAACACATGTAAGGAACACAATGTGCACAATGGAGACACTACTTTAGACATGTAAACAATGACTTCAGAGAGACACTGACACAATTCAACAGTGAAAGACAGACTAATGCTCACACAGCAGTTCTTGACCAAATATTCAATACATTTGGTTTGATATTTGCTCGATCCTATATATTTTAGGAGTGGTCTGCTCTGACTATGACTGTGAAAACAAATGCTGCTGTTATCACACAGAGGGGGAAAAAAACACCTGGAGAGTTAGAAGATGACGGTGTTATTGAGGGGACACATAAAGGTTACAGACATGGGTGCTATGGGTGCATGCCAATGAGAAACCAGAGCCACCATCACAGTGAGCGCCACTACAGAGGGAGCGAAAAAGAGAGGTAGGGAGATAAAGATGGAGAGAGTGAGCTTGAAATGGAGCCACACACTTTGCTAAAACGACCTATGAATGCCGCACAATAAGAGAAAGAGACATTCATACCTAATGTTAGCTGTGCAATTCCTAAAAAAGGGCATAAAAACAGGAATTGAAAAAAATAAATAAGGCGTAAAAGATTGCGTAATATTTGTGTGGACTTACAGTCCGTTGTTTCTTTCTGTTTTATTTGAGTAATAATAACTTTAATACTCTACCTTCATCCTCAGACACATCTAGTATCTCATCCACTGTTTCAGGGAAACTCATGCGATGTTTCTCTGTGGTCGTCTACAGGGCACAGAGGGAAGAGAAAATATCAGATACAACATAAAGAGAAAAAAGTTTTAAACTTGAATTTTTTAATAGTATTTCTAAACCTCTCACCATGGAAACCGTCTCTTCAGTGACAAGCTTCAAGACATCAATCACAGAAATGTAGCCCAACCTCTTAGCAATGGCGAGAGCTGAAGTACCATTCTAACAGAGAGAGGATCAGATTGATGAGATCACTGAAGATCAAACTTTTTCAATAAGTTTAATGGAGGGGATGGCATTATTCGTGCTCACTGTTGTGGTCTCGTTGGGCTGGGCTCCATGCTTCAGTAATAGTGTCACAATGTCTGTGTGTCCCTGCTGGGCCGCCTGGTGCAGAGGAGTGTATCCAAGCTAGAAGTGACAAATGACAAGAAAACACAAGCAATGTTCACGTGTCATCTTTGGCTCTGGGAACTTGCAATGGATTTTTTTCCCACATTTTTTACAGGCCACAAAAACAATACGTTGATAAGTTGAGCTGGGTTTCTGTGGCTTGAATTTCTAATTAGCTACAATACGCGCATTTATCATCATGAAAATTCACCAGTTTTAAACTGTTAATGGAGCTGTCCCTGTAAAGCAAATCATGTTTTAATATTACAGAGGGTCATACATCAGACTTCAGAGAGATGAAATACCCTCAGGCCAAAAGATCATTATATAAAACGGCCCATGTTAACAGCTACAGTCATGACCTAATTGTATTGACTGTTGAATGAGACAGGGAGAGTTGACACTCAGTGGCTCTGTGACTCATGCTCAGGCTAAATTTTGTTGTAGTTTCATCCAAAACCAGAGGGAGGCACTCACTCTTGTTTTGCTGTTGACATTGGCCTGTTGCTGCAGGAGGAACTTCACCATCTTGATGTTGCCATAGTGACACGCTACATGCAGAGGAGTGTAACCCATCTGAGAGGAGAGAGAAAAAGAGCAGAAAGTCCTCAACACAAAAAACATCAAAGTCGCATAACTTTTGTGTCTTAATGACCTTTTAATCTGACTACATTATGCAGATTTGATCCTATTTGGGGTTGAGTGTCTCATGAATATTACATCAACTGATGGGTCAAATTATTTCTGGAAAAACGGTGATGATAAAAATTGCATTCAGGCTGCAGTTTAGGAAAGACAGGACACAAATGCTTCCTGTGCACATACTGTAATGGGAAACAAAACAAAATAATCCTATAAAATGTCATAATAAATTCCAGTTTCAAGAGACCAACAACATATATTACTGTAGCTACCACTAATACATCTATCAAATGAAATAATCCTATATAATGTCAAATTTGGTTCATTTTTAAAGACATAGTTTGTGGTGCTGTTGAACTGACTTTATTACAGCAGTCTGCATAAAACTAAACTTAACTGTTGTCTTTATTAATATGGTACAACTCCATGTCAAAACACAGCTGTAAAACCAATGTAGCAGAGGTCTGAGTGATCTGAACCCCTCTAGGATCTGCCATGCATTGATGGTAACTTAAGCTTCTGCCATGAACTCATCAGGCTATTTTTATTTCCGATCTTAGACGCTATCTGCTACAGGACAAGTAGTTCCTACACCGAGGTTGTCAAGGTGTTGATAAAGAAACTCTGTAACTCTAGTGACACTCTCTTAAACCTGTGTCTGTTTCTTCTGTTTGTACGTGACTCGGCTCTTACCCGTGTGGCAGCATAGACTGAGGCTCCCTGTTTCACCAAGATATCAGCGATGCCAACATGTCCTTCCTGTGCCACGAGGTGGAGTGGGGTTAATCCACTCTGTAGGCAACAAAAGTGGAAGGACAAATAAATCACGGATACGCACACACGCAATTACCATTCTAGCCATTCCTTCATCATGTATGTGGTTTCTTGCCTTGTTGCCAAGATTGACATTGGCCTGTTTGGAGATGAGCAGGGAGACCATGTCGGGCCTTCCTTCCTGCGAGGCAAGGTGGAGAGGTGTGACTCCCTGCAGTGACTCAGCATTGGCTGACGCTCCGTACTGCAGCAGGCTGTTCGCCACCTCCACCTGGTTCTGCTTGGATGCTATGTGCAGGGCAGTGTATCCGTTCTGGAGCACAAACATGAGCATTGTTCAGGAAAAGCTAAATATTTGCCACATTTATGATTAACTATGTGATGATTTGTTGTTTTTTTTCTTTACCCTGGCTGCACTATGTGGTGATCCTCCCTTGCTGACAAGCAGGTTAACAACATCCAGGTTGTTGTGATGTACAGCAACATGCAGAGGAGTTAGACCATTCTGCAAAAACAGAATCGAAACTTCATCAACATGGGTTACATCATAAATCACTTTTAAATTAAATTTCTACCTTTTGTATTCTTACCTTCCCTGCAGCATTAGGGTTGGCTCCTCTCTCCAGCAGCAGCTCTGCCACATCCACCTTGCCGTACTTGGAGGCCACATGCAGCGGAGTGAAGCCTTTCTACAGAAGCATCAACAGGAATTGGGACACAATATTAGGCTCACCGGTGCTGCAAATCCACTTAAGGTAAATACTCAGCATCAGGTAAAACCTTGGCTAGAATATGCAAAATGGATGTGTTACCTTGGTCATCTTGGTCTGCTGAGCCTCCATATCCAGCAGGATGCGGACGGTTTGTACGTGACCTTCTCTGGAAGCGATGTGTAAAGGTGTGTGTCCTGCTGTGGTAGTGGAGTTAGGGTTGGCTTTCTGCTCCAGCAGCAGCTGCACAAGCTCCTTGTGGCCCATCCGAGCAGCACAGTGCAAAGGTGTTTGGTCATCCTGGCCAAGGAGGAGAGAGTGCTTAGGATGTGTAAACTAAAACACCTAAAAACAAGTCTTCGACGATCCTATCTTTAATTCTAGGCTTCTCTACTGTGATCCATGATCAGTCAAAATGAATCAGCGTCGTGCAGGAGTGGAATTAGCCCGCGGAAACAAAGCTCTGTCTCCCTCATTAGCCAAGAATCAGTTGCAAGACGCTTCCATATATCTCATAACAAAATGAGGCATTCAGAGCATTTACGACTTGTCTGCTAGGAATCTTTTGCATGAATCACTGGGGTGCACAGTCCGTGCTGTGTGAGGTGTCTACGTACCTTGGCCTTGGCGTCCACTGGTGCTGAATTCTGCAGTAAAAACTCTGCCACCTCAAAGTGTCCCGCCCGAGATGCCATATGGAGAGGAGTCTCCACTTTCTGCTCTCACACACAAAACAAAAACACAGTCACACCTTTCGTTATTTAAAGTGTTATTTCATTATTTGTGTTGCTGTTGGCATCTCAGACGGGAACTCACCACGTTGGAGGCGCTGGGGGAAGCTCCTTTCTGTAGCAGGATCTTCACAATGTTGAGGTGACCCATAAATGACGCCACATGCAAGGGGGTCAGGCCAGACTGTTCAAAATTAGGGTAGAATTAGAAGACATCGTCTAAATACATTTATCTGCTTTCACTTTGAACACTCTTTTTTAAAATGAATGTGTCATGTATTTCTTTTACCTCAGTCACAGCCTCTAGTGATGCAGAGTGTTTGAGCAGGAGGTCCATCACACGCATGTGGTTCTTTTTACAGGCAATATGCAAAGGAGTGAAGCCATTCTGTTAAAAAAAGAGACAGTTACCATCAGGTAAGAAGTTACTTTGCTATGACTGAATAGACAAATTAAGCGTGTTCTTATGCATGTTTGTCACTGACCAGTGCCCGGGAGTTGGGTTTGGCCCCTTTGTCCAGCAGTACTTTGGCCATGCGATGGTGGCCACAGTGTGCCGCCACATGCAGAGGAGTGAGATGGTCCAGTGTGATGTCATCAATCTCTGCGTTGTACTGCAGAAGCTGCTTGACGCAGTCCATGTGGTCACCCTGTGCTGCCATGTGGATTGGAGACAGGCCATTCTGAAAAAAAAGCAAACAAACAAAAAAACATGTTGATTATGAACTGGTGCAAATTTTTTTTGTAGTGATCAGATTTAGAAAGAGCAGCAAGAAGAAATCATGGCTGTGTTCGGCTGATGGATTACAAACTTTCACTCACTCACTTTCACTTAATACCAAAAAAACACAAAAGCACCCGAAAGCTCACTGATTTGCATTTGGGACCAAACCAAACTAGATGGTGCCCAGTTCATGTTTAGAGACTCATGTGTCAGTAGGTGTTTTACCTTGGTCTTTGCCTGGATCGGCGCCCCATGGTCCAGCAGGATCTCGATAATCCTGACGTGACCATTTCTGGCCGCACAATGTAGAGGAGTGAGCTCATCCTGGACAGAGAGAGACAGAGATGATTGTAAGTGATTTAGTGATGCATCAAGGGGATGAGTTTAGTATGCAGCAGGATGGATATGTGCTGTACCTTGGTCTTGGCATCAATCTGTGCCCCCCTGTCCAGCAGTAGTCTGACCATGATCACATTCCCCCGTCTGGCTGCGATGTGCAGAGGAGTGATGCCGTTCTGCAGAAAGATTCAATTGCACTTAAAAGGTTAATCACTTGTACTTGCTCTCTGCTCTCTTTGTGTATGTGTGTCTTTTAGTTATGTCCTACCTTTGGGGTGAAGTTGACATTGGCTCCTCTGTTGAGCAGCAGCTGAGCTACGTTCAAGTTTTCATAATGTGCAGCAATGTGCAGGGGTGTGAATCCAGTCTGCTGGGACACATTAGGGTGAGTACACGTCATAGTAATTACCCTTGCACTTTGAAACACAAAGAAAAACAAACAAAGATGCCCATTTTCCACTTCACAAGTAACGCATGTGTGTACAATCAATCACACATCAATCCACGCACCTTGCTGAGTACATCAGGATTGGGATCGTTCTGCAAAAGCACCGCTGCTGTGCGTGTATCGTCGTTTCGTGCTGCAATGTGCAGCGCCGGAAGGCGAACCTTTCCCTTGGTGCCGTAGTTGATGAGAAGGGCTACGACATTTTCATGTCCCTGCTGAAGGGCCACGGCCAGAGGGGTAAATCCATCCTGAAGGACAAAGGAGAGGGTTAGAAGACTGAATTACTCATGGAAATAAAATTGGGAGATGTAAGAAGAGAGGCTTATGAGAACAAAACAGAATGGAAGGACAGTGAGTCTGGATCAGCGAGGGTGGGATTGAGGATTTTGGGAGATTACTCTTTGAAAACTTCTCTCAGGTCTTGGTACCTCAGTTGGAATGCTCTGATTGGCTCCGTTCTCCAGAAGAAACTTCACAACCTCTAGATGGTTTTCTTGCGCAGCCATGTAGAGTGGAGTGAAACCCTTCTGTCTCAGAAAGACGCACAACAAACACACACATACACACACACACACACAGCAGCGGCCGCGGCAGCAGCAGAGGAGACACAGGCACAGCAACAGACAGGTAGGAAGACGGTCACAGATGCACGCACAAGGATGTACACAGAAAGGAAACACCAAAACACAGAAATATAGGAACAAAGACACAGTTAACAGATGGAACTGCAATAGTTACTACAATGGCTTCACAGTAAAGTTGACATAGTAAATACTGATGAGCAGCCTTGGCGTCCTGTGATCACCACTGCGAGAGCAGCACTGTATCTCACCTGGGACTGAGCATTGACATTGGCCCCGTAGTTAACCAGCTCTGTGACCACCTGCTCCTGCCCCGCCAGGGCAGCAATGTGCAGGGCCGTGTTCCCTTTCTGTTTAAACACAGATACATGAGGAGAAGGGTGTACACAGTCATTATAAGCACCCACAACCAACATCAATATGCAAAGGGCATGTATGCATGTGGTTTTTGGGTAGTATACAAATTTTTCATGTTGTATTCTAAAATTACATAGATGTATAATGCGCTGATGACATTTTAATTTGGGTAAACAAATGACAGTGATTCACATGTACAAGAAAATAATTAGCTTTACCATCAAAATTACATATTTGGCCAGTCATTACATGCCAGCTTTTAGGTTTTCATACACATTTTGGTTAATAACAGGACTATTTCCAGGAGATTTTACCTTTGTGGTGGTCTCCAATACGATTCCATTGTGTAGTAGCTCCAGCACCATTTTGACGTGGCCTTCTTTCGAGGCCAGATGTAGCCCATTAAGCCCATTCTGAGTGAGAGAGCAGAGCAGACCTCATACTGAAGAGTCCTAAACACTCTATGAACACACATATCCCCCGACCTTAAAGGAATAAACACATGTATACACCAAAACAGATGTGGGCCATGCCAAATTAAACAACTGGGGTTGTTGTCGCACAAACCACAGCAGGCACATACTTACACTAGACACCACGCATGCAGTACTCTCAGAATCAAAGTGGTCATTAGCGAAAACAACGTCTACAGGGATGAAAATCAGGATGTGATCATTTTCATTTGATTAATGATGGTGAGAGGAAGAGGAGGTGGTGGAGGAGGAAGAAGAGGAGGAGGAGGAGGAGGGGGGAAGAGGGACGGGAGGGGGATGGCAGGCCGCAGGTCTCGTGGCTGGGAAGAATACAAGCCGTGTGGAATAGGTCTGACCTCACACAGCCTTCCTTCAGCCGCACAGGACATGTGAGGTTGGACCTTTCCCACACCACTGATATTATTCCTCTGAGTGGGGAGACCACAGCACACCATCACTCTACTGCAGACAGAGGAGAGAAGGAAGGAGGGGAGAGAGAGGGAGGCGATGGAGGAGGAGGAGGAGGAGGAGAAAAAAGAAAGAAAAAAAAAGGAGGTGAGTTAGTAAACCAGTAAAACCAGGTGGGGGAGAGAGGGTAGTGGAGCAGTTGTTAGGCTGAGAGGGGCAAAGGCGGGGAGGTGTGGGGGGGGGGGGGCACAATAATAATGGGAGGGGGGCAGGGGTGAGGCAGTGTGTTGGTGAGCAACCCATGGCAGAAGTATCCACTCAGACAAGTTAACAGAGACACAACTGCCACCGTCAAACCTCCACCTGGCCACGCTCCCATCGGACTGGACACACAGAACAACCACATGCAAGCACAACAACAACAACAACAACAACAACGCAACTGTCGCCGCCAGTGTTAAAGTGACAGTCTACAACTATCTCATTCTGTATCTCCACAAAAACCATTAGGGTAGGAAATACAGTAGTTAGTGATTAAAGCAGATATCAGTGGAATGTTTTTGTTAATATAAGTCCTAAATAGTCCTATTTTCCGTCAGCAATCACTTACATGAAGTATTTCAGCCTAAACACGAGTCTCTCCGTCACTCTGCTCTGCTGTAACCCGAGGAGAAAATTTTCCTTGTGGGATACAAGTGTTATCCAATGAGGGGAGAGAACGGCATGAAGGGCTGTGTGTGCAGCCAAGGGATGCGCGTGAATGTGGTGACGTAGCACGAGGACCAATTGATGCCTGACAAGGGCGGGGGCTGCTAACTCATGGTGCGTTCAAGGAAACTCGTACTTTGTGTTTTTCCTTCCTGTGAAGTCATACCAGTTCGATCTGGTACGAGTTCACGGGTCGGAAGTTACGAGTGGCCGTTATAGGGAACTTTCACAGACAACAGGACGGTAAAAACACGAGCTACGGGTTACCTGGAACGCTACCAAGTCGTAGTTGTGACTTGAAGCTGTAACTTACGGTTTCAAAAGCCTGCCTTGAACACAGCATTAGCCGAAACGGCCGTGCCGCTGTTATCTGCTTTAATTGAACTTCTAAACTTCAACTATGAGAATATATTTCTGTTAAAAAAAATCTGCACATGCCTAGGACCTACAGTACAAACATGGAGATACATAAGAAAATGTTGTCTGAATTTAATGTCTTCAAAACAATAATATTGATTGTGACAAAAATTAAAGCCACTTTATGTAGAATTTAAACATTTCTAAATTTGCAGCAATCTGGTGGTTGTATAGAAAAAGGAAAAAATGGCTTGACTGAAAAACATGTCCAGTGCACTGCACCTTTTTTTAAAATCTGTTTTATCTTTCTACAAAATAGGCTATATTCAACCTAGAGTAACCGAAATACATGTGAGTGAAAGTAGAAAAGTAAAAAGTAGAAAGTTGTATGTTGTAGATAATCACTTTAGCTCAAACACAATTAACACCGTGATCACAGTGAAAATAACCAAATATCACGTTACGAATATCAACATAACAATGAACTGTGATGTCAGTTTTGGAAATGAGGATAATTCATCTCGAAAGTCAAAAATATTCTGGTATCAGACTGTATTTCTACATGTAATTATATGTTTAATCCATGAGGTGTCTCCCTTCGTTATCTGCTGGAAATGGCCACTCACTGTACAGTGTCACTTTACAAATAAGTCTCTTGTTATGTGAGGTCTGTTATGAGGCCTGTGAATAGGCCTCATAGACGTCCTGACAGGAGCATTACCAGCAATAATAACAAAATGTTGAGGACAGCGTAAGTGAATGGAAGGGAACCCATGACTAAGTTAGATTAATGAGCCAGAGGAATCTCTCTAACACACATACAGTACACACATACAGTTTTTGGCAAAGTTTCAGTAGCCTGAGGGCAGCGGCCCTAGCCCACTAGCGCTGCCTCTTCCTGGACACTCTGGGAACAAGTGTCAGAGGAAAGGAGGCAGGATGGAAGAGGCAGGACGAAGGAGAAGACCCTGCCCCATTTATCACCTTCCCAGGAGACCCTGTATACTCCACCTGTCACCTCCAGCCACTGATTAACGGTCTGCCTGAGTACGCACATACAGTACAGTCCAGTGCATGACTGAGTGCACAGGCAGATGAATGGGCATATAACAGCACAGTGGTAAACTCAAACACATCATGCACACTGGGACACTCAAAACAAAATCATATAGAAATAATGGTAGAACAAATTGTGGTATACATGGACAATATCTGAGCAGAACATGATGGTAAAAAAAAAGATTGTGACTTAGATTCTAAATGAAACCATCTATTTGGTTTATAACTTGACCATTTCTGTGTGAAATGTAAGATGAATGGAGAGCCACTGCAGGTCATTTTTCTGTTCACATCTGATCAGGACCAAGCCATGAAAAAATGACTAATCATCTCAGTTTGCGTTCACCATTAGTGAAATTGCACTGCAGTTTCCATTCACACATTGTTGTTCTTTTTTTGAATAAGAAGTGGGCAGCACACCCACTTCCTGAATTTTAATTTAATCAGCTAGAAAGCAGATAGAGAGACAGAATACTAAACCCTGGCAGGACTCAACAGTGGGCAAATGAACACTCAAATATTTCAATTTCTATTCTTGCCATGAACTATTATGCAGTACAACTGAAGATCATTTTTGCAGATTAGCAAAAACTACCAGACAAGAGTGTCGAGTACATAATAAATAAAAGAACCACTGGCTGACAGTTAGATGAGCTTGTCAGTCTGAAGCTATAACTTAGGGAATGTGCTGCTCTCTCACCTGATTGGCCGTATTTATATCAATGCCATTTTTGATATGGTCCAGGGCCTTGTCCAAGTTACCAGACCGGGCCGCTCGGAGAAAACTGTTGCCAGCATCTGCCTGCAAGTGAAACAGAGAGATGGAACAGAGAGAGGAGGGGGAGGGTGAGGAGAGGTGAGGGGTATAAGAGAAAGTGAGAGACACATAAAGTAGAGGAATAGAGAGGAAAAGCGGAGAGGGAGACAGTTTGGTTATTATTTCTAGAAAAAAAGCATGAAAAAAAACAAACTGAAAACGTTCAGTAGCAGGATGGTGGATACCCATCAGTTTTCCCTCTCATTTCATTTCCTCCCCTGGTGTTTGGAGACTGCGTTTTGAAAATATGCATTTGCACCTTGAAATGTGAATTTGAGGATGTGGTGGGAACACCAGTGAAGTAATAGTAGTACATAGACCCCCCCTCCACCAAACTGGTCTCTCAGCTCCACAAAAACCTCTAAAAATATATGTCCATACATCTACCTGCTGCTCTGCGCTCAGGTGATAACGCAAGTGTGATTATACCGACAGTGTCTGGTGCATTGGCTGTGCCTGTCTCTGGGTTTATGTGTGTGAATGAAAGAGAGAGAAGCAGACACAAGGTGAATGGAAAAAAAAGAGAGAGAGAGAGAGAGAGAGAGAGAGAGAGGGTTTGGTGAGTCCTGGCTCACGGGCCAAGCTCATGGCACGTCTAGTGTTTTTGTCTGTGTTTTGTTTGTGTCTGAGGGCTTCGTGCCTCTCCCCGGCAGCCAGGGGTGCTGCTGAAACAGGATCACTCATGCGGCACAGGGGGAGAGCGAGGGAGAGGAGAGGAGGAGAAGCGGGAGCAACTGAGGGAAAAACCACACTGAGAAACTTGACTGCGGCAAATCCTGCACCTTTTCCCACATCATTTACATAATCTCCCCTCTCCCTGTACCCATCCCCTCCCGACGCCGTCTACTCCCTCCATCTCACCAGCCATCTCAATGCTGGTCAAGGAAAATCAACAGCCATCCAGTCATTCAGCTTGTGGTTTCAAATGCAGAGATTACTACATCAATTTGCAGTTTTAATAAGAAAAATACACCTTAAATGCTGCCACACACCAAAAACACCAAAGCAGCAGCTTTCCTAAACTTCATCACACAGTGTTTTAAGATTGAGTTGTCTATTATAGTGACAGGGTTGTTGGTCCTCTTTTGACACAGAGAGAGTGAGCCTGGGTAAAAAAAAAAGAGAAAAGATCCACATGCCTGAAGTAAAGGCATAGCAACAAATGACACAACACACACACAGCATGACACCAGTGGCACAGTGTTGTGCAAAGAGAGAGGTCACTTTGAAAAAAACAAAAGTGAGGAAAACGACAGGGAAACAGAAGACTTTCCAGCACACTGAAGTAGCAAAACATTTACTGACAGTCTGAGATTGTTGTTCCTCACACCTTGTATGTACACTTATCAGATAGAAATCATATAATACGCAACATCCTGTGTGTAGAGTCATAAATCTTGGGCTATGTTGTGAGCACAGACTCACACGGAGACACTTTCTCCTGAGTCACTGCCACTCCTTCCAATAAATCCTTTTGTTTTTAGCTTTTGCTCACAGACAATTGAGATACATATTAAACATTATGAGACATTCCAACACACAAACAGGAAATAAAAACAAATCAATGGACGAGCTGTGAATTAATAAAATAAACCTGCATTTATAAATCTACCATATATTTAGATATTAGTTACAGGAAACAGTAGATGCACCTTGTCTGAGCTGCTGTCTCTGTTAATGGTTTATATGGTTGCTAAGCTGTATTGGTACTATTATACTCCAATAGACTCTCATTCACTTTCACTTTGAAAGGGGGTGATAACCTACAAACTGCCTTCCCTTGGACTGCTGCTGGGCAACAAACCGATCCTTGTATGTATACACACTACAGACAGACAGACAGACAGACAGACAGACAGACAGACAGACAGACAGACAGACAGACAGGCAGACAGACAGACAGACATAAACCTGGTCCATGATCGTTATACATACAGCAAAACAAAAATATCTGAGTGAATTTCAAGTTTCATAATTGAAAAAAACAGACCTTTTTCATACTTGTGACTCTAAATTTTGAATGTAAAAGTTATATACACCTATCTGAAGGTCTGACAGCCTATGCACTGAGGCAGAGCCCAGGCGGATGTACAAGATGTTTGCAGAATCTACCATGGTGAGGCAAGAAAAATCCTTTCATCGAAGTCAGAGCAAATACAGCTGATGCAAAGACACTCACAACTTAACACAATATACATGGTCTGAAAGCAAATGGCAGCATGGTAACACCATGGTGACCCTGACTGAGGCCCCTCTACAAGCATCAGTTTACAAGACCACATAGACTCACACCATAATCCCCCAGATTGCGCTTGTTACAGCAAATTTTTCTCCCTTTCCATGGTGACACTTCTCACGTGTGTGTGTGTGTGTGTGTGTGTGTGTGTGTGTGTATCTGCTTGCGTCAAGAAGTGAGTGTGTGGCATGTTGAGATAAGGATGCAGGGAGAACCACACCCATCCTACTAACTCAGATGTAAACAGGTATGGTGTACATGCACACAGCAGTGGAAGCACATGCATACAGAGCAGTCTAAAAATGTGTATTATTCCTCCTCTAAGTTTTTGCTGGTCTTTGGTGGGACTGAGATGAATGAGCCCCTCAGAGAGTGGACAAGCTGCCCGCTCTAGAGCCGAGCATGAGACGAGCGAGCGCATTAATCATAAGAAACAAGACAATAACCTGCTCAGCAGCTACAGTATATGGTTATGGTTAGTATCAACACACGCTGTCCTGCAATGTGCATGCAGCTGTCCTCAGGCTGAGACAGTGCAAGGCTCCTGTTAATGACGCTCAAAATGACCAAATAAAAATGATTCCCCTATCTCATCACAGAAAATCTTCTCCTCTTCTCCTGTTTATCTCAGTCTTTCTTTCTTGTTGCCTTCTTTCCCTCCTCTCTCTATCTCTCTCTCTCTCTGCCCCCCCTCCCCTCATCGCTTGCCTCCTCTGCTGGTGCTGCAGCAGACAGAATGACATCACCTCCTCGCTGGTGGACTGCAGTGTTCGCAAACTCAACGTGTACACATGTATAGGTTTGTGTGCACAAGGAGGAAAGCCTGAGATCATCATCCACAGCCATGACGTGGATGTCGAACGCACACTGAGATCTGAAGAATCACAATTTCCAACAAAACAACGATCGTGCATTTGTGGCGATTTGTGGTGGAACCAGATCGGCTGTGTGTGTGTGTGTACGAGACGGGGGGAGAAATAAGACAATGCGAGGCAGTAATGGGAGCAGCAGAAACTGTGTTTGTGATCGAATTGTAATGGATTTGGGAACATGCTGTCATGTGTTCACAATGGACATAAAAATGGCTGTTAGAGCTTCACTATGTTTTCTCTCCATCTGCATCAAATCTCTGTGTAAACTGTTCCCTCTCTATCTCTTTGCAGTGGCTGTATGCAAGATTACATCCACATACAGTACTACATTGCTGCTCTGCAAGCACAGTAGCTTCTTTCTTGTCTGCCTTTGTTGATATACTGTAATAGCAATGTGCAAAACTAACTAGAGTCGCTTCACCACAGTAAAGTGTTCAATCTATTTCATCAGTAGCAAGTTGACACATTTCTTTGTGGATTTCTTGTGATTTTAGAAATGGAAGCAGATTAATGTGACTCAAAAGTCAATCACCCACAGTTTCTTGCTCATTGTGCTATATTGATATGATCAAGCAAAAATAGAGTTGATGCCCACTTGCGGCTACAGTTTCAACTTGTTTTTTTAGTTTGTTACGTGGCTACTTGCAGTGCCTCATCACAGGTTAGGACTTACACTACGCAGTTCAACTTATTTAATCAGATCATCAGATTGTTAAATATCAGGGATTTTCAAAGTCACGACAGTATTGCACAAGAAAAAAATCCAAAAAGCAGAGAGATGGACGAGCTGTAAGAAATGTCACAGAAATAAAAATAAATTCTCCTCATACTTTAAATCCCCTTTACCCCTCAACTTATCGTGGGGACCTCCGGGTAAAATTAATGGGTTCCTCCAAACAGTCTAGACAAGTTACACATCTGAAAAGGTCTCATTGCTGAAGAAATGCAATCCAGACACAAATCCTGGAGGTCTCCCATCGAATGTCAATGCCAGAATCTCTAAGTCAAAGATCAGGGTGAGCTTTCTGGGATATGAAACTATTATCCACCTCAAAGAATCTCAGCATTTCTATTAAAATTAACATAAAAGTCACAATACAGAAAACATCCCACTCCACCTCTCTCCTTGTCTCTTTCTCTCTCTCTCTCTCTCACACACACACACACACACACACACACACACACACACACTTCCAAACACACACAACAACATAAATTGCTGACACAGCATCATGTGCAAATCATGAATATTTTAAGTGCCACGGCAGCTCTTTGTACACCCAGCAGAAGAGGTGAAAATAAGGTGCATACGTACTGTATGTTCGGCATATCACAAGTCCTACAAGTCCACCAAATTAACCCTTTTTTCCTGTTAAACTCAATATCTAAATGTAGTTAAACTAAACAGTGAGACTGGATGGGTTCTATACATTGAAGGGAAGCACTGAACGGCGGATATGGAAATTCCTGCAGAGTGCTTAAACAGCTATTCCATCACCCATTTCTGCTGACTTGCATTTGTTCTAGAAATTGATTTTCGTTCTTTGTCCTTTTTTTTCCCCTCTGGCCTCCATCGTTGCCTTCATCTCTCAGGCCGCTTGAGGAGGTTGGGCAGGCAGCGGGCTGTTTCCGGCTACAGAGATGTAGTAAGTATAGAGTCAGTCAGACCGAGACCCGTGGGACCGCTCAGCTATGGATACATTTACAGGAAGCAGGCGAGCAGGGCCACTGGGATGGAGCTGTTACATTCCCCCACTCAACGCTGTCTGCCTGTATGTAAATCTGCTCGTCTGTCCAACCGTTTGTCTGTCTGTTTCTATCCCCCGTATGTGGCGAAGCGTCTTGTCCCATTTTTACTATTTACTTTCTCACACTCCCAGCCCCCCTGCCCCACCCCTCTGTATCCCACTGTTTGTCCCTGCCGTACTCATTGATTGTCTCTTTATATCTTGCCCTGCTGCAGCCTCTGCGCTTGTAGATGAGATTGTCATGGTTACTGTGATCTCTTGTGGGGATGACAAAGAGGGTGAAAGCCATAGGGTGGAGATAGGGTTCGAACCCTATGGAGGACGGGATCAGGATAGGGTAAACAATATGTGTTTAACTGCACAATAACACAACACCAGAGAATATAGCAGATTGAGGGACTAAAAGATTAGATCATAAGAATATAAGTAACTCCAGTCCAGATGTTGGACCGATCTTAAATCTATAAAACTAAACTCTAGCACAACATTTTTTATCTAGCTGGGGGTATATTCACACTGTAAACTGAACAGGGCTTTAGCGTCACACCTGCTTAAATGGCTACAGATGACAGTGAATGCTCAGAGGTATTGTGAGCACCCTTTTGCAGTGGTGGAAAGAAAATTGGACATTTGAAGAGAAAAGCTTCTTAGCTTCTATCTGATTAATATATATATATATATATATATATATATATATTTTTTTTTTTTTACATTTGCTAAGTTCATACAGTAAATTGTGTTTTGGTACAAATAAGATTAATCAATGTTCTGAATTATCACTCTGTAGTGAAACTAAAAGCAGCTCAAACTACACCTGCTACAACATTAAAATTGTGTTTGCAGGTTCTGCATGAAGACTGTCTTTACTGGTACTTTTATGATATTAGTCATCTAAATTCAGAGCAGAATTAAGCATAGAGTACTTATTTCTCCACTTCTCATTATTTTTCTCATTTATGCAATGCTGTTCTGGATATTTCAATTGACTATTGGAAAAGTTATGTTGTACTCAAGAAGAAATAAGGATGAAAGACTGCATCGGTCTTGCTCAGTGGGCTCTGAGATAAATAAACTTCTGACAGCATTGCAAATTGACTGCAGTGGCAAATTTCTACAAGTTGCATCATCTACAGTAAAACCTCACAGTAACTGCTTCTGCTATTAACCCCAGGTAAACTCCGGTTGACACAAAATTACGTTCATATGCACACAGCAGGGCCTAGTGATCGTGTGGCCTGTGTTGCCATTTGCTCTGCTGGCTCAGTAGATAAAATAGTCTATAGTCTTCAGTGAGGCCACGCTGAAAGAATCTAATTAATCGACCCGCTAATCAGTTTACTGACCTCTAGTTTACTTACCACAGCTAATCCTGGTTGACATCATACAATCTGAACATCAAACAGAGGAACAAATAAAGTCAGAAACGAGATTAAGGAGGAAAACAGAACATGATACACACCCACGCTCCTACGCACTTTCCCTAATCTTGGATGCACATGCATCACAACTTTTCAGTTCCCTCCCAATGGGAGGCTCCATCTGAAGAGGTGAGTTTATGTTTGGGTCTGTACGCACTTGACTCACTATGTTTTTAATGCTCCAATGTTTCTTTTACATTAAAATCATTAAAAGTTAGACTCCAATAAGAAAGCGACGATTCACTTTCTTATTAAGCCATAACCTGAATCTCTCTTGTTTTCTGTCAACACTCATTTTTCTCTTACACTCAAAGAGAATGAACTATTTCAGAATAAAAACAAGAATAATCACTGAAAGCAGAGCCAGCGCAATGACTCCAAAGCAGTGGATGTAAAGGGATGGAGAACAAGTAAGTTACTTAGTAAACAGAGCAAATACATAGAGGCATTCACAGGATAAATAAAAAGGGCCTTTAACAAAAAGGACAAAGAGTAAATAATATATTAATATTCATATGCTAGAGACAAAATATGTTTGAAAGAAATGGATTTAAACCTGGGAACTAAGCCAGTGACAAAAGTCCTGGCCCATCACTGTCTGATGTGAAAGGATAAAGACAGTGAGCACTGGCAGGTGCATTACATCTGAGAAAATGCAACCGAGGTTTTTAAAGCAGAGCAAAACATTGTAAAAAGAAAAAAAAAGACGGCAATAAAACAAGAGTGATGGAGAAGTGTACAGGTAGAGAGATATAATATGAAGAGACAGTGAGAGTGACAGGAAAAGAGACGAAGTGAGAGCATATAGAGGGAGGAAGGTGAGAGGAGACAGAGAACAGCAGAGTTTGTGGTACTCACTCCAAAAGTGACGGTCTTGACTGGCATGCCTGTTGGCCCTCCACTCTCGCTTTCTTACGTTTTCTGTTTCTCTCAAACACACAGCTGTCTTTTCTGTTGCCCCCTGCAATTGCTGCTGCACAGAGCACGCAGACCCCCGTCCGACGTAAACACGGACACACATACACACACACACACACACACCCCACACACCCCACACTTACACACACACAGACGCACACACTTGAGTAAGCATGGTGGGTGGAGAGACTGAGGAGGGTGGGGGTTGAGGGGACGGGGGGCCCAAGGGTTTATCTCTGGAGGAATGCTGCCTGTATCTAAAGACACACATTTCACACACACACACACACACACACACACAAACAAATGGGTGCCCCACACTCTTCACTCTGGGTTTCCTCCCTACATCCTGGTGCATTTTGGCAACTTTACTCTCTTACTTAATTTTTCTAACTCTGCCTAAACTTCTCTTCATTTTTCCTCCACCATCTCCATCTATCTTTCCTCTGCCCTCCATCAGAGTCTATGTTCTGCTCTCCACCTCAACTATCCTCTCCACCTTTCAGGTTTTGTTGCACCCCAACACTGTGTGTCACCCCAACTTTATCCCTCCATTCTCCTGTCCCGTCTTACCAACACGTCACGCCCGTCTCTGTGTCTCCTGTATGTTTTGTGACAGCCAGACAATAATTTTTTTTCACGGACCAGGCAATACCAAAATAGCGTAGAGTTACTGTGGAGAATGGGTGTGTTTTTCGGAGCGGGTCTGTTTCAGTCTGTGAGGTGACTTACAGTGACAAAGCGCTTGGCGAGGGGGGGGGTTGCTGCCACCTCGCCGTGACAATGGGCCAGACACACGGGGCGGGGGGAAGGACGGAGGGGCCAGCCTCTCAAAAGGCCCTGCCTCTTTTAATAAAGCGTCCGTCATTCCTCGCTTGAAAAGGCCTCCTTTTCTCTACCTCTCCCCTCCTCGCTCCCTCTCCTGGCTAAATGCTGGGAAAAGCACATCGCTGCCAAAACCATGCAGAGAGATAAATGCTTGTAGGAGAGGGGAAGGAGGGGGCAATGTAGAAAGAAGGCTACGCACTACTCAGTGCCACTGGACCGTGACCTGGGCAAAAACATCACGTGGGATGTCTCTCCTGTCCACAGTATTGAGTTTGGACAGTGATGAGAGCTCTGCTGCCAAAGAATGTGGGGCAGGGGGCTACGGACACTAATGTCCATGAAGACATGACAAATTATCCTGTGGTCCTCCATGGAAAGAGACTGCAACTCTTGAGAAAAAAACCTCCTCTGGCTCAGTCTCAAGAAAGTAACTCAACTTGTGTTGGAACAGGGATGATAACATATCATTTGTCCTATAAGAGCTCCTTGATGTGGCAGAGTCAAGTAGGTGATGGAGATTTTCTCTAGGTGTGTTTACCAAGCACCAATCACTTGAAGTCCTCTTCCAATCAGAAATGTGTTCTGCTTCATGTGACTTCACTGCAGTGTTTGAGCATCATTGAGCAGACTGATGCATTTCTTCACATTCACCTGCTTAAATCTGAGTTTAAAATGTGTGTGAACAAGCAGGGTGGGTGACCAAAACTAGTTTGGAGGCCAGTAATGTTCAACACTTAGCCTGTGTAAAACAATAGTCAAGAGCCCAGTGTCAGCGACAGTGAACAACAGTCCTCAATCTGTGTAAAGATGTATTCAGAAGTTTATCTGAAGCTGAAACAAGGCCACAGCACTCTGAGTTTAAGTATCCTAACTACTTCCCTCCAACAGGAACAGTCTGTAGAAGGAAATGTATTTATTTTAAAAAGCCCAACTCTGAAAAATACCCTCCTGATTTGACTACTGAAGACCCCAACATCTTTAGATAAAGTTTGGAATACATTTGTACACAGAGGAAGGAGTGAGGATTGTGTCATGTAAAGAATTAATCTTTAATGATCAATATGGGCATGAGAAATTATTACAACAAGCGAAAACTGCTTCTTTGAATTTTCTTTGTAAGTTCTATATTCAAGATTGAGAAGAGTGGCTGAGAGAGTCGATGGAGTAGAAAAGATTTCAGACTCTAGTTATCTTTTAAAGCAAAAATATTTCTACATATTTTTCAACATCACTGGGAGAGACACTGAGTTCAGAAACACAAAAAAGGCAGTAGGCAGGACTCACAGTCTGTCAGAGTCTGTGGTTTCAGGTCATTATAACACACAGGCCACACTCCTGTTTTGTAACCGAGTTGATTTAGGTTTGGGACAGACGTGCCCTCTGCACCCTGTGTCGAGCCCCTCTTGTTGGCAGGATAAAGGGCTACAGCTGTCCACGTGTGCTGCTTGTGGTGGTTTATTGCCCGTGTCCTGATGTCTCAGAGAACAGAGACTAGAGTTGAAAAGATGGGGGAGGAATCAACATAAACACTGGTTGTCTGTCAACTGTCTGTCTTCAACTCAGCCTATCGCCAAACAGATGATACAAACATACAGTATCTAAATTTTAAGCATCAAAAATATAATTATTTGGGTGGTAAAGATGAAATTCAATCTGCAATATTTCCATCTCTCCTCGATGCTTCAATCAACCATCATGTCCATCTTTCTACAAAACCAAGCCAAGGTGGATCAATTCAACTATTCAGTGCATCCAGGGAAGGATTATTTGTGCTGCTGGTAATTATATTCACCACTCACTGTTAAAACAAAGTGGCTATAGACACATTAATAACCTCATGTAATAGTCTATTTACTCTCCTGACAAACAGAGGGTATCGTAACCAAGCAGTTGCAAAGACTGTAATGCTAATGCTAACTATGGTTACCATTTTGGGGGATAAAAACAAGGAAAAATCATCCAGTATAAAACTAATTGTGTATTGTGTGTATTTTATTTATAATATTATTTGGAGAGGCTGTTCTCCAAAACAGAAAAGAGGCAGAATAATCTACAGTATTTAAAATTAAAAACTGTATAGGCTACATTATCTTATAAAGATGCTTCTATGTTGACGGATCAGCCCTCTAGTGGCAGCATGTGGCTCTACAGCAGCTTCCAAGAGAGTATGGGCTGGGCCGGGCTGATTACTGCAGCTCTGGCACAAAACTGACATTCACACCACACACATTCAGCCTCTTATCCTGTGCTTCAGCTGCTCTTCACAAACTACATTAAGCTTCTCTGGCCTCTGAACCATCAGAGGCGCGGTTTAACTCGGCATAAACAGCGGCGGATGTTAAAACTGCCTTTACTCTGCAGGCAGATTACATATCACATGCCAGAGAGCACACATACCCGGCTCAATTACACATGCATAGTATCATACAGTACATACGGTACACAAAGCAGCCTCAACAAGTGCACATGTGCCTCAACGTGACAAAGGCAGACTGACCTGTGGAAGACAAAAACAGGGAGTTAGAAATACTCAGAAGAAGAAAGAGAGCAGAAAAGATGAAGGCAATAGAGAAGAATGACAGCGGCAATATGTCTGCGCACGGCCGGGCTCCCATTAATCTTCATAAGTGGAGAAGTGGAGATGGGGAAATTCAGAGTGAAGATGTGCAAGAAGAGAGAGAAAGGGCATCACTGTGAAAAGAAGGAGTCTTCACAACTCCACTCGTTCTCTCTCTGTATGTATGTAACATCTGAGCACTAGCTGAGAACACAGACTCCATAATTTAAAACAAAGGCCCAAACCATCACTCACAACGGGGCTAGAGTCAGCATCAGGCAGGATCCAAGCTGCCAGACCATAATTCAATCAGACTGGTTAATACAGCTGGCCCAAGTTTTCAGACTCTATTCAGACCTAATGTACTGTCATGAAACTACGAGTTCACCTGCCACTGTTGACGTGACTCTGTTAAAGTGGAACATAATGAAATCCTACTTTAAGTCCCCAGAGAATATCAACTGTTGTGTGTCCTTTGAGGAGAAATATGGCACAAAGCCACTCCAATGTTTCATCATTACAAACACCTCTCTGTATGATGCTCAGCACTCAACACACTAAATCTGATGATTAAACAGTTCACAGCTAAATGAGTGCATTAATGTAAGGCTCTTTACAGAAATTGTTTCTCTACACAATCTTTTCGTCAGATGTTTTGTCTTTTTGTGGTAAAATGTTCTCAGTGCGCTTAGTTTTAAGTCTTTCTGTGTCAGCTGTAAGCCTTACAGTATTCCATTACCATTTTCATTGCGACGGTGGCATTTCCAAACATTTGTTTCAGCTTGCCTCAGTGCGGCAGCAGCCTCATTTCTCACCATAAAGAGTGGAAGCGGAGAGGAAACAGGCCGGGAATGAAAAGATGAAAGACGAGATGGATGGAAAGAGCGAGAAGTACACGGCAGAGCGGAGAGAAGAGTGGACGCCTGGGGCACAGAGGCGACTGTGGTGATAAATAAATTTGCCTGGGGAGCGTTACCGAGTCTGTGTGAGTACAGTATCTTCTTCCACAGTCTTGTTGACAGTATGATGGCATCTTCATCTGCACAGCTTTGCTGAGTCAGACCCTGAACACCCCCCTCCCCATTATAAACACACCTTCTATCATGTTATCTACAAGTGGCTGACTACAGTAAAGACGGATCCATTCAGGAATCGATGTATGGGCAGCTCTTACTCAACAAAGAAATATTTGATAGTTAATATTCATAACAGTTAATATTTGCTGCCTCGGAGATGCTGCTGTATCTGAGATTGATACGTTGATAAATATTACATACAAGCAATCAAGGGAGATGCTCTCGTCAATCAGGAGAAGTCAAAAGGAAAATGATAAAACCGAGGCCAATTACCCAACGGCCTCCTTTCAGTTTGCTGCCTCACACACAAACACATTCAAACACACACTCGCAAACACACACCACACCTGCACCATCTCACGCACACACACGCATTCACCTACAGTCCAGTACATGCAGGTGCATAACACACACTCACTCAAGGTCATCACACATATATGCAGCTCCCAGCAACCTTCCATATGCAGATATACAGTCCAGGCAGCGGTATACTCAAACCGAACAAGGTCGTGCAACTTGTCGACCGAACATGTTGGGTGGCCAAGTTCATGTATTTGGACCTTCTTTTTTCTCTTGATAAGACATTTACAGTGAAGTGGGTTTGAGGAGCTGGTCGTTGAGAGGCGGTGGGCTAATTCTAAACTGGAGGTAGGTCGGCCACTGAAAGACGAGATCAGTAGCAGAGGTGCAACTCAGCTCAAGACTGATGGGGCCCAAGATAGTGATATGCGTAATTTGGGCTGTGCTACCTTTTGCCTGCATACTAAGAGGTGGGTCTAAAACACAGACATTTCTGTGAAACATTGGAATTACAGCAAACATTAAAATTACAGTCATACATTGCTTGTCCTATACACTCATTATCTAACACCCAAACCAAGAATCTGCATCTTCATATCTCACTCAGACAAAGTGCTGTTTTCTTCACTTCATCTACACCCCTGACTCCTGATTGTGGTTGTGCTGCTATACTAAAATCCACTCTGGAACTTGGCTCCTGAAAGTAACTTTTTGTTTGTGGCATAATGGTGGTGGGCTGCCTGAATATAAATACAATTATGCCATTTTAAAAGCCACTTAATCGCTCTGGAGGTTTTGGCTAAAACACATTTGGGAGGCAATAATAGCTGTTGCTAATATTCAAATCTAAAATACATAAAATGGCACAAGATTGCAGGTACAGGGAGTATATTATTTGATTTTCCTGTTCTGGTTTGAGCTGAACACGACCTGTGAGGGTTTGACTTGGAAAATGTTGAGGAGACAAAAAGTGTCCTAGCCCGTCTCTGTTCTCAGACAGTCTGCCAGGTCTTCATTATTGCTCATGCGCACAGGGTGGTAGCATGAATGTGAAAGGAACTGTAGACCTGTGCATGTTTTTACACCTACTGTTTACACAGCTGGCCGATCTGAGCACAAAGATTATCCATTGCAGTTTTCTACAGCTTTCAGACTTTCCGACCAGCACTTCTTTTGGAGTATACGTCCACCTTTATCATGCACTCTGCGCATTCACCTAAAACACATGCACATGCACGCACGCACGCATGCACATTGATTGTCATTCAGTTTCTCTCTTTCGCTCTCATTTTTTCAAGTAAACGCGCTCAAAAAAAAAGCCTTCAAAGTGCCTTAAGATCTCAGTGGAAAAGGTAAAACAATGGTGCCATTTGAAGGTAAACTAATGTCATATGAAATAATTTCAAAGTAGTAAATGTGGGTAAAGGAATACAAGTCATGAATGTACTGAAGACAAATAACACTGATTACATTAAAACAAATGAAGTATGTAAGAAATGTGAAACCATAAAGGTGAGCAAGGTGGAGTCAAGAAGTTCAAAGAGGAATAAAAAAAAAGAAAAAAGAAGAAAAAAAGGGTCTAATCTGATTGTTGTGAAGTGAGAAAGTCTGTTCATTCCTGCTGTGTTAGCAGCTAGACACTAACTCAATGCAACTTCACAATTCTTTGTGTCAATCCAGATATGTATCGATTTCTACTGTCTACTCATAACTCCTCTGCTGACACAAGCTTATTGTTGATGTTGATAACTTTGATAATTTGTGATAATAACCACACAACATATTTGTTTATAAAATGAAAGTTACTGTAACTGTACACAATTTCATCCTCACACTTGCTCTCTCATTTGTGACAAAATCAGCTTCACACTTTTATATTTGCACTGACTAATATCCATCTTGGAGAGGGAATATATATATACATATTTCACAGAATTATATTCATTCAGTTTTTGCCATCTGCAATGCTTTATGCTAACTAAGTGAACCACCTTGCACAGGAGGTGTGGTCTGCATTTCATAAAGCCATTTAGGTTATAGTTAGTTTGGATGGCACCATTGAAAGTATTCTTTGTAGGCCACATTGTTCCCTTGAGGTGTCTCACTGTTGCAAAAAGATAGAAAACATTGTTTTCTAATGGGTCAGCAAGATGAGGAGAACCCTGCTCTTCTGTCTTCCTCCTAAACTTGGTTTCTGGCCAACTGAGACATTATTACACGACTTTTGCAGTGTTGCACAATGGCAGTGAAGCCCCCTCTACCTTTAATCTGAATTCTGTGAAGCTGGTATCAATAACCCTGGGACAAAAATGAGAGTTACAATATCTGAATACGCCGTGGCCTTTCACATGTAAATTAAACTCTGCCCCCCTAGCCGAAACAAATTACAGCCAACTGCTGGTGGCTGGACATGAATGGGCTTCCTAATGTAGTCTGCATCTACAGTGGGCTGGGGAGCAGCTGGAACAGAGAAACTGAGACGGGGGAGAATTTATGTGACAGTGCAGAGTGTGACAGTTTGCTTTTTTTTCATATTGAGTCTGCCATGCAGCCGCACTGTGACGAATTGGGCTTGGCTCCCTGGGCATCTGTCTCCAAGGACTCACTGAGGGGTAATTAGAACTGTGGGATGATAGGGGATATTCTCCGGGCCCACTAACTATTAATGGTGGCAAAGGGGACGGCGCCTTTACACAGACCTTTGACATCTCACAATTCTGTGTTACAGGAGGGGGCGGGGTAGGATGGGGCATTTGATGAAAGATTTTTGCAGAGATTAAATCGGCCCTCAGGGAAAGAGTCTTGGTTTGTGCGACCAGTTTGTGGATTGGTGAGAGTTTCAATCACTAAGATGCTGACTGACCAATCTGCATTGTACTGAATGCTTGTGGACCTACCCCCTTCCCCCAAGCAGAGAACAATAAAATTAAGTTGGAGGGAACCTATTGTGTATTACAACTTTGGCCAGTTGGTTTTTCTTGGTTATGATAATATTTTTTCACTACATCATCTGCTAAAATCTCTGAACTCAGTGACCCTGCCATTGCCAGGTTCATTTTATTGAAAATGAGTCAGATGATCATGATCTGAACACACTTCCAGGTTAGTCAAATCTTTTTTCCTTTTCTTTCTTTTTTGGGGGAGGGGAGGGTTGCCTTTAATCGATAGTGTAGTAGTAGAGAGACAGGAAATGGGAAGGCAGAGAGAAAGGGAATGAAATGCAGCAAATGGCCGCCCGAGTCGATATAGGGCCGGCTGCAAACACTTTTTGGGCTCATTGCGTCCTCACCTGACCTGAATTGTAGGACCACAATCAAGTAAACACTAGTTGGGGATGCAGACCCCCTGTTGCAGGGAGTTGGTTTATGCTGCTGTTGTTTTTCTCTGCTGTGCTGGGACAGGGCCAGTGACGGGGTCTGGGCTCTTCAGGATGATCTGTCACTGCACCACTATTTCTCTCTGCCTTTGAACTCTGGGTAAAATAGTGTTGATATGTCTCTGCTCCCACCCAGCAATCACCTCATTTCCTTTCCAAAAATGGCACGGGACCCCCCACCTCCCTATTCTTTGTTCTACTCTGCCTCCTCACTTTATATTATTAGTAAACCAGTCAAATGAACATTAGTCACAACAGGATTGGATCTGTAGTTATTAACAGATGATGTTTACAGTCCTGACGGATAAATTAATGAAATAAAATGTTATCTTTTGCCCATTCACACAAAAAGGAAAAGAACATTCAAAACAAAAAAGGTAAAAACACAATTGCCCAATGCACTCGCATTCATGAGCATCGAGGGAAAGACAATACTCCATATTGTTGTGTTGGGCCAATGGCCAGGGAAAACTGTTACTGATGGTAGTTTCCATACACATCCACTTGCCTTCTAAGTGTTACCTTCTTTCTATGTAAAATGTGTTCACCCCATCATTTTGGTGATTTGTTCTTTTGTCTGTGCACTTTTACGTGGTTTTGCTTTTTTGTAAAAGGTAGACCCAATAATGCTCCAGAGGGTTTGGGAGCAATATGGAGATCGGGGGAGTACAGTAGGTTAGGTTTTTCACATGAGCGCAGGGGGGGGGGGGCTAGGTTTGAGGGGAAATCATCAGGGGCAAGAGTCGTCTGGAACAAGTTTCCCAGCAGCTTTATTGCACTTAGATGATCTCTTCTCCATCAAGTGACAATAGATTCAAGATCATCTGCTAGATACAGTATGTGCAATAAAACCTTTGGCAAACATATCCCAGACTGTTTAAACAGATAAAACCAGACAAAACACAGGCACAGCACATGACATGAGAAAATGCACACAGGAAACAGCCACAATACATGACACTGACGCATCAAAGTCACAGGCAAAGGCAAGGCAGAACCACAACATCTACAACAACTCAACAGGAACACCACAATGGAAAATACACAAACACAGACCGAGGCACAGACACAACACAGAAGGACATTCACAATCACATCACATCACATTTTATACCAATACACAGGTTGAAGCCATGCAAGGACGGAAACGAGGCATGCACACAACCTCACTGAGAGAGTTCAACCCAACGCCCTGAACACACGCTTACACACACTCACACTTTCTCCGTTTTGCTCTTTCTAGCAAACACTCACACACACACATTGATTTAACCCTAAACACGAACACAGTGGTACAAATGACACAAGCATATTTTTTAAATCAGAAGAACCCACAGGAAAAATACATGGACTGTTGTCTGTTATCACTACTGTAAACCTGTGTTGTGTGAAATACTAGATGCGGCAGGAAACGCAGACGTACTACAGTACATTGAAACTTGTATCGAAGTCTATGGAAATTATATAAAGCTATATTTTGCCCGTGGACTCTTGCCATGTAATATGCTGCTCGTGAACATTAATTTCAGAGAAATCACAGACACCGATATAGATGTAGATATAGTTACAGATACACACTCATGTTATATAGAAATATGTGAAACTAAAAGAAAGAACGCAAAAAAAAGAAAAAGAAAAAACTAATGAAAAAACTAAAATCAGCAAGTTAGTACAATACATCAAGCAAGGACAGGAACAAAGAAAAAGCTCCAGCCTGATCCCATGACACCTGACTGAATCAGCTCACAGCACAACAGCAACACTAGAAAGTCAAAGGAACCAGAACTACAATACCATAAGCAACACACAACAAAAATAAGAGATAAAGATAGAAAACAACAACAACAGCAGAGCAACAACAGTGACACAAACTTTAAGTGACAGATACAAGATGGTCATAAATACAGAATATATATATATATAGATATACATATAGATATATAGAAATAGGAAAAGCCAGATATACGTGTTGCAGATATTTACTTCATCATCATAGTGCCATACTCCTTGGCCATCCGGCATCTCAGAGCTCACACTACTGTCCTGATCGATTAGCCAGCGATGCACGGCGTGGGCCTAAAAGGACATACGACATAAAGATAGAGCCCGGTTAATCGCAACAGTGAGAAGCAGAGAGATGGAGAGACAGAACAGAAAGAAGAAGAGAGTAAGAAAGAAGAGGTTGGGGAGGGGGCAGAGGAGAGCAACAGAGTGGACAGAAAACAATGGCAGAGAAATGAGAAAGATTCAAAGAGGAACAGGTGAACATTTAATTGGGACACAGGTAAAGGAAAACAAGATGAGGGAGGAAGGGAGGGAGAGGAGAGGAGGAAGAGAGCAGGAAGAGGAACCACCCCACCACACCCTGCCCCACCCAAACCAAACCCACCCCATCCCATCCTGCTTGTCCAATCCCTCCCTCCAACCCCCCTTTAGAAAAAAACAAAACAAAAACAAAAACTCTCCCTGCAGGAAACAGGTCAGGTTAGAATGAATGGTATGAGTGTGGAAGCACGATGCGGCGCGACGCGAGGGTATCACACATACAGTGGTGATCGCTGGGCAACGCCACACTGATGGTGATGGAGGAGGATCTGGTGTCGATGGTTTGTGGTTCACAGATGGATCGGCTGTACCTCTGTGGAAAAGCTCCGACCTACACATTTTGGAGCAAGTCCTTTGTATCACGCTTGTTCAATCTGGACACAAAAAATGTTGTGTACTTACCCAAGATTCACACACAGAAATGTGCAACCACATACTGTAGTATGTGCCGTACAAAAAACACAACAGAAATATATCTTCAACACAGTTAACACACAAACAGAAACACTGTATGTACGTCAGTGCTGGTTTTTTTTTTTTTGACAAAGACACATTACAATTTTCTTCATAAAACAGTATATACACAATTAAAGATCATAAGACAATAATAGATATACAAAAGGCACAGAAACAACAGGAATGGTTGAAACATCAATAATTCATAAAAAAGCAGCCAACAAACGTCTGTGAGCTCCAGACAATAACCAGATAACAGTTGTTTTGTTTTGTTTCTTCCTAGAAAAAGACACAACTGTCTGCTCCTCTCAGCAAATCAGACAATAAAACAAACAGACAATCTCCCTTCAGACAGCGGGACAGTTACAGATCTCTGCTCGGACTCCCTCAGTTGTGATTCGGATCAAACACGCACTGTAGCCAACTCTTCAAACACACGCACACACCCAGCATACCCCCCATCTGTTACTTTTGACTGTTGTCGCGTCAGCACCGAAAACAACCAAACACAGCTCCTTTTGTTCTGCTCACTGCCCCTTCGCCGCAGAAATTTTTGTCAAGATTTGCACTGGGGTGAAATCCTAGAATCCATAGATTAATTAGCCTGTCATGGCTGCTACTGCACATTTAATATTTACTTTATGCCAGCAAATCTTACAGTATTTGTGCTATGTTTTTAAGACGCAGTGATGCGGGCTGTCTTACTGTATGTTGACATTGCAAAATAACATTTAGTCCGACACTGAAGGACCATTTAGCACAGGAACTGTTGAGTGAAGGAGAAAACTGTTGGCTTCAAAGATCATGACGAGACAGAGTGTGGATAATTGTGCAGGGACACTTAGAGACTTAGTGCAGGCCTAACCTTAGGGCTACGTGATGAATTAGAGACACATAGTCGGACAACATACAAATATTATACAAATGTAAATCTAAACCAAATTTTAATTTCCACTAAATTCAAACCTTAACCCGAATAAAAAATTATGAGGTGAGAAACAGATATAATCAGACAATAATTTCTCTCTACACTTGTGAGGACATCTGATCCTCTCGCTCTCACACACTTCTTTGTCAGGTGGTGTGTGTCTGCGGCGACAGATGCATTAGCTGGTAAACACATAGCAGGGAAGTGGAGGACAATACACAGAAACAGACAGAGTCACCTCAAGGGTACAGTGAATCAGAGGGTGACAGCAGAGGCCAAAGCCTCTGTTAGGACACCCCAAAATAGACAAAACAAGCACACGGGGGCCACTACAGTGTACACCCAGAAATCACTATAGTGCATTTGATCCTTTTTTCAAACTAAGCATGAATTTGCACTCTGCACGACCTTCATCGGTGAGAAATACTTGTAGTAACAGTGCTCAGTAACACTGCCTCTGCATGTGGTTGTGTCTGTGAGACTGAGGTTGTGTGTGTGTGTGTAGATGTGTGTGTGTGTGTGTGTGTGTGTAGATGTGTGTACATGATGCACAGCGGCATCAATCCTTAGAATTTGTGGTGAGTTACAGAGCGTGTCAGCTTAAAAGAATAATTGGATTAAGTAGCAGACGGCTAGTGATGACAGGGAGAGAGGGGTGAAAGGGGGAGGGAGAGGTGGGGGCAACATGGGGGGGTGGGGGGGTGTGCAGAGTGAGGCAGAGGGGGAGAGAGGTGCTGATAAGAGTGCGAGGCCATTTGCCGCGGAGCCTGTGGGAGCCTCTGAGGGAACTCAAACCGTTACGCTGTAGATTAGAGGGATAAAGGGATAACACTCGTAGTCTCTGGACGACTAACTAGCAGCCTCTTGGCATTTGGGTATAACTTTACATCAAACTCAGAGACAAGCACAAGACAACCAATATGAGTCATGTTCAGCAGAAAGAAAAAAGATAGGACACATCACTTTGTCTGCGTTTGCTTTATGGGCTTTTAAACCCTGCGGATGGCCTTTGGAGTGGGGTCATGGTGGAGGCTGTTGTTACCTCTCCTCCTCATTTGCAGCTTATCCTTGACAGTCAGAGGGACATTGGCAGCGCCGAGGACAGAACCAGAGAGTGCAAGTCAAAGAAAGTCCCATATTAAAGAAAGAGGGGTGTGTGAGAGGGAGAAGTGTAGGAATGATTAGAGAGTAATCCACTGGGAAGCGCGGTACTGGTGGTGAAACATCACTTCTTGGTGTTTCCGTTTCGCAGGCATCATTTGTTGTGTGTTGACACACAGATGACTTCAGGTGGATCAGAGAAATAAAGTGAGGCAGTTCCAATCACAGAAGTGTTGGAAGAGAAATGAAAATGTAGACAGCACTGTTTTGGGCTTAGTGTGGGCGCATTAAAATGACATGCTGCATGTTACTGCTATACAATAATACAACCTTGTATCTATTTTCCTTGATTAGTCCCAAAATAAACACAGGGTTGCATGCATCTACATTAGGTTGTAGACTTAGAGTGGAGCTACAGACTAAAGCCGTCCGACATGAATCCACTGACACACTGTTGTGACCCTCTACAGCCGGCTCAACAGACATGATTAAAGTACATTTTATATCAGATCTGGTTTAAATTCACACACAGTAAATGTGCATGGATAAAATAATACAAAACCATACAAGTCCACAACAATGTCATACAAAAACCACCTAATTTGTGTCCAAATGAATAAGCTGTGCTTCAGTTACCCATATAGAGGTACGTGTTAGTTATAGTGCCACCATCTGGCAGATCAAGAGAGGTTGCGATCTGATGAGGGCCTCAGTTATCTATGTAAAACCCAAATTTCCAAGACCTCTGGATATAATGTGTAATGTGTTGAAGTAATGGGCAAAACACTCTATAGCATGAATCTTTCCTGTATCCAGAGGTAAAACAAAAAGTAAGCAAATCCAGGTATTGACGATTTGGGTATAAAACATGTTAAATTGTGAAGGATAGCAGGAGTCATTTAGGTTTATGCTGTACATTCTCTGGTGTAAGACATGTTTTACAGGTAAAAAAAAAAGAGGAAACCTGTAAAACATTTGCAGTGCGTGCACATGAGTTGGGAGGAAAATGACAAAGCAAAATGGACCAAATGAATATTTAAAGATATATCTGTTAAAGACGGCAGCAGAGTTTATCATGATCATATGTGGATTACTACACTATATACTGTATACTGTAGAGTATCTGGTTGAGCTGCAGGGTTTCACTAACCTGTGAAGTGTCGTGCACAGAGCTTTCATTAGAGCAAGTACTCCACAGGGAAAGAGAAGCTCTGCTGCTCAATGAACCTGCACTGCCTCAATAACTCACACCCCCTCTGTGATAACAGGGAAACCAATGATATAAAGAGGAGCCGCGATATACAAATGACTGTAGCACTGAGAACCAGGCGTCTTTCTCACAACATCTATTCATCAGTCCAGTTTGTTTTAGTCCTGCAGTGCATCAGCTTCTGCCTTGATTGTCCATCCTCCTGTCCATTATCATCAGGCACAGGACAAACATCAGGTAATCAAGCTTTAATATCATGAGTCAAACTAGGCCGATGCCTGGCTAGTTCCTTGCAAAAGGCTGACACAGTATCTAAACTAAATGGACCCCTACTAAATTATTCAACTCTCAAAGAAAAAAAGAAAAGAAAAAAATACAACAAGATAGCATCTTCACTGAGGTGCCTGGCCGTAGAGAGCTCTTCTCAGAATCCATAAGACACCTGACTTATCTGGTCTCAAGCTCTTATTTCAACAAGACCTAACTGATCGTATCAGGGAAGCACAGAGGATGTTTGCCTGGTGTGATAAACTACACGGGTGATTAAAAAGAGAAAATTGTGTGTGTTGCTAAACAGAAAACATGAACGTGGAGTCAATTCATAAAACAGGATGTGAGTTGTTGTAGCAAGGAGGCTGTATGTTCAAAGTTTTGCTGAAATTGTATATCAATTTAATAAAATGATCCTGTCCAAATACATTATTCCAATTAGGCTACAATTGAAAAACAAACATAATCAAAATTTATCTGTGTGTAAACAGTATATGAAATATGTGAATGAAAAATCCAGACATCAATATGCCGATATATCGATATTGTATCACACAGTCTCAAAAAGGTACAAAAATAAAAAGCTTAATACTCTTGACATGAGGAATTACATAATTCTAAGTGTTTTTATTACAATGGTAATCATCCAGTCACATTATTCATTTCATTCTCTCTGGCTGTCTGAGTGCATAATGTAGCAGCTCAACTCTGAGGTGATGACTTGACTGTTCACAGCACTGTGGGTGGTTTCAGGGCAAATGTCATTGTTGACTACATCTTGTGATTTCTTTACTAGTCAGGATAATGACAGACAATGTGTCAATGTATGGAATTCAAAACCTTTTGAGCGTTATGCAATGGCCCAGGTATGTGTTTTATTGTTATCGAACAACAATTCTTGCATGGGAAGATACTCAGCCAAATAAAGCACATAAACTTTGGTGCATTACAAACTTCCTGTAACTCCTCTTTTGCCAAAAAAGCGATAAATTAAACATAGCTGTTTTAAACATTTGAGATGAGTGAATGTAAGCAGGCGTAAATGAGTGCAGATAGAGAAGTGGAGAGTAAAGAGACGACGGTGAGAATGAACAGCAGAGCTCTGCAGATCACAGCCTGATTAATAATGCATGTCAGAGAGGGCTGCCAGCTCCGTGCCCAGCAGCAACCAGCCACAGCTCCATCAGCAGAGGAGAGGTGGATTCTGGAGGGGCACAGGTGGAGCCGCCAGGTGGGATGAAAGGGAAGGATGGTGCAGTCACCTCCACCTATCACCTCGGCCCTCTTTTCCTTTCACTCCATCTAACTCTCCATCTGGGCTCACATTCACTCTCTGTATGTTCGGTACATACTTGTGTATGTGCAGCCACCGTCTTCATCTCTGTCCACTCCACCTCTACCTGTGTCTTCACTCTTGTTCTGTCTTCACCACAGTGGTGTGCATCAGCATTAACACTGGTTTGGTTTATTCTCACAGTGATTCAGCCGCAACAAGCAGCAGTTTTTGTTTGATTTTGTACGCCAGCATCTCAGTACTAAACCAGACAACAGTTAGCTCGTGAACATACTGGAGCATTCACCAGCATAAGAGCAAGAGATGCCCTCAGTTGGTAGTGACCAAAAACAGAGCTCAAAGGAGAGAGGATAGTGGACTTTGATTTCTCAGGTGGACAAAAACACAACTGTGTGTGTTTGTGCACTTGTGTTGGTTATGAGACTTTTTTCAGGAAATCATATTTCCAAGCACAAAAGCAAGATGCTTTATAAACCTGATCATACTGTAAAAATACTGAATGATAATGTTGCTACAGGGTGTACTGCCTCCAAGTGGTAAAAAACTCAGCTAGTTCAGGTTAGGCAAATCCCCCCTTGCTGGTCAGTTAATTTCATTACGCTTTGTGCTTTGAATCTCTGTTGCTTTTCACTTCATCGATTTTGACAGCATTTTTTTTTCCTTTTTGCCATGTCATGCAGTTTTGTAAGTGATCAATAAAATATGTTTGAGGATGTGAGACCTTAAGGATAAGGAAGTTCCTCTTATTTGCTTGGCCCCCTCAGGATTCCCCTCAGGCCCACCCTGTGCTTTGAACTTGTTGAGGTCAAAGGTCATTAAAGCAAAAAAGATTAACATCACAGGACACAGAGGACAGATCGCCATGATGTTCTCTGCAGCAGGGAGGAAAGTACAATCTCTGCTGATCTTCAGCTATGTTTGTACTTTTGTTTTGTATTCCTTGGAGAATACTTATTTGGAGATTGTCGAGGCGGCGGGTGGAGGGAGTGTTTTAACAAAAAGGCCTGGGTGTAAGTGCTGCAGCAATTTATAGGGCTGCAGCAAAGTTTTTGTGGGTAATCACAAGTCATTTTAGGTTATACTCAATGAAAAAAGACAAGGAGGAATAAAAAGTGAAGAAGTTCAAACAAGAGAAGATAAAAAAGGAGGAAGGAAGACACAGAAATGGACAGTCTGAGCGAAGAGGGAAGACAGTTTAAATTTATTTATGTGTTTTATCAATGACATTTGGCTGTGCCTCCTGCCCCTCCCTCTTATTTTTCTCCTCTTTCCATTGAAAACCGTTGTTCCTCCATCCCAGACTATTTTTATCCAACAATTCATTACCATAATAAAACACATGCATGAAAAAAAAGATAAACTCAAAGAGACAGCGCAGCCAAAAACCTGGATTTGAGAGGCTTATTTTCATCTTTCTTTCTTGTCTTCTATTCTTTTATGTTGCTCTTTTCTTTTCGCTCAGAGAAATGGAAAGAGACATGCCTTTTCTTTCAGCCTGTGCCTCATTATGGTGCTTTTCAGGTCTGCTCCTTTGTATGGGGCCAGCCCAGAGCTGTGCACAGGCATAACAGAACAGCCGGTGGATTACCCAGACTTACGTCAACACTTAACAGAACCACCAACCGGTCCAGCTGCAGCACAGACATCAGTGTGGACAATACATGTAGGTCTATAAACCAGGGCACGGCTATCACAGTTACTGGACAAAATATATTACTGCCCACTGATAATCAGCATGGAGTGTGAAGTCTAGCCATAAAGAGCATCATCTCTCAAACAGAACGCCAATAAGATTAGATGTTCAGAAGTGACACGAGTAATGTTTTTGTCACTGAAAAGCCTGAGGTCATCGTCTGCTTTGAAACGGCAACGCAGCACGCTGCGTCTCTTTGCTCTTTGCTTAACACTGGACCTGTGAGAATGAAAAAAATCTGAAAAGAAACCATATCTAAAAACTGCGATAAATGCGAAAAATTAAAAAATTCACTGTTAATTTTGAAATAGCAACAGAAGCTACACAAGTAATAATCCCACACAATTATCATATATATATATATACAGTATATATATATGTATATATGTGTGTGTGTGTGTGTGTGTGTGTGTGTGTATAATATATATACGTATGTATATATATATATATGTGTATATATATATATATATATATATATATATATATATATATATATACACACACACACACACATATGCGTATATATACACATATATATACACATACACACACACACACACACACGCTGCTGTAACGAACATTTCTATCTAAATAATGGACTTAAAGCAGATATCAGTGGAATGTTTTTGTTAATATAAGTCCTAAATAGTCCTATTTTCCGTCAGCAATCACTTACATGAAGTATTTCAGCCTAAACACGAGTCTCTCCGTCACTCTGCTCTGCTGTAACCCGAGGAGAAAATTTTCCTTGTGGGATACAAGTGTTATCCAATGAGGAGAGAGAACGGCATGAAGGGCTGTGTGTGCAGCCAAGGGATGCGCGTGAATGTGGTGACGTAGCACGAGGACCAATTGATGCCTGACAAGGGCGGGGGCTGCTAACTCATGGTGCGTTCAAGGAAACTCGTACTTTGTGTTTTTCCTTCCTGTGAAGTCATACCAGTTCGATCTGGTACGAGTTCACGGGTCGGAAGTTACGAGTGGCCGTTATAGGGAACTTTCACAGACAACAGGACGGTAAAAACACGAGCTACGGGTTACCTGGAACGCTACCAAGTCGTAGTTGTGACTTGAAGCTGTAACTTACGGTTTCAAAAGCCTGCCTTGAACACAGCATTAGCCGAAACGGCCGTGCCGATGATATCTGCTTTAATAAGGGTGTGTAAGATCCACAAAAGGCAGCAAAAAACCCAGCTAATGAGGGTTTGATATGCAAAAAAGCACACATGTAGGTCTCGAAGACATGCGATATAAAAGATGTGGGGAGAAAATGCATTTAAATTTGCATTTAAGATTGTGTATGTGCTTGATCATGTGTGCATTATATACTGCATAGGTCTGTGCTCAGCAGTTGGCAGTAACCTATAGAGCTGGAGGTACTGGTGATAATCTATCAGAGCTGTACTCTCCGTCTCCAGCTCCCTCCTGGGACAGGGAGACAGATGCCTCTTCTAACACTACTACATGTAACACTAATTAAGCCCCTGTGCTGTGTTAAGTCAGTGTTGCTCTTTTTACATGTACAGTACACACACAGGTACACATACTAGAATCGTACATGCAGTTGTTCTAATAAACGCTATAATTTTAAGGAATTTCATAATTGTTCAAACATTATACGGTAGCCTACACATTTAGTGTCTGAGAATATTTAGTTCTGTCATTGACTCATGATGGACAATAAACAAAATTGTTGCTGCACACAACCAGAGATATATTTTCCTCTTCCTTGTCAAAACATGCCATGTAAATTGCCTTTGACGCAATGTGACTGCTGACAGTTCAGTCTGATATGCAGGTGTGATACGCTATAGTAGCAGCTAATCTAGCCCTAAAATGCTAGCCTAAAGCAGAGATGAGGAGTGGGCTGCAGTGGTCTGATAAACTCCCTTCTTTCCAGCTCTACACCTCAAAATAGTCTGTCCACTTTTCCACGTACCTAGAGTGAACCCTAACCCTGTGACTCGGGAATTTTTCAAGAGGCAGTCCTGAGTCTGTTCACACTGTGGTGCCCTAATGTGGAAAGGCAATAAAATCCCACAGATGGCTGCTGCATAGCTCTTAAGAGAAAACTTTATTGCAAGCAGCCTTGATTAGATTCACAGTGGGGAGATTGAAACTGAAGGGTAATATTCTCAGGAGGGAAAGGGAAAAACAGCAGCCAGTGAGCTGTGAGGGTGAGAGACAAATATTTAGCCTTGTCAAATCCCAGAGAAAAATAAATCTGTCTTTTTCCAACCTTTGGGCCAGAGGAAGGCCCCCAAAAGCCGACAGAGTGGGCCTCTTACACGAGGAAACTGTGAGAGCAGAGCAAATTACGTTTGAAGAGCTTTAATGTAACAAGCTTGCAAATTTGCACCTCTAACACCATTAGCTGTCTTCTGTTTGATTCACCGATGAGATAATGAAATATATCAATTTGGTGATACTATAGGCTACCCCTCGCAACACACCTGCTGGCAGCATCAGCCTCTCAGCAGTGTACTTGTGCTCACAAAACCTACAAGGAGAGAGGATGACAATGCTAAAGGGACTGCTTATGTTAGCAGCATGTATTGCAAAAGATGAGGACAAAAGAAAGGAAAGAATTGTCTTATAGCCTCCGACAGATGTCATATATTAAACACAGACAGGTACAAGGAGAAGAAGAAAAACTAGAGTAGTAGTAGAAGGAAGGAAGGAAGGAAAGGAGGGAGGGAGGGAGGGAGGGAGGAAGGAAGGAAGGTTGTCCCTCACAAGGACGATGCAACCCTCAGGGGCTGCACTGTTACCACTACTCAACACATTAGCATGTACTCTATAGTACGTGACGATGCAGTGTCGCCACAGGGTTACTTTACTAAAATGTAAACACAGGTCTACACAGTGGAAATACAGTGACGCATGAGAGAAGAGAGGAGGAGGAGGAGGAGGAGGAGGAGGATGAGAGGAAGAGCACTGTGGCTTGCATCAGTATCTTCAACCATCTCTACTGCTCCGGACAAAGCTACAGCCGTGACGACCTTTGTTGCAAAGTACAAACATACAGTAAGTCTCAAAGACCAAGCAAATGTGAAAATAGTTCCTGCAGCATTCAGCACTGTGTAGGACTGTCCTCTACATTTTGTCTGTTGGAGCGAAAATTTGAAGTTCTCAGTAGATGGAAAATGGTGACTCTGTCGATATAGCTCTCCTCTATCCGCCTCAAAACACGGGACGTTTTCTCACACGCACGCACGCACGCACGCACGCACGCACACACGCAGAGCCACTGAAGAGTAATTTTCTGTGTGTTCATGAAGAGGGCACGTTGAGCTCCTTACTGCAGCTCTTCCCCCGATTCTGTAGTCAGCACTAATGGCACGTGGCTTAAACCTCCACCCATGTGCACAATGTCTCAGGAGCTAATAAAAACACATACACTTTCACAGACACCCGGGACGTTCTTCTACATACACCCTTGTCCCTTGCATTAGCACAGCTCTGCACATGCCTGCACGTATGACCCGAACGCACATAAAAGAGATCCATGTAGAGAGGTTCAATCTCTTACACGCAGTCATACAAAGCAGAAGCTGAATGCTTCTAAAAATAGTACCCCACTGACAACCCCACTGCCATCATTATTCCTTTCATCATCCTTATCAGCAGCGTGGGGCTCATTCAGTTGGTGGACAGTCAAGCCGCTTTCATGGAGCTTTCCTCACCTCCCCATTGACATTGACATTGCCATACCCTCCTCATACCCTCTTTTCAATTCTTATCCTCCATCTCTCCTCTCTGATTTTTCCATCATACATCCCTACATCCCTTCCCCTCTTGTCGTTGTCCTCCTCCTTTTTCTATCTCGATCTCTGTGCTGGCTTAGTGGGAGATGGAGAAAATGAGATGGAGGAGGATTCACAGATAATGAAGATGTAATGACATCAACCACTTGGGATAAACAGATAAAACAACAGAAATGACCCACGAGGAGCAGCAAGATGATCAAACAACACAAAAGTAAAGCAGGACAGGAGAACCATCTTGAAGTGCTGCAATCAAAGCCCCTGCAGTAGATATCCACCATACAGTAGCATGCTTTAATTTCTGCAGTTTCACCAAGTGGATGGACTCCTGCAGGAAAATAGCTGTTTAATCAGGTACCATCTGCATCACTACAGTACGTCACATAAATATAGTATAAAACATTCCTGTTGGAGCAACCTAAATAGGACAGCAACTGGCTATTTCCACTGTCGACTCTGCTGATTATTTTTTATCACTTTAATGAGTTGAATACATTTGTGAGAATTTGAATTTGTGAGAGAGTCCAAGGTGACATTTTGCTTGTTTTGTCTGACCACCTGTCAGAAACCCAAGGACAATATTTTAACACCAGAACAATAAAGCAGCCATCATGTTTGACTAAGAAACATTACAAATTTGATTAACATTAGACATCAGCTGCTTGAGAAAGTTGATGACACATTATTTTAGCTTCAAACCCAAGAATAAGTCTCTTAATCTTGTCATGCAAGACTTGACAGTGCTAAAAAAAAATGTTTGCATGAGTTTAGAGCCTTTATGTGCAATCTATATTTATGTGTAATCTCGAATATACGTTCCAATGAAGGGAAGGAAAGAAGAGGGAGGGAGATACAAGGTTTTAGTCACTGCTGGCTCTGAATGTGCATGGGCTCTAAAAGTAGGTTAGTAAACCTAATGTTGAAAAATGATCTGACAAAAAACTAATTGGCTGACGGTGCTCTTTTGAAGAAGTTTACTTCCACAAAAATGAGGAGCATCCATTTTATGCTGTCAGAGCGACAGGAGGGTCTGAGGGTTGTTTGCATGGATGAAATGTTCTGGAAAACACAATATCTTTGCACTCTGGCCTCTTGATTTTTTTTATTTTTATCTCTGTTCTTTCTGTTTGTTTGACATTCTTATTTTTTGCCTGCTCAAACAGTGAAGATGTATGAGGATCACAGTTCCTGCCTTTTGTGGTATATTTCACACCGGGACTTGGGGGCAAACTCGCTACCCCCACTGCCAACATCTAAATTAACTTTCCTTATGCATTATTTCAGCAAGAGGGGACAAATACTCCCCCTCTGCTGCACACCTGTGGCTTGAGAAAAACACACTTCTGTTCTCACAAAGCATGTATTCCCCCTCCAAATGAGACACATACCAACCACAGAGAAGTCCCCAACCCTTAGCAAAGCCCTTCAAAACAGGAAGAGAGCACTTGAGTGGGGATTTGATGGGTGAGAGTGACTCGAGGGGGTTGTCAAAGCTGAGAACATACAAAGAACGACGTACACATTGAGAGGCCAAGATCAGATCAAGGACTCAAGGAGAAATAAAAGCAGGAGAGAGGTAAAAAAAAAAAAAAAAAATGCGAGCGTTGTGAAAACTAGAGGGTTGGACAGAAATAGAGAAAAGAAGTACAAAAGAGAGGAGAGGAGAGAACGGAAAGGTTTGGATGTGATGAGAGCGAACATTGTAACTGAAGCTGTACACGATGAGAGGGGTCAAGAGGGAGGAAAAAAAGCAGAAAGTGAAAAGGTGATACACCGTTGGTCCTGCTCAAGGAACATGTTTGTAGTGAGAGGCACAGTGTGTGGGAAAGATTGAGAATAAATTATCATCAGTGAGAGGTGGGGGCTATGGAGTACAAATATTTTGGATCAAAGTAAGAAGGACTGACAAATCAACTATTTGCTCAGTAGTTTGAAGTGAGAGAAGACAGCATGCTCTGAGAAAAAAAAAAAAAGAAAGCATGGTACAACAAAACAAGATGACTTTTGTGTGACAATAAAAGCAGGAGTGTCTCATTCAACAAAAAAGTATTGAATGAATGAATCTACTCCATAGTGTCAATATGTTAAACTTTTCTAAAAAATGATGAAAATGAAACATGAATAATCATTGCACTCTCTGTGTGCAGGGTTTTAACAGTGTAGCACCATGAAGGACACCGTATTGTGTGAAAACGTTTGCTGCATTATTCTTAATAGAACGGACAGGGGGACATGCTGCTTCAGGAGTGCTGAATGTGTTATAACAGTCTGAAAAAATGCCCCTATCAGCATGTAAAAAACAAAGTCTATAACCAGAAGCAATGCCTCAAAATAGTTTTAACCTTAGGCAGCACATTGGCTCCCATTCTGAATAAATGGAGCATGAAAGAAAGATGAACAGCCAAGGAAGTGCCAAGCTAGATACCCACCACTCCACGCCCTCCTCAATCTGCCACAATCCCCCCCCCCCTTTGGGTTTATTTCATTCTTGTATTCAAATGCACACGGTGTCAGGATCTGTGTTATTAATCTCTGTCAAACTTGTCCTTCTGCCGGTGACGTGGGACATGTGTCCTCGCGCAGGTATTCTTCAGCTCTGATAAAGGTGTCCTTCGTGTTTCATTTGCCCTGCGGCACGTGATGTGGCATGTACACAAAAATCGTCTGCAGATACAGTCACACGAGTCTGGTGATACTGTTTTGCTTTGTCAGCAAATCCCTTGAAAAGAGTTTTGTGTGTCGACGAAGCCTGATGCAGCGTATTCCTCTGTGTCATAGAACTCCATTGTTATAAAAAACTATTATAAACGCATTAATAAGCCACATTTTCAAACTGGGTGACATGCGCCTCTATTGCCATGCAAATGGGCACTGTAGTTATTTTGATGAAGCCCAACATACATTGTTGTGCTGCTGAAGGTACCGAGTACAGCACCTGATGTGTGTTAATCTGCAGCTGAGAATAGTCCCTAACAAATACTGTACAGCTTTTCTTCCTGTTGAGAAACATTTACTTCAGTACAGCTGTTTTGGTTTCAGTCTTTTTATGGGAAAATATCTCTTCTTCATTTAATTAAATTGTGAGGCTATTTTATATTGTAATAAAATTTAGATCGTAATGATATGAAAATATTGACAACACACAGATTAAACACATAAAAAACAGAATTTGTGTCGCATGTGAGCAGAAAAGTACATGATGTATGTGGGCAAAGCACACCAAACTTTGCCCATGGACATGATGCCTGAGCAGTCAGCATGGTAATTCAGTCTACATGTATTAAAGCCTCAGTTAAGGCTGAACATATGGGTTTCAGTGGGAATTTGGTAGCATGTTAAACTGTCGTCTTAACTGTCAAACCCGTAATGATGAAGAACTACTGTTCATATGGTAATGAAGAGAAGAAGAAAAGCAAAGGATGACAAGATGATGAAATGTTGGCTGAGGAGTGAAAGGAGGTGAAGAGATGTTTTAACCTCTGGACTTTCAGTGAGAGGACAAACTGCAATTATCATAATCTTTTAATGAGTGGAATTAGAGGCTCAATTGATCTCACAACACGTGGCCTTTCACATGAACAAAGCTGTGTTCATGAATGTGTATGAACTCGCTAGAGTCCCACAGCAGATTGGACATAATGTGCTATACTGGAGAAGTATCGCTGCACCATGAGCTCGGGGAAACATGATACTTTCTCATCATATAAGAACAAGTTGTGTGTGCTTCTGTGCTGTGGGAAAATATTGATGTATGAAGAAGTATTTCTGTAACATGCTACTCAAGAAATTGGGCCTGCACACCCTCCTCCTCCCTTTGAAAACTTACATAAGTCTACACTGAACTGTGCAGGAATAACATCGACACAAGACTGTAGGAGTGAACCAGCTCTCGACAAACTGCAGCAAAACGAAGCAGCTGTGTTCCGCGTGGAGCCGCATGTAAACACATATCATAAATATAACTGAAAGAAATCCAATTTATTCAGAGTATCGATACAACAGTTGGTTCAGTCATGAAAATGAATCGCTCCTGTGGGTCATAAATGCTCGTGTGCATCTTGAGAGCCGGAGGACGAAGCTCACCTCTCCTGCCATTAAATCATTCATGACCCTGCAGTGCTGTGGACCACACAGTGCCAGACCTGCCTCCACCAATCTGTGTCTCCACTCTGACAGTATGCGCGCACACACGCACACACACATGCACGACACCACCAGACTCACTGTTTTAAGCCCTGCGCTAAAATCAGCTTCCACAGACAGCAAATTACAAATGCTTGTCCAAGCAGGTACAGACATTCACAAACACTCAGACAGTCGGTGTATATTTGCGTCTCCTTTCTCCTGCTCCATACACCTGTATCCTCTGCTGCCTCCAGCACCAGGATCAATCCATCAAATACGTCTAAATCTCCTCCTCGCTCTGATAGTGTCCACACGGCACTCCCTGCACCATCGATCAGCCCCCCGTGTCCATATTCATGAGCTCCGCAGAGGGTCTGACATGGACACACTGGATACCGATCCCTTGCAGAGGGGGTTCCCCTAAGACATCATCCTCCCTTCTCCCGTCAGGTTGCCCTCTGCTGAGCAAAATGTTCCCCCACTTACAAAGAGTAAATGAACCTGCAAATTCCTCAAATATCTGCTAGATGACTTCTTTGAATTCTGTCCTTAAATCAGGCGACGTTTATTGAAACTCTTACTTAATAAAACCCTCGTAAGAGAGTCCTACATAATAAACCGTGCTGATGTGGTTATTCAAAGTCATCTATGCAGAGAAGATGAGGAGGCATGCATTTGGTTTATGAGGCGGGCAGAGAGATGATGATGCTTCATTGGCGGTGCAACAGATGTTTCCTACATGACAAATAAATCAGATGGCCTGGGTCATATGTTGCATCATTATCTATCTATTCACAGTGATCTACGGTTTAGAATAACGCATTCATTAACATAACATTAGTACAATCAATAGCTTTGGGGATAATGACTATTTGACCAAATATTGTGTTTCAATGAGGTTTTCAGAAATTGATATCAATTTTTAACCTCTTCACCCTTGGATTCCATCTCTGTGTCCATCAAGCCAATGGCTGAACAAGTGCAGAAATCCTTAATGAATAATTGATGACTCTGCGTAACAGTATTGCAGAACAGCGCTGAATTGCTGCACTGGATCAGAGGGAGAGGCGGGTGTGAACACAGCTTGTGTTTGTGTATGCTGCACACTCTGCTGGTATCTGGGGCAATGTGTGACTCTGTGTGTGACGGAAGAAGATGGAGTCCTCCAGGCGTCTCGCACAACACAACACCACACCACACAACAAAACAAGACTCCTAGTGAAGCCAGTGTAATGCTGTGTCCTTCACACTTCCGCTCCTCTCTCTGACTCTCTTCAGGACACTTTCGTGTCTTGCGGACGACCTTTGAACCAACTGTCAGCTCACTGACTGCATCATGCTGTGCTGTCAACCTGCTCAAATGCTGACGAAGTCACAGTGAAGTTGAATATAAATGAGATCTGACCCCGTTCTGACCAGCAGAGGGAGCCAAGACCACCTCATCTGTCATTTGTTGACAGTCCGTCTTTAAGGAATAGCACACATTGCACTTCATATTCCGCTTCACATACACAACTTCTGTTTTTTTAAGCCAGTATTAAAAGTATGAAACTAAGTTGCCAGCTTCAGATGAACTAGGTATAGCATGGCTCTTACCTTCAAACTAAGAAAACTAGAGACAAGTTTCATCTTGTGGTGGGGTTATGCATTTCCCAGACTCTATATTATTAAGTCTGGCAAAGATATATAATACATATAAAACAAATAAAAAGGATTCTTTCTAACTAAATACCTCACTGGACACACAAGTCACATTTTCGCACTCAATCCAACACCTCTGCTGAGTATCAGGATTTTCTAAGCATGTTACATAACAACTGAGCCTATGGTTTAAGAGTACTACAAGTGTGTAAAAATGAGCATGACATGTGAAATATAAAAATAACTCTATAAACGGGCTTTACAAATAAAATTGCCTTGCCTATGATAAAATGAACAATAACCACACAACCATGTTAGAAAAACATCCCTGTGATGATCTGATTTACAAGTAAATAAAATAAAATAGGAAAGAGACATTTGAATAACTTTAAAACTGTATGTAATATTGTAATCTAATCATATTAGATTATCCAACAATTGTAGTCAGAATACATCTGGCTACTGCTAAATGTCCTTAATCAGATGAAGATGACTTAAAGATTTGAGAAAAGTGCAAAGTGAGCAAGAAGGGGCTGGAAAAAAACATCAACCAACGAGTAAGTGTTAAAGAGGATTCAAGTTTCATCGACTTGGCAGGAAGCAACAACGCAAAAATGGCTGACAGGAGGGGGTTGTGGGGAAAGAAAAGTGATGAACGATGGAAAATGGCTCTTTTAGAGGAAGTTGTTTTCTGATGACCTTCAGCCTCCTGACCAAGGACAAACGATGCCCCCTCCCCTCTCCTGTTTGCTTGCACAATAGATATAAGATGTTGTGTTTTAAAATGGTTGATCTGAAGAAATTTTCAGAGAGGATTATAAAATGCAAAATGCACTGGAAACATTACTGGAATGTATTTACCAGTACCACACTAACAGGTCAAAGGTTTGGAGGGTGATGTTTTCAAATATCCTCTCATGATTGCAGATACTTAAAAAAAATACAAAATGCAACATCTTGTGTTCTTTCATTTATCTATTTGTTGCAATGTATCCATAAAATATGACTTGAACAATTAATCAATTAACTACTGTATGTTTCAGCTCTCAACAGGACTGCTCTGTTCTTTGTAAATACACACTCCTACTCACACAATTACTGAAAACCTACTTAACAACAAATTTAGATCCGTGAGCTTTTTGTTCACTGACTGGTTCATTCAGCTGTTTTATGACTGAGGACGCTTAGGTCCGAAATGAGCTCAGTATTCTACAGTACATCAGTCAAAGATCTCTTATAAATAAAGAGGAAAGGGACACGGGCAAAATATTGATCCAGGGGTTATTTTAGTCACACAGAACATCCCAGAGGCTGTAATATGGTCACACAAAGAGGAGCCCACAATGAACACACATATACTCACTCACTCATTCACACATACACGCACACACACATTCATTTGCGTCAGATGCAGAAGCGTTCCACCAGTGTGTGTAGGCAATTAAAGGTCTGTGCCTCAGGGGCTGCTGAGGCCAAAGTCACTGTGCTCTATGCTCTGACAAACATTTTCTCCATTACCAGCAGACTAACTGTCCTGCACCGCCTCGAGCTCCGCTATATATTCTCCTTCACTTAGACTCTGCAGGGAGGCAGCAGGGAGAAACGGGTGAATAGGAGAGTGGCCACAGGAGGGAGGAGAAGTGGCGGAGGAAGTGAATGAGTGAGCTAGAAAAAGGAGAAGAAAAATGGATGAAGACTGTCAGTACCTCCACATCACTCTGACCAATCTGGGTGTGAAAAGACAATAACAAGGGGACACGGTGGCAGGGCAGTTATAGTGCATGTCACAGAACTGCAGCGCCCGCAGTTTGACTCTGGTTCTGGAGATTTGATGCATGAAGCATGTCGCATCCTTCTATCTCCCATGTTTCCTGTCAGCCTCTTCGCCAATATCTGTAACAATAAAAGGCATAAACATTTTTTTTTATTTAAATAAAGAAGAGGATACAGTGCTCAGTGTTAGGGGCCTGATTCATATGGTTAATTGGATTTTCAATGCATTACATGGTTGTTCAGGAAATTAAATACGGATGTGTGTGCAAGAGCACATAGACTTTGTGTATAGGCTACATTTAAAGGACACAGTTTCTGTGTTTCCCAGGGAGATAATTAGAGCCAGCGCTGGGCCAGCTGTTGGCGCTCAGCAGGGTCAGGTGTCTCTCACACTCTCTCTCTCTCTCTCTCTCACACACACACACAGTGCCACACTGCCCCAGAGTGGCACAGGGATCAAGGGCAGATGGATCAAAGTATTGCACTGCTTTTCTCTAACTCATTTACAGGGCACACTGAACGCCTTTAGAGGGGGATTTTTTTTCACAAACAGCTAGAAGATTATGCACATTGACAACCATAGATGTTTGTGTATTCAAAACATGACATGATACACTGAGACTATTATCACAGAAGATGTGTTTTCAATGAGAGATTGTACAGTCAACTGTAGCTGAGTATTTTGGCAGGAAGAGCAGAGAGAGGACACAGAAGGGAGCCAATGGGATGATGTCAGTGTTGATATCATGTATTAGAGGCTGCTCTGTGTGAACACTAGGTGGCGACATCTAACTTTGTCACAGAGCGGCCAATGCTCTGCTGAGTAAGGGCTGGCTGACAGCGAGATGTGCGAAGCCAAGTCTACATACATGTGTGCTTACATGTGATCAAGTGCGAGGTGCGGTTGACCTTGTAAAGCTGCTGCATATACGCCGATTCTCCTTCATCCTGAGCCGATGTCGCTCCTGTCCCCAAGGACAGACCCCCCTCCTCTGTGATCCGGACCGATGTAATATGGGGGGAAATGCAGCTGAAACATAATCTGAACGAATGTCTGTTTGATACATCATGGTATGGTGTGTGTGGTGAAAAGTTGGTTATTACACATACACCTATGCGGCGCATCTTCTCTTTTCCTGCCCACTGAAAACATTAGGCTTTTGAAACAGTAAATATGACTGATGCTCCATCCCCCCCTCCTGCCTCTCTCTGTTGCTCACTTAATCTCTCTCATTTCTCTCTCTCTCTCTCTCTCTCTCTCTCTCTACAAATGTGGATCCATAGTGTTTAGCGCAAACTCGGAGGCTGAGAGACAAGAGAGGGAGGTGTTAAGAATTGAAAGCATGATCTTGCAGTGTTGCAATATGCCGCAAGAAACTGCGGCAGAGAGTGGGGGAGAGGGAAGGAGTAGTAGTCTATATCGAAGCAGGAGAATTGATTATCGGAGGGATGGAGGAATGTAGCAGGAAGGGAGAAAGGGAAGGGGTTGGGCACCTGGCGCTGCATCTGCTCGAGAAAAATCTCTGGGGTCAGCCAATTAGAGGCTGGGTGACACCACTATCCTCCCAGCTAGCTAGTAAATCCTGCGCCACAAGACAACCCACGTGCCTCTGCTCAATGAATGTGTGAGCTCATACACAGACACACGAACAAATGCCAGGGCACACACACACACACACACACACACACACAGAGAGAGAGAGAGAGAGACATAAAGTACACAGTGAAACTGGCAATTGTTAAACATGGCCAGTTAAGTATTTAAGGGTCAGCAGGTTTAATGGCAGACGAGTCTAAGAAGCCAATACCCACAACTGCCCACACCTACAGTACCTGTAGAAATCATACAGATAGATTTTGCTTTAATTACCTTGGTTCATAGAGCTCCATCTCTGGGATTTCTGCCTCCACACCAATGCAAGAAACATACTGTATTGGTGTTGCGACATATGTTGTTTAGAGTAGAAACATTCTGCCAAAGAAACATTGCCTGTGTTAAATATCTAAAAATCTGACCCACTCAGTACCTTGAGCTTTTGATGATATCATATCACAGGATCTTCTTCACAAGTTTACTGAGTTTACTGAGAAAATGTACATATAGATTTCCATACTAAGTGAACAGCTCCATCTCTACTGCTGCTGCTATTGCTGAGAGAAGCAAAGTCTGAGACTACTTTCATATTCAAGTGAATGGACCCCTGTCTGCCTGTCTGAGGCACTTTCTTTGGTTAAAAGTACTTCCTTCCATAACTGGTCATGGATCATCCAGAGTAACAACGGCATTGTTTTAAAACTAAATGTGGTTTTCAGTGCTGTGAGCATCACAGATGAAATTCCATTTACGTCCATCGTAGAAGAATGGAGCTAAAAGTGGCATTTTATCATCAATAAATCATCGCCACATTACCAGTTTGGGACTTTGAGTGTAATGAAATGACACTGAAATGACACAAAAGACTGACTGTGCCAGTACACTGAATTTTACATAGTTTAAGTGCCTCTTAGCTAAAAGAAAAGTCAGTTACACACTAAGGTACTTGAACAACAATGTTGACATCTGCAGCTGGGGATGTGATGTGTTTACCAGAGGGATGGATGAATGAACTAAGGTTTTATTATGGTCCATGCCATGTTTTATCCTCTGACTGATCTACATTTTATTGGCCATCTTCCCGGAGAGCAAAGCATCACAGTGCACGCTGGGTGGGAAGAGAAGTGAGGAGGATCAAATCAAAGTGACACCACCTCTGCCTCCAGGGGATTCAGATGAAGGGGTTTACAAATGGCTAAGCTTTTAATAACAGGTCCATGATGCTACGACACTGTGATGACACTTGACACAAGGATTAGATGACTCAAGAAATCTGCACTCTACTAAGTAAGATTTATCATCAGGGAGCACAACGATACACAAGGCACCAGCCAAGGCCAACCTCCTAGAGTTGTAATGTCATCACCTGTAACCCAAAAGGAGCGATGCAGTCATAAAAACTAAATCTGAATCTCCTCCTGAGAAGCTCAGCTGAGTTCCTGTTACATACTGTATATATGCAGTGTTTCTGGACACCATTTTGGACTACACAAGTTTAATTCAGTCAGGAAATTCAGACTCCAATCATGAACTCAGTCTTCTCCTGGCTGTCACATTAAACGAATCAGACGTTCTCTATTGTCCGCACTCAGAGAACTGGAACTGAGAATTACAGCAGGGAGGCTGCGCCGCTGTAATGACCTACAGTACTGCTGGGTTTTCAATTGAATTATTCCTTTTCCCCACGGTAGACAGAAAAAAAATAAAGAATCATCATATCAATCAGGTAAATAAGACACCCGTCACCCAATACAGAAGGGAAGGGTGCAGAGTCACTCTGGGGTCACCCACTCTCCTCTGATATTTCACTCCTTTTCGCTTCTACGGCTCTAGCCCTGGGCTATATTCCTTCAGCCTGTGTGCTCATCCTCACACCAAGCACTCGCACACATAAGGTCCTTCCCACACACATACAAATGCAGTCCTTCAACCAGCATGCTTTCCTTGAACACTCAGACACACAAAACTGCAATATATGTGCACTTGAGGTGCAAAGTTGTCCATATATTTTGCCACCTACGATAACAAATCTGAGACTGTACCAGCATGCTGGTTACTGTTTTAAGACTGCTTCAACCCTACAGTGCTCTGGCAATGCTAACATGCTGGCACTAACCATGTTCATCATCTTACAGTTGTTTTTTGTGTAAGCATGAAACAACATCATCACGTTTATTGAAGATTATCCTGAGAGGAACAAAACAGCTGGACAGAGAGACTGACGGACCTGTGCTTCCATCCCTCGGGCCATACCGTTACAATGGTCATAAATCAGCAAACGTCGTTGTGCACTGAAGCATGAATGAAATTATGTGACAAAATCAAAAGGTAATTGAAAGGTGGATGAGTGTAGAAAAATGTAATTGTTAAATGCCAGAAATTGAACACAAATGTTGTTTTTAATCATTTTTTTCTAACATGGCAAAGAATAACCAATCAATACATTAAATGGTAGCCTGCACATTGCAGAGCCTCCTGACTTTGGTACAGACCAGTCTAGGAGATGCTGCAGAGTCTGAGGATATCAAGTGAGGACTCAGAGTACCTGGACATCAAACTGCACTAAGCTGCCTATCCCACCTCCTGTCCTTTCCTCTCTCCTCTCTCATCAGCCAGAAGGAGCTTAAAGGGAAAGAGCTGAGGTTGGGTAACGGACACCAAAAGCTTTCTTTGCCTGACTACAAGCTGCCCAGCAATAATCTATCAAATTCCTCTAAGACGATATCGCCTCATTCTTTCTCATTTCCTCTCTCTCTCCTCCTCTCACTCTCCCTCTTTTATTTGGGTATGATGAGGATCCATTTCAATAACCCTGATCTCTCAATTTTTGTTTCAGGGAGTTACGTAACAGCCGCACTATCAGAATAACAATTGGGAGGAGAGATTAGCGCAATCGGCCACGGAGAGAGAGACAGAGAGGAAGATGAAGGGAGGGAGGGCGGGAGGGAGGTTGGGAGGCACCAGGAGGAAAATCTAAGGAAGCCCTTCTCAATATGACACATTATTTCACGTACTGCTTCATAAATGAACAGATTTAACTGTGAGGTGGGAGGACAGGCACGGACAGATGCTGCTACTATTGATATGCTTTTTTAGGAGGGGGGTTTACGCAAACCTGTCTTGGAGACTAATGCTTTGCTGAAAGCACTGCAGTCCTACGTGTCCGTTCAGCTTCATTCACAATCATCAGCCAGGAAACACACCAATAAATGGTCGGTGTCTCGCAGGCTTATGAGGATTATCAAAATCATGCATCATGCATTCTTTTATTACGGAGATAATAACAGGAAATAAGCAGGTGCAAATGCTTATGGCTTCAGTCTTAATATGAAAGAACGAATCGCTGCATCTTTATCACTGATCAACAATTTAAAAATATCCTCAGGCTTCGGAGTGTCAGGGAAGCTGAACCCCTGCAGAGCGGGAGAGCTTGCTGGATCCTTAATGTCATTCTGCTTGTTTATTTCCTTATTTGTTTGTATTTTAACAAAAGGACAGACATTTAATCAAATGAACCTAAATGGGGTAAAAAAAGAAAAAAAGAAAATCACTCTGTCACTGCAAGCTCATAAATAAAGAGCCGCTATGGCCCTGGTAAGGGGAGGAGAGGGATGGGGGTTGGGGAATTGGCCTCACGTGCGCCTTCCATTCCCGTTTTAATTAAAGGAGTGTAGGCTGCAGCTCCTGGCCAACCTGCCCCAGCAGCACTTACTGTGGAGCCAGGAGCTGGACTCACTGAAACTCATTCCCAAGCTTTATGAACATGAGTGAGTGCCTCAGCCAGGCCTGCTGAGTCATCTGTCGGAGGGGTTCCTCAGGGCCACACACACACACACACACACACACGGTTTCGGGTTCATTAACATACACAAACAGTATGAGAAGTTTGAGAAGAAAGATGTGAGAGTAATAGAGTGGTTGGCTGATTGTTAGTGATGTCCCACATGATGAGTTATGATCACAGACTGCAAAGCTTGACAAGGCACCGACAGGCACCTACAGGTTACTGAGAAGTGCTTCTAAAGCGTCGCCATATTGGTAGGGCGTCACTGCACCGAACTCACAGCAAATCCAAACATGGGAAAAGAGGAGGAGTGTGTGGAGCCGAGACTCAGGTGCATACAAGTTTGTGGCACTCGGAGTGGCCTGCCCTAAATTATGCATAACGTTCAACCCTCATAAAATTTAAAAAGGGGGAGTTATGTAAAACTTCACCCCATGTACAGTTGTCACGAATAGGGAAATTGTTTTTCGTACCATCCTGTCAACATGTTTATTTCTGCTGTACAGACATATTATCATGGGAGTCTGAGGATAAGTTCAGGTCTGCAGCCAGCTAGAAGTGGCCATTTGAGGAACTGCAGTTTTTATGACTTTTACAATGGCTTTATTTTTCAACCACAGGGGTTGACAATTGGTTACAATGCAACATGCTGCGCCCAAAACCACTTCACACACATATTCATTAGTGTCTTTAGGAAGACATAATACATTAAATACATAACATTAAAGTGACTACGAGGACTTTTGGAAACCATAAGTGTTTTCACACTACATTTCCAATGAGCCTCCGCACGCACGGTGAAATTCTTGGATTGGCGCAAGACGGACAAAAATGAAAACATTTGCCAAGAATGTGTTCATTAATCAAGAATGAAAGTCGGAGGTTTGAAGACGATCAGATACCGTCATATTTCCGCCATAAACGATGCCAACCAGCGATCTGGCTGCGTTATTCCCATGACCCACTGGGCAGCATCCGGGAAACCAGGAAACCAGGAAATGCTGTGCGAGTTGACTAAATACTGTAATAATATCAAAATAACTAGAGACAAACGTTAAGACAAAACGATATATTTATCGGAAATGGACCCATTAACAAGTGTGGGTCATGTAGATTCATCCACAATATGGGACTCTTTTATAACCAAAAGCAAACTTCTCGGGGTCTCTTTAACTCCATACTTCCTCTTGCAGTGCATTCACGTTGGACACAAAGCAAGTTTTCACCTTGTGTTACTTGCGCGAATATGCGAGTACATATATAGTACATATGAGACAAACCAAACGCTGTCATGTCTGGGTTAATAATATCATCCGGACGGGATCATCCCTATGTTCCCCGCTTTGTATGGAACCGGGGAACATAGGATCTTTTTTTTTTTTAAAGGGTCCTATGTTCCCCGCTGTTCACCCAAAGGGTCCTATGTTCCCCGCTTTGTCTGTGACCGGGGAACATAGGACCCGGGGAACATAGGTACGCTCCCATCCAGACATGCACACAGCTCGATGAATGTCACCATTTTCACCAAGACACCAGGAGCCTTCTCTGAATGACAGCCGCTTCCAGCGCTATTTTAGGTTCAACCAGGGCTTAGTTTGATGACATGTTAGGTAGGATCGGTCTCCCGGCAGGACACCAATTACATGGCACTCCATCTCAGCCTCCGTTGAGTTGCAGTTTGTAAAAATCAATGAATATTTACTGTATATAGCAAGTCTCTGACGTCCTGGCGTCCTGTGTCAGGAGAATCTCAACGCTGATACATGTAGGCTGTCCCGGCAAAATATCATGCGAATATTTCAACGAATTTGAATATTTTGAACCTGTACGGATGACGCGCTTTCGCATTGCACATTTGCGTGTATTCACATCTTTGCAATGACTTTGTATGTAATCTCGTTATGCGAAAATGTTGCTTCACGTCCGGTGTGAATGCACTGCTAAACCCAAGATCTCTGTTGAATTGAAATAAAACGTGGTCATACAGCCACTACATACTGGCTCCTGAAAACCATTTTAGTGAGTGAAGGGGGAACTCTCAAGTTTCTTTCTCAGCACACTAAGTAAATAAAATGTTCACACAGGAGTTCAGAAGAATAGGTTGACATTTTGGAAAATACTCGAGGATACACTTACCGGCTAGATAATTCTATTTCCTGTGTGCAACTTGGTTTTGAGGAAAGTTCAAACACAATCATGTTTGGAGCATTCAAGTCTCATGGCTGACAGGTGTTTCATTCTATCACTCTTATGCCATCGTGGTTTTTACTCAGATGTACCCATGCTTTACTCTGATGCCCTTACTAAGATTTTTTTTCAAAGCCTCCTCAGTAATGAGCAACAAGCTGTCAATTTCAAAAACCTCACCTTAGAAAACTATAGCTGATTGTTTGTTTTCCATGCATGGACCGAACCACGTTTTTAAGGAAGGGGTAAAATAATGAATAGACTGATCAGTAAGAAAATACAACCACTAGATAATCAATTAACTGTATGCTTCCAGCGTCTTAAAAGTGATAAAGTACTTTTCTCCATTTTATGTTACTTTTAATAGAATATTTTCACACTTCACAGACCAAACAATTAATCAGAATAGAACATGCAGCCCTTGTTGAGGGGTGTGGGTGTGTGTGTGTGTGTGTGTGGGGGGGGGGGGTATCCAACTAGTGACAAACAGAAGAGGTCTGCATTTATTTGAACCTGAATAAATGAGTGAATGAATGAATGACTTACTTTAGTTGACATGTACGAAAGGGAGTGAGCTGAAGTAAGAAACTAATTTACAGTAATCTTGCCCCTTCTCCATAACTCAACCAAAATGAATAAATCACCCAGCTTCCTTTTTGAATGCTCTGCCATTAATTAAAACTTGAACTAACATAAATATATCCAGTTTTAGTTATCAAATCCATAGTCATTTAAAATATAAGTTTGACAATAATATTTCTAACAGCATACGAAGTAAACCATAGAAGAGAAAATAAAAACAAATAACAGACTACATAAACATGCAGTAAACAGCCCGTTATGGTTAATATCTGCTTTCCTGTACCTTGTGAAAATCATATTTTCACACATTCTCTAAAGGTGTACAGAAAAGAAAACTGAATTTGAGCCCACTCTGGATCATAAAATTAATGTGATAACTCATCTTTCAGACGATGTAGGCCAAACTTTGTGCAAAATTCTATTTTTGAGTAAATCCGGGATGAAAGTGTGTATTTTTTTTTCGCATTGGATAACGCAGGCGCACGGATTATACGTCAGCCTGTACACGATTCACCAGCCACTGATATTGGATCCGTAATCCGTCATTCAAACGTCTGAGACACGCACACACACACGGAGCTCGGTCTCGCCCCAAGCTTTGAATATCCCGCCCGCTCAATAACGACCAATCAAATTCGTTTTCCTTACTCGGGTAAACTCGTGTTGCAGCTCGTGACAACTCGGCGCGACAAACAGGACAAACGGCCATTTCTGTACGTTTGGACATCCTTTCAGCTCCTCATTCAAACTGTTCCATTGCTTTACCCCACAAACCGAAATACAAAAACTTTTCATAGTAGTGTGCATCCTTACAAACTGTAAGTTATTTCTCTTACAGAATAGATTTTGTGGTGATACCTGAAACAGATATTGACTGAAGCCAAGTTCCAGATAACAGACAGAGCGGCACCTTTAACTATTCACATGCTAGCAGCCAATAATGAAACTAGTTATCTGCCAATGGTTTGGCCTGAGGAATGGTTCATTTAAAATTCATCATTTTGATCACAACCAGTCAGGGGGCAGATAAGCAGGTCGGCAGGGCTGATCAGCAGACAGGTACTAGAGTTGGCTCTGATGGGCTTAGTCACTGCTGCAGCACCCCTAATCCACTGCACCAAACCTGAACACACACTGAACAACACACACAGTCTTACATACACATAAACACAGCATCAAGACCTAGACAGCTCTACAGTACCAATCTGTCTCAGAGATCGACACATTACCCTCAGTGAAGGCTCTGCTTCCTGCTCAAGCAGGGAGGGGAACAGATTTTCGAGGGCAGACAGAGACGACGCTGGAATGCTGATCCACTGCTGCCGTGCACCGTCGCTTTAAATGAAGATGGAGATAGCACTTTAGTACTTTCACCGTTGCATTGTTCTCTGGCAGCCATGTTAGCTGCACAGTCCTGCACCGTGTCTCTGAGTTTTACCTTTAAAGGGATATTTCAACATTTTGGCAAATTCGTCTATTGCCATAATCCTTATAGTCTTAGTGGTAGGTTCATTACCTTTAAAGGAGACATATTATGCCCCTTTTCCACAAATTAAAATAGTTCCCAGGTGTCTTAAAGACATGACTATGACATGCTTCAGTCAAAATACCCCAAGGAACAAACTTCATAGCTCTTTTTTCATCCGTTCAAAAGATCCCCGTTCAGAACGGATTGTCTGTCCCTTTAAATGCAAATGAACCACTGCTTGCCCCGCCCCACTCCTTCTACTAGTACCAGGTAGGGGTGGTATTATGCAAATTCGAAAACTAGTTGCATCATTGCCAGAGAACCGAGGGAACAGCTCATTAAACCACATGGATTTCAACCTGCTCATTCAACCTGCACATTACAGATTTTTTTGTAAATTCTCACATTTTGGGGGCCAGAAGGCAAGACAAACACCCAAATATATGTTAAAGAGCCTTCAAAACATGTCCCCTTTAATTGTCGGTGTAAGCTGTTTTGAGATCGGCTGGGCAGACCTTAGCTCTGGAAGACGCACGTTATTTCCAGTCTTTCCCTCATCAAACTTATCAAATACACAATCCAACAAGTCCAAAACGCTCTCATGGACAAGTTGGGACCCGCACATTCACCACGCTATGAAATAATAATGGAACGTTACGAAACAGAGTTGTTTTCGAGGTAAATACGTAACCGAAACTACATCCCAGACACGGCTGCTCGGCAGAGTGACTTCAAAAGCGAAAGTAGTTCTGAGTATTTGCTTCATGTGTCGTAATGTTGCTTAATTTTACATTATTTCATAGCGTGGCAAATGTGCAGGTCACAACTTGTCCAAGAAAGCATTCTGGAGTTGTTGGATTGTTTATTTAGTTTGCTGATGGAAATGTGGAAATACCATGAGCGTCTGGTGCGTTAGCTTAGCAGCTCACATCTCTGCCCAGCCGATCTCAAAACAGCTTGCACCGACAATTAAAGGTCTTGAACCTACTCCTAAGACTATAGTGATTATGGCAATTGGCAAATTTGCCAAAATGTTGAAATATACCTTTAACGTGCCTGATGGGCTGTGATCTGCAGCCAGCGCGGCTGAGAACAATATTCAGCAACAACAGAGCAATAGTGCATCCTGACCAGACCTCTTGTATTGATAGGTCTGAGTACCTGAACCACTAATAGGTCAGTCCTCAGCTGCCATGACTCGTTCTCTCTGCACTTCACTTCCTTGCTACTAACAGCTTGACAAGTCATATCTAAACACTAATAATGACCTTTTAGCCACGTCAAACACAGACTTCATCAATTATTCTAATCGTCCTTAGATACATCCATCAACAAAGCATTGTATAGCTATGATGAAATAATAATCTATACTCAAAAAATTAATCAGGTGATCTTTAATCTAATTGCTTAGAACACCTTACAAACATGTTTTGAGAACCTGCTTTTTCTTGTCTTACATTGTCACCTGTGAATGTGTCCAATCACATTATCTAGGTATCTTGTAAGGGGACGTGTTATTACTGCTACATTTAATACGTTGATTTTAAGATTTTAAAAGTTATTCAAGAAAATTGCCCTTACATTAATCACTAATGAAATGAATCATTAGTTGCAGCCCTACAATGTTAGTAACAATAAACTGAAGAGTAACATCTTTGATTTGAACTCATGATTTGGGAAAAGGAGGTTATGTCTATCATGTGCTGTAACATTTGCTGGCAGAAAACAGAGCAGATTTACATTTATTACAATTCAAAGACCTCTGGGTGGCTTTCTAGTTCATCAACCAAAAATGAATTGGTTGATGATGAATTTATCATTACGGTCTTTTTTAAGCCAAAATGCCAAAGGCTCGCTGCTAGTTATGAATATTCACACATTAATATCATCTTTGACTGTGAACAAAATAAACTATTGGTTTGACAACAGAAGAAATTATGGAAATAAATCAAACTAAACAAAAAAAACCAGCAACCAACAATCCACCAAAATCACGACTACAATAATAACATGAGCTGTGAAGAGATTTAAACATGTATCCACGTTTACCGGCACCATTTCAAGATGTGTTTACTGAAACACAAAACTTGCTTACTGTACATTCTTGTTCAACCAAATGAACAAAAGTCAAATGACACCAGAGAGAAATCCATATTATTGCACACAAAAATGCTGCTCTGAACATACATCCTGATAGGCACTATTGGATTTGTTAAACAGCCTGAGGGTGGGGGGTTGGGGGGGTTTCACCAAATAATGATCACATGTTGTGGCACTACAACAACTGGTAACAGATCTCTACATACAATTATTTCATGGCTTTAAATAATGTTATAAAGTGCTCATTAGAAAATGTACATTATAGGTTTCTTGAGTTGACTTATTGCATCTGCACTGTTAACTACTAAATTATGTTATTCATTATGATGAGCATCACAGACAGGGTTTGATGATACTGTTGAACACTTGGCTGTGTTTTCTGTTCCTAATGTCTCTAGTCTGTCCATGTTTGATTTAAAGCAGATCATCATTATGTGGACAGTTAAAAATAACTGAAAATTAAGCTACCAATATGTTAAGAATGTGCTGGCCAAAAGACTAGTCAAGCAGAATGAACATGATTATGTGCTCCTCCTGGAGTGTCAATGTATATTCAATTTTCAAACAGCCTGTTTTGTATAATACCAGGTGTGCATTTCATGTTACCTTGGAAGAGTCGTGCATCTTAAAGAAAGCACAGCCTGAAATAAAAACTGCTCTAGATAATTTTTTTTCAATTTGCATCTGTGATCCTGATATGAGACAAACAATATACACAGCAAAGCACAACTTCATATTTCAGGGCCATTGTCGCCAGGTAATCTACTGTAGACACAAACACACAAACAGAATAAGGTGAAAATAGGTGCTGACTAGGACAATAGGGCTTTGTTCACATCCTGACAATGCTCATTTTTCAAGAGCAGCAAACTCATCAATAAAAGTAATTTGAGGACAACATTATCCACTGCTCAGCAACTGACCTGTGCTGTACAATACCACTACACCATGAAGCCAATTAAAATGGCACTCTCACCCTTTGGTGACGAATTGCTAGCTTTATGACTCTGGACATTCGTCAGCGGACAGAGGTTCATGCCCCCACATGGACAGAAATAATCATGTGAAACACCAACACAGATTAGTCACAAACAGTAGATTAAAGGGATTATTAAACAATAAAGACGATGAGGAAAGAAAATCAAGAAATGTCCAAAAGATCCATTACTGAATTGCTACACATTATGAAAAAAAAGAACAAATAAGACTTTTGACTATTACAGTAAACACCAGCTGGCTGCCCCTAGGAGCCACAACACTTATTAGACCAAATGAGACTGAACCAGGTGAATGTCCATGTCGCTGGCTGACCGACTAACACTGCCATCCTTTTATGGCCCTGCACTCTTGCGACTAAAAGTGCATGATCAACGATAACTCAACCAGTATAAGTTGAAACAAATCATCGTACAAGACACACAGGATCAATAAAAGAAGCAATGAGAGATTCTTCATATCTTAAATCACATCAGTCGTGCAGGATAAAGGCTTGAAATGCCTCCAGTGAAAATGGAAGCTGAAGCTTACATAAGAAAGGCCTTGTTTGCTGGTTACGAAATAACAAAGGAAAAGTGGTGTGCATGCTTGTTTGTTCACATGTGCGTGAACAATTGAATTAAAAAATGTGGTCGTCTCACAGAGAAAGTGTTGACCTTGCTTACACCTCGAGGATAGGGACACTCCCGAGGTGCAGGTCGATACACAAGACAGCTGATGGAACAACTACCGAAAAACAGGTGTCGAGTGGCGAACAAAGAAAACAACCAAGTGCCAAGGTGGTTTTGTTAACCACCATGCAATATGAGGAAACGCAATCAAGTTATGAATTACATAAATTTGACTTTGTAGCTGCAGGCATCAGAGAGGAAACAAGGAGGGCACCACAGAGAGAACGAGAGATAAAGAGAGAGAATTCCCCCAGTATTAACATCTGCTCCAGAAACCAGGAATGGCTGTAAGCTGGTGTTAAAAAAGGAAGAGAGGTTGGGAGGGGGAGCTGGAGGGAACTCAGGAAGCTTATTTGAAAGACTTAAGCTGCATGGTTACGTAAGTGATATGGGATCCTCTGAAACCGTAGACTTTCAGTCAAAGTTGGGCTGCATTAGTACCCTCACAAGAAACCTCACCCCTGCCTCATCCGTACTGTTGGGGGTGCGGGTTCTCCCTTCTTGAATCTCATCACACACACTCGAGCAGAATCACAGTCACACACATGCAGAGCACACACAGGCATTAAACGTACAGTACTGTTTTTTTCTGACGCTGGTTCTCTTAGCCAAGGTAAATGGTTGATAAAGAGCTGTCTGTCTTAGAGGTGAGGAATACGGAGAAACCTCAGCTCGGGTGACAGTGCCTCGTGTCAGTCATCACAGACAGAGAGGTGACATGTGTGCGTCTGTGATGAAAGGATTGGAGCTGACTCTCCGTCAAAAAGAGCTCAGGAGTAAACCCCTGCTGAGACACAGCCACCCCAGGTGTATATGACTCATTCTACCTTTCCCTCTCTGCTTCCTTTGATTTTCACAAACACACCCTCTGACCCCCTTCTTACTCCACTTGCAAGCAAACCAGAAAGAAAAATCTAATCCCTGTAGTGGCCTTGCAGCCCTGCCTGCCTCCCCTCTCTGAGAAAAGTGGAAGCTGTGCTGTCTGTCTGTCTATGGTCTGTCTGTCCATAACTCTACTGCATCAGCATCAGATTGGTTTACAGCCTGCCTGGCACAGTGCAGGCTCACACTCACAGGGCGGCCGCACTCATCCTCGGCTGCCGAGGACTAATTTACCTACCAAATACACAGCAGCACAATCTGCAGATGACTCATTTTCATTAATGAGTTTGAGTGAAATGCGACGAGCAGGGAGAGGAACCAAGTAGTAGTGGCTTGATGATACGTCCCTGCAGTCGGTGACTGGCAGAGCAGAGATTTATTGTTTACAATAAGCCCCGCCGCTCGCTCCAGCGCTGCCTGGGACTCCTCAGTCAGAGAGAGAGAGAGAGAGAGGAGCCTGCAGGTGTTGCTCTGCGGTCATTACAATGCCACACAGAGGAAAACAGCTGAATGCACTGTTGTGGGAAGCTCACTGTCCTCATGGAAGATTAGTGCTGGAGTGAAATTTGTCTCACTGACAAACAAAGAACGAGAGAGGACGAGACAGAGATGTGAAGAGGGACGGAGACACAGTGAGAGGTAGAGTACTACACTGCCTTATCAGACGGCTCAGACAGGACAGTCAATAAAGCAGGTATAAAGCGAGTCGAGAGGAGTAGGAAGGCATGCAGTGTGTTGTACCGTTTCCCCGTGTCTGTATGCGCAGGACATACATGTGTTTGCCGGGGAGACTGTGTCCACACAGTGGAAACGCACTCAGGACTGTGAGTTTCCATGTGTGCCCCGGCCACCCCCTGACCACAGCTTAGCATGACAGAGAAAGAAGGTGGGGGGGGGCGTCTCAACCTTCCTGCCGCCCTCTCCAGCCACCCCTCCCCCTCCCCCATCCCGCCCCCCCGCCCCATCACCCCACCCCTGACCACCCCACCTGTGAATGGTCCCAGTACCTTGCGCTTTTTATCCCGCGAGCGACTCCTCTTTTTGACCCTCTCCTCCTCCTTCTCTTTGCGCTCCTGCTCTAACTGGGCTTCTAAATCCTTGTTCTTGCGGAGATGTTTGGCCGCTTGTGCCATGGCGCCGGCGGTGGGGGTCTGGGCGGCGTTGACGCGTCCAGATCCTTCGGTGGTGGAATGCTGGGGGCTCCTACCTGGTTCGGGCCAACACTAGCGCTGCTGCCGCTGCTGCTGCTGCTGTGTTCCTCTATGGCCCTGCAGAGTCTGCGAGCGTGCTCACCCTCTGCCTCCTACTCCTCCTCCTCCTCTTCAGCAGTGCAGTCACACACACACACCGGCAGTCCTCAGCCGTCTGCTGTGGGATGCTACTGCAGCGCAGCTCTCTCTCTTTCGCTCGCTCTCGCTCTCTCCCTCTCTCTCTCTCTCTCTCTCTCCCTCTCTCCAGTGCTCTCACAGGCTCCCTCTCTCAATCACTCGTGTACACTTCCTTCGTTCAGGTTTTTTTCTGTTGCTCTCCACTCTGGTCTCCCCTACCCTATGTGGAGAAGAAAAGAAAATGGGTAAATAACATTGAATTTACAGGTTTTTCTTCTCTTTTTTTAGTTCTGTTCCTCCTCTACTTGCCTTCACTGCTTCTACATACTGTAACACTGATTCACCCCCCTACTTCCCCACCCCTCCTCCTCATCAACAAAGATTAAAAAGGGATGTACTGACAGTCAGTTGAGGAATAGCCTGAGCAGCTTTAAATCAAAGTCAGCTCTCCTTCCTCACATTGCATTGATTTTGTTTCCTTTTCCTGTATTTAATTTCTCAGTATCTCATAGTCCTGCTGTGTGTCCATCTGTGGAGGATCGCTAGGCTGCACAGGGAACCTGTCATCACTACAGCCAATCACGCCATCACTCATACACACATGCACACACACACACCCCAGGATAGCAGAGGAAATAAAAAAAAACCTAAAACATGCATGAGGAAAAAAAACTGCCTCATACTCGTTTACTCTTTCTCTCTCTCTCTTCCCCCCTTCTCTGCCTCTCCCTCCTCCCCCTTTACTGTTCAGGCGCTGCAGCAGGATTGGTACCCATGCACGGATGTTGGTGCAGTGTGCTTGTGTATATTAGAGGGAGGCTGTGAGCAATAAGAGGCTGGTCCTTACCAGTCCCTGACCATCTAATGTTATGTGTCACACAGTAACCATATCAAAAGCTTTGCATATTTTACTTCTTTATCTCGTTTTCTGTCATCCCTCTCTTCTCTTTCATCTCCTGCCACAGTTTTGCGCACAATTAAAAACAATGGCCGGCATAATGGCTTCTCTATGGAGTCCTCATGTACAATGTATGTCCTGTGTGCGCAGAAGGGAAAAGATCCATAGGAGAGGAGCTGCTGATAGAGCTGGCACCTGTTTACTGGTATTGCACTCCTGTATCCTCCCTCTCTCTCTCTCTCTCTCTCTCCTCCCCTTCCCTCCCCTCCTCCCTGCAATGCTGCTGACGCAGGCAAAAAAGATCCTTTAACATCTCTCTTTGCTCGGCTCACTATACATCACACATACAGTTCACACCGATACTGTAGACTCACAAACACACACACACCCAACACAAGTCCACATGCCAACACACATGTACATACACACACACTCTAACTCTGTGTTGGTGAATATTCTGCAGCAACATCTTAATTATGGGCTCATTTTTAATCGTGTTGCAAAAAGGAAAAAATCCTATTCTCTCATTCTGCAGTTTCTTACAGTCACTGGTAGTTCTGTCCTGTCAGGTATCAGCTCAATGACTCATGATATTAAGCCCAATGTGAATGAAAAGTGCTCATTCGAGACTGAAATTCTGGACGGGTCCTGTAAGATTCTCCCTCATACATTTCACTCATTATCAGCTGCTGCTTCTTCCTGTCCATGACTGTACTTACGTCTCTCTCTCTCTCTCTTTCTGTTTTTCCTCTGCTCTTCTGCCCAGGCTTCCCCTGATCTGATAGCAGCTCTCTCTCTATACTGCAGCATACTAATGAATACGACTGGTGATATTGCCCTGTGTCTGCAATGCTTCTACACAAATCACTCGCTCGTGTGGCCCAGCTATGACACAAACAAACACAAATACTGACAAGGCTGACAGCTCTGTGGCAAGAGATCCATCACAATATTGAACTCCTGGGGAATGTGTCTAAATGAATCACCAGCCGGACCGACTGCACTGGTAATAAGGAGGTTTTTGCTTAGCCATCTAGACTGGTCTTGTTAAGCTCTACTCATGCTGAGCTAATGGAGGGGCAGTTTTATAGTGGATCCTAAGACAGCAAATGGGATCACTTACTGTAGCATGGTAATATACTGTAGGGCTGAACCTGGAGGAACCCTATACAGAAGAGGGCATCCCATAATCATCACACATAGCTACAGTAGCACGGTAACTTAATAATAGCAAAGACACGACGCCCACACATATTTTCTGTTAGAATAGTTGTGGAGAGTTGTTGGACTTGACCTCAAAAACCACATATAAGTCTTTCTTTGTATCGCGTGCACCCGATGCATATAGACGGTCCCTGGGGTGGTCCTGCTCGGGACACAAAGGGACAGGTTGTGTGGACCTGGGGGGAGAAAGAAACACACAGCTACTGCCCGAACTCTCTTCAGTGTGACGGCCAGCACCCACCAGCACATTAACCGCTCCACTGCTCCTCTAAAAACTGTGGATAGGACACAACAGAGCCACACACACACACCCACACACACAAACTCGCCACAGTGAAAAGAGTGGAGAGCGAGCCAATTCAATACATAAAGCATACTGTATCCAGACCCTCCAGAAAGCAACACAATCAGTCACTATTTAAGTGCAGCCAGATCCCGTGACAGGTCTCAGCTTGAGACTGAAACACTTTGCTGAAAGCAGGTAACTAGTTTCCATTCTTTGAAATGTCACAATTGTGCAGATTAAGTGTGTGTGTTAATAACAAGTGAGAGAAACACAGTCCTTTGTATGGACTTTCTTGCCAGTCATTCTCTAAAGTAAATGTCAGTTTCACACTTACTCACAGCCACGCCACAGGTGAAACTCCAGGGACAAGATTCTCATTTCCTTCTCTAATTTAGTCATCCTGTTCGTCAGGGACGGGTCACATGGGTGCACACAGGTCTGGAGACTATTTCTAAAAACAAACACTTCATTAGATCAGAGTTAGTCATAATACCAGGAAAGCTACTAATGGCTCCTGAAATCTTACTGCTATATGCATCACACATCAGAAGCAGCAGCAGTTCTTGTACAGATACAGCCAACTGCACTGCTGGTTTGTACTATGCCCCTAAACAACAGTTCTAATACAGCGAATCTCCAGTGTGCTAGCTGGCAGAGGTCCATGGTCTAAAGTGAGATACAGTATTCTGCAGGCCTGTGCCATCCTCTGCACCATCAACTGGGGCTTGTAGAAGAGTTATTTTAGCAGCAATGTTAGTCAGTATCAGCCAAAATGAAGAAGATGTGATGAACAAAACCCTTTCCTGTATTTGTGGTACTCCAGTATGGATGAACACTGCAGACCATTTAGTGATTTCAAGTGGATCAAAGGATCATAATACTGTCCTTTTAACCACGTGAAACAGATTATGGTTGGTCGTCACAGAAGATCAACTGGAAATGCAAGAAACACCAAGCAAGGAAGAACAGAGGTCAGACAGCGCCCTCTATTGATATGCAAGGAGTACTGCAACAAGCAGGAGCAGTCACACTGGCTACATGGGTCTATAAACATGAAGGGTCTTGGTATTAACATGCTGATGAAATGTAATGCTTCAGGGTTTCAATCAAAGAATATACAGTAAAATGTAACAGTCAACAGATCCAGTGTCTGTGGAATCAGACAGACTAAAAGACACAGCTGTTAAAGTAGAGACAGGAAGACAAGTGTGGAAGAATCAGGAGTAATTCACAATACTGATTACACCGTTGATCATAGCGCCCCCTGAAGGCGACTCATGGAGTATCTGGGTTGAGCTTACATACCGGTACACACACACACACACACAACGAAGCTCAACACTGCACTGCAGCACACTGCCAACTCAGAGCAACACCACAGGACTGTTCAGTTCAATGCTGCTCCCATAAGAACACACTGTTCACGTTTCAGCCACACGTCCAAAGCAACGGGATGAAATTATTCTGTGTGAACATGAGCGCTTTTAATCAGCGCTGCAATTACTCAGAGAACCGACAGAAAACTAGATTTACATCAGTTATTATGGAAATGAATTATGTTAAGTTACTTTGACTAAAAAAGCTAAAACAGAAATGTGGCAAGCCCAGCCAGTCTCAATAACCAGGCCTATGTCACATTAAGTTTACTTGACTAACATTTGTTGCAGGTCAGCTGCTCGGTTTTTTAGATTTTGCTGTCATCCTTCCCCCTCTGACATTTGGCTAGTGGTGCATGAAGGGAGGATAGCACAGGTTAGCTCGGAGCCCTGACATACCCCTTCAGAAACATCTCTCTCTCTCTCTCTCTCTTTCTGTGTGTGTGTGTGTGTGTGTCTGTGTGTGTCTCTCTCTGCTGGCACTGCAACACTGATCGGGAAAGCCATATGGCAGGTAACAAACCAAGGGCAGGCTTCATGTCCACACTGTGCCGTGGCTCAGGCACCCTGCCACCTCATGTAAAAGAGCTCATCTGACTTGGCCCTGTATTCCCAGTGAAGTACGCAGAGCGAAGTGCAGTGTACTGTATATGACACGAGTGTTACTAAAGCTGCACCATCACCAGCTCGGTGGCGTGAGCAGCAGTTCAGAGTCGTCTCATGGCTGCAGAGTCAGCAGTGAATATCACCAGCTGGGAATGTCAATGGCCGCAGGCAGAGTGACAGTCACTGCCGGTGCACACAGTGGCTCAGCAGCGTCTAGGAACAGCAATACTTTGTTCTCAATTGGTGGTTAAAAGGGAGGCTTTTCAAATGATGGTAACAATTACATAACTGCCACTATCGTTTTTGCCGTGCAAGAGAAATGTGATTGAATGATGAAATCTGCACCATCTCTTGATTGGAGGTTTAAAAATAGCTCAGAGTGAAATCCATTTTGTCTGTAAATCAATCAGGTGAGCCTCTCGCCACAAATAACAGAAGCTGCCATCTGTGAAGTGTGAAGTGCAACAAAAGCAGGTTGAGCAACACAGGCAGTACCCTGGCTCTCCCAGTTGTAGTCAGATGTGAGAACAGTGGTAGCGTTTTATCTCTCACACCGTCTTATCAACAAAAACTCCATTCAACGATTAAAGTCCTCCAGAGACACTTCTACAAAGAGAGGGGGAAAAAATTGAAGTGACCTTGCTTACTTTATGGTTCCCTAACTGGAGTGTTTTCCACAGAGTCCCTGAGCACTGAATCAATACTGCAAAGATGAAAGTAAAGAGGAAGCTACAGTATGTTTGGCTCCTCTGACATTCCAAGCTTCAACAGCTGAGGGACAATTTCTCCAGGTCTCTTCTGCCATCTAGTGGTGCCATAGTGTAAATGACTGCTTAATACAACACTACGGTCCATTGACCAGACTGAAGTGCCGGGTGATAATGTGTCACCTCTCTGATTTATAGTTCACTGTTGAGTAAACCCCTACAGGTGGTAGTGTCCATGCTGAGAATGTGTTGATGCACAGCTGTTTTTTTAATGTATTTATAGTTGCAAACATGGCATTTTGATGACGTAAAATGTTGAAATATTTTAAATTAATCAAACTGTGAGATAATTTAAATCAAATAAATAATAATAAACACCAATAATGCAGAAAACTACTGTTTTATGCTGCAAAACTTTCATAACTGAACCACTTGGTGCATGGGATGTGAGGGTGGAGGATTGTTGTGAGGAGGATGAGAAGAGGGCACGAGGGGAAAAGGATTTTTCCATCTTATGCTTTTAAAGGAAAACTGCTGTTTGTCTGATCAGGGAACATGATCAGTGCAGGACAGTTGGACCACTGTTAGTGATAAACAGTGCAATCGACCTTTTTGAAATCCAAACAATAAAATTCAACCCATTCACTAAAATGTGTACACATAATTAGGACCAGTTTGTGAGAGACAACCTCTCTCACTACTAGCTTAAAAAAAATGCTAACTTTAATTAAGGATGTATTGGATGTGAGACTTAGTGTAATATAAAACAATGGCTCCCTAAAATATAATCAAGGGGGGGGGCTTTCTGATCTTGTGAAATCTAATTTATAAGCTGCAAGCATTATGAGTTTGATGAGGAGCATGTAGGTGCAGGATTGACCTCAATGAAGAAAAAAGGTAAGATGTCAGCAAGAGTGAAAGGGGCAACGAGGGAGAAGAGAGGAAATGGAGCAGGAAGTGCATTGGAGGAGGAGGCCGGAGGTTGGTGTCCATCCCCCTGAGCCTCATTCCCTTCCTCTCACTCCTCCCTCCTCTCATTCCTCATCTCCTCTCCTGCCCACTCTCTTTTCCTCCTTATATTTTTCTTCCATGGATTTTCTTACACATGGCTTCCTCTGACCCGTTCATTAAAAGAGTTATTCCACCCTTCTCTCACCGCCATCCATCTTTTCCCACACAGGTGGCAAACCAAGACTGTAAACCACTCCCTGTGTTCATTCTCCGTCTGTGATCTGAGCCGCCCTGTCTCTCAAACTTGTTGGTATTAATCTGTCTCTGCAGCTAATCTCTGAGATATTTGATTCAGTTTAGTTAACCCAAGTCAAATACAAGAACATCTGGTCATATTGTTGCAAATCCACATATCCTACACATACAAAAAGCCTCTGTGGACCGTTAGAGTAATTACTGGATATCTTTTACAAGGTGCAACCAGAGCCAAGCAGACAGTGTCCCCCCCTTGTGACACCCTGCGAGTCCTCACTTTGTTCCAATCTGTTCCCTTAGATGTACAGCCCGCCTCCTTCCACCTGTCTCCTATTCTTCCTTTCTAATCAGGCGTCCCTGCCAATCAATTTGATCTCCATGACAACATCTCGCATGACGCCCCCTCCAAACATCGGCACCAACGCGACCACCACCCACCCCTATAAACAAAAACAAAACACACACGCACAAAAAAAGAAGCTGAATTCCGTCAGCTCAGGATTGATGAGCGGGAGTCCTGTCAAAGGACAGATTAGATTAGGACTGAAGCGCGCACACACACACACACACACACACAACACAGCGCAGAGGCAGCAGGTGCTTTTGGTTAAACCTTAATTACATGATCTCTGATTTCTCTAATTGATATGGTAATGACTATGTAATTAATGCAAAAGCAGAAATACCAGCAGCTCTCCTAATGAATGGATTTATTTGATTAGATATCCTCCTGCATATTTATGCATGCTGCTATACAGAGCACAGGGAGACATATAAAACAGTTGTTTGTGGTTGTTGTCACAGTGTTGCTATTGCCGGCATACCATGACAACAACTCTGCATGTAACAGAATAAAACATACACGTACATGCCATTAAATATGAAGCTCTGAGCAATAAATCAAGGACAGAGAAATGCTGCACTTCTTACAGGGCAAATATCTCTTGACAGATCGTTGAAGATTGAGGGAAGACAGAAAACGAGTCCCGCTCTTTCATAGGTAGGTGGCGCTATGGGGCTGCCTCTCATACGTGTGCAAACACAAGCACACACGCACATACACGATCACCAAGGTTTGCATGATGATCACGAAATGCTCTGATGCATCCTCTGAAATTTGACAAACATTACTTTAAGTTGTCATTATAAGCCTGATGATGTGTTTTGGTTTGAAGAACACACACATACACTCACATATAACACACTCACACATGCCATCACTCTCTCGTAGAAGCACACACACACACACTTGGCTTTAACTTCATCATTGGTAAAAGGTCAACTGAGACAACTAGATGTGACCCAACAGCAATTACTCTCTGCCCTCCTTCCCCCCTTTAAGTATTGCAGGGAGGGAGAAGAGCAGATATTTGGGGGAGAGACTCCACTGTGACAAGCCATCTTCTGGGGATGAGAAATCATTTCTCCTGCTCTCATCCACTTTAATGTATGTCGCCATATGTCTTCTCCCCCTCTCTTTGGAGATATTTAGGGGGATATTTTGTGGGGAAGGGAAGTGGAAGCACATGTGGGCCCTGACCAGGTGTGACGAGCAGAGACCTCAGGCTTCTCCATCTTTCACTTAGCCATAACACCACACACCACCCAGACAGACACCGCTCTGACAGCTGATCTGGACACTGCTGTACCTGTCTCTCCTGTTCGCTCTGCAGCAGGTTGCAAAAGAGGAGAAATGAAATCTAAAACAGACAGGGCTGACAGGCACCACAAGGGCTGATGTGAGGTAAAAGGGTCAGTTTTATGGTGATAGAATTAATAGCAGCCCATCAGAAAAAGTGGTTGTTTGCCACGTTGATATGATCTTTTAAAAAAAGAAGAAAAAAACAACTGTAACAGGGCTCTGATTAAAAAGGCCAGTGACCAGATCAATATCAATTCATCTACATCTCAAGATGGGGTACAGTAGGCTACCTCTGTTTTCCTCTTAAGTATCCATGAGACATAGGCTACTTTTCCACTTTAGGAAGGAAGTAAGGTTGTGTTTCCATATGGAATGAAATGTGCTATAAAAATAAAGTTTTGCTTGCTTGCTTGCTAAGGAAATTCCTGCTGTCCAAACTGTTTAAATTGTTGTTTTTTTTCTCTTCGTGGTTGAAAAATCTCCCACAAAACGTATTATTTAGACTTAAACAATTTCCCCAGTAATGTTTATTAGGTATGCAGACACTACATTGTCATACAGACATTAATTTGTTTGAAAAAGTGAAGGGAAAAGGGATTTTCAAGCCATGACCTAGTCACGTGACCTTTCCAAAACATTACTTGTACCTCAAAGTGGGCGTGGTTTCCATGTACACAGAGCCCCGAAAAGGCCAAAAGCTATTTAAGTTATGAAGATATCAATCAAAACGACAATGAAACATAAAATACAACTTTCCACAAGCTTGGTTTGGGTTAAGCCGCCTGCTAATCCCATTTGTTGAAGCGCACATTTCACGTCGTGCTTTGCTAGCAGAGACAGACAGAGGATGGAGCTAATACCATTAATGAACGGCGGAGAGCTAGTTGGGTAACTAACTTACCTCTGAATAATGTGTTTCTTACGGGGCCACTCGGGCCACGGTTGATGGATGGCCTTACAGAAGCCGGGTCAATTAGCCGGGCTGGATTTCCCTCCGTGTCGACTGCAGACAGCACGAGGAGAGCTCCAACCTCTGTCACGCGGCGTGGCTGTAATTAATCACCAGCGTGGGGCCTTCTCACCTCACACCGCCGCGCGCACAAACAGCCAATACGTACGTTTGGCCCAAATTACATCCCCGCTCCTCTAATCTGGCTAATTGTCAATATTGTACCCAGAGGAGGAGAAAGATCGTGATTTAAAACCTTTCCAGATCAACTTTAACAAAGACAAACCTGAGGTTTTGCGAACGTTACAGAGAGAAAATTAGTGAAATAAGAAAGTGAAACGTAAGAGACAGGTAATGGGCCTTTGCAAAATTGTAACTGTAAATGAAAAACTGGGTCTAGTTCATGTTTATGTTAACATAACTAATTCCGCCATCACTAAGAACCAAAACATTAAGTTGGTCACATAAAACTCTGGAAGTAGGCCTATAGTAGACATTATGTCTCTCAGAAACTTCATATCCATGTGAAGTAGGCTACCTACTTAAAATTGTTAAGTCAGATTTAAATAACTGATCTAAATCCACATTAATAAATAAGTATTCACACATTAAACCTCATAATACTTTGATTGACTTTGATACAGTCACATAGGCCTACAGTATGATTTCTGTTGGACAGCAGAAGACGTTACTGTACAGTTTTCTCTCCCTCTTTCCCTCTCTCTATTTAACAGGCAGGCACTAACGCCCAGGTACACAAAGCACAGATTGAGAGGCAGGGACAGAGACATCACTCTGTGTTCACAGAACACACTCCTGTGGCCTGGACAAAAGCAGCAGGCTGACAGATGAGGTTTGTGTCTGGGGGCAGGGGAGCTATGTGTTGCTGCTGCTGCTGCTGCTGCTGCTGTGCTCCATGTGTGTGTGTGTGTGTGTGTGTGTGTGTGTGTTTGTGTGTTGTTGCTTATGCATATGTGCATGCATGCATGTCTGAGTATGTGTGCACCTATATGTGAATGTGCACGTGTGTGTGTGTTTACATGTGTGTGTGTGTGTGTGTGTGTTGTGGGGGGGTGGGGAGGGTGTCTCATGGGGCAGCTCTGTGTCTGTCCCATCTGCCACCCCACTCTACTGACACCCAAGGGAATGGCAGAAGGGGTGGGGGATTCATTTTGGAAAAAAGGAATCGGGGTCCAGCGGTCTAATGGGCAACAATGCAGGTTTTACTGACCGGCCAAAGGCAAAGGACACTGGCTGGGTGTGTGGAAACCAATTTATTTGACAAAACAGTGGGCCACCCCTGTCAAGCTCTGCCTCAGACTGCCTAATAAGGCACACCCCTGAAAATTATGTCTCAAATGAGAAGGGGGGTGCGCTGTATTTTACACACACACACTCAGACGTTGCATACACCCAGGGCTAATGTCAGCCTAATGCATGTCCATGCTGTGGCCGGAGGGCTAATTGGGTATATAAACACAAACACATCCCTTGAGAGGTGAGAGGGGAAGGGTGTATTTTGTGCTATATGCTCCTCCTATTGTAAGTGAAGACGACACTGTAACTTAAACATGGAGACCCATCAGTACTTTTGCTGTTATCGATAATGAAAGATGACATGGTTTTTGCTCTCATATGCCCTGCTGCTGCATCCTCTTTTGAAGCCGTGCGTGCAGTGTGATGTGGAACAACTTGGTGGCAGGTGGCATCTCATCCTGTCTTTATCCAAACTGTGATCATGAAGACAGTAAATGGCGCCGCTGCAGCCAACAACAAAACAGTCATGTGGAAGAGGAGCATATGGCTCCTGCACCACTGGGCAGAAGGAGTGCTCAGCAAGATGAATGCTGAGGTGCCGGCAACAAAGCTGACTTTATCTTGTCAAATTAACAGCATATCAAAAGAGAGAGAGAGAGAGAGAGAGAGAGAGAGAGAGAGAGAGAGTGGGAGGGATGAGGAGGAAGAGGCAGCAAGCCTCAGCTTTTTTGACAAGTGCTACTTGATGATGACAAAGACAGCACAGAGAGACGCTGTGACTTGCCGTCGAGGTCAGATCAGAGACAGACACTGTCACATGTTTGAAGTCCTTGTGTCTCTAACTGTCACTGAGTAGAGTTACACTGTTTGTCCATACATGCACCACAGAAACACACACAGAGATGAATCGACTGGGTGCTATACCGTGCCATAGCGCTCACTGCTCTGAGCGCTATGTAAATGAAACAGTTGCTGTTTCCTGGCATAACATTAATTACCCGATCAAAATAGAGTGGGTAATTAACTGCCCTTCTTTACCAGTGCTAATTACATTAGCAGAGAAGGGTCATTTCAGGGGAGCAAAGGAGAGGTGAGAAAGAAAGATGGGATGAAGCGGTACCAAACAAAGACTGGAAAACAAGGCAGTGGTGAGGCTCATGCCTGTGTGTGTGTGCGTCTGTGCGTGCGTGTGTTTTAAGAGAGAACGAGGGAGACAGAGAGGAGGAGGCCACGTTGGAGGGAGACTCATGTGTTTCTCACTCGGGCCCCCAGAGGCTTGGTCCTCAGAGAAAAGCAGGCTTATTGGAGAGGAGAGAGATGGGGGGAGGAGGGTGTTGTTGTTTATCTTGACATGCTCTACTCAGTCTTTAACGCTCGCATCACAATTAAGATGCTGCGGCTCATCAGCTATGTATACAAAAAGTGTAGCAAACTGCACGAGCACACAGGTGATGGGCACAGACGAAAATAGATCCAGGAGAACCTCAAAACGTGGAACCTTATAGCACAATTACTAATGTCCTAGAAATTAGATAATACAGAGTGTGTGAAAATACTTGTGTCATAATCCCCCTCTGCAAACATGTAAAAAGAAACCACCACAACAATTCAGAATTGAATCCAGTGCATCAGTGGTTTCTTTTTCTCATTTGTTTTTTATTTGGAGCACAAAATATAATTACACCTTGAGATATACAAATCACATTTGCACCATTTTTTGTTCCGTTTCAAATAAAGATGGCTTCAAAAAACATAATATTAAATTGCTAATAATTTTTAAATAAATAAAATTAACCAAACTCTAAACAAAACAAATTTGCAAACGTCACATACTCTTTGTGTTCTTTGTTTTCACGTCCTGAGAATGAAGTTTGTGTTGTGATGACAAAAATCAATGAGTAAGAACAGCATGATATGGGTTAATGAACACCTAATACGCCCCGTTCTTTTCTACTGAGCAGTTGTGCTTTCATTTATTCTACTGCATAGTGACTAAAGACCTTTTCTGGGTTGAGACATTTAATACGATGCTGGAAAATCTATAAGTTGTAGTCATATACATTTAAATTTGCAATGTGGAATTAAATAATATCAGGGCATCGGTGTGACAAAGCATGCATTATAAGTGAAATTAAAAAGGAAAAGGCTAACTAACATTTCTCCTTTACACAAGGACAATAACTGTCTTTAACTGTGGGACTTTATTATGCAAGAACCTGCAAACAGGGGATGTTTAATCCAAATATCTGAGTTAATCTTCTCCTCCCCCTGAAAAAAAAATCTGTTCCCTCTGATCATTTAACAAATTCATCAGCAATTGTTGAGATAACTTCATTTCAGTAACAGTTGGAAAAGGACCGCTTTATAAAAACACATTTATATTATTCCCTAAACTAACTATAATAAGTTAAATTGTTTGTTCTTAAATAAATCAATATATGAATTCCTTTAGTAATAACCCTTGAGACAAAGAGTTTTCCCTTGTAAAACCAGAACAAAAAATAAAGGGTCTATTTTTCTGGAATGTAAATTGTCTTCAAAAAGTCTACTACAAAAAAACCTCTCGCTAACTCACAGACAGTGTACACACATGCCATTAAAGGTGTCCATTCACAGACAAAATGCAAAAAGCACCCTGCTTTTTAGAGCCGCAACATTATATCAGAGTTGTCCGTTGTCCAGCAGCATTCGTACAATGCGTCCTGTGCGTCTCTGGCCAAGGTGTGGGCCGGTGTTGGAAGAATTGAATGCTGCATGTGATAGCAGGCCAGTGGCCAATACAGATGCTTTCGAAGCTTGACGTGAAAAAATGATCCGTTCTCCTGTTTCCTTTCACAATGCAGATGCTTCATTACACAAACAGCAGTAATATGGTCCAGTCTGGTGCTGTTTAGCTAAGGGGCATGGTCTGTCTGTGGTTGTGGGTGGAGTAACATCTTCTGCCTCTGGAGAAGATAGCTGGTCTTTGGACATTTTCGTACCCTGTCCCATTCATCCGCATGGATTAAAAAGGGACTAAGAAATGGCGGTGGTGTCAGGGAGGGAAGTTAAACATGGTCACTAGTGAACAATTTTTCCATTCTCCCTGCCCTCTCAGTGCCAAATGAGGGGGCTAAGTGAAGCAGTGGTCTGGGGTAGATTGGGGTGGGTGCTTTGCTACATCGGGGGAACAACCAGGCCCGTCATCGCTGGAGAGAAAAAAATATACAAAATCTATGATTCTAATCAATCAGGTCTTGCATTAATGTACATCCAGCAACTGTTCTCTTGTTGTTCAGTCATAGCTTTTCGAGCGGTTAGTACGAGGGGTTAGACTGCATTCGTAAGTTCAGACAGGGGGGTCAGATAGTGAGTTGGGTGGCTACCTCGGAAGCTGTTCCCCCCTGAGGCAGGGCAGGCAGGGGAGGGAGAGCCCTGGGGCCTGAGGACAGGAGCAAAAGCACTCTTCTGTTTAGCAGCAGACGGGAAGGAGGAGAAAGGCAAGAGGGACGATGAGGAGCTGGAGCTTCCTGGTATAGTGGGGCTGGAGGGCATTACTGTGGAGCAGAGAGCAACAATCAATCTCAAGTCTGAAAATGACTACAGAATGAGTGGTGGCAGGTAAATTAACAACCACATGTAGAGACAATTAGAAAGCACAAGAAGGTCTTACTGTAGGGAGAGCCTGTGGGGGAGGCACTGCTGAAACCAGGAGAACCAGGAACTCCTAGGCTGGTCATGGGAACTGTCCCATATCCTCCGGTCATCCCACCGCTGCCGCCGTAGCTCGACTGCTGAGGAGTGGAGGCTGATGGGTAACCCCTAGGAGACAGGCTGCTGGAGTTTCTAATGTAACCTAGAAGGGAAATGAAAACACTTGGTCAGATCTGAGCTTCATTGTGGCAAAAAACCGAAGCTGGGAATGGAATAGTTTGGCACTTTCTGCTCACCTTGGCTGCTCTGTCCCGGGTCCCCAATGCTAACGCCTAACTGAGATGGGTAGGAGCCCAGACCCATGACGCTGCCGTGGGCTGGTGAGCTCGGCAGCGCCTGCAGCTGACTGTGAGGACGGGGAACACTGTAGAGGGCCTCAGCAATGTCAGCTGCACGTTTCAGCAGCATGTCCTGCAGGAGATCAAATGCAACGATCAACAATGGTTGGTTCAGCGAAAGACAATGCGGTTTGGTTAGTTTGTACTGAGAGTTTTCCAACTCCTGCCATTGCATAAGACGAGTGTTTGTTATAAACTCCAGCATTGGAGCACAGACAGTCAACTGCCAAACAGTCATTTGGCTGCTATAAACTACCAGTGCGGTACAATGTTTGCATACAGTGTTTGCATACTGTTCATCTTAAGAGGTTTTTTCTGCCACCACAGACAGCTCAGTAACTGCAAAGCTTTTAAAAATAATCCCTGCTTAGAACTATTTTATCACTTTTTTTAAAGGAATTAAACTAAAACAAAGCCATATAGATATTAATTCTGGTGGATTAACTGTGTCATAGAGGTTTCAAATTGTAATCTAATTTGTTTTCATATATAATTGGGATGACTGGACTGCTATTGATTGATCCTGTTATAGAGTATACACAATAAACATTTAGGGGCTAAAACAAAATCAACTATGTCAGTCTTTTGGATATCTGCATGTTCTGTGTGTCATTTTACCTGATTACTGTGTGGATTTCCGTAAAGAGCCTCCACAAGATCTGCTGCTCTTTTCAGAAGGATCTCCTGCAAAGAACAGAAATTATTGCATTAATGTCTTACTATGGGCGTAGTGTGAGGAGTTCCTTGAAAAATAATCATGTGCATGGCCAGATCTTTTATTTAAAGGGACAACGAGGAGTTTCTATTTGGTTATAAAAAAGTCTCACGTTAATGTGGATGAATCTACGCTGCCCACACTTGTTAATGGCTCCATTTTCAATAAATATATCGTTTTGTCTCTATCGTTATTTTGTTATTTTAATTAATGGTGGAAATGCTGGGTGAGCTGACCAGCGTTTCCTTACTTTCGGTTTCGCGGACGCTCATGAGAATAACGCCTCCAAATCGCTGTTTATGGTCGGGACTACGACGGTAACTGAACCTCTTTGAACCTCTGACTTTAATTCTTGATGAATGAAAAACATGGAAAACATGAGTCCGTCTTGCGCCGGTCAAAGAATTCTACGGTGCGTGCGGAGGCTCATAAATGTAGTGTGAAAACGCTTCGCTTTTCCAAAACTCCTCGTTGTCCCTTTAAGTCTCTTGAGTCTCTCACCTTAGCTAGTTTCTCTGGATCACCAGGATGTCGAGGGATAACCTTCTGAAGACGCTGGAATCCGTAGTCTATAGTTGGTTCATTAAGAGCTGAGAAACATAAAGTACATCAAACCTGAGTCACAGTTCCCCAGAACCTCATATTTAAAATGACTCAGACTGAAGGTAGCCTAAAATGGCCAAAAGGAGCACAATGTGTTGTCTTGGTACCTGTGTAGATGAAGCGTCCAGGAGCTCCCTTGCAGAACTGTTTCGATTTATAAGACAGTGTGACCTCCACGACCCCGGGGATATGTCGAGGAGGCGTCTGGACACGGATAGCGTGTGGTGTGATCAGCTGAGGATACAGCATGGAAAGCGTGTCACAAAACAGCAACAAATGATTCCCCCACATGCCTTGTAAATATTTAGGCTAACACAATACCGTGGAAAGATTAATTTATGCAGACTGCACATAAATCATCTAAATAATGAGACAAGCCATATGCTATATATATCATTTCAAACTGTGCTTTAGACTGTATCATTAGTGAGATGTTTTGAAGACAATTCCTACCTCACTCCACACCAGCATGCTGCCAAACACCACCTGCAGCCCGTCAAAGAAGTTCTCCCCAATGACGATGACCATGGCCCCGCCAGTGGTCCAGCCCTCACTGGGACTGATGGCTTTGATACATGGGGTAGCTGCGTAGGAGAGCAAGGCAAGATTTACTGCAGGTTTCAAAACGGGACAGACAAGAGTTGGAAAAACATGTTTGTAATGGGTGTCTCTGGAGGAACATGTCAATGGTACTCTTTAGTTTGGGCAGGCAAAAAAAAGTGAAATAAAAAAGCTGGCATTATTTCATGGCTTCTACATGATGCAGCTTTTATCCATGGATAATGCCACAAATTTAAACATGATGAAGAAGGAGTTGGAAAAAGTCTTCATAAAATGTTGGTCAAGAAAGCAATGCAGTTGTATGAGTAAATAAATATGAGAATATTATCCAGAAAATGTACTTCAAGTACTGTGTGTTATTTAGTATATAAATTACATTATTGGATATCATTATTAGCTCCTGGGTATAACAGTCTGCCATATTGTATGCTGAACATTTAAAAGGAAGTGTCATAAAATAAAAATACTCATAAAATCAGTGATAAAATAATAAATATGACTTGTTGACCTACAGCCGGTTAAACTGTAATTTAAGATCAGATATTTTATTCTATCTGCAGAAGTATTTGATTAATGCATGAATAAGCTCAGTTAACATCCTCAGTAGCGTCACTGGTTGGATATATCATGGTGCAACCTGCTTTTGGATTGCTAAGGATGCCCCTGTGCTATGTTTTTGAATGTGAATGATGAAGTAGACGTGCAGTGAAAAAGATAAATGGAGTGTGACACTGTGTCAGCATCTTACCATATTCCATAGTATTCTCGGCAGACTCGCCTGGCTCCAGTCGGCGGGCTCTTCGGCCATGTTTTGAGTTGTTGTGGACGAACATGTTGTCAGACACAGCTAGGACGTGGCCATCTACACTCACAGTGCTGGACAGGACCACCTGATAGAGGAAAGGGTAGAGAGCCAAGAGGAAGATACATGAGTGTAAATGCACGACTTGGACAGCACCCTGCGAGTCACAGTCTCCAGTTACAGCGGTGAAATCCCTGAGCAACAATTTGTTTCAGCATACAGGTGATAGTAATATTTCTCAATATGTAATGTGACATCTCTGGGATCTCCATAATACGTCTGCATTCTGGCGATGACACCGCTCATACACCCCTCCACTCCTCCATCAGGTCTCCATATGGCCTCTCTGCTGCCTCTTGCCTAACTTTTTGATTCATACAGCATGCGGCAGGCTCATCCTTGTCTCCTCCTGATCCTTCAATGACACCAAACATATGGACGAAATCTCCCATTTTAGTCGGCCGTTAAAGTAGTGGATGATATATAGTGGTCCTAATTTGATTTTCTGGCCGCAGCATGTGTGGGTCCCTTCCCACATCTGCCTTGCATGGCTGACACACATATAATTAATGAGAGAATCCTTGTAGGTTTTTTTTCTTTGGTTATTTATGAGTGAAAATGTGATACTATTTCTGAAAGTGATAATGAGTTGGAGTGTGTTTATCAACATGTTTTTGAGAGTTATAGGGATCGGGTCAGTTAGAAAAAAATATCATTTTAATTAAAAAGTAAACTATAAATATTGTACTGTATGTGTCTTCAGAAAATCAGACAGCGAAGATAAAACCTTACACTCCTTTAAAAATAAACACCTGGCAGTAATTTTGCAGGTGAAGGAACATGAGGAAAAAAGGAGAAAAAAGCATATGTGCTATAGGTGGTGGAAAGGAAAGGGAACGTAAAGGAAAATAACTGTAAATTATCGATCAAGCAGCAGATTCCTATCCAGCTCTGATCACCTTTTAACCCAGAGATGAGAATCTTGTGTGCTCATAACTTCTCAGCATGCGTCACATAGCAGGAGTTAAAGCAAACATGGCTGAAGACTGGGGGAGCTCGGAGAGGAGGAAAGGACGGAGGGTTTGGGAGAAGGAGAATGCCAGACAGGGGCCGCTGGTGCTGAAAGACGGCAGAGGAAGTGAGGCGGGAGTGTCCCTCGTGACCACTTCCTGGGTCACGGAGCATGACCTCCTCCATCTGGAGCCAATCACTCAATTTTTGACAACTTCCTGAAACACCTCAACCTATTTCCTGCACCCCAGCACCCCAATGACCAAATCTCCCACATATCTAACTTCTTTCATTTGTGTTTCCATCTCTCTGACTTCTTATTGATTTTTAACTCTTACTTCTCCCCCCCATGATTTCCTCAATCTGAAGAACTTTTCTAGAGCTTCACTATATGAGAACATAAACTTGACGTAGAATAGACTGGACAAGAAATTAATAATTTAATCATTCTGTAAGGATGGAGGGACACCCAGTCCTCTCTCCACCCACACACAAGCACACGCATTCACCTTTTTTCTTTTTGTTTTTTCAATTTTTCATACCTGAAATCTCCTCATATCCCTCGGGTTTCCTGCTGTCTTCAGACAATTCTGGTTACATTTCAGGAAAAACTTCAAGAAGAACCTGCAAAGGTAAATAAGAGGACACATGTTTGTACATCAGCAACTAAGAAATCACATGAAAGAACTATGTATATGACTATTTGCAACCCTGCAACACACTGACAGTCAAACAAGACTAATTATTTTTCAGAAACAGGCGTGTGTGTGTTTGTGTGTGTGTGCACACATCTATATGATTACAGTGCTGACATCAATCCCAGCTGTTTAGCTTAGTATTAAAGTCAATGTTATTACACTTTAAATCAAGTGATGAGAATCTGAAGCACAGTCCAGTGAAAAGCTCTGCTGTGTTTCAAAGTAAACTGGAGACAGTGATGTATGCCAGAGGACTCGGGGGACCGTGGTATCCCGCAATGCTGTGTTTGAACCCCCACATGGGAATGGAGAGGGAAACGAAGTAGAGACAACTACAGAGAAAGTGAAATGAGGAGGTGGAAAGAGGAAGGTAGTGATGGAGGCACAGGATTTGGTATGGACATGAATTGTGTTTTCAAGTATATGTGTCTCATTACGTATGTGAGCTTACTTTTGGGTGTGATAGAGTGTGGAGACAGAGAGGGAGTGAGGGGTGCTGATAGCCCCTGCTACACCAAAGAAAACCTGAGAGAAAGGTGGAATAAATAGGAGCGAGGGAGACTATGGAGAGAGACTCCAAATCCCAGGTGTACACAGTTCGGCAACACAGCCCGCTGCCATGGCAACGAAGCTCTGCCGCAATCCCAAAGTCCCCATGCTGAGAGGCAAAGACAGCGATGGGAAAGAGAAGGCAACAACAAGAAACACATTCCATCACTGAAATACAGCGAGGAGGGAGGAGAGAGACTTGGCAAGGTGAGACGCAGGAAAGTATATCAAGACTGCAGGTGCAGACGAGGGTGAGAAGGAACCACACAAATCTCATGGAGATGAGAATTTAGACAGACGATGCACGGTAAAGCAAAAGAAAAGAAAAGTGAGCTTGGAAATAATGCAGGGTTGAGATATAACTATGGCAACTGGCAAATATATAGCCCTGAAACCAGATGTCCACTTCACTTCACAGTGACTAAACAGCTCTGTCTTGCCTATGAAAAACACATCCATTTATGTTCCAATTAAACAAACAACAACAGTGCAGAAGAAAAATGCTGCAGAGGGAGGCCGCGGTTTTGGGCTACATGGGTAGCTCCAATCCCACCCACACTGTGCTCTCTGCAAATATAAGTCATCTTAATGGAGAGTGGTTGTTTGGAGAGGAACTTCATATTGGCCCCACAGCCCTGAACCCTCCCATCGAATACTAATCTCTCCCTCATTCTGTCAGCTTTTATTCGCTATTCTTCCATCACTCGCTCCAGCTTCCTCCCTTGTGAACAGGACCTGGCTTGCAACTGGCTCTCAGTTCCAACAGTGTGTCCAATATTTCTTGATTTGAGCTATTTCGTCGGAGGACAATCAATATTGTTGTTGGCAGAGGGTGATTATAATTTATCAGTGACAGCTCGGACCTCCAACCTCAAAGCTGCTCTAGACCCCAGATCGGGGTGGAAACATGTAAAAGGGCATGGCTGCGCCTCTCCCACTTCCTCTTTCCGTTTCTTTCCTCATCGATGTCTGACTGTGTGTCAGCCTTCCCCACATCTGCCTGCTGCACACCATGACAGAAGCTCCACTGCATTTGAAATCACTGTATAGTAACTTGGTGAACTGTATGTATACGCAAATCATAGGGTTTGTTTCTTGACCCCGAAAAGAGACGACAATCAAAAGTGTTCTATTTCATTTTACTGCCTCCTTTGAAAGTCACACAATATGTACACTGTATCCAGGGCAATGATTCTTACAATATGGGTAATTATGGCTATTGCTGTCATATATAAGAGAGTAATTCACAACAGCACAGGAGCCATATTTTTTGATTTAATAACCATGTGCATAGCCCGGTTGTGGTTTGCTAGTAGTTTCCTTGCCACTTCCATTTTTGGCTACTTAAAGGTCATCTAACCAGCAGTCATCACTCATTTTACTGACTGACATGATAAATCTGTACAGCGGCGATGCCTCAGATAGTGAAATCACAACCCTAATTGAGAGGTTGTCTACATCCATCCAGGCTTTGTGCACTTTCTGAGGGTTCTTGACCTTGTTTGTTGACTTCTTCTCATCATTCCCTGTTTGTATGACACCAGATGCCTCACATACACATGCACACACACACACACACACACACACACACACACACACACACACCGAAACATGCATTCACATGCATGCATGCACACTCTAATACATTGACACCCCCACCTTTGCCCCCCTCCCAAAAACCCATTGAGTCAACTTTTCACCCCCCTCAGTTCGGACGCACACAGCTGCAAATGCTGAAATTAAAGCGAGACATTGACGCATATATTAGCATGCATTAGCCGCTTCCCCCTGCCCACTTAACATGCAAATCTCCCAGCCCCGTCGCCTCGCACCTTCTGCCACACATTCATTTGCTGAATTATAATTAGACTAATCTTGCATAATTAATAAGAAGTCGAGGACCCTCTGTTTTTTATCCCCTCCTCTATTGTGGTTGCAGAAGTTTAATATTGCTGTTGTTTGTTTTTGTTTTGGTAATGGAATACACCCACACACCTCCCCATCCACAGGGAAGAGATGAGCAGAGCATGCAAAGAATTGGAGGTGATCTTCAAGTCATGGGGAAATTGCAAAGAAAGGCTATTTTCAAAGAACTAAACTAGCTTTAGCGTGTTTATATTTAATGTGCGCCTTGTTCTGTGCATATTCTGTTCTATAATGCAGGTGTTACAAAGATTAAAGTACTATCATGTGTATTATAGAGCAATAAAGGTAAAGGGTAACATAATTCAATTTTAAAATTGTCAATGATTAATTTTGTCTTGAATTGCAAGCAAATATGTTATCATAAAGATGGGGATCTAGAACAATTGGCACTAACAAGCAGATTTCTAACAAATGTGACACCAAAACTTGATACGTGCAGTTTCACATAGTTTGCTGTGGTCAGCAATGGAAACCAAGTTTTATCTTCCGCGGCACCTAGCCCTTCACAGAGACACTTAAAACAGGAAACACAAACAAAACATTGAGCCAAGTCCTAAACCTTGGGATCATTTTCCACTGCGGCACCACAGGGAATCGTTTTTTTTTCTTCTCTGTCTTCACTTCTGCATCTCTGTCAAAGCCCCTGATCCCTTTTGTCTGCATCTGCTTCAGTTCCCAAGACTAAACACAGGCTTCGCAGCATGAGGCAGCCAGCCCAATGGTGACAACTTGCTTAACTTAAATTAGTTCAACGGCGAACCAGTAAGTCATGACACTAGAAACAATAAAAGAGATGCAGCTTTTTGTAAAAATTTCACTCCTTATTGTGGACGCTCACTTTCACATCTCTCAGTCCACAGGGCATCTGTTACACATAAGTGTTACTCACCATGTTTTACATATGGACCTAATCATGCAGCGAGTACCTAAGCAGCACAGGACCTCTTACAAAAATTTTCATAGGCATTCATCAGCACTAATCACTGTTGACACAAACTGCATTTTCACATAGACATAAAACACATCGCCCTCTGTGCTCATTGTAAATGAAGGTTTACTGGTGGCAGCAGTTCTTGAAGCATGTGAGCAGGCAATGTAAAAGGTTTTAAAGCAGAGTTCAAGTTAGTTAGCAGCTCGAAAACTCTCACATCACCTCCGCTGGTTTGGGGCTGCCTTTGGCTCACCAATTTTGGGTTAGCACCCCACAGATGACTTTGTATGTGTTACAACAAAAATATGGGAGGAAAAAATTGGAAGAAAAGAATGAGGAGGAGGAGGAGGAGGAGGTTATCGTCATTTTTCCTACGGTAAAGAAGTGAGGAGGAGAAAAGTGGAGACTAAAAGAGCTGCTTCTTGTCATCCCCTTCATACCGTGCACTCCTCTTTATCAACTTTGTAATGCCTAATAGATAAAGAGCGTAGGAAATCCACAGAGACAACAAAACAGAAAAAGAGGAAGAGGAGGAGATACAGAGACGGAGGAAGAGAGGGAGAATGTTGACATCAGGGCCATCAGTCATGAAACATCCCCTCCACCACCATCACCCTGAAAAAACAAAACAGTGTCCTAACATCGTGGTGGAGGGGAGCCGAGGGGAGGGCAAGGGAGTGAAGGAGGGAGGCCGGGAGGAAAATTAGGAAACCAGATGTGGCGCATTAAAACATACTGACATGCTGAGGGCCTTCCTCTGCCACACTCACACACTGAGAGCACTAACTCATACAGCAGGCCCAGATACATGCACGTATGCATGCATATGTCACACAGGCTGTTCGAGCCACACACAGATACACAAACACACACACACACACATGCATGAGTTCACAGAAAAATACACAAAGACAAATACTGACTTGCAAGCAACCATGTGTGCACAATCAATCATGCAAACTTATATTAGCAAAAGTGATGCCACAAAAACTAAAGTCACGGAAGTGCTGGGTGGATTTTAATAAAGCATGAACGTAATGGGCCGAAAAACGCTGTAGCTTATGGCTAAGGAGGAGGATTTGGATAAACCACTGTTGACCTAAGAATGTTTCACGCCAGGGCACAAATCTACAGATGGGTCGTCATGCATCAGTGTATGGATATGCATCCAATTAGTACATGTACCCGGGCCGAGGAAAGGCTAGGGGGGAGGGATGGAGGTGTTTTGTTTTCCTCCATGGGGAGAGCTGTGTTTGGGGGATGGAGCAGGGAGGTGAGGTGGGGGCGCGAGGGGGGTTAGTAATAAATACCCCTGGACCCAGGTCCCTTGGCAGACTGGAAGCTAGACTGGTCACCAGGGTTAACACCCGGGGCACATGACCTTTGACACTGCTAATGGGGCACAGAAAACCGTCCACGAAATGATACCCCCTTTGTCACATACCACCACAGGACCTTTCACACCAGTCCTCCCAGTACGACCCCCTTCCCCTGCCATCCTAAAATATACAGGGAAATCCCTGGTATCAGCTTCACTTGTTTTTCATAAGTAAACAGCACATAGTCTAATAGACTCTGTATTTGTCTTTGTCCCTGTTTGTAGATTTTTCTAATGTGCATTACAGGTTTACCTCTTTTTGCAAAACTGTACCCTGATGTCTTATAGCCTCTCAGTGGCATCAGTATGTATCTCATAAGAGGTGGTAGAGTTTACAAATCATCCGCAACCACAAGCTGACATGCCCCCTAAAAGAAAAGTGAAATCCAGTGGTGAAAGAAGTATTCATATTTTTTCCACTTAGGTAAATCATTCTTACAAAAGTGTAAATGTTGATTGTGTGTTTAAGGGGAAGCAAAAGTAACCAAAAAACAAAACAAAAACAAACTTAAATACTGCAGTTAAATGTCTTACTTTCCAGGCTATCAAACCTTAAGACCATTAGATATTGACTGAATTATCAAGGTGAAACTGAGTGGCAGGCCAGAGTCATAGTTATTTTATCAAACTTTAATCAGATAATTCCTGATTTAAAAAGATATTTTGGTAGGTTTTAGATTTCTTTTTACCCTGGTAAAGTTTTAGTATAGCTGTTTGTGCGTAGGAAAAATAAAATATCAGCAGTTTGGCTTGGTGTTCTAAATAAGAGAAATAATAATAAAAAAATCTATAGGTTACTGGTCAGTGGTGAGAGAACCAGTGAGTAAGTCATGTCCAGGTAATGTCAGGTAGACAGCGAGGACATTCTTTATGAATTTACCTAGTGGACTGGCTGGCTACCCTCTTGGCCTCTTCTTCATTGCCTCCCAGGCTGGTTTCACCCCTGCAACCTCAGCCCCAGCCGGCCCTGCTTCTAAACTTGAGAACTGTGACAAAGCCAAACATTTAAACCACTAGTGCTGATTTATAGAGCTGGGTAGCGCTGTAAAACCCTCAGGCTTGCCACCACAAAAAGTGACTGAGGCACGGCAGAGCTGAAAGGAAAAGAGGTGCTGGAAGGAGGAAAGTGGAATGACGGGAAGGATACACAAGAGGCACTTGAGTGTTTCAACAAGGTTTCTCCTGGGTGCTTAAGTGCTTTACTGCATAACCTCTTGCTAGCTGCTAAATGTGCATTTCAACAATTTCAAATGAATGAATGTTTCAGTCTCTCAAGCTTAGCTCAGCCATAGATTGCATACAAAGCTCGGCCACATGGGACCGCGGTCAGCCTGCCAAATAGATGGATATGGATAGATATTCAGAGTCTAGAGAGCATGAATTCACAACCAGGACAGGGAATAGAAGTCCCATCAGTGGCCTGACCTCTCCCAGCATGCTTGGTGTGTCCTGAGGGACAGGGATTCAAAATATACTCTCATAACTGTCAAATGGAACGAGGAGCACCCTGTTCAACTGAATAGATTTCAAACATATCAGAGGGTCATCCGCAATACACCAACAATAATCTTGCTTTTCAATACCCTTTCAATCAATCAGCCACTAATCATATTTATCTATAACACGCGTATATCAAAGCTCGACCCGAACCTTCCTCTGAGAAGAACAATGAATCTGGGATGGATGCCACCGAGAGGGCTAGGAGTGGAAAGAGAAGCAACAACAGAAGGAGAAGAGATGTCTTCTTAATTAGCCAGTAATGATAAGATCTGACAAACAACATCTGTTTCCAGAAAGAGAGAGAGAGGGGGGGGCAAAGAGGGAGAGAGAAGGAGAGGACGGGAGAGAGGGATAGGAAGGAAGACGAGAGACAGAATGAGAGAAAAGCAGCTGAGAAACCTGTGAAGCCTAGACAACAGGGACCTGCTTGTAAGAAAGTAAAGGGGGAGCGGAGGGGATGTGTAAGGGAGGGAACGCTGTGTAGCGTGACACAATAGAAGAACGGAGGATGAGAAGTATAACAGAAGTGAGAGAAAGACAGACAGGGGAGAGAAATCTGACAGGGTTGAGGGAGCCGAGGAGCCAGGACGAATATGACAGACAGAGGGAGGAAAACAGATCAAAACGAGAGAAAAGGAGGGAGAGATAGACAGACGCAGAGAAGGTGAGCTGGATAATGGTGCTGGTGGGAGAGAGAAACGTGGAACGTGTGAAAACATGGGAATGGAATCGCTCAGAGGTCCAGGGTGCTGTAATTTACAGTCCGTGGCTAATACACAGCAAATGTGTGGAGCTGAGCTGAGGACCGGGAGAGGAGAAGTGGAGCTGGGGTTGATAGGGGGGCTGAAGGGAGGGCACGCAGACTGTTGGGGCTCTCAGCAGGCCTGCTGGGAGCCTGTCAGCAGTCACATCACCCCCTGCCCTCGGCCCTGACAGATTCATCAGGACCGTTGCACACACAGACACTGACAAAGATTATAGTGACACTGCAATTGTTAAATTGCTGTTCCTCTTTTTCTTTGACTTGTGTTTTTTCCCCCATGATGAGGAAACACAACATCTGTTGCATCAGTGATTCAAACAGCACAACACAAAAGAGCCAGCACTGATTCCTGCTTCTCTCTACACTACTGTTATTGTATAGAATGATACTGACGACTGGTAGATTCAGCTGGAGCTTGTTTATGTTATTTATGTGTTCGTTTGATGTTTGTTGCATTATGTGTTCTGGATGAATACTGTGAATATTATGAAAATGTACAGTTGTATTATCAACATAGCTGCTGCAATGCAAAAGTTAATGGAAACAAACAAACTTACAAAGATATTCTTCAGCCTGGAGCGACTGAAAGAAGTTTTGAAGAATTGTAGCCACATAATATTCCTGGTTGCTTTTGCGGTGGACTACAGGAAGAATAGCTATTGCCTCAAACCTAAGTCAATAGGGATACTTAATCAGATTTTATTTAAGAACTGCTGCAGATGTGTAAATATTAGTGTTAGGAGCTTTTTCCAAAAAGTAAAAGGATGGGGAGTTTGAGAGAAATCTAACTCCTGGGAGAAGTCCTGCAGAGTGTGTCCAGATTCCTGATCAACAGACAAACAAACAAACATGGTGGCTTGCGGGGCCGGCCCAGCACCAGGGGGCATAGTTAAGTCATTAGTGAAATTTAAGACCTTAACAGAGGAGGATGACCGATCCCAGTTACACACACACACACACACACACACACACACACCCTGACAGCACCCAGCCAAAGAAAACAGCCCCTGTACCTAAATACCATGGTTAACTGGCCTCTGACTCCACACCCGCCCACACACACATACAGACACACACACATATGAGATTGTGATTACACTGATACAGGATCCTCTTCCAAAATATAAACGGCAAATGCAGGAATTTCACATGAAAAGTAAATGCCCAGACAAACCAACTCCAAACTCTCTCTCTCTCTCTCTCTCTCTCTCTCTCTCTCTCTCTCTCTCTCTCACACACACACACACACACACACACACACACACACAACACATTGCTCACTTGCTTGCAATTTGAAGTGCCTCTAAATCACACTAATCTGCCCCCTTCTGATCCTCTGAGTGCCCCTACTTAATCTCTACACTGCTCAACCAAAGGTGAACCCTATTAGTGGCCAGACAAATGGGAGGGTTTGCCCTGGCTACTCTGAGGCCTTTCAGATTGCCATTGAGCTGCAGTTCAAAACTCCTGCACCCCCCTCCACCATCCCCTCTGCATCCCACCCACACACACAAGTCCCCCCGCTGTTCCTCCACATTAGCCCATTGGTAGTCCATTCCCATTTCCTGTCAAAACATTTCTTTGCTGCTCTCTGTTTCCGACTGCCCCCTCTGTAGGCTCTCAAAGAAAACAAACCAGACCTACTCCTGATGTCAGGGTTCAAGCCACAACAGCCGACGATGGCCGAAGCGGAGCAAAGGTGACCAAACACAAACTCGGCTCATAACCTACCTCTCATTATACACTTCCTCTGCAAACTGGACTCCAGGATCTCCCCAGTTCACACGAGAACATGTTGCACAAAAGCTTGAGCCACACCAAAAGGTCCCCTGAACTCATTTTCACCAGTCTAACTCTGAGTGGGGCTCTCGCTGTTCGAAGCACTACCTGTCAGTGAATTTGATATTCTAGACATTGCATCGTCTCTCCCTGTCTGTCTTTGTGTCATTCTCTTCCTTGCATTGCCCCAAGGGAGGAGCCATCCCCATGGTCCTGTGCCAGCTGCTCAGTGGTCCAGCTTGTGTGCCGCTCCGCTGTGTGAGGCGGTGTGCATTGGAGCCTCAGGGCCTTGTCGCCACGCTGCCTGGCCCCCAGCCTGAGGGGCTCACTGACAGGGGGTCTGGAGGGACTGGACAGTGCTAGCCCACCAGGGAGAGACCTGTGACAGTAGACTGAGGGGACCAGAGACTTTGACTTTGTCTCTCTGCATGTATGTACGTTTGACAGACAGGTAATTTTTGCACACATATTAATATCTGCATCAATGTGGATGAGCATAACAGCAGCTCTAACGTCTGGTTTTCTTTAGGGAAAAGAAACAGCAACTGTGAAGTTTGCTTATCATGTGACAAGTATATGTTAAACTCAATATAAAGTATCTAAAATTCAGTTCACTAAGTTTTCATATCAATACAAATAACTTGTGCTGTAGCCTACAGTAACACTATACTTGGTGAGACTTAAACTGACAGAATATTAACATCAAAAACATGGATGACAGTTTGGTCAGAGCAGAATATAATAACACACTCTGAGACTGTAACGCCAAACCGAGTGTTCATATGGAAAACATTAATGCCAAGTCAGTTTGTAGTAATATTCATTAAAGGACATGTAATGTTTTATTATTCAATACTAAATCTTGTGTCAGAGCTTTTGGAAACAATATTGTCCCCATGAAAATACTTTTTCCTGACACCACTGCCATTGTTCTAAAGGCAAAGAGAATCAACGTGGATTGTATATTTACAACAATAATCTGGTCTGGAAAATATTGTCTGTGTATGTCTTGATCAGGAATCAGATAACTAAAAACCTGAAAAAAAACAACAACTTTTTATTTGATTTTGAGGCTTCTCTTCAACAACCCTCATAAAACTGTACAGAGCTAACAAGCCAAGTATCACTTACAACACTAACTATTTGAAGGAGGATCTGTGTCAATTTGTAACAACAAGCGCTGTCTGCAGGCTTAAACTGAGTGGAGAAAAAAAGCACATCATGCCTCCTCCACATCCTCTCTAAGTTGAACAATGAAGGAGGGGAATGATACACAACAGATTTATTCAAAGACAACTTTGCAGCCCGGTACTTCTGAGGTCTCAAATCAAATCCTGACTGCTGAGTTATTTCAAATATAAATGAATGCATAAACTCAAAGCTGTTTGACTAGATTTTTAAAAATGATTTCCTTCCAGATTTATTCATATTGTAAATGTGTGACTGAATTGTGATTTTTGAATCACGCCATTCAGAGAACAGCCTATCGTGGCAGAAAAAGTACTGGTAGCAGGCCACCATGTGCCCTTATCAACAGTGAAACCTATGAGCTCCACTTTATAGTTGCAGGAGAATCTTGCACAGGGAGTATGAGAAATAATCTCCTAAAATGACATTGTCTCGCACATAAAACTCTCAAGTGCATATATGACGACCTAACAGAGCGACTTGGCGGCAGAACTTGAGTATGCATCTGGGAAAGGGGAGGAATTCGACCCCTGACACAGTCCAAAAAATGTTGCTGCATTTATTCTTTGGCTGATAGTTTAATGTTCTTTTCCCAAAGACTTGCAGCTTCTATTTTCTTTTTGGTTGAGGATGAAGAATGAGAAGGAGGTCGCCATTCCCCACAATCAGATGTACGAGGGAAAACTTTCTGGGCTGCCGTAAGAACAGGTAGGCAGCAGTGAAAAATGCCATTTAGGAAGCGCTGAGGGAAACAGCAGCTCAGTCAGTATATGCTGCTTGTTTTCTTTTAAATGGGTTCAAATGGGCAGGCATAAACAGCTGGGTGGACTAACATTGAAACAGCTGGTTGGACTGATTCTTTGAGACATTACAGTGGCTGAGATCAGACATTTACATATAGCTATAAATTCTATGTGAATATTGTCAAACTGTCCAGCCAGTGTTAATCCACAAAGAAAAAGACAATTTAACTGCACTGTAGAACAACGTCTGAGTGCACCTCTGTCTGTGTTCGTGTGTTACCACACTGTGAGATGTCTTTTTTTGTAAATTCTCATTTGTAAATTCCCAGCCCGTAATTTAACTTTATTTAAATTTAACTTTATTTATTTTTTGTACTGTAGTAGTCAGCCGGAGAAAAATTCCTTGTATGTATGCTCACACATACCTGGCAATAAAACCTGATTCTGATTCTGATTCTTTTCACAGGATAAATAGGTTTCAGAATTAATATCAGCATAATAAATTAACAATTAATGACTGCAACGATAAACATTCAACTGGGGAATTTTGTAATTGAGCTGAAACTGAAGCAATGTACATTGATTAGTGTTGGAAGAAAAAAATACAATAGAAAACACTGCACTGACTAGTTGAAAACAAACCTGTGATACACACATATAACTAGAAACAAGACTACAAACAGATCAATAAAACCCACAACCTAAGATTAAGACTAATGGATTCCTCTTGGAGCCGAGCATCTGAAGTCAAGTCATTGCCCAGGACAACTAATCATCGTTTAAATAGTAAAATGATAAACTCAGAAAGATAAATTAACAGTTTAAAAGAGAAAAACTATATATTAAAAAAACACACCAAAAACTAAATTTTGTTTTTTTATCCCAGTATTCAAGAATCAAATCCTGGTAATCGCGTGCATTTCTGAGTCTTTGTGAGTTCTTCTGAGTCGGGGGGAGGGAAGAGCTATATTGACAACATTGGAAAATTCCTATTGATTATTCTTCTTTTCTCTGAGCATGGGCTTGTTAAAAAAGACCCCTCTTGGAAACACAATCAATTAGTGAGATAGTGCTTGCCATTGATCACCCCCCTCCACCTCATAAGGCTCCTGCCTCACGATGGATCCCTCCACACACACGCCTTATGACCAACTATTGATCTCAGCTTCTCAGCCAAATATAAAAGCACGCACTCAGAGTGAGAGCTGACCCCTCACATACAAACCACACGGTCTAATACTAATACTGACATCTGCTTGTCTCCATTGTAAACCCATGGTTCACTCATAAATACAGAGGCCAGCTTTGGCCCAGAACCAATATAGTTTCTCAGAGGTCAGAGGTCAGCATGACAATAATGCCACCATTAAAAGATCTGCCTGAGCTAATACTGGGGAGCACAGAGAAACTTACACAGAAAAAGCAAACAAAGGTTGGTGAAAAATATCTGAATTATACAACTGGGTAACTATATTTTTCATTTAAAGATCTCTGAATTATTGATAAGATGTGAGGATAAAATCCCAAAAAGTATGAAACAGTAAAAAATGAAAGCTGCAAAATGTCCTGTTTGAGGACTTTTTTCTCTCTCAATAAATTACCTAAAAAAATTAAGTGGTTACAAAAAAAATAGTTGATTAATCTTATGTCAATCCACAAACCAACTGGTACAATAACCACACACATAAAAATAACATGGTAACCAAAGAAAACAATCAAATAGTTCAAGAAGAGAAGAAAAGTAGTGAAAATATTGACAGCATTCGTTTGAAGCATTAGTCAGGATTTATGGTGGTGGTGGGCCCAGAGGAACCAATCTATCTGTCTGTCTGTTGATCAATCATCTAACCAATCAGTGAACAAGCCAATCCATCAGTCAGAGATAGGTGACATCCTCCAAACAGAGAAGTCACAATTGTGAGTGCAGCGGTTCGGTCAAATTAAGATTAGACAATTGTAAAACTAATAGGCACAGCAGGTTGTGCGCCAGATAGAGCGATAAATAATTCCCTCCCATAGGCAACTTAAGAGTCATCTGTCAACGACCGCCCTTGCCCTCTTCATCCCTCGGTCCCTCCACCCTGTATCCCTTCACCCCTCCCTATGGATCAGCTGTGATCTCCTCTCTCTCCTTTCACTCAAATCAGGATTAGGGAGAAGAGGAGGCTGTCGGGGATGGGGGGTGGAGGGGCTCAGCAGCAGGAGAAGGGGGGGGGGAGAAAACTGAAACAATATGGAAAGGAGATTAGAAAAGAGGGGGTTTGGGCCGTTTGGGGAATTGCAAACTCCCTTGTGCTTGGGTAGGTGTCCTAATGACACCGCCTAATTATGGCAAAATTAGACAGGCTAAAGGGAAGGTGGGGGGTGGTGGAGGAGACGGTAACGTGAAGGAAAAGAAGTGGAGCAGGGGAATTAAGCAATAGGGAGTAAGTGCACAGTAGGAGCAAATGAAAAAGAGCGAGAGGGCTGTTCAGAAGTACAGACTCAAGTTGAGGCAGGGAGGAAGGGAGCATGGGGCAGAGAGAAAGAGGGAGAAAAAAAAAGAGAAAAAGAGGAATAAAAAGGGTAGAAAGCAGTGGCTGGGCGATAGGAGCGAGTGGGCCCCAGCACGCTGCATGTTAATTGGAGAACAGGTGTTGGGGCTGGGAGCAGGAGGCTGATTACTGGAGCCACAGAAACAGACCGTCTCCTCCACACATACACACACAACTGCACACACAGGGATACACACATACACATAGGCTGCAAACTCACACACACACACACACACACACACACACACACACACACACATACACACACATAAATAATTTAAGACCCAAGCAGTGACTGGGGAAAAGGTCAGAGTAGGGGTCACACAGATACATAGACAATTGCACATACGTCCATATACATACATAAATAAATATACAAAGACCCTCACTCACTCACATGAAAATATACATCCGTTTGTCTGCACACAAACAGTAAAAACTTGCTCAGAACATACACACACATCTCGCCCTGTCAATCTTCCCTCTCTCTTGTTTTCAGCATCGTGCACGCACGCACGCACGCACACACATGCGCGTGCACAGCAGCACACAGTCAAATAAGAAACTGCACATAAGGTGGGATAAAAGGGCACAGGGCTGCACAAAATTCCATTGGCTTATCAGAAATTAACTGGCTGCTAATAGGCAGCTCCCTAAGGAGAGGATTTCGCAGACCAGTCAAGAGGGAGAAGCCCCCATCAGGATGGGATATGCCCAGTGTGATTAGAGAATACAGTAGGTCAATGATTCCATTTAAATCAATCCTCGCAGCCTGCACACACTAACACACACACACTCAAAGTCAGAAGATATAGATCACTCTTTTCTCACCAGCAAGCCACCAAGCTACTTACAAACACATTTCAAGAGGTTTAGCCATGTTAGGAGGAAGTATGAAAATGGTGCAATGGGGGCTATTGGGAGTCTAATGCACTAGTAGATGAGAAAAGCAGCTGCGCCACAGCATTCTGGGAAAATTCAAAAGACAACAGCCCCATTTTTCCATTATATGAAAACTATCTTCAGCTGAGCTCCTTTGAGACACACTGTCAACGGCCAGCCAGCTTGAACTGAGGAGAGGGAAGAAAAGGATCCTTGACGTACACGAAGTGAGTGTTTTCTAGACTGACGGATGTGGGGAAGGAGAGAGGAAAGGAAAGAGGAAAGAAGGAACCGAGGGAGGGAAAGGTGATGAAGTTTGCTTGTATGACATCACAGAGAAGGTATTTCACATTCAGTCCGCTTATGAACATTCATCACATCGGCTAATGCCGGGCAGACAGTGTGGGACCTCCGAAATCCCTCGGACGTGAAGGCCCTCACACACGGCGATTACAGCGGTGGTCATCCACCTTTAAGTCTGATAAGTGGCTGTCAGGGTGAACATTTACTACATATGTGAGCCTGTCTGCTGGTATGAGAGATCCACATGCTTCTGATAAAAAGGAAATCTACGCTTTTGGCAAGTTTCAGGTGCAATGTCGGCTGTTCGACGTAATGAGAGACCGAACTGAAACTGATCCCAGAAGGCTGAAGATAGATCAACAGATAAACAGAGAGTGAAGAGGGAGGAACACATGGGAGACAGATATGGACACAGATACTCTGTATTGTATGTTACAGCCCAACAACTGCACTGGTGCAGTTTAAACAGACACGGCACACGGATACTGCGAACACTTATCACTATGTTGCACACATTTATACTTCTATGTGATTCACACATGTGCTAATTTATATATATGAAATGAACACACAGACATCACTGTGTCTCCGGAGCTATTTTCTCTCTATGGCCAATATTCATTAGCTATAAGTGCAGCAACTGATTGGTGGGATCTCTTCACATTCAACGATGATCTCTTTGGCACTGTGAGTGAGTGTGTAGGTGCATATACACAAAGAAAGGGCAGCCTGAACACTTAGTAAGAAGAGGTGCTTGTTTGAGGCGGTGAACACTGTGTGGGACATGATTTGATCTCATTACCTGTCAATGATGACTGGGTCAGAGGGCGTCTCGTTTCGGTTGCCACAACTTTTCTTCTCACAACAGCGGCTGAGCAGGCATTTGAGGAGACAGGGAAAAAAGGAAAAAGTCAGTGTTGGGGAAAACTAATTACACAAGGGGAGCCATCATTTGCCTGGGCCATCCACATCCTCAGGCCCAGACTACTCTGCCCCGCAGTCGGCCAAGATCCAGGAGCACACAAAGGAGGCATGAGAGGGGAGGGGAAGAATAGACAAAAGAATAAAAGAGGAAGAAAAGGTACAACAACACACCCTACAAACAGTGAGAGACTATTCAAAAGTGAAAAGCCAGCCAGGCAATCTGTCACATTGATTTCAAAATCAAACTCAACCCCCACACAGCCTCATTACGCACACATACACACACATACATGCACATGCACACACACACACACACCATCCCACAACATCCTACCATTCGTCAACAGTCCTGTCCGAGGAGCCTGCTGGCCACCCAGCCCACCCCTCCCAAAAGTCCCCTTCACTGCATAACAAAAGTGCCCCCACCCCTAACCATCTGCCACCCCTACACCTCGCCTCACCCCTCTCGTGTCCCAGCTTGGCCCTACCCTGCCCCCCTCCGCCCCCCTGTCAGACGGCCTCACTCCCCAGCTGTGACGCTTGCCCTCTGCCTCTTCGGCTCTGTTATTAGCCAGCTGTGAGTCACATTCGGGCATCTGCTGGCTACACAATGGCAAAGCCCACTCTGTTTAAGCCCCTTTCCCCTTGTCCCAGCCCCCTATCCTTCCCCCTGCTGCCCTCCAATCCTGGGTGACTGCCTCACTTCCAGACCACTCTCTGAGATTCGCTCTCTCTCTCCTCTCCATCCATAACATCATTTTCTCCACTCGCCAAATAATAACAAAAACCCTTTAGTCCCTAGGCCATGATTAGATTTCTTAAACTTGCTCTGCCATTGAAAGAACTTTCTGCACCACTACACTTGTTGACAAAGTCCACACATGCCATCATGACTAAACACAATGCTGCAGCTTTGATGAAGGGAAAGGTGGGTTATTCCCCTAAAGCACGTCTGAGTGCAAAACCCCAGGCTGAGGAGGAAGGAGCTCCAGGAAGAAACAGGAGCTGTCCGGGAACATGTTGCGTTACAGCAGAGAGCAGCAGGGGGCTACCACTGTAACAAGGATGATGACAGACAGACTTGACTTACGGTTCAGCCACAGTCTAGTTTTCAAAAATGTAGAGCCCCAAGCATCATCCCAAAACCACATTTCAAGACAAAGCAGAGTGAAGGAGAGTAATGGATGTTTGGATTTCGTCCCTGTGGGTGAAAGTTCCCAATAAGCATGTGTGTGTGTGTGTGTGTGTGTGTGTAACACTCACCTGCACATAACCTCATGTGTGAGCAGAACTCTGCACATTTCTGGATTCTTGTTTTGTCCCTCATATGATATGGGCTAAGAGGAGGAAATGAGACGCAATGGGACAGATTCAGTTTCACAGAGCATCAATGAAACGTCTGTTTATATAGCTGGAGGTGGAACCCCCTTCGAGAAGACTTGAGGAAAGTTTACCAACCTGTTTGGTGACAGAGTCGATAAGTCGTGCGTAAAGATCTTGCTCCGTGCGGACTCCTGTAAAAAGAAACCGGTTGTTATATTAATAACTCTAACAATTTATTCTAAGCATGAATAAAAATTTCCAAAGAAACTGAATGTACGATCTCTTGCCCTCGGCTCATTAGTTAAACAGAAGCTGGGAGTAGATGAAAGATCAAGCTAGAAATAGACATTTTTATTGTGCAGATAACCTTTATATCACAGAACACTAGTAAATTAAAGCTGAGTCACTGGACCCTAATTACAAAATACTACCTATAGTTGCTCCAAGCAAAGCAACTGACATTGTACCGAAACTCACTTACCCACGCTTAGCAGTTGATAAAAGAGTACATTAGGATGAGAATTCTCAAAATAAAATGAGAAGATTTATGATTAAAACCTTTTTTTCTTCAACTCTGGACAAGCTCTCAGAAAAAGCATTGAACTCTGTCCAGCAAACATGGAGGAATAAGATTGGCATGCAGTTCCTCGCTGATGGTTTCAGAGGGGATTGAGAGTTATTTGATGTTTGATGATTATTAGTCATGTCCTGCTTTGAGGCCAGAATTTATATCCATGTTCTCACGACTTGTCAGCCTGTTCTTTCTGTGGTTATTTCTCTGTCAGCTTTTGATTTATCCCCAAGTTTAGTTGATTGAGTTGACTGAGGAGATTAGTTAAACACCAACAGGTAACTGATCAGTTTGTTGAGGGGGTTTAACTGAAGAGCAAATGTTTTTTTTCTATTAGTTTCTGGTTGCTAAATTATGAATTGTGTCTCTGATTGAGATTTCTAGAGACACCTGAACCTCTGAATGCTTCGAAAACCTCCACTATAAATCACACTACAGTGGAAAGCGACATTTAATGAATTGCTTCTTGAGAGAAGAGCGCATTACCCAAGGAATTTTTATAGAGACTTTGGAGAGTATTGCTTTTAAAATGTGTTCCTCTCATCAAAGTCTCGATTGGGATGCCTTTGATATCGCTTGGGGGAAGGGGATGAGAGGAGGGGATGTAGAGGAAGTGCTTTTGGTGTGCTTGTATGTACATGTGTGTGTGTGTGTGTGTGTGTGTGTGTGTGTGTGTGTGTGTGTGTGTGTGTGTGTGTGGAGGGTGTACGAGGGGGTTGCTGTAGAACATGTCTTTTATCTTCTCTCCCATGGGTGCCACTGCTGTGGCAGAGTAGGGGCAGCAGTGGCTCATGGGAACCAAATTTCTCTGTGTAGCTCCCAATCTGATGTGGAAGCACCGTGAGGAGGGGGTGAGTTGGAGGGGGTGTGGTGGGGTGGCAACATGTACCTCATTTCCCCCATACATGCGCCCAGGAGAGGCTACTCGCAGTGCGGAGCGTTGAATCGTACAAGCCCAGTGATTAGGCGATGAGCGGAAAGGAAATTTATGAGCTCAAAGAGGAGAGGAGAGGTAAAGCAGGGAGGGATGTGGAGGAAGATTACTTAAGTGGAGAGGTGGGTGTCACGTTAGGGAGCTGGTGTCACTGCTAACCTTGTTCCCCGCTTGTTACGTGCAAGAGTTAGCATCGTGTCTAAATGATCAAATTAGACACCGGAGAGGGCAACGAATCAACCCGCAACCTGTGAACTAATATCTGACTCTACTCACCGTTGCTGTAGAGGAGCTGCAGCTTGTAGTGCGTACCGTTGTTGGTTTTTTCTCCCGTCTGCTCCTTGGAAAGACACAGAAGACAGACAAATGCAGGGCATGCAGTTAAGCACATCTGGGCCACAGATATGTACAGCTGGGCATCCCAATGCACTGTAAAGCACAGTGAGTCTCTCCTAATCCTGCAGCTCGCCCTTCCCTAGGAGCAGCATTGAGATCAGAGAGTTGTCTGCTCAAAGCCCGTATGGGACCCTGCATTGTGCTCATAAGCTGAGTGCTTAACCTTGAGTCGGATGTTCTTTGTAGAGGTTGAACTATCATGTCTGATAGGAACTCCTAAAACCTTGAGATCAAATGCAGTGGTCCTCCCAGCAACAAGGTAGTACAGGCATGGGCGTATGTGCATGTGTGTGTGTGCAAAGTGTGTTCCAGTCGGTGGAAAGTACTGTATGTGAGATGGAGCAGCAGTCGACCTTGACAGAAAAACTTCCTTTCTGCTATCCCTCCTTCCCCGAGGCTCTCCACTAGCCGCTCACTTCTTCCTTCTCTCCCCCTCTCCGCCTCTTGTTCCCCAGCTTCCTTTCTCTTCCTCTACCTCTACTGGTCTTTCTAAGTGGTCTCAAAGGAATGCTCTCTGGTCCAATAACCCAGGAGGCTGGCATCACAGAGACGAGAGCAAGAAGAGCAGAGAGAATGGGGGAGGTTGGGGGAGTAGACCAGGAGAAGGAGACAGTTGTAAGGAGGGAGGAAGAAGAAGAAGAGGGGGCGAATTAAGATGCACAAAGTTGGAAAGTAAAAGAACTCAAAACTTAATATCAGAGGATTGAGACACACCAGGAGATAGATGGGTGCCTGGCTTCATAAGTTTTGTAAATATACACAGAGGAACATTTATTTTGCCATGCCATCACTCTACCTCCTCATAATTACAAAGCAAAAACAGATGCCAGGGTAACCATGCAGAAAATGAACTCCTCCACTGCCGTCATATTACTCTGCACTGGCCTGTGTGGCACAAAGGGGGAAGGGAGGGTGGGTGGTTGGTTGTGGGGGCGGGGGCACTGACAGCTTTTTTGCCCTGGCATTAGCACTGCTGCCGGCCCCCCCCCCCCCCCCCCCTTCTGTTCCTCCCTGTGCCCACATGAAATACATAGTGAAACTATGTTTGAACTTCAGTTGACAGGACGGTGTCCTCTTGTCTTTCTCACAGGGGAGAGCTGTTGCCAGTTTAGGAGATTATTGCCCCCCCGCCCCCTCACCACAAGGCAAAAACATCCATCAACGCTGGGCATAAGGCTCCCACTCCAGGCAGTCAGCCGTCTCTGGTCTCTTTCTATCTCTGTCTCCACACTCTACCTTTCCTTATTTCGGTCTTGTCAGACCTAAGGAATCCAGCTTCCCCCCCATAGCAGTATTTAGAGTATGGGAGGGGGGCATGTAGGAAAAGAGACTTTGATGATTAGTTCACTGTATAACTTAACAGGAGCGAGCATAATTTGCATTTTAAAAAGTAGTGATGTCCTCCTAATGAGGCAAGCTGCTAATTAGTCATTAGATATTCTTTTTCAATCCCACATCATCAGCTCATTGAGGGTAAAGCTTGTGTAAACATGTAGCCGTCAGCTGTTGGATATGCTTCGCTTTACTGGGGATGGGGAAGATCAAGTTGAGCACCTGGTCACAGCTGAAATATAGTGTACATTACGGATACTTTAATATTTTTACTTTTCGCAGTTTTTTCTGCCACTGTCAGTTTATCTACATCATCTCAAAATGTTCCCTGAAAGAAACTTTGATGATGAATATTGCAGTGAAGTGATGACATCCTGACATAATTAATTACATGCAGAGAAACACCAACACACCTTATCATGCTCAACAAAGTCCACAAACGCAGTCCTCTCCACCTCCACAGGTTGTCCGTGTCTGTCGTAGAGTGCCAGGACAAAGTGGAAGAAGTTGGACTTGCGGAGATTGGAGGGCGGCTGCTTCTCAAAATGAGCTCTTGATAGAGCAACTCCACTGAGAACACAAGAGGAAGAGACAGTCAGCCCACACTTCCCTTTGTGATATTATTAAAAACTCAAATGCTGTTCAATCAACTGATTACCTTTCTGAATACAAATGTTGTCTATATATATATTTGATGTCTGTTTCTCTGCATAAAACAAGCAAAAACACAAGGTCAAACATTTTACTCTGCTTGCACTAAATCATTAAAATTAAATTAAATATGTTTGATTTACTGCCATTTATTATTCATATATTAAAACAATCTCTAGCAGATTTTCCCCCCATTAGATAAAACGTTGTTCTCTCTCATTCTTAAGGCCTTCATCTAATTCATACAGTGGTTTTAAATAATTTATAATAATAATGATAAAAGAAAATTGCCTTTTCTAAATATTTAGTTTTTGCCATAATTTGAATGATTGTGTAAAATGAAAGTTGTGACCAGGAAAATAAGTTTAAATAAACAAAACAACTAAGAAAAAAAAACAGGAGAAACATGAAATGGTAAAACTTGATTAAACTGTGACTGAACTCTGAAAACTGTAAAGTCACAATAAAATGACCTGCAAGACATGAACGAAATGATAGTGATTGTAGAATTTAAATCAAGTGAGTCCAGTGTTTTATCCCAGATGTGCAGAGGAGAAACAGAGCTGATCAGTTCTCCAGGGTCAGCGCAGAGGCTGCACAGCAGTTTTCCTGTAAATGTAACTTCGCTCTACAATGGGCCATTTTCTGTCTTTTTACAAAGCCTCAGTCAAACTTCAGCTGATTGTTTTTTTGTTCTAACCGCTGTTACAGCCATACATATCTGCTTATCAACTAAGGGAAAGTCTAAGGGAAAAAATGCTTGTGACAATTTTTGTATAGATATAATCGAGCTTTTATAATGTATTTTTTTTACGATCAAATTAATTGTTTATGAATATCAAATAACATAAAGCGCGAATAGCGTCATTCTTGTACTACTTATTGATATTTATTCTGTATTAATATATATATGTATATATATGTATGTGTGTATTTTTTATGTATTGTACTAATTAACCTGTTGCCTTCTGTGTTCTTTTGTGTTTTATGATTATTAAAACAGTTTTCTAAACTTCTGACACAATGAGTTTGAAACCTGTGAACACTGGTGTTGGTTGTGAAGAGGGGGATTGAACATCAAATGAAATCTTGAAAATACTCAGGGAAATGTTGAAGAGTTATAATAATGTGACGTGTTTGGCACTGAACTGTTTTTCATCAGAAAAAAATCACATCTGGTTCATCATCTGAACCCTAACCCGATCCAAGAAAACACATTTGGATTAAGCTTTTGTCACATTCATTGTTCTCAAAAATGATCTCAAATTTAATTCTTACTAAAGTAAAATAAATGGAATGAAAATGCTCTACTTGTCTACATGTTATAATGATTATTATGCTTGCCAACAAGGCCTAGTATATTTTCCCTTTGTGCATATACCCAGAAATGTCCTTTCATCTGTCTGGTAATAATTATTATGATAATCTTAAGTGTTCTATTATCTCATCTAAGTTTTATGAGTTTGTGGACAATTCATTTTAAAGGGGAGTCGTGTCATCAACTGCAACAAGTAGTTTGCACCGCTGTGTGTTAAATTTTATCAACTAGGTTGTACTGATGAGACTGATCGTTAAAATGAATTCTGTGACACTGCCAGCAAACTTGGGTGCAATGAATGTAAACACCTGGAGAGAAGGTAGAGCTGGGTCTGTACTGTACCTTTGCGCCGCGACGTTCGCATCCACAACCCCGACATTACGCACCCACGACCGGACTGGATCCATCTCCTCTCCAAGAATTCTCTCTTTTAATCCGCTCACTTCTCGTATGAGATGCTCCTGGATTCCGAACATTTAAGCCTCGTCCAGATCGTGGGGTGAACTTTTTTTTTTTTTTTTAACTTAAGGAGATAACAAAAAATTGAGTTGGAGAGCTTAAGCACTTTGGCAAACAACAGAAGGTCCACCCCAAGGTTCTGCGCTCCTCCTGAGCGCCACGAGAAAAAAAAAAGAGCTTGCACGGAGCTTTGAGAAATAACTGACTGGTGCTGTGTGGTGTTTCGAAGGGCGTCTCAATACAAAAAAAACCCAAATCCACGCTGACTTTCTTTCAAGACTCAAGAGATGATATTAAACACACTCCCCGGCTATTTGCAAGCATTGTCCAAGCGCAAATCTCCAGCGTCAGGTCGAGCGCAAACGATCACCTGCTCGGTGGGCTGGACTCCTCACGCGCTTCAGAGCGAGTCCGTCTCGGGATATTCTTCAAATATCTCTGTGTAGAAAGTCTCCTTTTGTCACGAGGCCAGACTGGATCAAAACAGTTGATCCGAGGGCCAGGAAGCTTGAAGTGAACCGCTGTCTTGAGGCATGAATGAGACCCTCTGCCGGGATAGAGCGTGGAGGAGGGGCCTTAGTGCCATATGGGGGACCGATTGTTGAAATGGATGCTCTCATTGGTGTAAAGTGCATCCCGTTGTTTGGACTTTTGCCAGATTCAGCATCCAACCACTCACTCGTGCTGCAAACTTTTCACACATTAGCTTCGATAATGTAGGGTGATAATGTAGATAAAGGGCGGAAGCTGCAAGCTGTTAAATATTCTTTAATCACGAAATTAAAAAAAAAAATCTTATGAAGGCGTCTTTGTGTGGGAGGTGGAATCTTTACATGTGTCCAGTATCCTATTATTCATATCATTCAACCTTAAAACCCATTGATAAATAAATAATAACTTGCATTTTTCTAACAAAATAATTCATATTTCTATGTAGGTCTGGGTTTTTTTTCCTTCATAATAGCCACTTGTTCCTTTGGGTTTTCAGTTCTCCTGTATACACTGGGTTACCACTGGCCTGAATAGTCTTAACAGCAAATCCTATTTGGTCTATTCACCCGAATCAAAATTTAACACAAGTGCGCTCTCGACAGGCGCGTATTCAGCAGCTCGACCGTCTGCTCCTTTGAACGCAGTGATTCCGCTGAGGAGGCATCGCATCAGTGTCAGCCGCAACAATGGCCGTCTGGTTGGTCCATCAATCTCCGACAGCAGCAGAGAGCGCCGCGCTCTGATTGGCGTTTGGACCGCTGCCTGACAGAGCCCGAAATGAGTTCTTAATCAATACAACGACCGTCTTACCAAACCCAGACTGGTCATAAAACCATTCACAAATAACAACTGCTTTAAAATGATTCCTCAAGTTACTGGAGAAAAGTAGACCTAGTAAGTGGATAGGAACGTTTTGGATACAGTCTAACAAAGTTTATGTGGCTGCTGAGTTGGATAATTTCTTGTAACAATTTGTAACCACCAAAAAAAACAAAACAAATAGGCCTAAAAGTTTCTTCTGTTTGTGTACAAATGTAATCTCATATGTTCAATATTTCACATAACATCAGCATTTAAGTTTAGTTTAGTGTTTATTGTTAAACTGTTTTTTAAAGCGCCCAAATAAAAAATATATAGATATATATCTTATTTTAGAGCACTTTTGCGGACAAAAAATTAATTTCCGCTCCCGTTCTTTTGGCGATGAAAAGGAAAGTTTTTTTTTTTTTTCTCCAACCTTGGTTCCTCGCCCCTCGCCGAGACTATTGTCTCTGTGTAGAGTTTGTGCGCCTGGACAATGAATGTAAATCTCCCCCCTTGGAACCCGCCCCAACCCACCATCTGCCAGCGCGGGACAAAGTCAGATGTTCCCCCAATTATGGGAGCAGTCTTGGGGAATCCTGCTGCCGAGTCTCCGCCCTGTCGCCATGTCCCTCACACACTTCCCCTAAAATGATTGACAGCTCTATTTAACCATGAAAAATCTAGATATGATGACACGCTTAAAAAAAATTCCTCCACTTATTGCAAACGTTCTAGACAGGTTTTTTTTTTAATTAATCATACATGGATTTATTTGCTCGTTCAGTTTCAAACAAGCAGTAGGCCTACACGTGCAGTGCGTCCAGACTCCAGAGCAGTGTTTCTGTGGCTTGTTGGAACAACTCAGGGAGCTGATGCAGAATGACTGGGCAGGCTATGCGCTGGAAATCAAAGCTACTGTTTCCCAAAGAGAAAATGTGAATTAAAAAGTGGATTTAGACACAAAGCACCACGTTAGACACGTTAGTTAATATAGGCTAATGAGGGTGAGAGTTTGTGTCATTAAAAAGTTATGTGCACCAACGGGCCTATTCCATAACATAGCATTTTATTGACTCCAGGATAGTCCTTTTTTCAAAAGGACACATTTGTTGCACTTTTAATGGAGAGTCTTGTGATAACATTTTAAAAAGTTTGTCAGTCCTCTTCTAGATTTATCTCTTGTCTTAATCGATATTATTCCAATCACTTCACCATAACCGTCTGCTGTCAAGTAGGCCATGCATGCTAAAAGTTTGCTTATAATCTTAATAGCCCAAAGTGCTTCTTTTGCAATCAAGTGACTGATCTTGTCTCCACTTCGGCCCCACAGGTGCGAGAGTTGTCTAAATGTGTGAGTGTGTGTGTGCCGGGGGGAGCGAAGAGCCGGGGCGAAAAAGGGGGGAATTAGTCAAACCACAAACGTCTTTCTAATCAATTTAATCCGTTGAGGCGGTCAGCCCGTGTGTTTCAGAGTGGGGATGTGGGGTGGTGGGAAAGGGGGGGGGGGGGGTTGGTGATCAGTGACTGCTAAACCAAACAATGGGGTATCGTGTGCCGTTCGTCCTCTCCGGCATTTCCCTGCTCCCATGGGACACCCAGAGCCACTCTCTGTGGATGGCACTGTGTCCACGGAGGTCAGAGGGGGCGTGGTCTCTCTCTCTCTCTCTCTCTCTCTCTCTCTCTCTCTCTCTCTCTCTCTCTCTCTCTCTCTCTCTCTGTGCGTTCGTGCGCGCGCGCGCGTGTGTGTGTGTGTGTGTGTGTGGGGGGGGAGGTGCTGGAGAAGCAGCAGCTGGTTCCCGTCCCTTCTCACCCTGCAGAAAACAACAGGGCTAATGCGGCCCACCACGTCTCCAATCGATCGCCTTATATTGCTGTTTTTTTTGTTGTTTACTTATATTTAGGCAGGGATGCAGATCCCCTGGGGAGTGTCTGCATGCGCAATTAAAGTGACCACCTCCAGCTTCGTTCCTCAAAAACCATCATTTGCTAATCGTTTATGTATAGCTAACAAACACTGTGATTCAGGCCTGTTGTTATTTGGTTCAATCAGAAGGTTAATTTAAATTAAAATGAACCTGTGGTCGCAGGTAATTTCAGGAACAGATAGCACAAGTCTTAAGCCGATCCATGAGCACAAAATTGTAAGGCGTCCTGAAGCAGTAGGCCCAGTTATTACACAAGTAGCTGCTTTTCAATAAAACAAAATAAGTAAAAATAGTCCATATTGTGAAAGACAACTATTTCTTAGAGTGAGACGTTTTTTTTTGTTTTTTTTTATTAGTTTGTTACTTATTTTAGTATACAGTATCTGCTTTTATTATTTCAAACTTTGATTCACAATTAACCTTACTACAATATAAGAAGTAGTATGTTTCCCTTCAGGGTCTCTGTAAGAAGTGTGCAGAAGAGGGGGGGGGGGGGGGCTAAATCACTTAATGCTCAAGGACTCGAAAGACACAAAAATACTACAACAAAGTGGTTAAAAATCTTCTTCTTCCTTTTCAATGTGTTTTCTTAACAAGCCACTAAGGCAGCAATCTCTCTTTTTCTTCTTCCTCTTGTTCTTTCTTTCTTTCTTTTTTTCTTTCATACCTTCCTTCCTTTTTTTAATATCACAATAACACAAGACCACAACCTAGCCTATGTGTTTCAAGCAAAGATGAAAAATTATGACTAACCAAAATCTAAGCCAGTCTATGTGTACAAATCAACACAATATGCATCAGCTTTAAGACCCTTAGTGCAGTTACCGAAATTCATCCAAACCCACAGGTTGTGCTTATGCTTATGCCTTGCTTGAAAACTTGGATGTTAGCGCCATCTGCTGGTCTGTTTAGGACCACAATCAGCTGGGACTGCAACAAGTTTACATTATCTTGTGAACTACTGTTACTGTTTTGTAACAGTCTCTCTCTCAGAACCACAAGTCAATCTCCAAAACAAACATTTATTGATGTTAAACATAAAGTGACATCATGTCTTACACGTTAATTTTGGATAATGCTCCAAAAACAAAAAATCAATTGAAAATTACATGTTACAATTAATGCTTATTTCAATCATTGATTACATTAATTGTCCAGAAAAAGGTTGTAACAAAAGCAAGACAAGAAAATACTTAATTCAAAAAGACAGGAGAAAATATTAAGTCAGGTAGTGCTGATTTCGATTTTTTTACATTCACCAGTGCAAGTATGAGTGAACCATCAATATTTTGTACAATTTGAAACTTCTATTTGACAATTTGAAATATTTTAATAGTTCCTATAAGCAAGATTGCCAGCAATATGTCAGCAGTGACATTACAAGTTATTTTGTCTTCAGTTGCTTATGAGCACGGTGACCTCAACATTTATGGGTGCCACTGGTAAAAAAAAATAAAAAATAAAAAAAAGTAAAAAGAGTGACTTCAGAAAACTCTCGGCATTGCCCTGACATGCTACTCCGTGAACAGCAGATGCCCTGAGAAGAAGCTGTCACTGGTGATACTACTGCCACCATGGTTGGCCACCAGCCAGACTTGGTCTCCCTTCTGAAGCTTAACATATGTTTGACCGCTGGCTGTGGTGAACCCATTCTGCCGTGTGGTGAATGAATGGATAATCAGATCTCCATTACGCATCAGATCTATACTGGCTTCATTCCTGTTGATCGTACAGTGGAACTGAAACTCGTAAACACCTGGATGTTTACAGGTGAAAACCCCTGTGTCGACATCATAGCTGTTCTGTCCATTGTAGATCACATCATGGAAGGGGATGGGTGAGCTAGTTTTGGGGAAATTGTTGCCCAGTCGAACTGAGAATGCAACATTCTGCTCTTTGTAGACTTTTGGCTTAGGTGTTGTTCCTCCTGTGTGAAAAACAATGTGAAATTTTTTTATCTATTGAACCTTCACATTGCATTCACATTAAGAACATTAACAATGAATCAGTATTTACCAATAATAGAGGAAGAGGTGGTAGACTTACCTGATGATGACTGTGATCCACCTGTGTTTCCTCCTACAGAAGATTAATGGTCAAAATGTGAAAAAATTTTATCAATGGAACCTTAACATTATGAAGCGACAATAAAATAACATTTTAAAGTAGTACTTTGAGAACATTAACTTCAATTTGTATCGATAATATCAGAAGAAGAGGTGGTAGACTTACCTGATGTTGGCTGTGATCCACCCGTGTTTCCTCCTACAGAAGATTAAAGGTGAAAATCAGTATTCCCAAACTACTTCAGTGTTGGCACAAGTCATCATCAGCTGTGTCAAGCAAATTTCAGTACATCAACTCACCATCATTCCATGGACTGAGGTCAAAGGCAGGGATGTCCTCACACCTGGCGTAACCAGATCCTCGAGGTCTGTACTGGAAGGGTCTTTCAGGTACCTCAGTGATGTCAGTGTTGTCACAGATGATGCGAGCAAGTGATGTTTCCCTCAGGGACTCCCTCTGAGCATCAGTGAAGACTCCATCGTTCTCCCACCAAAGCCTGATATTGGACAAGTTGTTAGCATGTCATTGCAAAGGAAACATACGGGTGCTGCTAAAAGCTGTATCCACATATTTAAGTAATGTCTGTGGAGGTGAATGTACCTGTCTCCCTGGCGGATCCTCTGGAACTGAGTGGAAATCAAGCAGGCAAACAGAGGTCCCACTCTTCCTCCAGGGACAAATGGCTCGGACACCCCTCCCAGCCACACATCAATGTTGTCGGGTGTGCGATAGAGATCCAGGAGGTGCTTGGCTAGTTTAGTGTTGTTCAAAACTGCTGCCAACTCAGCCTGAGTTTTGGGTTGTGACAGTCCGCAGAACCCACGCCATTTGTTGTAACCTGAAAAGGAAGTTAACGTGCTGTAAAACACCCAAAAGTCTGCACATGCTAAATACATTCTCAACATAGCATATACAAAGCTATAGGGCCAAATAAATACCAGGTAGTCCATGGTCTCTTCCTCTCTGCATGTTGAGTGCTCCCAGATCCAGAGCCAATTCAAAGGAGAATTGGAAAAGCCTGTCCCTCAGCTCATCAGTCATCATCTGATCCTGTGTGTTCAGCTTGGCCTGGCGGCCCACCAGCCCCCTCAGCACTGGGTCCAATCCACCTGTAAAGTATTAAAGGGTGTTTAATTCTGATCACTTGCATTTACTCTCTCTGTTTCGAAGAACTAAGAAGTTAGAGATCTTTGCTATACCTTCAAAGACGATCCTCCATGGTGCAAAGAAGGCTCTGTGAAGCAGTGGGGAGGGATAATCAGAGTGCTCCTGATAGTCCTCATCAAGCCGAAACATGAAAGGCTGAACCATCAGGTGAGCAAATCGGTAGGCAGCTGTGGCAAACACATTGGAGATGCTGGGATCCACGTTTTCATCATAACCAGGATAGGTGGAAAGCTGCCTGGCAATGAAGTCTGGACCAACAATGTGGAGCAAGTAGTCTCTGAAAGTAAGAACCTGAAAACAAAAGGAATCAGAGTCAGATCAACCCGAACCCCGATCAAGGACACAGTTCTTGATGCAAGGTTTGTGCTCTTCATAGAGCTGAGCCCCTCCCTCACCTGGAAGTATCCACCCATGATCTTGCGGGCCTCCTGGTAGAGTCTCTCTCCGCCCCAGTGAGGATTGAGCTTGGCGAGGGCACGAGCCAAACGATTGTGCTCACGCATCATCAGTGTGTGCAGAGAGGTCAGACCAATGTTCTCATTGCTGCGCTCATCACCTGGACGAAAAAGTACAACGCAGATTTTAATGAATACAACTAAAGTTGTTTTACTTGTAACAACCACAATGTGGTTGATGCTTGAACTGGAATCAGCAAGTCAGTGCTTTTGTTGCTACTCACCAGCCAGAAAGCAGGGCACCTCCTCAGCCTCAACGTCATTAGTAATGCGGGCTCGTGAAGCACACATGTTGGCACCCATGTTGGTGAAGGGCAGGAGCTCACGGCCATTGTCAGTAAACTTTGTGTTGACCCTCAAAAGACCCTCGTCTGTGGTCAGGTTGCGTAGGGAACGAGCTTTGGCGTCGTCTGAGCCGTAGACCTGACCCACATCAAGGAAAGCTGTGAGAGAGTTCATCTGCTGACGGACAGTACTCGCACCGAAGATGTGGCCTGTGTTGCCTGAACCGCAGCCTGCTGTTGAGCGGAAGAAGGGCATGCACTCCTCTGACCCTTCATGAAAACGGGAGTCGTTCTTAGGAATCTATTCAGACAACAAGAGGCAGTTAGCATTAAGTGTTTGTCAGTTCTTTAGGTGTTTCACCTGTTCTCCTTTATAAAGCAGTGACACTGACCTTGATGGGGAAGCAGGGCTCTGTGCGTTCACAGCTTTTATCACAGTCAATGCCGTTATTGAAGGAGCGGATGACAGGAGAGTGAGGAGTGAAGGTCAGATCGTGGTCTGTCCACTGGCCAAAGATCGTCACCAAGTGAGTGTAGAGTGGGTCGCTCTCCACGTCAGCGTTGGCTGCGCTCAGAATCCGGTTGGACACTTCCCTGACCTGGGGACAAGATATAGACAATGAAAGTGATTAATTTACTGATCACTGTTCTCTTATTTAAAGGGATAGTTCAAATAGTTCAACACTTTGGTAAATTGGCCCATTGCCATAATCCCTATAGTTTTAGGAGTAGGTTCGTTACCTTTAATTGTTGGTGCAAGCTATTTTTAGAACGGCGGAGCAGAGCCGCGAGCTGCTCAGAGCTAAGCTACGGAGGCTAATGGGATTTCTTGGTTTCCCTCATCAAACTCATCAAATACACAATCCAACAACTCCAAAACGCTCTCGTGGACAAGTTGTGACCTGCACATTCACCACGCTGAGATAATAACGGAACATTATGAGACCAAGTTGTTTTCGAGGTAAATTCATGCAAAACAGCTGATGCGCGTTCCCATCGGGGGCAGTCTCTGCATTTGCCTCAAAAACAACTCCGTCTCGTAACGTTCCGTTATTATCTCATAGCGTGGTGATTGTGCAGCTCACAACTTGTCCACGAGAGCATTTTGGAGTGGTTGGATTGTGTATTTGATGAGTTTGATGAGGGAAACCAAGGAATCCCATTAGCCTCCGTAGCGTAGCTCTGAGCAACTCACGGCTCTGCTCCGTCGTTCTAAAAATAGCTTGCACCGACAATTAAAGGTAACAAACCTACTGCTATGACCATAGAGATTATGGCAATGGGCCAATTACCCAAAATGTTGAACTATCCCTTCAACAAGTGAGGAAGATGAGATTAAACAATTGAATGTATAACTTGTTTTATATCACAGTTATTCACAGTTTTTACAGTACTTAATGACCTATTTTATGATAATAAATGTGCACTACCAGTGGTAGATGATGTCCATTGACTCTCAGCCCATGGGACCAGCCTTTAGGTAGAGAGAGGCCATCCTCATACTCAGCAGGGAGCCAGCGGGTGAAAGGGACGTTGGAGGATCCCCATCTTGTGTTTTCTCTGTATGGGAGAAAACAAATCCATTATTTCTCTCTGTTTTCCTTTCTGTTTTAGGAGATCATTTTTCTGGCATGTCACACTTATTAAATGTTCTTAACTGGGAGATCACAGAGAAAAGGACACATGTGGTCAGGAACATCACATCACTTGCCTTGCTGTCATTTTTGGCCATTTGAAAATTACCGAACTGAAAAATAAATGTCCCTCACCTGTTGTTGCAGGTGCTGCTTGGAGTGCGAAACCTGTCTAAGTTGGGAGTTGTAGTACAAGAGGGGACCCGGTGTCTGGGTGAGCAGCCTGTAAGCTCAGAGATGACCTCCAGGTCCTCCTCAGAGATCAGATCTAAAGAAGAAGAAGAAAAACTCAGCTGTAACCGACTTGCACACATTTGTACAAGCATCAATCAGAGAATCTGTTAAGACCACATACCTGTGGCATTGATGGAGCGTTTTGGGCGTCTGTTGAGAGACCTCTTCAACATCTTAACAGCTACGTCCATATAGTCTGCAGCACGGGCAGCCGTACGGGTTGGTCCAACGGGTTGTTTCTCCAGTCGCAGAACATCTGAAGGATGCGCTGCATTCCGCCTCACACGGTCAAGGCTCCTGCATCGAGTGGTCAGGTCAGATTTATTAATTCAGAATAACATCATTTATCATTTATCATCTAATAGTAAAAATTAACAACAGAAAGCCTCTCATCGGATTTGTACACTCACTCCTGTCTGGAATATTCATAGGCGTTATCCACAGTGGCCTTGGCCGCTTTCACTAGTTCTGCAATCATACTCCGGCTCAAATGGGACTCTGAAAAAAAAGTGTCTTATTTCACTTTTGTTGATGCGATGTCAAATAGGTAGACACATAGGCTACTAATAATAAATTGGATTAGTGTGAGATAAGATTTGTTGGTTACACAACAAATCAGATCTCTTTGGAGGTGACACTCACCAGCGTCCACCTGCCACTGCAAGGACAGGTAAAGTGTCGCAGCCAGCAAAAACAGAAAACGACCCATCTCTGCAAGATCAAAATTATCCAGTCATTCAAGCACTGGTCAAATAACTCAAACTCATATTCATATTATAATTTTGAAGTTTTTTTTTTTTTTTAATCAAAATGTACCTGAAAACAAATATTAGGCTATTTAAAATAATATAAAGGAGAATAGGCTTCATATAGCGTACGTATTGATAAAAGCTGTAAAAAATAAACAGCGTTAGTTACCTGCATGTGAAGTGAAGTTCAAGTCCTCTGTTGCTCAGCACCTTCTAACTTGAATTTGCTGCTACTGTCACGATCACTGCTACCGTAGGCCTACTTTTATAGCTTTTGTGACGCGTCACGGGTATTTTTTTTCTCAGCAAGCATAGCTATATCATTTTCCTTCCTAGTTCCGCCTCCCTGTCGAGAAAAGCCTCTCATGCAGGCTAATTACTGAAACCAACCTCTGAAGAACTCACACCTCTCACTGACCTAAATGTCATTAGGTGAATGCCTCTGTAACGCAATTAGCAAGCCAACAAGGAACATTGGACATTAAACATTAGGCTACACACACGTTCATATATTATTCGTTATTATCACTGTAATTTTTCATGTTTTTCAGGTGCATCAAAGCTGCGGGGCCATGCTTCTCTTAATGTTCTGATGAAACAACATCGTTACACAGGATCTATAAATCTAGGCTTCTCTTATGCACCCTATAAGTTGAAGTGAAATGCATTTATTATCTGTCTTCATCTCTATTTTTATTTCATCTAAATTTAACGGTTTTTGTTGCAGATTTTGGAAAACATTTGGAAAGTGCTACAACCATTTAATGAAAGCCTAAAACAATCCTTGTCATAGGCTAATTCAGAGGAAAGCACTTGTTATTTGAATTTCTTTTCTTTATTTTATTTTTTTTAACTTAAAATAGGCCAAAGGAGGAAAAAAAATCAGAACAAGAAATACAGCTCGGTGTTGTTGGGGAATGCCAGGTATCTGTACTGGAAACATTCCCGACATTCTTTGGCAACCAGTCTGACATTGAATTGCGTGACAAGATAAAAGACACCAACTTCCTGAAGCTAAGCAGAGCTTGGCTCTATGCTGTAAACAAAACAAAATGAAACAAAATAAAAAATAGAATAAAATAAATGCTCTGAAACTAGCCTCGATCTAGTTTTTGCTCCGTTTGGATCCCAATCAAATATAGATTATAGGAGGTTAGCCCTGAACACAATCAAGTCGCTAAAATGTTGATGTCAAAGGAAATTCAGTTTCTTGGCAGCATATTGCCACGTTAAGTTTCAACTCAGCTGATATTTCTTTGCATTTAAATCTGCCCGCATTTGGTGCAGTGTGATCATGACACTTGTTCACTAATAGTAGGCCTATATGCTTTATTGTCATTGCACATTTCTATACAACGAGACTTTCTTTGAGAGCAGTGCCTATTATGACAGCCTAATAATAGATATGATAATAATAATAGGACATAAATATAGGCTAAGTAATAAAGAACATATATAAAAGAACACGGAATAAAAGGTCAGAGTGACCATAAAATATAAAGTGCATGTAGGCTAAGCTGCAAGTCCAGAAAGATGCCACAGTCCACATCAGGCTTCTGACCCTTTCCTCATTCAAGACAACTCTAATTACTACCGAACTCTTTCGTTCTTGATCAAGAAAAAATTCAGAACACGCCACACGGAAAGAGGACAATAATAGGCCAACTTATAGTGCCAGGTATCAAAGTTACAGGAAACGACATTTTAATCTGAGCCATTGTCTTTGAGGCGCGCTGGCACACTTGGAGCGAAAACGTGAGTTGTTTTTTTTTTTTGTTTTTTTCAAAGGAGGTTAAATCGAAAGCAACTGGACTTAGTTATTTGTCTAGGAAGACGTTTCACCTCTCATCCAAGAGGCTTCATCAGTTCATGTACGCAACTGACCAGGCTGGGACTGGTTCAATTGTAGATGCCTCTTTTGACAGGAATGAACGAATTAAGCCATGAGAAGAAACGCTTATTTAGTAGCTTAAGGTTAAAACAAAAAAAACAAAAAAGAAAGAAAGTGCACAGTCTATCACGGACACAGGTGGAAGGCTTATTTTTGTTCATTTGTAGTAGCTATACGGATGGCTACCGTTTGAGAAGAAAAATAAAATAGGCTAGCCCATCTTAAATTTAAAAAAATACAAATAAATAAATATATAAATAATAATAATGATGATGATAATAATAACAGGAATAATAATAATAATAATAATAATAATAATAATAATAATAATAGGCCTCGCTGATGATTTTTTAAAAATCATTATTAATTATGGTCTAGCCACACACATGCACACAAACAGGTCCTTTTTAGCCAGTGGTTCGGTCCTGCCCACTGAGGCTATCCAGGCCCGGCTACTGAGGCATGGCGGCTGGCAGTAGGACTTTTGGTTATGAAGTTTAAATTAATGTTGGCACTTGTGCTGTAAAAGATGCTTTACACTTGGCTGGCATTCGTTGGTGTGCCTATGTTAAAGCCCAGGCAGTAATTTGCATCCAGTATTTTTAGAACAATTGTCTTGTACACTTGAACGTTTGAGGGACTGCTTCAATTCTTCACTTTTGAGAGCGAAGTCATGAATGGAGGACTCAGCATAAATTCACTAACAGAAAATTATTGCGTGTATCACATTTCTGTAAGGAGAGTGAGATAGCCTACACTCACCAACCCTCTTCCATTTTATTTTCTACACAGTCCACCTTCTGCCTGGCCCTATGAGGCACTGTCTGTCGAACAAAGAAAGCTAGTATCTGTATGTCACATTGGTGGAGGTTATGCACATCTCAGGTCTTTGAAAGAAACCAACACCAAGGAAGATAAGGTATTCAAATCAGAGCCATGCTGTTGCATTCTGTGAACTAAGCCCAGCATTGGACACCTCCCGACACCAGAGGGCGCCAGAGTAGGCCTACACTTACTAAATATCCCGTGGAAACGTTCTTGAGGCTTTAATCGGACCAAAACGACCATTAATATGCACTGAAAAGAAATGAGTTTCAGCAAAATTGTGATATGGTCTTGGATGTGGAGTCTTGACTGTATTGCGTTCAGGCAAAATCAGCAGCATTCTATTTAAAACAGAAATATATGGTTCTATGTTGTTTGTAGTTATTTTGTTTGTTTGTTTTTTAATATTTCAACATTCTGAATTCCTAAAAGGCTGTAACACTTTTAGGAATTGTAGCGTTACTTATATTTGATCTAAATAACATTGCAAAGTTTAAGACTATATGTAGGCTATAAAGCTAAGAAGAAATTATTACAATTCATGAGGTTTTTACATTAAAGTCAACTTTATTGTCAATTCTGCTATGTAGGCTACTGCACCAACTCAGAAAGCAACAAACAACCAAGTAAGGAAGTGTTAAATTAAAAAAAATCAGTAGTATGTACAAATACATAACACAAATTATAAGGTACAATCTCAGTAGGTTCCGGTAAATGACAGGAGGCTGGAAAGGCTGTGTGAGGGGTGGGGTTGTTTTCTCCACATAGGTATTGTTCTAGCAAATGACGAGTTTTTCCTCATTCCTGCAGTTTGTGTCACCTTTGTTGTTAAAGATACCCATCAGTTGTGTGAACCATACACTTTCTGAACAGATAGTGGAAGGTTACTTCCATCAAACACATCACATCAGTCCATCAGTTTCATACTTAAAAACATTCAGTTACTTAAAAACATTCAGTAACCTCCCATTTACTAAGAATGGGGGCGTTGTAGTGTTGCAAATAAAACAAAGAGAACAAAATGTGTCTGTATCATCTGGAATTTCAATCAGACAGAAGTTAATAAAATAAAATAAAAAAGTAATTTATTTGTTTAATTTTTAACATTGGGGCCCTAGTTTCTTGGCGCAGCGCAGGTGGCGCAAGGTAACGCAGCTGGTCTAATGCAAGTTTCGACCAGCGCAGCCTAGCGCAAAGTCAGATTGGAAGATTGGCAGATTGCGCTGCGCTGAGATAGGCGTGGCCGCGCAGCAGGGGGAGGCGTCACAGATTCAGCTTGGTGCAGTGGAAGTTTTGTGCGAAAATGTCCCGCCGAGGTTGCGCTGAAAGCTCGCCACCTCCAACCAGGTCTACTCTCAGCGCAGGGCGAAGCGCAGCAGGTGCAGTGGAAGTTTGGCTGACTGACCTGCAGTGCACACAAGTCACCAAGACCTCACAGGCAGATCTCCACAGTTCCAGACACATTTCAATGCAATAAATATTCACAATAACCACTATTTAATGCAACTAACGGAATCAACACGTGAATTTATATCTATATAGATTGTCCCGTCACATCTGACGTCAGATCAAAGCAGAGATCAAAGGCTGTCGGTGCGTAAAGGAAACTCCACCTGAATTAACACAGCAGGGACGAACTGGCACTGAAAAGCAGCTGTGGGTGTCCCAAGCAGGACTGAGGGTGGATGACTGCATGTCGCTGCAGTGTTGAGATACCACTCTGCCCTTGTGATGATCGCTTTATTTATTTATTTACTTATTAATTCATTAGCGGAGAGCGACCGCATCACGCAGCCGTAATGAAAAACAAAACACAAATCTTCATCTCTCTTAGTCCACCACAACAGCCTCGGTATCAGATAGTCAGTATATAGCCTACTACAGTATACTCAGCATCTCTATCACAGAAAAAAAAGAGAAAAAAAGAGACGGACAGAGAGAGAGAAAGAGAGAGAGAGAGAGAGAGAGAGAGAGAGAGAGAGAGAGAGAGAGAGCGCGTCCTTTACGCTGATTTCATTCCGCATGGTGTTTGTTTATGTTGTGATTAGTGTAGCCTACACCTCTCATCTTGCTTACACAGGGTTTGAATAAATGTGAGTTTCTTTATTAGTTTATTAGTTATTAGTTGTTGTATCTTACACTGAGCACCGGTTCTCAGTGTATCAGATCAATCCTGGTTAAGTATATTAGTAAACTCATTATTGGTCACTCTGAGCTCGGACCTCCGGACCAAAACAGCTGTTTCCTCCTGGGAGAGGTTCGGCCTCTGGCGTCGCTGTCTCCTCCGTCCATGTCAAAGTATAAAATGACAAACTTGCAGTGCGCATCACCCGCGGCGCAGTTAAAGGTGAGGAGCGGAGCTCCTTTGATTGGTGAAGATCCGAATCGGCTGTGTTAATCCCACTTCTCCTCCTCCTGTCTCCCTCCCGCCCTCTCTCCTCCCCCTTTGCCGTTTGCGCCGGTGGGAGGGACGAGGGGAGGGATTGCGCTGGTCTAAATCTGACTGCGTGGTCCACCAATCTTGCGAAATGGACCTGGGCCACACCCCGTTGGCGTGGCGAAGCTGCGCTGATGTTAGACTTGGTCTAAGAAACTAGGGCCCTTGACAAAATGTCTAACATTTCAGTTTGGGGGGAAAAAAAACGTTCCAAAAGATTTATAAGTGTTACAGAATTTTTATTTCAGCAAATAGTTAAAGACAGTGTTTAGAAAAGAGAAAATGATTCATTCAAAAGAGAATTTGTTGCAGTCAATGTTTTAAATACTCAAATAATGCCATTGCTTTCCTATTATCAAGGTTGAGTGCAATCAATTTTACTTTGTAACATATTTTGCCTTGAACTGATGTACAGAATGCTACATGCATGGGCACACACACTATCAAAGACTTAAGTTATTTTAGCAAACTCTGCATTTCTCCATCAGTTTCAGTGCCATCTGTTGTTTGCTAATGGACATTGAACTTTTGTTCTATGTAATCACTCTGTCAGCAAGGTTGACTACAAGAATTGCCAATTTTAACACTTTAGTTTGTCTTCAATTGCATTATAGTAGCTTTAACCCTGACAAACTCTACTTGGAGAGTTTTGAGGGTGTCACAGATCAGCAGCTGGTTTCCTACTCCGTGAACAGCAGATGCCCTGAGAAGAAGCTGTCTCTGGTGATACCACTGCCACCATGGTTGGCCACCAGCCAGACTTGGTCTCCCTTCTGAAGCTTAACATATGTTTGACCACTGGCTGTGGTGAACCCATTCTGCCGTGTGGTGAATGAGTGGACAATCAGATCTCCATTACGCATCAGATCTATACTGGCATCATTCCTGTTGATTGTACAGTGGAACTGAAATTCATAAACACCTGGATGTTCACAAGTGAAAACCCCTGTGTTTACATCATAGCTGTTCTGTCCATTGTAGATCACATCATGGAAGGGGATGGGTGAGCTAGTTTTGGGGAAACTGTTGCCCAGTCGAACTGAGAATGCAACATTCTGCTCTTTGTAGACTTTTGGCTTAGGTGTTGCTCCTCCTGTGTGAAAAACAATGTGGAAAAAAATGTATCAATTGAACCTTCACATTACACTCACATTAAGAACATTAACAATAAATTAGTATTTATCAGTAATAGAGGAAGAGGTGGTAGACTTACCTGGTGATGGCTGTGATCCACCTGTGTTTCCTCCTACAGAAGATTAAAGGTGAAAATCAGTATTCCCAAACTACTTCAGTGTTGGCACAAGTCATCATCAGCTGTGTCAGGGCAAATTTCAGTACATCAACTCACCATCACTCCATGGACTGAGGTCAAAGGCAGGGATGTCCTCACACCTGGCGTAACCAGATCCTCGAGGTCTGTACTGGAAGGGTCTTTCAGGTACCTCAGTGATGTCAGTGTTGTCACAGATGATGCGAGCAAGTGATGTTTCCCTCAGGGACTCCCTCTGAGCATCAGTGAAGACTCCATCGTTCTCCCACCAAAGCCTGATATTGGACAAGTTGTTAGCATGGCATTGCAAAGGAAACATACAGGTGCTGCTAAAAGCTGTATCCACATATTTAAGTAATGTCTGTGGAGGTGAATGTACCTGTCTCCCTGGCGGATCCTCTGGAACTGAGTGGAAATCAAGCAGGCAAACAGAGGTCCCACTCTTCCTCCTTTGACGAATGGCTCAGCCACCCCTCCCAACCACACGTCAATGTTGTCGGGTGTGCGATAGAGATCCAGGAGGTGCTTGGCTAGTTTAGTGTTGTTCAAAACTGTTGCCAACTCAGCCTGAGTTTTGGGTTGTGACAGTCCGCAGAACCCACGCCATTTGTTGTAACCTGAAAAGGAAGATAACGCGCTGTAAAACACCCAAAAGTGCACATGCTAAATACATTCTCAACATAGCATACAAAGCTATAGGGTCAAATAAATACCAGGTAGTCCATGGTCTCTTCCTCTCTGCATGTTGAGTGCTCCCAGATCCAGAGCCAATTCAACAGAGAATTGGAAAAGCCTGTCCCTCAGCTCATCAGTCATCATCTGATCCTGTGTGTTCAGCTTGGCCTGGCGGCCCACCAGCCCCCTCAGCACTGGGTCCAATCCACCTGTAAAGCATTAAAGGGCGTTTAATTCTGATCACTTGCATTTACTCTCTCTGTTTCGAAGAACTAAGAAGTTAGAGATCTTTGCTATACCTTCAAAGACGATCCTCCATGGTGCAAAGAAGGCTCTGTGAAGCAGTGGGGAGGGATAATCAGAGTGCTCCTGATAGTCCTCATCAAGCCGAAACATGAAAGGCTGAACCATCAGGTGAGCAAATCGGTAGGCAGCTGTGGCAAACACATTGGAGATGCTGGGATCCACGTTTTCATCATAACCAGGATAGGTGGAAAGCTGCCTGGCAATGAAGTCTGGACCAACAATGTGGAGCAAGTAGTCTCTGAAAGTAAGAACCTGAAAACAAAAGGAATCGGAGTCAGATCAACCCTTACCCCGATCAAGGACACAGTTCTTGATGCAAGGTTTGTGCTCTTCATAGAGCTGAGCCCCTCCCTCACCTGGAAGTATCCACCCATGATCTTGCGGGCCTCCTGGTAGAGTCTCTCTCCGCCCCAGTGAGGATTGAGCTTGGCGAGGGCACGAGCCAAACGATTGTGCTCACGCATCATCAGTGTGTGCAGAGAGGTCAGACCAATGTTCTCATTGCTGCGCTCATCACCTGGACGAAAAAGTACAACGCAGATTTTAATGAATACAACTAAAGTTGTTTTACTTGTAACAACCACAATGTGGTTGATGCTTGAACTGGAATCAGCAAGTCAGTGCTTTTGTTGCTACTCACCAGCCAGAAAGCAGGGCACCTCCTCAGCCTCAACGTCATTAGTAATGCGGGCTCGTGAAGCACACATGTTGGCACCCATGTTGGTGAAGGGCAGGAGCTCACGGCCATTGTCAGTAAACTTTGTGTTGACCCTCAAAAGACCCTCGTCTGTGGTCAGGTTGCGTAGGAAACGAGCTTTGGCGTCGTCTGAGCCGTAGACCTGACCCACATCAAGGAAAGCTGTGAGAGAGTTCATCTGCTGACGGACAGTACTCGCACCGAAGATGTGGCCTGTGTTGCCTGAACCGCAGCCTGCTGTTGAGCGGAAGAAGGGCATGCACTCCTCTGACCCTTCATGAAAACGGGAGTCGTTCTTAGGAATCTATTCAGACAACAAGAGGCAGTTAGCATTAAGTGTTTGTCAGTTCTTTAGGTGTTTCACCTGTTCTCCTTTATAAAGCAGTGACACTGACCTTGATGGGGAAGCAGGGCTCTGTGCGTTCACAGCTTTTATCACAGTCAATGCCGTTATTGAAGGAGCGGATGACAGGAGAGTGAGGAGTGAAGGTCAGATCGTGGTCTGTCCACTGGCCAAAGATTGTCACCAAGTGAGTGTAGAGTGGGTCGCTCTCCACGTCAGCGTTGGCTGCGCTCAGAATCCGGTTGGACACTTCCCTGACCTGGGGACAAGATATAGACAATAAAAGTGATGAATTTACCGATCACTGTTTATCTCTTATTCTTCACTTACAAGTGAGGAAGATGTGATTAAACAATTGAATGTATAACTTGTTTTATATCACAATATTCACAGTTTACATAGTACTTAATGACCTATTTTATGATAATAAATGTGCACTACCAGTGGTAGATGATGTCCATTGACTCTCAGCCCATGGGACCAGCCTTTAGGTAGAGAGAGGCCACCCTCATACTCAGCAGGGAGCCAGCGGGTGAAAGGGACGTTGGAGGATCCCCATCTTGTGTTTTCTCTGTATGGGAGAAAACAAATCCATTATTTCTCTCTGTTTTCCTTTCTGTTTTAGGAGATCATTTTTCTGGCATGTCACACTTATTAAATGTTCTTAACTGGGAGATCACAGAGAAAAGGACACATGTGGTCAGGAACATCACATCACTTGCCTTGCTGTCATTTTTGGCCATTTGAAAATTACCGAACTGAAAAATAAATGTCCCTCACCTGTTGTTGCAGGTGCTGCTTGGAGTGCGAAACCTGTCTAAGTTGGGAGTTGTAGCACAAGAGGGGACCCGGTGTCGGGGTGAGCAGCCTGTAAGCTCAGAGATGACCTCCAGGTCCTCCTCAGAGATCAGATCTAAAGAAGAAGAAGAAAAAACAAACGCAGCTGTAGCCGACTTGCACACATATGTACAAGCATCAATCAGAGAATCTGTTAAGACCACATACCTGTGGCATTGATGGAGCGTTTTGGGCGTCTGTTGAGAGACCTCTTCAACATCTTAACAGCTACGTCCATATAGTCTGCAGCACGGGCAGCCGTACGGGTTGGTCCAACGGGTTGTTTCAGCAGTCGCAGAACATCTGAAGGATGTGCTGCATTCCGCCTCACACGGTCAAGGCTCCTGCATCGAGTGGTCAGGTCAGACTTATTAATTCAGAATAACATCATTTACAACCATTGGGTTGTTTTTTCTGATTAACAACAGAAAGCCTCTCATCGGATTTGCACACTCACTCCTGTCTGGAATATTCATAGGCGTTATCCACAGTGGCCTTGGCCGCTTTCACTAGTTCTGCAATCATACTCCGGCTCAAATGGGACTCTGAAAAAAAAGTGTCTTATTTCACTTGGGCCTATGGTTCACCTTTAATGCAGATGTTTTTGCCCAGTGTATTTCTGATGCCACATAGCACACAATTCCAACATTTTCCAGAACATTTATACAGTATAGTACAGAGTATATATGCAGAGTACCCAAACATTGGCTACACTTGTTTAAGATGCGATGTTAAATATGTTGAAACATAAAATAATAAATTGGATTAGTGTAGCTTAGTTACACAACAAATTAATATAGCTCCTTGAAAATGACACTCACCAGCATCCACCTGCCACTGCAAGGACAGGCAAAGTGTCGCAGCCAGCAAACACAGAAAACGACCCATCTCTGTAAAACAGATAAGAATTCTCCAGTCATTCAAGCACTGCTCAAATAACTTCAAAATTTATCTGAAAACAAATAGCTATTCATAAATATAAAGGAAAACACATTAAAACTACACATACGTTATTATTGATAAAAGCAAATTAACCTTAAAAATAAACAGCATTACTAATAGTTACCTGCATGTGATAAGATGAAGCTCAAGTCCTCCGATGTTACGCACCATCCACCTTGAATTAGCTGCTGCTGTTGTCACGGTCACTGTTGTGTTTTATAGCCATTTCATCTGATATGATGTCTCGTGTCACGAATTCTTTCTCAGACAAGCATATCATTTTCTCCTTCCTAGTTCCTCTTCTGTGGCATCCATGTCGAGAAAAGTCTCAAGCAGGCTAATTATAGAAACCAACCTCTGAGAAAGCCACAGCCTTAAGGTTACCTGAACAATTTTTTGGTGTTTTATTTAGTTATTAAAAAAAAAAAAAGATTTGAAAACAAGTATGTAAGGCAGAGGAACAAGCCAACAGGAAAGATGCATATTGACCTCTGGTATACAGGATAACCCAAGAAAAACATTATTGAAAATAATGAGACATTATTATTGGTCAAGGCTCCAGGGCAACTGTTTACCTGAACAAATATACAAAGCAACATTATTGTTCTTTCACAAACAATTTATAGGTCTCGCTTTTGCACACAAGTTTAAGTGAAATCCAGTTACCAGCATTCATTATCATTATTTTCCTGTTTCTTTTAGTTTTTATTTTTCACTAAATCTGTTAACCAATCGTTCTCAAGCAGTTTTTAGATACTTTTGAAAAGTTCTGGTGCACATTATTATGTGAGTTTAAATAAGTCATCAAAATTCAAGCAACAACCATATTTTCTTAAGTTGAATCGTCTGGTTGTATTTAAGAGATGCCCTAACCTTAACTCTAAAAAACAAACAAAAAACACTGCTCAGGAATGTCTGATATCTATTTCCTGGAGTGGAAACATATTCCACATTTTTTTGTCAACCACACGACAATCTGAGACATTAGTGACAAAGGAATAGATGCCAACTTCCTGAATTAATGTTCAGACAATAGGTGTGATAATTACGAGAAGTAGAAGTAAACTGTGACTGTTTTCCTGCTTTTTAACTCACAAAAAACTTTCTGCTCCATTTATTGGATTCTAACAAAATAAATTAGGTTACAGTAAAACATAAAAGCAGTGTGTCCAATGAATTCAGTTTCTACATTTAGCCAGGGTTTAAATTGGACAGTGATTTTTTTTTTTTTTTTACATTAAAACCTGCTCACATTTGGCTCTATCTCACACTGACAAAATGTTATTTTTTAGTGAGCTAGACAGAATCCATGTATGTCAAATAAAGAGTTTATTAGGTCATGACACAGATGTTCATTCACACATTTCATCTTATGCAAGAAAACCAGATTCCTCTGTTGCTGATCAAGAAGCATTTCCAACCACAACATTCAGAAATGACTGACAGAGGGAAGCCAACTTGGTGCCAAGCATCACAATGGTTTACAGAAAGTGGCCTAGTATTCAAGTCATTGTCATTAAGATTAGTGTGAACTGTTGCACTGGATTGGAAACGTGTGTTCTTTCCAGTGTCCCTTTGACAAATATGCTTAGATTTGTTGTGTATTTGCTCCACAACAGTGTCATGTTATAGTCATTACATCCAATATTCAGTATTTGAGAATCCAAATTTCCAGACAGGTATGCAGGATACACTTTTTGGCCTTTATGAATCCTTCTCCAGTTTACGTGCAGTGAGTCAAAGCACATTCATTAGATTGGAATTAAAAGCTAATTGTATCACAACATCAATCTGTCGTTTCTCAAGTAAAGAAAGCTATTTTTGTTTGTGGTTTATAAGATGTGGATGGGCTACAGTTTGGTAGTAGTCTATTATAAGAGGTAAAGTCAACAGTGAGATAATACCCTAATAATAATAATAATAATAATAATAATAATAATAATAATAATAATAATAATAATAATAATAATAATAATAATATTAATATGCCTAAAAAAAATTTGTTCTTGTTTTTTTTTTGTTTTTTGTTTTTTTGACAAAAGATAAACATCCAGAGAGTCTTTTACCAATCCCTCTATTTACGTGAAATGGTTCTGAACCTGTGAGCAAAGGCAGTGGGATCTGGATGAAAGGAATCTGCCTCCCAACAATACAATGGAAGACAAATAAAAGACAGTATGTTACCTAGTTTTTCTCAAAAACTGAGTGAAGTACTAGTACTCCTTGAATTGTGTAACTGACCAGTCAACTAAGTCCATAAATAGTTTGTTCCCACTCCACCAGTTATTTAATATTTTTCACTTACAGTAAACCAGTGTTTGCAGACACTAGTCAGTGTTGTCATTGGTGGAAAGCGCTGCTTTTACATGGACTGTGTTGAGTTAAAGGGAAATCACCTGCACTAAATTAGACGTGTATGACACTCATACTCAAAATATTTGGTCTGTTTCTTTAGTAATTTTACTGCATTTTCAATTGCAACAAATCAACAAACTTGAAAATTACCTCTGCATAGATGGTAAATCCAAATCCAAATGTTGATCTTAGCGCACACTCCTGTCTTTGAAATCTAGCACAGGTATTCAATTGTATTTTAGTGCCATCTGTTGTTTGCCAATGGACATTGAACATGTTGTTTTGTAACATCACAAATTTAACTCAGACACAGAGGTTTAAGACAATCATTTGTTGATGTTAAACATAGTTTGGTGGCGCAGCGCAGGTGGCGCAAGGTAGCGCAGCCGGTGTAATTCAAGTTTCGACCAGCGCAGCCTAGTGCACGGTCAGATTGGCAGATTTGTAGATCGCGCTGCGCTGAGATAGGTGTGGCCGCGCAGCAGGGGGAGGCGTCACAGATTCAGCTTGGCGCAGAGGAAGTTTCGTGCGAAAATGTCCCGCTGAGGGTGCGCTGAAAGCTCGCCACCTCAAACCAGGTCTACTCTCAGCGCAGGGCGAAGCGCAGCAGGTGCAGTGGAAGTTTGGCTGCCCGGTGCGCAGTGCACATGTCATAACTGTTTTGGCTGTGTTTTGAACCAGCCAGTGTGTTCTTGGACAACAGAGTGTACCTGAATGCACCGTGAGGAGCTGGAGGTGACAGCTGCATTAAATTAACTAATCAGTGTGGAGTGGTATGAAGACGTTTCAGACATTCAGTGTGAAGACTGGCTGTGAAGAGGAGGCTGCTGTGCTGTGCTGTGCTGTGCTGTGCTGTGCTGTGCTGTGCTGTGCTGTGCTGGACTGTGTTGGGCAGAAGAGGACTCCCCCCACTTACCTGGAACCCCCCGCCCCCCAGGAGTGGGCCCCCTTGGAGTTCTACTAAAGCCTCATGATGAGAGGAATCCAGCGAGAGTCGAGGTAACGAGACCTCCGTCTATCAATTTTGGTTTTATTATAAACCATCTCCTGGACTTGTTTTAATCTGTGCTGTGTCCTTTTAGGAATAGATTGCCCTACTGCCCCCCTGATTGAAGGCCGTGCTGCATCTTAAATCCAGCCCACCAGAAATGCACATTCTATTGTGAATAAACAGTGTCTCCCCTTTTATTCCAACTTGTGTCTTGTTATTTTAGCTCAACGTGGTTCCCAACCAATCCAAGTTCTAGAACCTTTTAAACTTTTAAGCTTTTATTCTTAATTGTGTGGTGTGACACACACACGTCACCAAGATTTCACAGGCCGGTTTCCACAGTTCCAGGTACATTTCAATGCAATAAATATCCACAATAACCACTATTTAATGCAACTAATGGAATCAACACGTGAATTTATATCTATATAGATTGTCTCGTCACATCTGACGTCAGATTAAAGGCTGTCGGCACACGTAATGAAAACTCCACCTGAATTAACACAGCAGGGACGAGCTGGCACTGAAAAGCAGCTGTGGATGTCCCAAGAGCAGGACTGTCAGGGTGGATGGCTGCATTTTGCTGCCGTGTTGAGATACGCACTGTGCCGTTGTGATGATCCGCTTTATTTATTTACTTATTAATTTATTAACGGGCGAGCGACCGCGTCGTCACGCAGCCGTAATGAAAAACAAAACACAAATCATCATCTCTCTTAGCCCACCACAACATCCTCGGTATCAGATAGTCAGTATAGCCTATACTCAGCATCTCTCATCACAGAAAAAAAAGAGACGGACAGACAGAGAGAGAGAGAGAGCGTCCTTTACGCTGATTTCATCCTTGTTACGCATGGTGTTTGTTTATGTTGTGATTAGTGTACACCTGTCATCTGTCTTACACAGGGAATAATAAATTGAATTGAATAAATGTGAGTTTCTTTATTAGTTTATTAGTTGTTTTTTACACTGGGCAGCGGTTCTCAGTGTATCAGATCAAACCTGATTAAGGATATTAGTAAACTCATTATTCGGCCACTCTGAGCTCGGACCTCCGGACCAAAACAGCTGTTTCCTCCTGGGAGGGGTTCGGCCACTGGCGTCGCTGTCTCCTCCGTCCATGTCAAAGTATAAAAAATTACAAACTTGCAGCGCGCAGGCGCAGTTAAAGGTGAGGAGAGGAGCTCATTTGATTGGTGAAGATCCGAATCGGCCTTTCTCTCCTCCTCCTGTCTCCCTCCCGCCCTGTCTCCTCTCCCTTTGCCGTTTGCGCCGGTAGGAGGGACGAGGGGAGGGTCTGCGCTGGCCAGCATCGGACTGCGCTGCCCAAACTTGCGAAATGGACCTGGACACGCCTCGTTGGCGTGGCGAAGCTGCGCTGAGCTTAGACTTCGCTCGGTCTAGGAAACTAGGGCCTTACTGTTCAGTTTGGGACAAACAAACTAAACTATGTTCCAAAAGCTGTGTTAAAAATGACCAGACATACACTGAATAAATATTACTGTATGTTGTGCATCTTTCAAAGAAATAATAAAAGACAATATCAAGACAGATTTATTCAAAGAAAGGAAAATATTGCATCAAGTCAAAGCTTTTTAAAACTCAAATAATGTCATTAGTTTGTAAACACTGTACTTTCCTGTCAGCAAAGTTGACTACAAAGATTGTGATTGTAAACATTTTATTTTATAGTAGCTTCAGCTGCTACAATAACTTTGGCATTTATGGTCACCATCAGTACAAAGATTTCAGTGATTTTAGCAAACCCTCAGCATTGCTCTATCAAACTCGACTTGGAGAGTTTTGAGGGTGTCACAGATCAGCAGCTGGTTTCCTACTCTGTGAACAGCAGATGCCCTGAGAAGAAGCTGTCTCTGGTGATACTACTGCCACCATGGTTGGCCACCAGCCAGACTTTGTCTCCCTTCTGAAGCTTAACATATGTTTGACCACTGGCTGTGGTGAACCCATTCTGCCGTGTGGTGAATGAGTGGACAATCAGCTCTCCGTTATGCATCAGATCCACACTGGCATCATTCCTGTTGATCGTACAGTGGAACTGAAACTCGTAAACACCTGGATGTTGACAGGTGAAAACCCCTGTGTTTACATCATAGCTGTTCTGTCCATTGTAGATCACATCATGGAAGGGGATGGGTGAGCTAGTTTTGGGGAAATTGTTGCCCAGTCGTACTGAGAAGGCAATATTGTTCTCCGTGTAGACTTTTGGACCACGTATTGTTCTTCCTGTGTGAAAAAAAAGACATGAGAACAATAATAAAACATAGGCTGAAACTGGAACCTTCAATGGAAATTTCAAATTGTCAAGTAACATTATACAAATATTTTAAAGTAGCCTAGTATGAACACTAATTTGAGTATTTAGGTGATTTTTCAATTGCAGGTATAACTTTGTCCTTTGAAATCTTGAAAAACTAAATTCATTTAACTGTATTTTTTCTATTTCAAAAGCTCTCATAGTCTGGAACAAAGATGTTAGCATAGCTTTATTTGTAAATTTGACATTATTGATTGTCACCCAATTTTGTGAAAATGACAATTTTCCCTTTTTGGAGCAAATATTAGTTAAGTTGTAGATTTGGTGGCATCACTTGGTAGCTAGGAGACAATTTACACTGAATGTATGTAAAAAATCAAAAAATCAATAAATAAATAAAGTAACATTTCTTATTTCTGAATTAAAATACCCAAATTGTAACTTGTTCAGTAATTATGCCTAAAAAACATCTAAGATCAGGATGCATGAATCTTCAAATTACCAACAAGTAGGCTACATCATTTTTTTGAAAATTCACCCTGGGGAAAAAAGTTATCTAATTGAGGAATCATCCAATTATGGATGATAGGGCAAGAAGTGGTAGACTTACCTGGTGATCCTTGTGGCCCAGTTGTGTTTCCTCCTACAGAAGATTAAAGGTGAAAATCAGTATTCCCAAACTACTTCAGTGTTGGCACAAGTCATCATCAGATGTGTCAGGGCAAATTTCAGTACATCAACTCACCATCACTCCATGGACTGAGGTCAAAGGCAGGGATGTCCTCACACCTGGCGTAACCAGATCCTCGAGGTCTGTACTGGAAGGGTCTTTCAGGTACCTCAGTGATGTCAGTGTTGTCACAGATGATGCGAGCAAGTGATGTTTCCCTCAGGGACTCCCTCTGAGCATCAGTGAAGACTCCATCGTTCTCCCACCAAAGCCTGATATTGGACAAGTTGTTAGCATGGCATTGCAAAGGAAACATACGGGTGCTGCTAAAAGTTGTATCCACATATTTAAGTAATGTCTGTGGAGGTGAATATACCTGTCTCCCTGGCGGATCCTCTGGAACTGAGTGGAAATCAAGCAGGCAAACAGAGGTCCCACTCTTCCTCCAGGGACAAATGGCTCGGACACCCCTCCCAACCACACGTCAATGTTGTCGGGTGTGCGATACAGATCCAGGAGTTGCTTGGCTAGTTTAGTGTTGTTCAAAACTGTTGCCAACTCAGCCTGAGTTTTGGGTTGTGACAGTCCGCAGAACCCACGCCATTTGTTGTAACCTGAAAAGGAAGTTAACGTGCTGTAAAACACCCAAAAGTCTGCACATGCTAAATACATTCTCAACATAGCATACAAAGCTATAGGGTCAAATAAATACCAGGTAGTCCATGGTCTCTTCCTCTCTGCATGTTGAGTGCTCCCAGATCCAGAGCCAATTCAACGGAAAATTGGAAAAGCCTGTCCCTCAGCTCATCAGTCATCATCTGATCCTGTGTGTTCAGCTTGGCCTGGCGGCCCACCAGCCCCCTCAGCACTGGGTCCAATCCACCTGTAAAGCATTAAAGGGCGTTTAATTCTGATCACTTGTGTTTACTCTCTCTGTTTCAAAGAACTACAGATCTTACAGATCTTTGCTATACCTTCAAAGACGATCCTCCATGGTGCAAAGAAGGCTTTGTGCAGCAATGGGCTGGGGTATTCAGAGTGCTCCTGATAGTCCTCATCAAGCCGAAACATGAAAGGCTGAACCATCAGGTGAGCAAATCGGTAGGCAGCTGTGGCAAACACATTGGAGATGCTGGGATCCACGTTTTCATCATAACCAGGATAGGTGGAAAGCTGCCTGGCAATGAAGTCTGGACCAACAATGTGGAGCAAGTAGTCTCTGAAAGTAAGAACCTGAAAACAAAAGGAATCGGAGTCAGATCAACCCGAACCCCGATCAAGGACACAGTTCTTGATGCAAGGTTTGTGCTCTTCATAGAGCTGAGCCCCTCCCTCACCTGGAAGTATCCACCCATGATCTTGCGGGCCTCCTGGTAGAGTCTCTCTCCGCCCCAGTGAGGATTGAGCTTGGCGAGGGCACGAGCCAAACGATTGTGCTCACGCATCATCAGTGTGTGCAGAGAGGTCAGACCAATGTTCTCATTGCTGCGCTCATCACCTGGACGAAAAAGTACAACGCAGATTTTAATGAATACAACTAAAGTTGTTTTACTTGTAACAACCACAATGTGGTTGATGCTTGAACTGGAATCAGCAAGTCAGTGCTTTTGTTGCTACTCACCAGCCAGAAAGCAGGGCACCTCCTCAGCCTCAACGTCATTAGTAATGCGGGCTCGTGAAGCACACATGTTGGCACCCATGTTGGTGAAGGGCAGGAGCTCACGGCCATTGTCAGTAAACTTTGTGTTGACCCTCAAAAGACCCTCGTCTGTGGTCAGGTTGCGTAGGAAACGAGCTTTGGCGTCATCTGAGCCGTAGACCTGACCCACATCAAGGAAAGCTGTGAGAGAGTTCATCTGCTGACGGACAGTACTCGCACCGAAGATGTGGCCTGTGTTGCCTGAACCGCATCCTGCTGTTGAGCGGAAGAAGGGCATGCACTCCTCTGACCCTTTACCAAAACGGGGATCATTCTTAGGAATCTATTTGAATGACAGGATGCAGATAGCATGTGTGTGTTTGTGTTAGTACTTTAGATGTATTCACTTGTTATTTTGAAAAAGCAAAGTAAAGCAATGACACTGACCTTGATGGGGAAGCAGGGCTCTGTGCGTTCACAGCTTTTATCACAGTCAATGCCGTTATTGAAGGAGCGGATGACAGGAGAGTGAGGAGTGAAGGTCAGATCGTGGTCTGTCCACTGGCCAAAGATCGTCACTAAGTGAGTGTAGAGTGGGTCGCTCTCCACGTCAGCGTTGGCTGTGCTCAGAATCCGGTTGGACACTTCCCTGACCTGGGGACAAGATATAGACAATAAAAGTGATTAATTTACCGATCATTGTTTATCTCTATCTTTATTCTAGGTGCCCAGCGCCAAGTAAGGCCCACAAAAAAACCCAGTAGTCTAATTTTTGTATGACTGAATTATTCTGCATAAGACCCTGACTGATACACATAGTAATGCTGCATTAGCATCAAAACATACAACACATATGTAGTCTAAGAAAAAAAGTGGAAAAGTTAGGGGGTAGCGGCCCACTTTAGTATTCTTTCAGGGGACCCAGAATTCCTAGCAACAGCCCTCTAAGTACAGTACTTAATGACCTATTTTAGAATATACAGTACATATACATTTGCACTCCCAGAGGTAGAAGATGCCCATTGACTGTCATTTAACAAGTGAAAAAGATGTGATTGAATAATGAATATTCAAATTAAACTCCATACACTGAGGGACCGTGTTTCTTTTCTGTAGCACACTTTGTACAATACATTGTACTTTAGAATGCACACAAAAATACGCTACCAGTGGAAGAAAATGTTTGCTCTTTCTCCGCCTACGGTACCAGCCTTTAGGTAGAGAGATGCCATCCTCATACTCAGCAGGGAGCCATCGTTTGAAAGGGATGTTGGAGGACCCCCAGCGAGTGTTATGCCTGTAAAAGTCATCATTCATTTCTGTTTGTTTTTTTTGTGAGATACGTTTCGTAGCATTTCACATGAGTTAACTTTGAAAACAGAGAAAAGGATGTGGGGTCAAAATCAAAACCAGGGACAGTGTCATTGTCATTCACCTCTTTGAATTTTCTGTCATTTCAAACTGGAAATTAAATGTCCCTTACCTGTTGTTGCAGGTGCTGCTTGGAGTGCGAAACCTGTTTAAGTCGGGAGTTGTAGTACAAGAGGGGACCCGGTGTCTGGGTGAGCAGCCTGTAAGCTCAGAGATGACCTCCAGGTCCTCCTCAGAGATCAGATCTAAAGAAGAAGAAGAAGAAAAACTCAGCTGTAACCGACTTGCACACATTTGTACAAGCATCAATCAGAGAATCTGTTAAGAAGACCACATACCTGTGGCATTGATGGAGCGTTTTGGGCGTCTGTTGAGAGACCTCTTCAACATCTTAACAGCTACGTCCATATAGTCTGCAGCACGGGCAGCCGTACGGGTTGGTCCAACGGGTTGTTTCAGCAGTCGCAGAACATCTGAAGGATGCGCTGCATTCCGCCTCACACGGTCAAGGCTCCTGTATCGAGTGGTCAGGTAAGATTTATTACTTCAGAATAACAAAAGAATCATTTAAATAGACCTATATTATTGCCCTTTTTTGACGGTTAAGAATTAACAAAAAAAAGGGTCCCAATGGGTCTGCACACTCACTCTTGTCTGGAATATTCATAGGCGTTATCCACCGTGGCCTTGGCTGCTGTCACTAAATCTTCAATCATACTCCGGCTCAAATGTGATTCTAGGAAAAAAGAAAAAATTAGTTTTGATTTTTAATTAACATTTTGCTGACCGTTAGTCCACTTATTTACAATAGGCCCATTTCAATTTAGCTCATATGACACAAAGACAGCATTTTACAGAATATTAGTAATAAAACTGAAGACCCCATTTTTTAAAAGATCAGGGGACATATTCACAAACATTCTCCTCTCAGAGAGGGTTTCTGAGCCTCAGCATGTGGACATCCAGCTGGAAAGGAACAAACTGCTATAAGGCTGTGACAGTGCTGTAATTGATCACTTTGGTGGTTGAAGGTTGTGATACACCCAAATCATCACTGCTGCATTGCTGCATTTTTCAAGTTGCTAAATATCTTACCAGTGGGATCCCCTTAATTTCTGCTGTTATTATTGAGCTGGGTGGGAGAAGTAAACTCATCTCTTAAAAGTCTTCCTCCCTCCTCTTAGCAGAAGGCTGAGATGCTTTGTGAAAAACTTCTGTTTTTACAAGGTTCAAGCCTTAACGTTAAAGAGAAATTCTTATGATTCTAAGAATTGTCTTAGAGTTTCATCACTAAGAACAACTCTATTGCGAGGAATCTCATGGCCTCTGATTTTTACTCCAAACTATAAATAAACTGTAGTTGGCTAGAACGATTAATTTAGGTCTTCTGAGATGTTACTAGCACTTACCAGCATTCACCTGCCATTGCAAGCACAAAAGTGCCACAGCCAGCAAACACAGAAAATGTCCCATATCTGCAAAACAGACAAATTCTTCAGCCATTCAGAAACTGGCCATGAATTTAAACTGACAGTATTTCTAAATTCACATCAAAACAAATGGGAGGAAAATATATGGAAAAACAAATATATTCCAATTTGATATTGGCTACATGATATTGATTATAGCATATTAAATGCGTCTAGTGTAAAAATAAAAAGTATTTTAGTCACCTGCATATGCTGAAGCTTGTGTCCTCTGTTCTGCAGCAGACCGGCACTATACAACATGCAATTGCAGCTGATCAGTGTTTTTATAGCCACAGCGCTTCATCATCTTACGTGATACTTGTTTGTCAGGAATGTTCATATTCTTCTTTCTAATTCCACCTCTATTGTAGCAACTCTGTTGAGCAACTTCACACAAATAGGCTAGTGACTGAAACGTTCAGCACGTGATGAATGAACACCTCTGCTGAAGGTTAACATATGCAGATGGCTTTGTTGTTCTTTGTCGAAAAAACTGCCGGGGATAATGCAACATACAATCAGGTTAGGTATATCAAAGCCACAGGACAATGGTTCACCAGAACAACTGGTTCTCATACGTTATAAATATAACCCTATGTAGGCTATTTGAAAGTGACATCCATCATTTGTTTTCACTTGAACTGCGTTTTTTATTTCTCAAACTGTTGTTCCTGTGTAGCTTTTTTTTATTGAACTTTTAGATACAGTATTTTCTAAAGGTGCTAGATGAACATTATGTATAAGTCAATGTCAGTCAACAGGATTCATTTTCAGCTGCATCATTTAAATGGTGCTAAACAAACAATGCATGGTTAAGCAAGTACACGCCTTCCTCAGACATTTTTGCCATCTCCTCTAACAAACCACCTCATGGTCTGACGGATTATCTGACATAAACAAACCTCCTGGAGAAATGGAAAAATAAAAATAAAAACAACTATAGGCTAATAGCTGATTGTAATTTCGGTAACACTTTACAATAAGGGTCCCTTAATTAATGTTAGTTAGTACATTATTAAGCATTAATATATAAACTAATGTGTTAATTAATGCGGAGTAATGCATACATAATGATAACTGATTAGATTATTCAACTTTTAATGTATTAACTAACTTTGAGTAGTAAACATTAATTAACTGCTTACTAATAGGCTACATTAATTAATGTGTTTCCTAACCCAAGTGATACATAATAATGATTGTTAATATACTCCTTCTCCAGGTCAAAGTTCAATGAATAAGTTTTATGTTGTGAAAAGCAAAGTCTATCACAATATCAGTCTACGATATAAAGAGTGGAGTAGAGGGAAGCAGGGGTATGAGGAAAGCAAAGTTTATTGAACAGGCAGGTGTTTTAATGTCTGGTCTGTTATAACAGAATAGATTAACTTCATTGTCCACCTTAATGAAAATTTGTCTTTGGCTTCTCCAACAATAACTTACATAACAAACAAAAAACAAAATCACAAGACAGTTGCCACCATACCACACAGACAACTGTTCAAATAGACAAGAAATAACAGTAGCACGTGTGAATATTATACACTTAAAATAAGGTGCAGTCATTTGAGACACATGAAAGATTTCTTGTACGTTCCCGCTTGCCCTCGGGGCCCTGACTCAGCAGCCACTCTGAATTTAAAGGGTGTGAGGCATCCCCACATATTTGTCTAGCATTCCTAACTACTGCCCAGTTAAAGATGTGGATGTCCATAGTTTGATGGTATATTGCAATAGATAAGGCCAACAAATGGGCTACAATTTCGCTTGTTGTTTAGGTTAAATGTTTTGTGTGTAGTAGTTACATTAAATATATTTTCTCCTAGTTTGAAGTCCTAAACTGACATAGATTCAATTTCTCAAGTAAATCATGAGATCAACCTATTCAAATTTCATTGCTCCTGAAACCATCACTTACAAGTTTTACATGAATATTACACACAAATTATGAGATGGTTCATATTTATTTACTTGACATAAGAATAACATTTAGGGACCTAAGAAAAATATAGTACTCATTGTAATCAAATGATTTTCCAGCAGTTAATAAAGATGGGTGACATACATTTAAATAAGAAATTTAGGAGAACTGCATGAATTATTTCATTTAACACAAGGAAAGATAATAACAAAGAATATTTAACCCTGACATTCTGTTATATAAAATTCACAGAGGGTGAAATATCTTGTGTCACAGAGATGGCCTTAGATGTAGCTACAGGATTTCTACTCAACATTCTCCTTCCATGGACTGAGGTCAAAGGCAGGGATGTTGTTGCAGTCATTGTAACCAGACCCTCTCCGTCTGTATTGGAAGGGCTTCTCTGGTACTTCACTGATACCGGTGTTGTCACAGATGATGCGGGCCAGTGACGCCTGCTTCAGGGACTCCCTCTGAGCTTCAGTGAAGACTCCCTCGTTCTCCCACCAAAGCCTAAAATTGATAGTTTGTTAATGTCTAATGCAGTGGTTGTCTTAGCTATCTCCAGGACAGCACATGTCTGTGAGTAATGTGATTTCAAGTCTCCTTACCTGTCTCCCTGGCGGATCCTCTGGAACTGAGTGGCAATCAGGCAGGCAAACAGGGGTCCCACTCTTCCTCTTTTGACGAATGGCTCAGCCACCCCTCCCACCCACACGTCGATGTTGTCAGCTTTGCGATAGAGATTAAATAGGTCTCTGGCCAGTTTGTTATTTTTCAGAACTTTTCCCAGTGATTTCCGATTCCGTGGTTGTGACAGTCCACAGAATTTGCGCCATTGAAGGTAACCTAAAGAGGAACATATTTACAATAAGAAAATAGGACAGTGTGTTTGTTGTTAAAGGCAATATATTGCACAGGTAAATCTAAAGATACAGAAAATTGTTCAATCAGAGTAATACCAGGAAGTCCATGGTCTCTTCCTCGTTGCATGTTGAGAGAGGCTAGATCCAGAGCCAACTCAGAGGAGAATTCAAACAACCTTTCCCTCAGCTCATCATGCATCATGTGATCCTGGGTGTTTAGTTTGGCCTGGCGACCAACCAAACCCCTCAAGATTGGGTCCAGTCCACCTGAGGAGTCCAACAGATAATAACAAGGAAGGTTTAAGGCTTTAAAATTCAGTTTAGTTACATTTTTCATATCAATATGGAAACAACTTTGAGCCTCTGTAATGTAAAAGCCCAAATAGTGCTGCATTCAACTGTATTTTTGCAGCCAAGACTTTAATTAGCAGGTTGTATACATGATTCATGGTGTGTTGCAGCCGACTCCTTACATCAATGTTCCTCCAAACCTTGAGAAAGTAGGGTGTTTAAAACTGAGAAAATCCAGTCTGACATGCAAATGTGACAGCAGTATTGTATGACTGTACAGGTTTTCAACTTCGCTATTATGAAGTAATGGTCAAGTTTTGTGGTATGCTATAGGTATGATGTGAGAGGGAGAATGTTGGTTAAACATCTCTTGTGTTTCATCTGCTCAACCGTTTGATCTCTTGAATGCCTTGCTGCTTGAGTGTCTATGGATTTACATATATAGATAATTTATCTATGAATATACAGTATATGCAATTTTCATGACAACCTTCAAAGACGATCCTCCATGGTGCAAAGAAGGCTTTGTGCAGCAATGGGCTGGGGTATTCAGAGTGCTCCTGATAGTCCTCATCAAGCCGAAACATGAAAGGCTGAACCATCAGGTGAGCAAATCGGTAGGCAGCTGTGGCAAACACATTGGAGATGCTGGGATCCACGTTTTCATCATAACCAGGATAGGTGGAAAGCTGCCTGGCAATGAAGTCTGGACCAACAATGTGGAGCAAGTAGTCTCTGAAAGTAAGAACCTGAAAACAAAAGGAATCAGAGTCAGATCAACCCTTACCCCGATCAAGGACACAGTTCTTGATGCAAGGTTTGTGCTCTTCATAGAGCTGAGCCCCTCCCTCACCTGGAAGTATCCACCCATGATCTTGCGGGCCTCCTGGTAGAGTCTCTCTCCGCCCCAGTGAGGATTGAGCTTGGCGAGGGCACGAGCCAAACGATTGTGCTCACGCATCATCAGTGTGTGCAGAGAGGTCAGACCAATGTTCTCATTGCTGCGCTCATCACCTGGACGAAAAAGTACAACGCAGATTTTAATGAATACAACTAAAGTTGTTTTCCTTGTAACAACCACAATGTGGTTGATGCTTGAACTGGAATCAGCAAGTCAGTGCTTTTGTTGCTACTCACCAGCCAGAAAGCAGGGCACCTCCTCAGCCTCAACGTCATTAGTAATGCGGGCTCGTGAAGCACACATGTTGGCACCCATGTTGGTGAAGGGCAGGAGCTCACGGCCATTGTCAGTAAACTTTGTGTTGACCCTCAAAAGACCCTCGTCTGTGGTCAGGTTGCGTAGGAAACGAGCTTTGGCGTCATCTGAGCCGTAGACCTGACCCACATCAAGGAAAGCTGTGAGAGAGTTCATCTGCTGACGGACAGTACTCGCACCGAAGATGTGGCCTGTGTTGCCTGAACCGCAGCCTGCTGTTGAGCGGAAGAAGGGCATGCACTCCTCTGACCCTTCATGAAAACGGGAGTCGTTCTTAGGAATCTATTCAGACAACAAGAGGCAGTTAGCATTAAGTGTTTGTCAGTTCTTTAGGTGTTTCACCTGTTCTCCTTTATAAAGCAGTGACACTGACCTTGATGGGGAAGCAGGGCTCTGTGCGTTCACAGCTTTTATCACAGTCAATGCCGTTATTGAAGGAGCGGATGACAGGAGAGTGAGGAGTGAAGGTCAGATCGTGGTCTGTCCACTGGCCAAAGATCGTCACCAAGTGAGTGTAGAGTGGGTCGCTCTCCACGTCAGCGTTGGCCGTGCGCAGAATTTGGTTGGACACTTCCCTGACCTGGGGACAGGATGTAGATAATGAACACTTTGGTGAGAGTGATTTATTCATTGATTTATTATTGTTAATCTGTAATTTGACAAGACAATTTTAATCTCTTGTATATATTGGTCTTTTTCTGGTCATTTATTCCTACACATTTTGTACAGTACATTGCACTGTGAAACAAATACCTTACCAGTGGAAGAAAGCGTTTGTTGACTTTCAGTTTAGGGTCCCAGCCCTTAGGCAGAGAGATACCATCCTGGTACTCTGCAGGAAGCCAGCGGGTGAAAGGTGTATTTGCAGCTCCCCAGCGGGTATTTTCTCTAAGGGAGAACAAATCTTTTTTTTTTCTCTGTCATGTACATGGGTGTACCAGGAACAACATGTACTGTCTTTGTCATGGCTACAAGCATTATTGAAAAGGAATGCATTCCAACTAACCACACCCAATTTTTAGCATTTGTATTTTATGTAATGAAATGAAATAACAACACAAAGCAATGTCTCTTACAAGCTTAGCACCTGTCTCACCTGTTGTTGCAGACACTGTTAGCAGTACGAAACTCGTCTATATTTGGAGTTGTCCTGCAAGAAGGGACACGATGTCTGGGAGAGCAGCCTGTCAGAGCAGCAATGAAATTCAGATCTTCCTCGGTGATCAGATCTAATTCGGAGGGAAAGGACAGACATATTGGCTGACTGCTGAGTAACTTGAAGCTACCCATAAGGGACATTTTGAAACATACAGTACCAGAACACAGAATTGCACCAATGGCAGCTGTAACTAACTTGCAGGCATTTGTACAGGCAACATTTAAATAATATGTTATGACCACAAACCTGTGGCATTGATGGAGCGTTTTGGACGATTATTCAGAGACCTCTTGATCAGTTTCACAGCAACATCCATATAGTCTGCAGCACGGACAGCCTCACGTGTTGGTCCAGCAGGTTGTTTCAGCAGTCTCAGGACATCTGAAGGATTCGCTGCATTCCTCCTCACACGATCAAGGCTCCTATATTGGTTGGCCAGGTCATATTTATCAGCAGTTTATATGCGGTTCTGTTATGATGCATTTGCGTTGTGCAATTTTTCCAAGTGCAGCAACCCAGCAGGATGTACACTACACTCACTCTTTTCTGGAGTATTCATAAGCTGAGTCCACAGTGGCCTTTGCTTCAATCACAGCGTTTTCAATGACTCTTCTGCTCAAATTTGGATCTGTAAGCAAAAATGAACAAAAACAACCTCACCTTTTATTTTTTTCTTGCCGACAATGTCAATTAAGTAATTCAAGCAGAACCCTAACCCCAAAATCATGAAAACACAGTTAAAGAAACATTAGTAATGAAATATAAAATCATGCATTCCTCTCTAATCATTATCATAATCTATTTTTCAACAAAATGACAAAAGCAATGAAATTTCTTCTAATTTCACAATACTCACCAGCGTTGACATGACTTTGCAAACACATGTAAAGACACATCAGACACATGAACCACTTCATCTCTGAAAAAGACAAGCACAGTCCTGTATAAAATAACCAAAACTGATTAAATACTGATACATTTCTGATTCCATTTTCAATAAATAATAGATAGTTGATCAAATATAAGTGCACCATTGCATGAATATGAGCTAAATCTGCTATTAAAAAGTGTGATGAAATGCTGGCAGGTAATGAGTTCGACAAGAAGTTGAGTACAGTACCTGTCATGTCCTGCAACTCCCAGTGTGATCCTTCAGCTGCAGAGAAGAGTCAGTGTATTTTACACCAGTTTGACCACCATATATATAGTGGCCGAAGAATACCCTACAGTGACACTTGGGGCATCTTTCAAACAAGGGACATGCTGTTTAACAAGAAAATAAAAATGCCTAAAATGCCTGCAGAGCCCAGCACTTGAGTAAACCATTATCATGATGCTTTAAACAAAAACTACAGTGGCCCTGAGAGCCCTGCACTTTAAACAAAATGCATTTAAGTAAAGAAAAGCACTGCAGATTGAATCCTGACACTCAGTGGAAGATTCCAGTGAATACAAGCATGTGGTTACCATGAAGGTTTAATCTTAATTGCAAAAGACAAAAGCAAAGAGACTGTCTGGAAGGCTCTTGTTAATCCATGCATTTAACTTCAACAGTCACAACTGAGCAATTATGCACAGATCTGATCTAATCTGCAGTGCACTGAGCTCTCAGAGCCACTCTAATAAATAGTTTCATGATTTGATTTTTTATTAAGAGGGCTTGTTGTTTTATTACCACTTTTCCTACTTGACAAGCAAACAGACATAAAGTTCCTGTTGAATTACTTCACAGTTTGAGAAGCACACAGGGTGGAGGATCATGTAAGATCCTATCAAACAAAATGGGATGATTTTACATTTAGGTGTAACTGACTTCTGCCGACCATGAGACCATTTTCAGAAATTACTCCCTATCACTTATTTGGAGTACATAATGTTATGTCTCTGGCCTACTGCCTCCTTTGTTTTTCTTTGACTTGCATCTAAATGCTCTAAAAGAATTGGCCTCCCCACTTTCAATCTACCAACCCTGCTGACCCCTGCTACCCCCTCCACCCGTGTTTTACACTTTGCAATTTGGTGTGGTTTTTGCTCTATTTGTGGTTTCCTATTTCTATGTTTATGTTTACATCTTTGCTGAATGTTATTTGTTAAATGTGAGCACTGACTGTGAAAACAAATTTCCCCTTGAGTACAATTAAGTATTAGCCTAGAAATCTAGACGCACCCTAGCGGCAGCAAATATATTTGCTCCATAGGTGGGTCTAGAAACGAGCCATAGGAACTTTTTGAGTCTCGAACACCGTTTGTGTTCACCAATCACAGCGCTCTATCTGTTTAAAGAGTCCTTGGGCGGGCTTAACGCGACGACGACATACATTTTAATTGGCTTGTCAGGCTAACATCATCCTGCTCTTTGCTCTGATTAGTCGTAGCGCTACCCTATTGCGTGCAGAGGCAGTTTGAAAGACAGCCTTCATCCCGCCCCCTGGATTGAGCCGAGGTCTACCGGTCGTTGCCAGACTATACATTTTATTGATATAGTCTGGCTTGTCAGGCTAATTAAGTATGCATCCGAATCTGAATCTTTTATTCATGTTTGTTAAGGTGATTCAACCCAATTTAGACAATAATCTTAGTAGTATCCATCTGCACATTGCTAAAGCTTTAACCTTTTATTTAATAATTGAAACTGGATCTTAAAAATGTTCAATTAAAAGTGCAGTGTTCTCAATCAATCTTTTAATGGCCTGTTTTTTTTAATGAAACATAAAACAGAACTTCTACAGTATATTTATTTTCTTTGACAATCTGCCTTGCTTGGACCTAGATCACTGTCCCTTGGTCTCTGCAACTATCATACAACAAATGGGACATGTTTAGATCAACTTCATACATGAATATCCATTTTGTCTTTTTTGATTTTATTTATATTTAGTGTATCATGTACAAAGTGTGATTTTGATTTTGATTTTGATTTTTGATTTTATTTTTTTCATCTTTCAGGTGCAAACAACTTTTTGGGTCATAAACTTTTGATCTTGAGGTTCCAGTCAGTCAAGTAGAAAAACAAGTTCTTAAACAGAAGATAAAAACAGTGAGACATGTTGCACGTAGACAGTGCTCCCTCCTCTGGTCCACCCAAAAGAAGTGATCTGCTATCAATTTCAGCTGATAGTGATCTCAGAAGTATGAGGAAAGTTCTCTCCAGTTAACCTGTGACTGTTCTGCAGGACAGGGTTAAAATCTTAAGTGATGCAGCTTTTAATTCTGCTGCTCCAAGCTGTGTGATCAGTCTGTCTGGATTATTTTTAACCATTAAACATCATCTTTGAAGGTATTAATGGCCGTTTACTCCATATTTTGATTTGACAAATTGAATTGCATTGCTAATGTGTGTTTTTTTCCACGTTTTGTGCTTTTTCTTTGTGACTTTTTAATGTTTTACTGTATTTAATTCAACATTTATCTCTCGTGAAGAAACTCAAGCCAATCTAGCCACAATGAATATATTAAATGAATGTTATGCAAGAATAAAACATTTTTTATTTGTTTTATTGATAATAGTAGTAATAAAAAAAAACACTATTCCCCTGTTTTATATGGCTTACTGAATTTGAACTGTCCTTATCTTCTACTTTATGTTATTATTTTGTTTTGTTTTTTAATGTCATTGAATTTCTGTGTTGTTGAAGAAGTTGCTTTATCATGGGGAAGTTCTCTACAAACAATCATTTTTAATGGCAGTGCAATAAATTCTCCAGGAAAAAATATGCATTATTATTACAAAATTATGCTCACTTACAAGTAAATAGAACTATAAAAATCACAACTGGCAAAACACTCAGAAAAATGTACTGTAAAGGACACTACCCTAGATCATTTTCTGAATCTGTGTGTAACTTGTGTTGTTGTTATATCTTGTTTTGCCTTTTTTGGTTTTGTTGATTGTTTCCAGTGTAAGATGGCTCTACTCTATATGATCATACATTAAATTGCACCATCTCAGCAGGTCACAACTATGAGATGCATACACAATTAAGTCCCACTGACAAATGCATTCAGTTAAACCTGACTGACTTTTGTGAGACAGAAGGTATACTAAATGCCATAGGTCCCTTAAGTGTTTCATAACATATAGTTTTAGATTGAACATTTATCTGCTATATCTGCCATAACTCTTGGCAGATTATAAAAAAACTCTTATTTTTTATAATCTGCAGTCTCTGATGTTCAATCTTGGTCAAGAAATTACATTTACTGTCCCAAAGATTGACACTTTCACTTGCAGCTTATTCATTATTCCTCTTATGCCCAATGCACATTGCGTCATGGGACATGTTTTGTCAGACAATCAACACAGTAGGTGGTGAAATGTGGAAGGAGTGGTTTATCCTCTGACAACCCTACACCAACTGGTTGAGGTTTTTGCAGGCTAGAAATGCAGGTTGCGTGGAACTTCATTGTACACCTACATGTACCATCTTAAAACCATTATGTTACTCTCAGTCACATAACTTGCCCAGTAGTCTCATTCCATCAGATACAAAGAATGTATACCGGTAGTCCAACAATATTTTATTCTGTAGGCTATGATGACTATTGCTCCTCTTATTCAGGTTATTTAACAATAAATATCAAATTACAGTCATCACAATGGGTCACAATTAGCCATAAGTAGAGGTAAGGTGGAGCATGAAGACTCAAAGGGGGGATTATAATTGAAATTCTGTAAGTGAGGATTATGTGTTTTGCTGTCCTGACTGTATTGTTCCTGTTCTCACATTGTACCATCATGACACCATAAGATGCTGTCAGCAGAGACAGTAATCTAAGGTGAATGATGTGTGACTCACAGGACTGTATATTTAAACTGCCATCTCCGTCAGACATGTCATAATGTCACAAAGAGAACATGACATAGGCTATCATTTGAAGTTGGCTTTTCCACCCTCCCTAAACAGATTCAAGCACCTTGTTGCCCAACAGTAGCCTATGAAACAATTTGTTCTTGCTTACCGATTAATTGTAACTTGTTCTGCTTGCTATTGTGATTTATGTTATTGTGCACTCGGCCCCATTGAAAATGAGGGTCTCCCTCAATGGGTCCCGAGTTATAAATAAAGGTTTTGAATTGAATTGATTTGAGGTGTTCCATTGACACCTCTGCTGTGATAATAACTGACACCTATTACCCCAGAAATGCAAAGAGCAGGGCTTTGAGATAATTCGGTCCCGAGCACTCTGTGACTGTAGCCTACAGCATTTTAAGGAGGAACAATGCAAGTCTGATCGCTTTACCGTGATTTTGGGTTGGGAGCGCATTTGTGTCACGGTGCCACCAAGATGAGAGCTGGGACAACAGTTCGGAGGCTCTGATCTTGCGAGGTTGGTTTTCGGTCGATACAACAATACACGCCACAACATTCTCCTTGTTGTAATAAGTTACAAGTCATTTATTTAACCATCACAATTACTCTGAGTTGTTTAATTAGGGTAAAAAAATATAGCTTAGCTAAGGTTAAAGTCTTGCATAATTCCTCTTTAATTGCAGATATTTCCAAAAGCTCTGTGTTCAGTTGCCAAATAAAATAATAATTCTCATAAACATCTCCAATGAGGAGGATCCATACCTTAAGTTTGTTACTTTTTACCCACTTTTTGTTATTCTTGGTGGGGAAAAAAGGGGGGGTGGGGGGGTAAGCTTTTGCTTTTTATTTTTTAATAAATTAAACAATAAAAAGCTCTTGGCTTGCAACAGGAAAGACAAATAAACCCTGATGGGAAGTTCCTTCTAATTATCTTGAGTGTCACTCAGGTGTCTGCACAGGGAAATACCCCTTAGAAATAAGTCTCATTGTCTCTGGTCAGACAGCTGGCTGCTTGAGTTGAGTGAGCTTGTTATGCATGAAGAGAGAACAATGACACACCAGACAAACCAGAGGGACAACTTGGTGGTTCACTAAATGTATGACATCAGAAGTTAAATTAAGAAAGTACTGTAGGTAACAAGTAATACAACCTTTAGAAGAAGAACTTTATTTGTTCCTGTAAGGGAATCCCAAGGTATTTCAAAAACAAAACATAGACACACAGACACATGTAAATATACAGTATGCACCCTCTTCACATTGGGTGCAGAGTATAGGGAGAGAGAGCAGCACTAGTACAGGAGCAGTAGCAACAGTAACAATTATTATCACAGTCACCTTCCTCCCTCCAGCCCAGACCAGCTGGATATCACACATAACAGGAAGGAATGGGTCAAGTGCAAGTGCATCACAGCTGTTCAGAAGCTTAATGGCTTGTGGGCTTGTGGCTGTTTATGATAAAATTATTAAAATATATATATAAATTATTGTTAATTAATCATAAACAGATTATCTTAAAAAAAATAAAAAAATAAAAAAACACTAACAGAGCTGTACCCTAAACAAAATTCTTTTTTTCTGGGTTATAACTGCATTAATTAATAATATTAATGGTTTGTTAATTTATTTAATAAAGCCTACTCTTTGGGAGCTTATGTTCAAAAATACCAGCTATAATATGATGATCATCATGTGTTGGATTTAGATCTGCAAAGTATGCAATGTTTCATTTATGTGTAAAGTAGAATAAAATGGTTTCACTCCAGTAAAGCAGGAAATTACAAGTACAAGTTCAGCTACAGTACTTTAGTCACCACTGTTTTGATTTCTCTCCCAGATTTACAGTGACATTTTGCCAGACTGAGAATGAAAGCATGCAGACATCATAGCCCATCAGTCAACAAGAGGAGGAGGCTCAAAAAGTATCTAGATAGGTTTCCGAGCAACTTAACATCACTCAGTTTCCTGGAGAAAAAATAAATGTGAGTCACTTGTCACTTGAGCAGTGAAGCATGAGCTTTTGGCAGATGTCCACCTCCGTACACATTACAAATAAAACCATGGTTCTGTAGGTGTGAAAGGATTAACATTTACACTGATCTGTACTAAGATTTAGAGATTATTTTGGCATTATCTGCTGTAGTACGTAGCTGTCTATTATGTTCCTATAGTCTCTTACTGTAGCGTTTATGATGGCTTTAATTGTTGTGTGTCTCCGGTTTGATGTACGGGTGTGTGGGTTTGCATGTTTTTCTATTGTTATAGGACATTTGTTGATTTAACACTATTGTTGTGAAGACACAAGGGTAAGGGACTAAAGAATACATAATGTCAATGAGTGTCCCCACAGGAATAATGGAACAAATTTGTGTGTGTGTGTGTTGACTCGCTGTCACACCTGGTCAGTGTCTTGGCATCATTTGTCTTCTTGGCATGTTTTGTTTGAGGTACGCTGCAGATGGAATGCCATTAATGTCTCTTTCCTCATATTTGGGCCTGTAGTGTCTACAAATTGCACCTTGCACCACTGCCATGGTGGTTTCTAGAAATTCAAACAAATACTGGGGCAAATAACTTCATAAAACTGAGGGGAAACCTGCTCTCCACCTGCTGCCAGAGGCAAAGCTGACATCATACATCATAACACCATTCACCTACTTTTTGTATTTTTCAATTGTATTTACTCTCTTTACTGAAAGCGTTTTGGTTCCATCTATATCAAAATAAGCAGAGACACGAAGCAACGTGTGTGTGCATGCATGATTAACTTAATTTTGTTGTAAGTGCGTGCATAGTTAAGTGATTGTATTTCACACGTAACAAGAAGCTGCTTACAGCATGCGCACGTCTGTCTGTCACTGTTTGACAAATGTTGTTAAGCGTTCACACACACACAAACGCTTGCATTTTCTGACACTACACGAAGTTTATGTGTATTGCGCACCAGTCCGCGTACATGAAGGCCTCACAGGCTAGTTGTTCTGTGTTCCACTTCCATCCAGTAGATGGTGCAATCGATCCAATAATACAGGACACAGACAGATATAATTATTATTTTTTTTAATATTCTAATTAGATGTAATTGGAAAAACACAGGCAAGTTAGTGGTCCAGAATCCGTGTCATTTGTTCTTTCTATTTTCAATTGGCAATCCAAAAAAAAGTGACAGATTGTTTTGTTTTTTAATTTAACGGGGGGGAAAGGAAAAAAAAAAGGTTTGTTGAAGGTTTATTTTATTTTATTTTACAACATAAAAATGGTAAATAACTGAATGGGTCTGACACCTTTCTGAATGCACTGTTGGTTGAGAAGAGACATAACAGGTAGGACAAGATGTGCCAGAATCAAGGTGTGATGAAGTCAAAATGAAGTCAGTCTATGTTTTGGAAAAAGATTGACACCATAAATACAATGCAGTGAAATATACACTTGGCTCGGAAACTATTATATAATCATTGTCGCTTCCGTTCACCTATAATTGCTCAGTTGGATTACATTTTCTGTTTTTTATAGGCCTCTCTTGTGTCACCTTCTGTAACAGCACAATCATCCTAGAACTGTAGAATGGATTAGATTTACTTTATTGTATTATTTGCATTTAAACATATGTGTCCAACAAGGATGGAAAAAAGCTGTACATAGTCACTAATTAAGTGACTGTCAATCACTTTTGAACTTCACTGACAAAGGGAATTTAAGGCCCACAGTGTTGTCAATCCCCAGCTGCTTTTCATGCAACACTCAAGGCGCAATCCCAACCCTTCTCCTCCTAGGTGGCTGTATATAAAAACGAAGATTCATATTTGGGCTTGTAGTGTCTACAAATTACACCAAGTTGCACCACTGTCATGGTGGTTTCTAGAAATTCAAACAAATACTGGGGCAAAACTTCATAAAACTGAGGGGAAACCTGCTCTCCACCTGCTGCCAGAGGCAAAGCTGACATCATACATCATAACACCATTCACCTACTTTTTGTGTTTTTCAATTGTATTTACTCTCTTTGCTGAAAGCGTTTTGGTATGTAGGTTTACATTATGCACATGATAGAGATGTGTGTGTGTGTGTGTGTGTGTGTGTGTGTGTGTGTGTGTGTGTGTGTGTGTATGGGGTTCCATCTATATCAAAATAAACAGAGACACGAAGCAACGTGTGTGTGCATGCATGATTAACTTAATTTTGTTGTAAGTGCGTGCATTGTTACGTGATTGTATTTCACACGTAACGAGAAGCTGCTTACAGCATGCGCACGTCTGTCTGTCACTATTTGACAAATGTTGTTAAGCGTTCACACACACACAAGCGCTTACATTTTCTGACACTACACGAAGTTTATGTGTATTGCGCACCAGTCCGCGTACATGAAGGCCTCACAGGCTAGTTGTTCTGTGTTCCACTTCCATCCAGTAGATGGTGCAATCGATCCAATAATACAGGACACAGACAGATATAATTATTTATTTTTTTTATATTCTAATTAGATGTAATTGGAAAAACACAGGCAAGTTAGTGGTCCAGAATCCGTGTCATTTGTTCTTTCTATTTTCAATTGGCAATCCAAAAAAAAGTGATGGATTATTTTGTTTTTTAATCTAAAGGGAAAAGGAAAAAAAAAAGGTTTGTTGAAGGTTTATTTTATTTTATTTTACAACATAAAAATGGTAAATAACTGAATGGGTCTGAAACCTTTCTGAATGCACTGTTGGTTGAGAAGAGACATAACAGGTAGGACAAGATGTGCCAGAATCAAGGTGTGATGAGGTCAGAATGAAGTCAGTCTATGTTTTGGAAAAAGATTGACACCATAAATACAATGCAGTGAAATATACACTTGGCTCGGAAACTATTATATAATCATTGTCGCTTCCGCACACCTATAATTGCTGAGTTGCATTACATTTTCTGTTTTTTATAGGAATCTCTTGTGTCACCTTCTGTAACAGCACAATCATCCTAGAACTGTAGAATGGATTAGATTTACTTTATTGTATTATTTGCATTTAAACCTATGTGTCCAACAAGGATGGAAAAAAGCTGTACATACTCACTAATTACGTAAGTGACTGTCAATCACTTTTGAACTTCACTGACAAAGGGAATTTAAGGCCCACAGTGTTGTCAATCCCCAGCTGCTTTTCTGCAACATTCAATCCCAACCCTGCTCCTTCTAGGTGGCTATATATAAAAACGAAGTTTAGTTTAGTTTAGTTTAGTTTAGTTTATTATTACGGGACAGTGTACAATACCATTCATCAAGAACAGAGAAGAGATGGTTGTACCAGATTTAGCCACTAGGGCTTATTTCCATCTGTAGTCCCAACATAAAACTCACAATACAATCACAATAAAATACAGTTTGCAGAAAAATACAGATCACAGTAAAATACAGGAGAAACCCAAGACATAGAACGACACAGGTGAACTCTTGGACGGCACAGAGGCAACACACACACCGCCGCACAAGTAGCCACATGGACAACAGGGGGACAACATTGAAAACACAGACGTACATCTCCTCATTCAGAATAGAGGAACACAGAACACCAAAAAAGAAATAGTAGGCAAAGTGCAAAGTGCTTATAGCAGCAAGATGTTGATTGTCATACACTATATGTGTGGTGGACATATCAGTACAGTAACTGTTTAGTGGACAAAGTGCAAAGTGCTCATAGCAGCATAATTATTCACAGTATTGATAGTAATAAATAAAGTAATAATAAGTAAAACATGAAAGTGGCAACAGTGGCAGATGTAACACCAACGATGGTAGTTCTCAGTTACAAAAAATAAAAAGTTACCAACTATGGTAATGTGACAGGTATATCTATGGATATCAGATGAAAACAGAGACAAAAAGTGCTAACGAAGAAGAGAAACAGCCCGATGAGTCGGGCAGAGAGCCAGCACCATCTAGTGTTGGCAACTTTAATGGCAAAGGAGCCATTTCTTTGTGGCAAGATAGAAACTGCTATAGTTTTTGTTGGTCTTCAGGTCGTTAGGGAGACTGTTCCATTCACCAATGGCCTTAACAGAAAAAGCTGATTGGCCAAAGGTGGATTTTCGAAATTGAATTTTACAGTCTCCACACGTCGCAGATCTTAAAGCTCTTGTTTTGTTTTCTGAGCAAGGAAGGACACATTTTTTCAGTGGAGGAGGAGCTGTATTATTAATTATTTTATGAACTAGACAGATGTTGGACAATTTACAGATATTATCAAAACTTAGTAAATTATTAAGATTCATAGACACAAGGGTTAATCTAATCAGATGGAATGCATTTAATGCCTCTTTCCTTGTATTTGGGCCTGTAGTGTCTACAAATTACACCTTGCACCACTGTCATGGTGGTTTCTAGAAATTCAAACAAATACTGGGGAAAAACTTCACAAAACTGAGGGGAAACCTGCTCTCCACCTGCTGCCAGAGGCAAAGCTGACATCATACATCATAACACCATTCACCTACTTATTTTTCAATTGTATTTACTCTCTTTACTGAAAGCGTTTTGGTAGGAGACAAACCTATTTGAAACCAACATTGTATAAATCCATGTAATATGATATTACATGTTTTATACTAATACTATATGTCATTCTCTTATTTGTTTTATTCAGTTTACTACTGTGTTTATAATTTTAAAATCATTTTTATTCCTTATTTTGTTTTGTTTGTTGGTTTGTTTTTAACAGTAGCCTAGCTTTGTTTATTTCCACTGCTCTGCTGCCATCCAGTGGGCTCTTAAGGAAGCTTCTCTAAGTTGTGCGTCTGTATCTATTTTTTACAGTCTATGGTCTGTATCGGTGTGTGTGTGCGGGTGTCGTGTATAAATTATTAAAATTTCTGCTCGACACAGCGACTGCGCGTCACGCTGGCTTCTCTCTGATTGGATGATCAACCCTATTTCCGGTGCGACCCAAACAGACGCACTGATGTTTGGTCTGTATGTAACCGAGATCATTTGAGCTTCCCGTTATCTCGTGCTCCCTCTCACCATGACAGCATCTGGGTTTGTGCTGGTGATCCTTGCAGCGTCTCTGTGTCCCGGTAAGATGTATTTTAGAGATTGTATTTTCTGCGTTAGCTACTGTCACCTGACCGGTCGCCATTAATTCAGTCAGGGATCGGGCTGCTGTTGTGATGTGGATGCAGTATAATTAATTTCTAAGGATGCAGATATGTATTTTTATATATTCGAATTTTGTACATTTTAAGTTGTTGACTGTGTGTTTCTTGTCTCTCTTGTTTGTCGGTGAAAAGGAGACTCCAGGTTGATCATAGACCCTTTGTCATTGATCAAACAGAAATCTCTGGTAATCCTGTTTATTTTTCACTGTTTTTTCCAGTCAAATCAATATATGAAACTACATCCAGTGCACACTCATGGATCTGCTGTACCTGAATCTAATACGAGACGCTGCAGTCTCATTCTCATTCTGTCTCTGTATCAGGCTGCTTGTTTAAAATGGTACCCAAAAAAAATCAGTGCATTTATTATTTGATTAGAGATCATGTTTTTTCCACTACTGTCATTGGGTATTTTCTTAGACTTAATGTTAAAAAAAAAAAAAAGTCCACAGAGTGAAGGAAACCCCTGCCTTGTGTTTAAAATAAGTTGCGTTGACATGACTGCACTCAGGCCACAAATAATTATCTGACTGTGGCTTCTCCTTAGACACTGGACGTCTGTTCAGAATGCAGCCAGATCATCCAGCTGTCCGCCAACATGATTTCCAGCAGAGATTCGAAGGTAATGGTCTTTGTGATTTGTTCATTGCGCAGTTTCACTTTACTCACACTTCACTTTACTCTCACTTCACTTTACTCTCACTTGCAGAAGTGATTCATAATGTCTTAAAAGATAAAATAGTTGTTTATAATAGGAGACAAATAATAGAAATACTAGTATTTACACGTCACTTTGTTACATTTCTTGACAAAAGTTTAGGTAGGCCTATGTCATACGATTTTGCATGTGACTGCATTGCAGTTGTGAGTTAAGAGTGTTTCTCTTTGTGTAGGAAAGCACAAACGCAGACAATCCACTGACCTGTGTGTCTTTGCAGGCGGCTGTATATGAAGCCCTGCACGCCCTGTGCCTGCACCTCCCAGGAGAACAGGCCTCAGTATGTGATTCACAGGCAAAGTCGTATTTGCCCAAAGTTCTGCAGCAAACACCTGGGCACCTGGTGAGTTAATCTCTATTCACACTTCCTCCTATGACACATGGAAAAATGATAAACACCATGGTTATTATCAATAACTTGATCAGACCATTTGTGTTTTGTAGAAGCCAGTTGAGACCTGTATGGCTTTTGGACTCTGTGCTGCCCGCAAGGAGGAAAAGCTGCTGAAGCCTTCCCACGGTGCTACAAACAATGACGACCTAACCAGCCCTGCTCTTGGCACCGCAATTAGGCCATCAGTATGAGAAAGCAGAAGTTGTATATGAAATGAAACTTGAAGTGAAACTTATTTATTTATATTACATTGGCCATTTATAATCAGGTGTTCTACTTTCTAGGAGCAGTTCAATCCTGTTTGCACCCTGTGTTTGTTCGTCATCAAGAAACTGGAGACCATGTTACCCAAAAATATGACTGAGGTGAAATTTTTTGTGTCCGTACATTTCTTGTGGTACATTACACATCACATAATGTAAATCTGAATATCTTCTTCTGTCTTGCCCCGCAGGATGCTTTAATGAAGCTCATGGGAGAAGTCTGCGATCTTGTACCTAAAAGCTATACGGAAAAGTGTAATGATTTTGTCTCCAAATACGGCGTACAGATAGTCGAGTTCCTCCTATCCTCTGCTGCACCTCACACAATATGTACTTTATTGCACCTCTGTTTGTTTGAGGAGAAACATGTTCCAGGTCAGTCGCATGTTCACCATGAATAAAATGTCTCTCAAGGTAAGACAAAGACTAAGTTAACGCTCTGTTGATTTCTCAGAAGTTCTCTTCCCTTCGGACTGTGAATCATGCCGCACACTAGCTGTGCTGAGCCAACTGTACCTCGGCCTCAACTCCACTGAACGTCAGACTTCCTCTTTCCTTCAGTCTGTGTGTGCACATCACCCCAACGCCATCCCTAAGGTGTGACACTCATTTCCTACCAACAGCGAATACCTCCTCCAACTAACAGTCATCCACAAATCATTATACCTTTAACATATTTAAAGTTTAATCCATTCAGTATAATTTGTCTCGTGCACTTACTCAACTGATTTTACATTGTAGCTGTCCTGTTGGTATTCTTTAATTGTTTATTTCTAAAATAAACCAAAACTCACCTTAAAGTCAAGTCTGAGATTTAAGCATGTTTTAATGTTTAGATTAGGAAAGAAAAATCTTTCAACATTGTATGAGTCACTATTAAGTAACTCCTGTTCTTTTCAGTGTGAGGCGTTCACTAGAATCTATGGCTCCAAGCTGCAGAGGGTGTTGGGAAACCAGATGGATGCTCGACATGCTTGTGAGGTATGAACTGATGTATAAAAAAAAAGTACAATGATTTATCTGAAGGGCAGGATGAAAAGAAAACTCTTATGTTCAAGTCTTTATACAGCATTTTAGATCAACAGGGTGTGACTACGATAATTTACTCACTTCCTCATAATAAACAAGACACCTTCACCACGGGTGAAATAAGCAAAAAGACTGACAGGGTACCATCTGTTGCAGCAGAAAACATCCTATGGTGGCTAAAAACGTACAATCAGTAGTTGATTCACTTATATAGTTTACAACTTAAATCATGAGCACGACGTAGCCAGTTAAACCGTCATGTGCACATACCATTCATTGCTCTGGTTCATATTCTGAGGAGCTTTACTCCCATCTGTCTGCAGAGAGCGGATCTGTGCGCTGCCTCGAAGAAGTTGGAGCCGCTGGGAAAGAATCGCTGTACATGGGGACCAAGCTACTGGTGCAAAGACAGAGAAACTGCTGAGAAGTGTGGTGTAAGTTAAAGGCAGTTCATTGTTGGAATTGAAGCTGATAAAAGTGCAACCGTGATCTAAAAATTGCAGCATATCACACAGTGTACACACATTTTTCACACCCTGTTTCTGTGTATTCTTCTCTGTGCAGAACAAGGCCTTCTGTGAGAAATTCATGTGGAACAAGAGTGAGTGAACCAAACTGCAACTCGAACACAAAGAACCACTTTCTTTCTACAAATAATATCTACAGTTGAATGTTTTATAAATGTAATGCACTGAAAAGTTTTTAGTCTTTGAGGATATTATTCATTCCATAGGCCAATTCAATCAGCTATAAATATCAATCAGGAAATATCCTAGTTTGCATGAAGTCATGGATTGATGTGTCACAAGACTGGGGCTGGGATTCAGTCTAAAGCATCCGTTTTTGCAGCAGTTAAAAGTGTTGTTACGTGTTATTCTGTACAATACACTGTATGTTGTTATGAATGTAAAAAAGTAGGAAAGTAGGAATGTAAAAAGTGAGAAAAAAAAACATTTGGACAACTGACTACTCCATTCAACTGCAAAGGTGCTTATCCTGTCTTATATTATTGTCACAAACTCCTTAAATCAAATTGAACCAAAGGTTTGTCATTAAAATTCAACATTCAGACAGAAACGTGTGTCCATGTGATTATTTATTTAGAAACTTCCACATTGTAAAAAGATAAAAGAGTGAAAAAGAAACATTGAGACATTTACATTTTTTTTGTTGCTGTTTTTGGTGGATATAAAGAAAAGGTCCTGATGCTCTCTTGCCACTCACTCTGCATTTTGTCATTATTTTCAAACACATAAATACCCACTTCATTTTTTTAATGGTTGCTGGCCATTCAACCTGAAGAGGATCCTGCCTCGCTTACACCGCCGTGTGGTTGTTTGTGTCATCACTTCCTTGTCTCTTCCAGATCTAGGAGAGACAAGGCACAATTACTCACAATTATAATCACACACACCTTGCCCCACCATGGGGTAACTTGTCACAAATGACCATTATACACATAACAAATTGAAAATCTCTATCACAGTGAAGTGTCAAAATTTAAAGATCGTCCATTTGAGCACAATAGGTTAATTGACTGTGATGTTCTGAGACTTAGAAATTGAAGTAAAAGCAAACAGTGTGACAAGATGCCCCGATCGCCCCTACACTTTAAATTGTATGTGCCATAATCAGAAGCTACAACTGTCTGTTGTAGTGAAGGTTTGCCTCTAAGAATTGAAAAAGAGAGTGTGCTGAGAACGTCATTATTTTTTTTTATTTTTTAGTCATTTCATGTTTCATGTATGAAGAATTGAGCTGAGCTGCTGCAACCTTTACATTTTTTACACATGAACAAAGACTTACCTGGATGTAGGCCTCCGATAGCGTGATCATCTGGGGGAGAATGTCAGTCACCTGCAGGTCCTGCATCTCATACCACTTCCCAGTTCCCTGATTAAAACACAAACAGATATAACAGATGATCACTGAAGCCATGAGTCTAAATTCATGTGTTAAGAAATCAGGTCAATGTCAGAAATATCTGCTTCCAGCTTACATGATGCAGAACATGTATTCTGTATGCTCCCTCAGTGGGTTTCCCATCATGCACAACGTTCGCGACGAGGTCATAAGTTGTGTTCTTCTCTGTAACTTGAGCTTCTTCTGTCAAATACTCACGAAGGTCCACGTTCCTATTAACGCACATAGCACAAAACAAAGTGCATTCATTAACAAGAGAATTAGTGGTAACCATGCTTATTTTCAAAATGTACTTTGTGGTCTCATCAGGTGTTTGAATTAAAGCCTAAGTACTTTGGCTTAAGAGTATTATGTACAACACTTACGTAATGGGGAAGTTGACAATGGTTGGGTTCTTTTCCACAAAGAAGTTGTTCTTGGTGAATCTTTTGATGCAAAAGATGAGGTACGGAGGCAGTTTGGTCAACTGGAACCTCTTGAGGAAATTCTCTTTGTATGTTTTGTATTCCTTAACGTGAATGAGACAGAAAAGTGTTCACATCATTAATACTTGTGTCAATCTGGTATGTGACTGTTGCAGAGATTTACTACTCCAAATGCAAGTCAAAAAATTACAACCCAGAATATATTTTTAGTGAAGACAGCTGCATTTTGCAACAGTGTAAAATTTGAATTGTGCTTTTTTGATCAAAGACGATAAGCTGTGAGGGACTCTGCACCTTCTCTGTGTTGCCGTTGAACTTGCCCAGGATGTTGAAGAGAGGGACCTGCGGGATAATGAGCTGCTCCTTCTCGTCCTTGTACAGTGGAGCTGTTGGGAGGTCAAGTGTCAGAAACAAGAAGGTGGACTCAGACATCTGCTCCTGGTACTCCTCTGTCACGAGCAATGCTTCTTTCTCCTCTGGTAGCTGTAAAATTAAAAATATAATAAACACCATGTGGTATTTGAATCATACAGAATACACAATCAACTATGTTTGGAGAGGTGCACTTAAAAGGTATGTGAAAAATGAAGAATATTCTCTCCGAGCTTCGGTTTTGATCAGGCTTCCTATATTGTCAAGATAATAAATTCAGAGATATAGTTGTTTTCAATTTTTAATGTTATTCAAATAAATTAATGATCTGACTTCATTATAATACACATGATTCAAGTGGCCCATTAGTGTCAAATGAAGGAGTTCAAATACAAGCAGAAAACTAACCAAATCTGGGTGTGGAAGTTTCTTGGAAAAGATCCGCATGGAGCCTTGAAATGCTTTAGTGATGATTGCTGTGATAGAAGAGACATGAAGACAGAGGTCAGGTCTCATTGATGCAGACTCTTTGAATAAAAATGTCTATTCCAGTTACTTCTAGTTCCCCAAATACACAATGTTTGTGGTCATAATGAACAACTGATGTTAAAACTTCCATTTCTCGTACGACTCACATGGCTTTTTCTTTGTGCCTCCAAGAGCACCGTGCAGTGCATTTAAGAACCATGTCATGAAGTCCACAGCATCTCCTGCAGAAGTAGAAACAGTCAATCAGGAGGACCTGCAATATTCTCCATAAAGCAGCATGAGTTGAAATCCTACTCTATGTTAATCCTCTTCCCTTCTGTCCTGCCGTACGTGTTGCATCACATATCTTACCTTGCTTGGTAATTTGAAAGTTCTTCTTGCTGCACAGCACCACAGCCTGCAGCATCTCATGAGGAGACACGTGGGCCTTGAAGTTTCTCGGATTCCAAAGTTTGCGCATCAGCTCACCAAATCTCTGCACCAAAAGGAACATGATGTCCCCTGGTGGCCTGCGGATTCCTCTGTAGTTTTCCTCCTCCAGAAAGTAGTTTCGCAAAGGTGGGACATTGGAAAAAGCCTGGGAAGAAGAGGAAAATATTAAACATCTGGAATTATTTCAAAAAACTTATCATTAAGTAGAAATAAAGTTAACAGTGACAGTTATTTATACCTGCAACACCACGTTGGCATAGTCATTGGCTTTGATATTGTTGAGACCTACAATGCCTGGCAGGTATGTCGTACCATCATAGGCACGGTACAGTTTGCCCTGCTTGTCGAGCCCTGCAATGTGCTGCTTGGTGAAAGTTGGCTTCAGCACATACTGTAGAAAAAGAGATGACAAGAAATGAACAACACAAAACTAGAGTCAGGAAATAATAATAATAATAATAATAATAATAATAATAATAACAACAATAATAACAATAATTATAATAATAATTAAGCACTTTTCAAGGACCAAAAGATGCATAGAAACAAGAAAAGGGTAGTAACAGACAGGGGGGACAAGCAAAAGACAACACAAATAGGTACGACAACAGTTACAAGTAAAAGCATGCTTGAAGAGCAGAGGGGGCTGATGACTGAAAAAAGTATCAAACCTAGGTTTAACAGTACAATATCTAGAGTGCCACCTGTCACAATATCAATACTGGTGCTTTAAAACATGCTTTAATCACTGTTATCCCATTCTTATTAAAAATAAATATGTGTTGATCAAAATCCTGTATCCTAATGCTGCAATAATTCAAACCCCCAGAGAGAGTTAAGATTTTCTTTTAATTAAACAGAACACTGAGGAGTCTTTTTTTACTGCACGCTACAGCTTCACTTACAGTGATGTCTTCTAGTGATGAGTCAATGATCTCATAGTTGTCTGGCAGACAGTAAAACTTCAGAGTGTGCAGATTGAGGAACACATGATGGGTGAACTGCACACTGTGGGTGTAAGCATGGGATTTAAGACCTCTGCCTGCAAGGAAGCACACACAAGTGAATGAGTACCAGCACAGTAAGTTAAAGGATTGTGTTTTTGTAGTAATATCAGATAATTCACCAACCTTGAAAGTATTTCCCACATATAAGGCAGGCGTAGACATTGATATGGGAGAGGGAGATGGAGCAGAGCTTCTCAAAGTCAAAGTCCAGCACACTCCTGGTGGATTTACAGACAAAAATCAGGAATTAGCTGCAGGCAAGGCTGTACAGAGGCACAGGGCTAATTAGCATTTAGCGGCAACATTAGCCGTGCACATTTAGCTTTAACTTGCCTGTTTATGGTGTCCAGGTAAGGGCAGTGTCGACTTCTGCGGTCTTCTACTACACGTCCTCGTCCTATTTTGACTGCCACTGCAAAAAAAAAAACAGAAACACACTGAGTGAGATCAGTCAATTTTGTACTCCATCGCTGGAGTGAAAGCTAGCTAAACATGGTAGCGAGCTAAAGTTTAGCTAAGGAGACGATGGTTTTTAATCCACTCTGTGTCTTGGAAGGGCGGTGCTTCAATCCAGCGGCTCTGAACCACACTGGGGGAGCTAACGAGCCAACCCGTGACGTAAACCGAACGCACCTTTAGCTAGCCGTTAACAACAGAGCTACTGGGGAACCTAACGTAGGACAGACGTTAACAGTAAACAAACTTACCTCCGTCGTCGCTGTCATCGTCGTCAACCTCAGCCTCTCTTTCCCGTTTCAGAGAAACCATCACAGCAGTTAGTTTGCGACCCTAGTGTTAAAAACTACAGAGAAAGCACAACTTTATGTGGATCAGATGAATGACTCTCGCACCGTGCGCGTCGAAACCATAGGTCGAAACTCGCGGTGTTTGTACGTCCCACTCAGCGAATGGACGAAAAACTATCCCGGAGTACATGGCGCCTCAGGCTGCTCCGCGCCCGATTCAATTACTCTTCATTTCTGTCCGTATAACATGTTTATTTTATTGAGTTATTTGTCACTTTCAGAGAAATTATAAATTGATATGGTGTGTTGAATTTCATTTTAAAGCAATGTTTATTTATTGCAGACAGTATCAATTTTTAAACTCCGGGAAACGTGACGTTGGACGACAAATTATTATTAGTTAGCTAGCTAGCTTTTTGTCAGTGCTCTGATTGAGACTTGTTGCAAACATATGCTGTATTAGCTGTTAAATATTGTCATAGCACAGGAGCTCTCTGTGAAAATGGATATAATGAGAGACGACGAAGAGCATGACCTGAAGTATAAACGTGGGGGGCGTTTGGATATGAGCCACGGCTTCCTGCACCATATCCGGAGGAACCAGATTGCTAGGTGATTTCCTTCACTACCGTTAGCCAATGCTAACAGATAGTACACTGGTCTGTTCACAGCAGCTACGATATAAAGAGCCAGAGTTACACTTTTCGTTTCTTTTTTAGTAGAAATTGATCTGAAAGTGAAGACATTTTTTTTACATGCAAGACAAACGCCTCTGTTACGTACAATGTGAAAATACACGCACAGGCCATACGGTTGTACAGGCTAAACATATCCTTGGTTTTTTAGGACACTGGGTGCCAAATATCATGTAGCTGCTTATTTAAAAACATAACGTAACTTACTGATTTGTTTCAACATATGCTTAATGACTGTGTAGACCATGTTACTAACAGATGCTGTTATCAGAGAAGTGGCGAAGTAAGCATGAAATGGTTTTTAAAAGGGACCTTTAAGGTATATGATCATTCCCCCTTTTTTAACTTCTGCGGGCCTGTGTCATATTTTCTGAGAATGCATTATGGGATATGAAGTCGATATATTTAACTTATAAATGTAATTATCCAAATGCATCTCAGTATAGACCGATATTATATTATCTACAAAACATTTTCTGAAAGTTGATTGAGCAAGTGCAACAGATTTGGGAGTAGAAGACAGCTGAAATTATTAATGGAAGCACAGACATTAGATTCAGGGGAGACAGAATTTTTACTTGTTTATTGTTGTATAAAGTAAAGGCACTAGGTTCAAAGCAATAACAACCTGTCGATTTCCTGCCTCTTCCAGAGATGACTACGATAAAGAAGTGAAACAAGCCAAAGAGCTTCAGCGGCGGAGGCACACCACAACCCCCAGACGACCCCGTCGACCTGACATCCAAGTGTACCACCCACGACAAAGATGTAAGGTTGATGTGTCCTTTTGTTTCCTCTTGTATGACAGTACATTCACTGAACAGGCTAAAGAGAACGTGCATGTGCTTCTTTTCCAGGTGGATCAGAGTCGGGCGCTGGTGCTGAGGCTGAGGAGTGGAATGAGAGTGGGTCAAGCACAGAGACTGAGAACCATGGGACTGAACTTTTCTGGCTTGACTACCAGGCGGACTCTGGTACCATTACATCCTTCCTTGTACACAAGGTTAATAGACACCTGTCTGTCTGATCTTTCTGGCTTTTTGTGTCCTTTGGTCGATTTAAGTTTTGTTTGGTCTTCACTTCATTGTGTTTCTTCTGTCTCTAAAGGGTGATAAGCCTGAGAAGATAGTGCAACGTGTTGCAGAAAAGAACATCTTGGATTCAGCCATGAGAGCAGCTCTGGAGGCTCGGATTCGAAAGGAAATGGACAAAAGACGAGACAAACGCTGAGTCATATCAAATTCAATATATCGAATGTAATGTCAAAGGGCCTACAGGCAAAAGGCTTGTGGAATAATATTTCATTTGCAGTTCTGCGCCCCTCCAAAGGATCGTCACTGTTGATGGTGTTGGAGGCAATATGAGGAACTGGGTCCTGTACAGTGACTGTCGGCAGAGATCAAGTCGAGGCTTCTGTTTTTAAAGGAGGGGGAACAGTACTTACCAGAGACAGCAAGCTGGGAGTGGACTGTCATGTTCATGTTCATGTTTACGACATTTTAATCACCTTGGACTGTTACCTCATGTTCTGTCACATTACAAAAATGCAACACCTTTGAGTTGACTGGACCTTTATTGTTATGTTGTAGCTTTCTAACTTTTAAAATTAGAAAGTCACAGGTACTGAACCCCAATGTTTCTCATGTTTACAAAATTCTAGTTGTCATAAACAAGATTTCAACAATTTTGTCTTGAACAGAACATCTGTCAGTGTGTCAACCATCTTCTGTTTAGAAATGTGAGAATTTAGTTTTGTTTCTGACTGAGTTGAAGAGTTTATTGGAACCACGATATCTCTGTATAGTAGCAACTGTGTTTTATTTTTTTTCTAGTATTGTAATTTATTTTGGTTTATTGGAAGACATTTATTTTTGATACTGTAATATTTTCTGAGGACACAACTCATATATACATGTACATATACAATGACATAAAAAAAAAACTTTATTACTGTCCACGTGTCTGGTTGTGCATTTATGGAACTATGCAGCCATTAAAGTTACTGGGGTTTTGAACTTGTATACAAAACCTGTCAGGGAAAATAGCAGATGGTTTTTCAGTGCGTTTTCAGCAGGTGGCAGTATGAGACAGTTTTTCAATTCTGCATTCTTGTTTCTGTTTTTGTTTTTTTCTAACATGAGGCTCAGCTGCGGCTCCTGCAAACTGTCAGCTTAGATTTTATCATCTGGGTGCACAATTATAATACACGTTATCTGTAGAAGCTAGACTGTACGTTGTCATTTTATATAAAAGACGATGTTTGCTTTCATTCTAAAAAAAACTAACTAATTTGAATGTGAATGGTTTACTTGGATCACCAGAGAGGCACTGGTTGACTGGACTTGCTGGTGGTCCTTAGGGTGCTTAACATGAACCATTACACCACAGGTCCATGTCCTACTTTGCATCATTGTTGCAAGTCAGTGCTCATTTCTTTGTCCCCTCACCTCCAATTAACTCTTTACAGTCAGCTATTTAGTCATTCATAAGGTCGCCAGTGGATTTAATTGGGTGTTACACACTTTGTTTGAGCAACATTTAATTTGTAACCTCAAAAAGCCAGTGCAACATAGTATTTCTCTGCTGCTTGTTGCCTGATTTGGTTGCAGCCATTGTTTCCTTTGTTAGAACAATTACAAGTTTGTATAAGATAAAAAGGTTTGCCACTCATTTCCATTGCAGAAAAAAAGCAAAGTCATCTTGCTTGACATTTGGACACACACACTGTTGATCTTTTGATAGTTGGACATTAATTCATTGTTTTCCTAAGTGCATTAAAATATGCAAAGTTCATCCTCAGACCACATGGCAGGCCGAGCCTCCAGTGTTATGCAAAGCCTTGTCAAGGAGGAGCAGGTTCTGCCCTGCTATTGGTGGAGCAGAGACACTCCCCCTTTAAATTGTCAACACCCTTCTCCAGCTCACTTTTCATTCCTCAGCCAGCATGTGACTGAAGTTATGTGTTATGTCACTTAGTATGCTGCCCACCCGATCATCTCAAGTTTCACCATTCCTCAATGGCTGAAGATCACCCAATCACAGTCTCACAATATGTTATGTTACATGTAATACATAACATTTTCATTTCTACCTAATTAGACATGGTGTTTGCACTATGCACTTCTTTTACTTGTTTCTGACCAACTGTAGAGTAATTTACAAAAAGTTCTTGAACCATCTGAAACAATGTGTAGGTACGGAAAAAAATATTGTTTCACTGACATGGAATTTTACTCATATCATTGCAGTGCCCTCACCAGTGCTCTCAATTCTGTTCTCAAAATCTTTTATTCAATAGCTAATACTCAGGCAGCCTCAGCTTCTATCTCATTAGGGCCTACAACACACAGGTAGCTTTGATATACTCTTGAATACTACCGTAAATATTGCAAATTAAGTTCCATCACTAAATGCAAATATACACAATATCTGCCTTCCGTCTATTTATTCAATAGGGGTTCTGTTTATATTGACAACTAATACTGTACATTAACTTTGTTTATTTTTCTCACTTTTATTGGTGTAGTAGGTAAATTAAACCCTATAGGTCCTAGGCTTTTTGCGTTATTTTAGGTTTGATTCGTTCGTTTTCTCTCTGTCTTTTTTAACACATGTTAATTAGAGCGAACTACCTTGATCCTGATCACGATAATCCAGTGTGACACAACTCATTCAGGAGTTTGTAATAGGATCAGCCGTCTACCTTTTGTCTACATTCTTGTTTTTGCAGCTTTTGCTCTGATGAAAAGGATGACTGTTAGGTAGCACACTGTAGAAATCCTGGCAGGGTTGGGCACAATGACAAACCAATTTCAGTGCCAGTTCAGTAGCGATTTTCATAGGTTAACAGGCTGAAACTACAGTTACATAACTTACAATTATGCAGCAACAATAACACAGCCTACACATGCACAGGTAACATTTGTAACCTTGATAGATCGTGATGATTTGGTGTTTTTCGACATACCCAACTCCCACACATATTATTGTGAAACAACTGAACTCAGAGCTGACTTCAAATATTTTTATTTTTTTAAATGCATTAATGCATGAGCCGATTATCAATAAAACATAATTCAATCAAGCCTAATATGTACCTTTAATGCTTTGCAAGAGTGAAAAAGAGTTCCTCCAGACCCCCCACCTTGTTGTAGGGCCTCGTCTGGCTCATGAATTTGAAACACAGCAACCTCAGAGTTGTGTAAATATTTACTCCACACTGCAGCATAGCAATAGTGTAAACTGCCCTAACCTGTCTATGTGGATATTCTTTTCCCTATATAACGTGTAATTGACTATCTTCTCACAAGAAAGTAATCAATCAATCTTATAGTTAGTATAGTACACTTTCCACTCACACTTCAGCAATAAATCATACAAGAAAGCATTGAAAAGTAACTCATAGTTACAGACTGAAGAGCAGATGATCAAAAAAAAAAACATCAATGCCATGTCAATGTACATTTAATGCTGCGCTAACCCAGTTTTCCATATGGTCAATATAAACTAAAATAAAGTTTGGATAATCATAGATGGTCAGGGATGTGTTGATATTGTACACAGTATGTGCACAGGCCCAGTTGTTGAAAAACATGTGCTAAAGTGCCCTCTTTAGCAAAATGTGTGCTAAAGTGCCCTCTATGGAGCGAAAACGCATGCTAAAGTGCCCTCTTCAGTGGTGAGGATGCGCTGTATGTGCCCTTTTTCTTTCTTTTCGCCCCTGCCCTTCAAAAAGTCTGTGCACGCCACTGATTGTACAGTTCATTTTCTCGGAATTTCATGAATTTCCATTGCACAGGCCTGTGTTTGCAATACCTGATAGGTGTTTTCCAGAGGTTACGAGTTGTAGATTTACACATGTTTTTACTAGTGCTGTCACACTGTCTCATGTAATTTTACTAATGGGTTTTACTCTTTGCTGAAGATATTTGCCTAACTGTCAGTACACTGCAAAAAGTTTGCCAAGGTAAACATACAGTTAAAGAGGCAAACTACTTCTGAATGAGGATGTGATAGGATTTAAACTCAGACGTCAGAGATGTATCCTCGGATAAAGGCGTTGTTATTCTTTCTTTTAAAACTCAAGTAGCAGGAATTTGAAATAACGGCTGGGTGTTTTGTTCTTATTATTTCACAAGACAATGTTCACATAATCCACAGGGTAATACAGGATTCGCATCTGTGGATCAAAATGTCTTGCACTACAGTGTGTTTGACCTGCTAATATTTCAGGCATTTGCTCTGATTCATTCATCCTGTCTTTTTTTTCCCCTTGTCACTGTTGTTTGGCACAGTTTGATTCACGTGTACATGTGTAATTGAATGCACCTTTGTTACCTTCGTCAATACAGGAGATTGTGCTCGATAAGGTGTAATTCGGCACACCCAAATCACACACATACACAGGTGAGAAACTTAACTTGCGAATTAGCATTTGACCCCTTAAAACACAATGTGTTAAGTAGTTAGCAATAGAAAAATAATAATTTTGACAAACTTCAGAACCAGCTTCAGTGAAAAGGAGACATCCATCACAAGAGCAAAAAGCCAAAGGCTGAATGGGTGGTTTTAATTTCCTGCAAAAGTACAGTAGCACAACTGCAATCTCTACCAAATATTGCATCAGCTGTCACCTAATCCTCTCAAGAAATCCCCCTGACCTCAACTAAGCAGCTGACCTGCCTCTGGCCTTCTCACTGTGACAGCTCTCAGCACTGCTCTGCTCGTTCGTGTCTGCACGAGGCACGAGCTGTGAGAAAGTTAAAGGCAACCACGGACCTTATCTCCCTGTTGGCAATAATATTTGGTCTCAGGCTCATCCTCTGTTCAGGAGCCCATAGCGCTTTGTTCATTCTAATATGTGAGCTGGCACAGTTGGTGCCCCCAGAGCTCTTTGTTATGAGAGGATTTCTTTGTGTTCTTACTTTGTTATGAAGAAACAGAACACATAAGACCGTAAACCTCTTCCAGGTGCCACAGAGATAACCCCACAATATCAGTGTAAAAGGCCAGCATCACCAATGAAGGCCTGAGGCTTTATCATCATACTGCAGCCTCAAGAGTGTCGTGTGAGCGAGTTGCACTGCTCTCAAGGAATAATTCCACAGACTTTTATTATTACAGCCCAGTGCACTGCAGCTGCAGCAGAATCCATCAATGCTGCGACATAGGGGCAGTGGTGAGTGATCTTGCCCATTCAAGGCTGTGGTGGAAGTACTTCCCCAGCACAACCCCACCTCACCATTCAGAGACAAATATAGGCGTTTGACTGAGCCCAATGCAGTCGTAGAAATGCACAGCTGCGGTAGTTGAACTGCACACAGGACTTGAACTCTGAATTTAGTGACGTTCTTTGAGCATGAATGCTGTTCGTAGCTTGATATACTGTAACTGTAGCAGTGTCATTTGTGAAATGATACAGGCCAGCTTTCAGAGACAAGGAGTACTTCCAGACATTACTGAAGGTCATAAAATGTCAGTTCTACCGTTTGTGACATAGAGATTTGGATTTGGAGATGTAAACTTTTCTGTTTTTGTTGTTGTTGTTATTGTTGTTGTTGTTTCTTGGCATGAAGTGCAACTACTTCTCTAGACCTTACCAGATGTGTGCACAAGTATTAAAATTCAACATCACTAAGAAATAATGGTAATACTATTTTGAGCCTGAGTATCCATGTGTGATCCTTCAGCATTTGGTGTTGCCATGGGAGGCAAAATACGCATATGTTTATTTCTGTAGCCTAACTGTAAAACTTGTGCTGCAGCAACTGCAAGTCCAAAAAACCCCACTCATTAGTTTACAAAGTTGGCAGGATTTATGTGGCACAGAAACAAAGCTAATTATAGTGTAAAAGTTCATTGGATTACTAATTCAGCACTGACAAGGCTCCAGAGATGCTTTGCCAGAACAGGATCTGATGCTAAAATCTCTCCAACTGAGAGTTTCAGGCAGGATTTAAGGCAAAATAATTAGTTTGTTGGTACCAGGAGAAAAACAAATCATTCACAGTATAAAACACAATAATGTTTTGTTCCAATTAATTTCTCTAATTGGATTCTCTCGTGTGGCTTCAGAACTCAGGCCTCTTCACTTCAGCAGCAGTCATTCTTCTATGCAGCCTGACCACTCTCCTTGTCCCTGTCACTAAGAAACTTTGATTTTTACCTTAAGAGTTACATTTATTGTCTGATCAGACGGCAGTGTTTTCCTCCTGCTTTCCCAGTCCGAGAGCAAAAATAAGAGAAATTCTGTTGGGCAAATTCCAAGCAGGCTGTCATTTTCCTTTCATTTAAAGTGGCTTCCATCTAGCCGCTCTAAGGCCAGACTAATGGAGCACTGCTGATAGGGTTGCACATCCAGCAGGTTTTCCCATCTCTGCAGTGGACGTTTGAAACTCTGTTAGAGAGGCAGTGGAGTTCTTGGTCACTTCCTTGAATATGAGACGTGGTGATTTCAAATTTCTTCTATTTCATAATTTTTGAGGCATCTGTGCTCCTGGGAATGCCTGAGCTTTAGTTTTTGCATTTTCACTTTGCCAAAATGAACTCCAGTTAGTTTTATCTCAAGGATGACTAAAGAGGGTCCATCTGACCACAACGTGGAGCAATGTCAGACTTCATCTGTTCATCTGTAATAAAATTTCACTTTTTTAATATAAATTTGCAAGACGTTCTGAAAACATGTTTTTCACTTCATCTATGTGGATTAGCAATATCACCAATGTCATCCATCTAATTCTATAACACTACACAGTCTGCAGAAAGGGAATGGTCTTCTTGCAACAAGTAGGCAGACGTGTTATTTTCCATTAAGGCACTAAACTGCCCAAACCTGTCTTTGTCGATATTGTGAATCATTCTGACACAAGATGTGATTAACTGGAATTAAAATGACACTGTCTCGTATTCTCATATTTGTTTGTGTTGTGTAGGCTACACACTCCTCTGTTCCATTCATTTGTCAATAAAACACGCTAGAGCATGTTATGTTTTTTGTTTTTTTTAAAAGGTTATGCAACACTTACAGACTGAAGAGCAGACAGTCATGACAACAAATATATTATAATATCAATGTACCTTTAACACTAACTCAAGGTTGGGTTTAATTGCACAATAACCTTTCAGTTTTCCAGTAAATAGTTGGTCATGGCAGGTGTTTGCATTACCTGACAGGTGTTTTCCGAAGGTTACCAAGCTGGGTTTGCACATGATTTCACTATTGCTGAAGTCAGACTGTTTTGTGTAATTATGCTATTTTGCTGGTATTTGCCTAAATTTCAGTGTTACTGTGTAAAAGTTGACAAGGCAGATATTCTGGATACAGCTTTAACTTCAGCTGCAACGGCAACCAACCAGTTCCAAATTCCTGAAGTTAACTAAATTCAATACTCAACTTAGATGTATCCTTGAATTAAAATGTTCCTGTTCTTTGTTAAAACTTGAGCACTCATTTGAAGTAATTGCTGAGTGTTAGGCTTTTGTTCTTGTGTTTTTTTTTTTTGTTTTAGATTGGAAGGCCGTGTTCAGATAATCACCAGGATAACTGGGCTGAAATTTACATAAGAGTCCATTAGGACACATTTCCCTAATTGTTTTGAAGTTCTAATTAATAAGGAGCATTTTATTAATTTGCTTGCTGGAACAGCACACTTGGACCAAAAACAGCATAATGCCACACAGTCCCTGAGTCCCCACAGCAATCAACTTAGTCAGTGCATTTCAAAATTTATATAATTTCAGTGTTTGCTCTAAATCAGAAAGGAGGTGAATATTCTGAACATTTTGTACCAAACACACACACGAACCAAAAGTGTCCCTGGGCTCAGAGATAATAATTCAAACATAGCTATATGCAAGTGAGCAAACTACCCTCTACTGTTTTGACCCTGTGGCCTTTGTGACCATGTGGTCAAGGTAATGTGGGGCCTCCGTGTCTTTGTTTGTGTTGCCCTTGAGCTTATCAGACAAACTGTGAGTTGCTCCTCCTCAGACACACAAACTTTGACATCAGCCAAATAAAATGTATCAATTCAAAGTTTACTCAGAGATACAGTCTATTGTTATAATACTCTCCATTACAATGTCTTTACTCTGTAGTAAGACTTTAAACGTCATTTTCATTCTATCCATGAATGCTGCTTTTAATTGTGCATTGTAGCAACTGTGTCATGAGGCCTTCTAAGCTATTGTTATTTAATTACATTTCAGTTCATATCATTGTTACTGTTGTTTCCTTCTTCTTCTTTTTTCAGAACCACGCTTGTCTATCGTTATGTTACACAAGTCTGTGAAAGGCTTGTGTAATTGGTTAAATAACAGCAGTTCCACCACAGGTAAAACAGCATTTTCAGACATGTCATTTCAAAGCATCTGTCTTATTAAGAGTGGTAGTGATTAGATAATCATGGTTGTACAGAACAATGTAGGAAGTTGTGGCTGAAAATAGTCTATTGGCATTCATGTTCCTTGTTGTTTATTCTGTGTTGCCAGATCAGAACCTTAGAAACAGGGTGTATTGTCCGTTACAGGTAAATGTTGCAAAACCTTTCCTACATCTGCTTTAATGTCCTCACTTTACCCTCCAACCTGACAAGACTACTTTGTCACACCATGCCATTTACTCCATTTACAGCACCATCATTTAAATTGTATTAGTTTGGGTTTGTTTAAGATAACGCCAAAAACAAGGCCTTGAAGATTCCCGATCCCATTGTTGCTTGGGTTGTGTCAGTTTCTTATGAAGTTCTGTGACGTGCAAATGGACACAGAATTGCAGAGCTGCGTTTATTGTGTCTAACCTCTGTTATCACTGCAAGGTTCACTTTGACACATCTAAATCCCTCTGTTTAATCTAGATAAAGGTCACTCAGATCCAGGGCTCCTGTCTTCACTGTTGACACTGTAGTAGTCGCTTGGCTGAGTGTTTAGTAACCTGGAATGCCTGAGGGTTTGCCTCAAGTTAGTTTCATTCACATTTAAATTGCCTAGATAAGAGGAGGTGAATGGCTCGGTATGTAACTGGACAGCATAATCTCATTTCTGAACAATCAATTAGAGCTCCTTTCAAATGTCCTTTCTTTAAAACAAGCTCATTTAAATTGTGGGATTGGGGTGGGGACGGATGCTTTCCTGCACTGCAGTTTGTAAAAGTTTGGTGCAAGTATGGCTTTGGCCCTGTTCCATTTCAAAAGGTGAATGTTGAATGTTAAGTGCTGAGGTGAATTAGGGTTAATAATAAATACTGTATAAAGGCCAATGCAACCTGGCAATAGAAAAGCTGATGTCAGTGCTGCTGTAGTGCACAATGTAGGCATGCAAAAAACAAAAACACACACACTCTGCATGTTACAGACCCTTTTTGTTCCAAGTTTTGTCTGGTCAAAACAAAACACCTAATGTTGCCTAAGTTGCCATGGATATTTTCATTTGTCCAACAAGCCAAAAAAGATTGCTCAACAAGAAAATTAAGGGTAGGCTACTGGGAACACCATCTACAAGACCATGTGCATGCTGCTGGCTGAACTGTAGGATATAAACTGGTTTGACAACATTTTTGAACAGCCACAAATTCCAGTTAAGTACCATTAAGTTTGCTCCACAGGTAGAAGAACCAAAACATTTGCCTGCTTAAACATAGCTGGTTGCACCATTTATTTAATGGTGACTATGCATGTTCCACAGTTTGAACAGTATACAGTATGTTGACCTTTTTATGAGGTCCAGGGAAGCTGTCAGCTGCCAATAAGGAGAGTGGTGGGGGTGGGGCTTGATGACAAAGTGCAATCAGCGTGGACCAGGACTGCAGGTAAAATTTAAGGTATGTACCCCAATTACAAGCCTGGGGGACAATTCCTCTCACTGCCTCAACAGAAACCCAGCTGATGAATACTTCTCTTTAAGTTTTGAAGACTGTTAAAAACTAAATGACAATGATTTCCCTGGAAACTCTTAAAGCTGCTTGGAACTGTGAAGTGATAATAAATTAAGTGTCTCGGTGTAATTGGTATTGGTGCGAATTACATTTCCTACATAAAGTGTTGTGTGGTGGGGGAAAAAAACATTTTAAAATCTGGAAGCTTTAGATAAGCAATGCTAACTCTTAATAGTAGTAGCAGCAGTAATACTCTTGAAGTAGATTCATACCTCAATGTGTTAAATACAATAATTGCAGTTTAACATTACTTACACCACAAGGACAGACATGTTGATTTAATAATAGCATTTCAAATAAAATAAAAAAGTAACCAGTATTTTATTCAAATATCCGTGCTCTTTCATTATGATTTGCAAGTTCAATACACATTAAAGAAAAACTTAAGAGTCAGACATATTAGAGGAATAGTTGTTTATTACAGAGCATCAGTAAACTATCCAGTCTAGACATGACGCATAATACAGTTATGAGCTACTTGTTCCTCTGGAAGTTGAAAGCATGTTGGTAGGAAGGGAGAAAAGCAAATGGGGAGTAGAGGAAATAGAAAAGGCACTCTTAACTTACTGTAGCCAACGGGATGCCCTCGTCCGAGAGGTAAAAAAGGGAACAAAACCCAAACTCCAAACTCTATCCAGCAAATGAGATGGCCATGTAAACAAGGTTGGTTTCTCTGTACTACACCAACCAAATGCTGCCATCCCTCTTAATGTGGATAGGTAAGAGCCTAAGAATTGCACCAAACATTTTTAATGGGATTTAAAACTAACCCATCAAAAATAAGATCTGTATTCCAAAAATAAAAAAAGGTTGTAAAATAGTCATTAACAGTAGCCAGTGACAGTTTTTCTTGCCGAGACGGCCCAAAGCTTTTCTGTAGAACACTCTGGGGCCTCAAGCCAAACACTGAAAAATTATCAAGTCAAAAGGAATTCAATATTCAATGTGTTTAAAGCTGCCTTCTGAAACATCAGCTTCTCTGTATCCACGCTGTGTTTCAGAGAACAAATAAATAGTGTTCAGGTTTGATTCCTGGCCAATAAGAGGCTGTGTTAAAGAACATGCTCCTTCAAGGATAAAGATGGGGATCAGGTTTCTCTGTAGCTACACCTGCCATCAATATACTTCAGGAGCAAGAGGGCCTTTAGTCACCTCAAACCATAAAAAAGCAAGTTAAACTACATTTAAAAAAGGACTCGTTTAAAATTGAATTTCATGTCATAAACAATCCAATTTTTCCATCACTATAATCAAGTATAACAAATACCGCTGCAGACCAGAGCAGTGACATAGCAGCCTCTGACTTTTCTGTATTACGTCAGAAAACAGCAAAGGTCTGTAGGGGCATCTGAGGTTTTATGCTCATTTGAGAGCTTGAATAATTACGATTTGGCTCTTGCCTTAGCCTGCAGTGCATAGCTTTTTAGTGAAAATAGCAACAACCCTTGAATTTTAATTGTGCCGTTCTAGCATCCTCCACAAAGACTAGGGAATAAAGCAAACAGAAAAAAGGGACAGAGGACACTGGGTCAGGGAACTACTACACTGACAAAGGAGGAATGTTTAGAAAGAAGCTAGACGTGTTTTAGGAAGGAGCCGGATCACAGGACCCTCCAGCCCCCAAATTATGCTTCTAAAATGGACTCATATTTATAGATGCATTGACTCCTTACGTCAGTAGCACCAGCACATTAAGGGGGCTGTTGCATATGGTCTAATATGCTACTGCCAGGACAATGAATAGAAGACTAACAACAGTGACAGGTGTGGAATGCCTGAAGGAGAGCAACTGAACACAGCTAGTCGGGGGTCTATCACAACAAGAAGCAGGGGAAGCTCAAGACATGGGAGAACATCAAGTACTCTGGTGCATGAGTTCATGGAACCCATCCAGTTCTTTAACATCAAGTTTCTGAGACGTGCCTCCTAGTGCCCAGTATGATACTGCAACCAGCAGAAAACAGTAACAAGACAAAAAGGAGGGAGGAGGAGTGAGGAAGGGAGTCATGTGTTAAATGATACCATCATGATGAGAGTGATAAGGGCATTTCACCCCCGGAACCTAGTAGGCTTCTCTGTAGTATACACCAACAGGCCTGGGGGGAAAAGCTTAACAGGTTTAGTATTTGAGTTTTTTGGGCACCTCCCATGGGAAGGAGTCACGGCCAAAGTGGCCATAGGCCGCAGTCCTCTGATACAAGGGCTTCTTCAGATCCAGCTCCCTGGAATACATAATCAACACATTTAGCAGCTGCCACACTCAGTGATCTCAGATGCACGCATTGACACTCACACAAGCACGACGCTCACATAGCTGGTAGGGACCGTCAAGAGCCAACAAAAATGAAATAAATAAATATAAATAAAGAGCATCAGGTTTGCTAGACCAGCTGGTTAAAGTGGGAAACACGTGAAGCTTCGACACTTACCCCGCCGACCAAACTGGACACTGCAGCTTGCAGACGGAAAACACTCATCCATACAGAAAAAAAAAAACCTATGCTAGAAACGTAGTTTACTATCCAGGTTATAGTCTCGTATTTCAATAAAAATCATACACATCTGCCCCAGTAAATTACACTTTCGCTCCCACTAATGCCCACGTGTGTAACCACTATGCCACATTAACGGATAAGGCAAACTTATAACTTTCAGAGGACAACCAAAATGCCAGCTGTAGCGAGAGTTTTTCACAAATTAAAAAATTTAGAGCAACCCTAAAGCCTGGCAAGGAAACTGAATAAAAAACACAAAAATAAGGCACGGAAGACAGGAGAGAGCCAGACGCTGCCGTTTCATTGAGTGGGCTTCGGGTTATACATTACCTGACAATGACTCCAGGACGGAGATCAAAGTTCTTCTTCACAACGTCAAGCAGCTCCCTCTCGCTCTTGTTTGAGGTCCCATAGTGGAAGATAGAAATGGAAAGGGGATGGGCAACTCCAATGGCATAGGACACCTAATACAGCACACATACATGTATTATATCAAGCACAACCAACACACAGAAAACTTAAAGCAGGACGCATGGCAGCCCCTTCCTCTAAAATTCATACGGGTGCATTTTGACACTCCCACGTACCTGGACTAGCACTCTCCTGCAGAGCTCAGCCTTCACCAGAGATTTGGCCACCCAGCGAGCAGCGTAAGCAGCGGAGCGATCCACCTTTGTGTAATCCTTTCCAGAGAAGGCTCCGCCACCGTGGGCCCCCCAGCCTCCGTAAGTGTCGACAATGATCTTACGTCCAGTGAGGCCAGCATCACCCTGTAAGTGGGGAAGAAAGGTTAGTTTAATATAGGATGCACATCATAGGCTAAACTCTTTCTGAAAGCCACACCCTCTGACATTTACCTGTGGGCCCCCAATGACGAAGCGTCCACTGGGCTGCAGGTGGTAGATGGTGTCGTCGTCCAAATAGATGCAGGGAACAACTGCCTTGATGACTTTCTCCTTCAGAGCATCTCTCATCTCCTCCAGGCAAATGTCCTCGTCGTGCTGAACGGAGACGACAATTGTGTGCACGCGCACAGGGAGCATGGCACCACGGTCCTGGCGGTACTGGACAGTGACCTGCAGAGAAGAAAAAGGTGAAAATCCAAATCAACTAAATGGTTGTGACAAACAGAGAATTGATAATAGCTGACAGCAAGTGTGACTGGCCTACCTGAGTCTTTGAGTCTGGCCGAAGCCATGGAAGAGTACCATTGCGACGCAGTTCAGACATCTTGGCATTCAGCTTGTGGGCAAGGACAATTGTGAGAGGCATGCACTCCTCTGTCTCATCTGTGGCGTACCCAAACATCAAGCCCTGCAGAGCAAAAGATTTTTACAGTATTTTTTATAAAGAGCAGGACACTTTTGAGGACAAAAACTGCAATAACTTCAGAATACAAATAGAGGAAAAATGTTAATTGCTAGTACTGACCTGGTCCCCAGCCCCAATGTCCTCTTCATTGCGGTCAACGTGGACACCCTGAGCGATGTCAGGGGACTGCTGCTCCAAGGCCACCAGAACATTGCAGGTCTTAAAATCAAATCCTGCACAGGCACGAGACAGCAGCAGATAAGAGACACGATTCAGTAAAAAAAAAAAAAATGGCTTTCACAGCTAAAACATATCAAATCTGAAGTAAAACATACCTTTGGAGGAGTCATCGTATCCAATTTGGCGGATAGTGTCACGAACAACCTTCTGGTAGTCCACTATGGCACGTGATGTAACTTCACCTGCCAGGAGGATCATCCCAGTCTTGGCAACAGTTTCTGACGGAGGAAAGAGAGATACACAGATATAAACAACCAAAATAAAAGATCTTCCCTTCGGCAATGTAAACATCTCACTTGAGTTAAGTTTCAACACAGAAAATCCTTACCACATGCAACTTTGGCGTCAGGGTCCTGCTTGAGGTGGGCGTCCAGGACAGCATCGCTGATCTGGTCGCAGATCTTGTCTGAAAAACGAGAACAATGTTTGTCAAGCACCGGTGTCAATGACAGACTGCGGCACAACTGGATCACTGGGTCTGGAGGTTAACCCCGGCACGTTTAGCGGGCAGGCTCGTGTTCAGTCAGTGGGAGTGGCTCGAGCTTCTTCTCAGCCGCCATTTCAGTTTGTGCACGTGTGGCTGGAAAGAGGAGAGCGCGCGCAATGAAATGAACCGGGGACCGGAAGGCAAACGTGATAAAAACTTAAGACACTGAACTAACTCTGACACTACAACTGAGAATGATGCAAGACGGCACCAACATGTCGTGATGCTGACGCCGACGGACAACAGCACCGGTTATTGTGACCCGAGGACCGGAGAATTAACAGTTAGTCCCGGACATTCAGGGAAACGTTAACTACACGGACAAACAATGGTCCTATAATAGTATTCAAGAGTCGCTTCCTGTGTATTTCTGATACCAATAAGACGAGTGTGTTTACTGTCGGTGGACCAAACAAACACGCGACAGCATCACCGACCGGAGATTATTAGCCGGCTAACGTTAGCAGGCAGCAGCGCGTGCTCCTGACACCGGCCCAGCTGTGTTCACGCAGCGGAAAAGGCCGTGACGCTCAAAATGTGAATGATGCAGCGGCCGGTGCCACTTTTACCCATTTACTACTAAATCCCACGGTACTTCGAGTTAACGGTGCTGCAGTGTGTGTGTTTGTGTTAACTCCGCCCAGACGAGCTGGTGTAGCGATAAAAGGCCGGCGTGCCGGTGGGTCTTACCGGGGTGTCCTTCTCCGACCGACTCCGAGGTGAACAAGAAGCAGTCCTCGTCAATGAGGGAGTTGTGAAAGCCGTTCATCTGCCCGTTCATCATCGTTAGCGGTGGCTGGCGGTGTGCGACACTTGAACAGAAACGTTACGACGCGGACAATAGACTGTGTCTGCGGTTCTTCTCGCTGGCGGTGGCTCGGCGTGGTGCTGCTCTCCCTCGGACGGCCTGGCCTCTCGGTGTATTGATCCTCGAGCCTGAGCCTCGTGGCGCAGAGCTCCACTATTTATTCTATGAACTCAGGCGCGCTGACGTCACCGGGAGGTGGACCGTACCATCGCGCCTATCGAGAGGGAGTGGGGGGAGTGTGTGTGTGGGGGTGTGTGGGGGGGGTGTACAGTCTATTAACTATAGGGGAGTTGCATACAGACTGGTTTTCAGCGGCCATGTGCTGTCAAAATGTTGCTCAATCTACAGTTGGGACTGAGGCTGCTGGTGTCAGACAAGCAGGGCCGGCCCAAGCCTCCATGGGGCCCTAAGCAAAATCTTTATTTTGGTGCCCTCTATTACTGCCAATAATACTATTTCATTTTTCTAATCTGTCATCATGAATCATCATATCCTTTATGGTTTTTATTCTGAAATGGCACCAAATTTAGCTAAAAGTGTAGCCTGCGGTTGATTTACATTTAGTATTTAAATTGATATAGCACTGGGATACTGAATGTCACCTAGGTAGGTCGACTAAAAGTAACAAAATAAACCAACAGACAATGCATTTACTGTAAACACATCATCTGCTTTTTAAAATTTTTGGTTTTGAATATACAGCAACAGAAAAGTGCAACAACAATTTGAAATGCAACAATAATGAACGTTTTTTGTAATTACGCAGAGTCTCTCTAAGGATCGACAAAAGTTACGCACTACTATTTGGGGGCCCCCCAATAGGCACGGGGCCCCAAGCAGGTGCTTAGTTTGCTTATGCCTTGGGCCGGCTCTGCAGACAAGGTGTGATGATAATGCTGTGTGGTGATGTAATACGCGGCCCAAGGAAAGTGATTGCACCTTGACCTGTGTGTGTGCAGTGATTTCGCACCTTGCTGCGCTACCAGTGTCATAGCTGGTCTAGACCAGTTTATCATACAGCCGACCTCAGATTAAAATTATCGAGGAGGGCCCTTGATGTGCAGAACACACATAACAGCAATGAAACTGTAAGCACGATAAGAGGTAGTAGTAGTAGTAGTAGTAATTTATTTGTCTCCATAGGGAAATTGAGTTGCAGCAGATCACACTGGGATTGTTGCTGTCTGATATGTTTTTTTTACTATGTATCAATTCATGTCCTATTTGTAGTCAGTTTAAAAGTAGGTACATTTTCCAGGGTTGTAAATACAAACTTATCTTTATGTGATGTTTTGGGCCTATGTGTACCAGGCAACTAATAAGTGTTTCCATGAAACCATTATTAGTCCAATAAACCAACACAGGTATGATTATTCTGATAAACTTTATTAATTTTGGCTATCATGAAAGCACCAGAACATATGCTTCCCCTGTGAAACAACCAGATAAACCAGGTAATACGTTTGGAACGATGTGAAATCTGGACAGTGGAGAAAAGGGCAGAGGCTGGGGATGTTATATCTCAGTGTAATCTGATTATAGTTTACTCAAAAAGCTCCAATCCTTCTCTCTTGCTTCAGGCCCTGTAGTGTAATATAATCAGAGGCTTTGATTGTGAACATGTTGTACCTTCCCTGGCTGCAGATGGATTTAATTAATGTCTCTGTAAGGGCTGATTTAAGCTCTAACTTTTTTTAAATCTTAGGGACAACATGTTTGAAAGTAAAAAGTTTACTTCTGTATTGCTAATTTCAGTTGACTCAGCCATTTTTTGGCTATATGACTGATGGAGATTTTGAAATTTCACGATGACAAAGTTTTTGACTATCAAAACAGCTGATAGGCGTGTATGCATTTTGTGATTGTTATCCGGTATCCAGGGTTAATCAAACATTCACTCTAAAAAAAAAAACATTTTCATGGTGACACAGCATTTATGAGGGTGTGGAGCACACACAGACACACAGTGGTGTTTCAATCAAAGCCCAGAGTTACATCATGATGCACAGAGGCTGATGTTCAGTCTGGTGGACCAGTGGGGAGATATAAGACAATAGTTCACTGTGGTCTAACTGAAGCTAAATCACTTTGTAGGTTAGATAATAATGGTTGTTGGGTAATTTTCACAGTATTATCAATCCTCCTTGCGTGCACACACACACACACACACACACACACACACACACACACACACACACGTCTCAGATCACCAGAGGTCATACACTTAAGGTCAAAAATCAAAGGTTACCTTCAGCACACACACACATGCTGTTATTTATCTTGTACTGGTGGACTACTCTTTTGCAGTTTTGATGGAAAGCAGAAAAATAAATACAATGCCAGGGCCATTCAGACTGCAGCATCATTTATAATGCTGTCATGCATCGTTTTATTCAATCATCTGCCTTTTTTTTTTTAATGATTGCTTCGTTGCTGTTCTTATGATTTGTAGTGTCACTAAGCCAAGCAACTCAATCCCTGACCAGTGTTGCATCAGAATGGTAGCCTACAGTCAGCATGAATTTGCGTGGTGGACATTTTCTTTTCAGAGGGCAAAAGCATGATGCAAGATGCACCTGCTGTTGCCTTCTACAGGATGTGTTGTGTTTGTCACCCACATTATTTCAGACAGACTAAAAATAGCAATTGACTTTCACTCTAAACAATAGAAAACCACTGCAATATACTGGCTGTTTATCTCAAGATAAATGGTGGACTAGAGGTCACCTCTAATTCTGGTAAACATTGTTATCGTTCCTCTGATTAGCCTTATTGTGATTCGCTGAGGAAAGTATTACATGCATTTATTTGTGCAAAGTTTGAACAGCTCGTATGACACTAAGGGCATCGCCTATATTTTATTTGCAAACACATTACATTCTCAGTTACTGTTTATGTTCCTATATCTATATTTGATTCCATCCATAACACACTTTATTGATTGACAGCTCATATTTATGCTTACTTAAAACTATTTTTAAAAAATTATTTTAAAATTTGCCCCAAGGAAAATTAAATAATACTGCAATTCAATATTTTTGACAACAATGACAATGTGTATGAAGAGACTCAAGAAACAGATGGACCACAATTTGAAGGGGAGTTTATTTTGCTGTTGCACTAGTTTTGGAGTTAGAGAACAAAGCAAGCATCCCTTAAATAAATAAATCACCTCACTGATCAGATGATTTCAGAGATTAATCATCCTCATATGCCAATAATCAATATTTCACATCTTGCTTGCTTTATTTTATATTGGTTTCATTCACAGTTATACAAACACTTGTAGACTGAACAATCTACACTTCAGACATGAAAAGCAACATTTGATCTGATTTACTAAACTGGCAACTGGAGAAATCAGACTCTCTCTTCATAGTCCTAAATACAAAAAGAAAAATAATTATCAATATTTTTGTGATATCTGTTTGATTCCATTGAAATAATGCTCCCTCACTGGCCAGCAGAATTCAGGTTCATTTGACAGTTAAATAAGAAAATAAATACATAATTTAAGTAAAATAATCTTTATGGCATAGATTGTCTTCTATTTTATATTTTCTACCATACTTCATATTTGTCCTTTACACACAAATTCCTCTATTTTAGCCACATAATTACAAAACAATAACATTCTGTAGACAGAGCTTTTTTTTCATAAACATTTCACAATAGATAATCACTGGTCAGGACTGTAGCACTGATCATACTTATCTAAATTACCTAAAGCAAGACAAGGTTCATACAATCTTAATCTTTTTTTTAAACATGTTATTCTTGACAAAGGTCCAGTAGATTTTCCATTTCAAAATTCAGAAAATACATGAATGCACCATGAAATGATTTAAACAATATCAGATTTATGCAAGCATAACTATCCTGCATTTTTTTCACCTAACATTGACACTTAAGTTAAAATTTTATTCTGTCTATCTTACCATGTTGGTTTAACAATTTTCACAGCCACAATTATAACAAAGAGGAGTCAAAAACAGCACTTAACAGCACAAAAATCACAGTCCCGGAATGTACAGTATGTCCAGCAGCAAACCATGCAAACACAGTCACACCCCTTTCACTGCCATAGATACACACGCACACACACACACACACACACACATACCACACACACTTCCACAATCCAAAACGCACACTTCCATAAAAGCACATACACACAAAACTGATTACAGACATACACACTGAGGTTACAGCCACAACACTGTTCTATCCTAACGGCCCACAGGTACCAAGGGTCTAAGACGGTGCAACAGAGGTCACACAGTAACAATGCAACACAACTATTGTGACCATTGTTATTGTCAGCTAATCACCACGATCTGTGAGGGCGGATCTGAGCAAGAGAAAACAAAAACACAAATGAATGGAGAAGTTGAACTCATAAAAAACTAAAGTACAAGGACCATTTCATGTACAATAGTGGAACCTGTAAGCTTTGTATTATACGATTTGCAGTATGATACAAAGCCCTGTAGTAGCACAGTATATTGTAGAGTTCCTGCTCACATCTTGTCAGAGGTATCCAGATTGAAAGTCAAGTCTATGCTTATTAAAAGTGGAATTGAAACAAGTGCGTAACTTGTGTGTTCCAGATAAATGACTGTAGTTTACTGAGACTGACCTGCACATGGCCTCATAAAGGTCTCTGTTGGGCCAAATATTGCTGTAGTTACCACTGTAGTTGGGGCAGCACAGTTAGTGGCCAACAATTAATCAAATGGTTGTGGCGAGACAGCTATGCTGTGTCAGCTGACAGTGAACCTCCCACGCCCATCACATCCCACTACACTGATTTGGCGGTCTATTTAAAGGCCTTTACACTCACATTCGCTCTCTACACTGACATGTGCTGTGCTGCGACCATGGCAGAGAGCCAAGTCTCCTGAACCCCAGTCTCCACCTATGTTGGCTCGGCTCTGTTGTTCTACACCCCAGAGGGACTTCCTATTGGTGGATCATTTAAAGTGTTCCCTGCAAGTTATAACATGCTGAATTTCCAAAGCAGGGAATACACACAAGAGTGGTTCCTTATCACAGATACAAACTGGATGGTTATGTTCATCTGTAGATTTACAGAAACTAATAATTTGAGTGATTGTTGACAGAGCTGGTGATGCTTTCATAGGATTTTTTGAAATAAAAATCATTTTTCACTTTGTCTCCATGGTCCTTTTGGTCTGAGCAGGTTTGTTTCATAAAAGACACATGTTCAACAACAAAAGCAAATAATGACTGAGCAATATCTGTGTCAAGTATGTCACGCTCTGTCATTTTCTTTAGGTCGTCTATAACCTGCTGACAAGACTGCAACCTAAGAAGACCTTCAAACCAATGCAGGAATAACCGGAAGATGGCTCTAAAAAGTATTACGTAACCACTTCACAGTACATGACCATAAATCCTTGAGTATTTCCTAAAGTAAAAGTGACAGCTCCCTGTACTGTCCACACCTGAGAACGGACAAAGATAGAAGAAACACAAGACAGAGTGAAAGGTTGACAAATAAAAAATATACAATGTGCACAGCTTAATAAAACAACTCAAGGCAAAGCGAGCCTCCCAGATGAGCCAGATGGCTGTTCCTGAAAAGGATGACGCCATCCTGTACAAACTGTACATGGTAACTACAGAAACAGTGTAGTGGATGTATCAAATAAAAGACACAACAGTTGGTGATGAGACCTGTGACAAACAGCAGGACTTGGTAGTGCATCACACTCCTGAATCCTCTGAGTTTTTGTCCTTCTCCCCAGGAGCAGACGTCGGGCTGCTGCTGCCCTCTGCTGGGCGTCCTGCGGACTCACTCACGGCAGGTGTGGCAGTGCTGGACGGAGAACCATCAGGGACGTTGCGCTCTTTCACTTTGGGCGGTGCAGGGCTGCAAGAGCGGCTGCGGCTGTGGCTGTGGCTGTGGCTGCCGCTGCGATGCTTGCGGTGCTTGCTCTTCCGTGGGCTGGGACTGCGAGACCTCGTCTTCATGAGGACGACGGTGCTGTCATCTTCGGAGCTAAAGTCAGAGCTGTCTGAAGAGCTGATATCGAGGCCTGAAGTGGGAAGCTGGATCTGAGGATGGACAATAGAGGGGATAAGAGTGGGAGGGAGAGGATACAAATATGAAGAAAGAGCAGCAAAATGTCAGAGGTGGGAGTGAAAAAGGTTTAAGGAAGCAGATGCACTGTCATCCTCTGAGAGACAATGTATTTGATTGTTTTAACCTCAAGAAAGCAGTGCCAGAGTTATCATTACCTGGAATGGCTCTGTTACACCCACAATGGTGCTCATGTTGTTGCTATAGTAACCCAAGATAAAGTCCCCTGAGCCTTTGGGCAATTCCTCCTCAGTAAATGTTACCTGGAAAACAGTTAGACATTAATTGCATGTGAAAGAAAAGGCGAGCTCTTCGGAGGATTCAGCACGCATCCAGATTACCTGATGCTCCTGTCGGTGAAAATCAGCCTCCTCTTGCTTTGCCCACACATAACCCACATAGTCCTTGTGGTGCTTGAATCCCACCTACGGAGGCAGCAGCACAATCACAAACTCTTGACGTCTTGATTGGAAATTACAAGACACAGAATTATTCATTGCGTGACACCTCATGGGCTGCTGAGCAGAGAGCTTTACCTTGTACAGACCGATCCAGTCCCAGGAGCTGCGTGCGTAGTTGGGGGCCAGTTTGAATTTTGCTATGGCATCGGCAATGCTGTTCCACTCATCCTCCACTATGAGTGTGACCAGGGGGACATCCACCTTGTACGGGAACTGGGAAGACAATTTACCACAAACATTTACTCAGTGCAAAAATACTTACAGGCCAAATTTCAATATTACGTTTATATTATACTTATATAAGTTCTTTTTTTATGACATCTATGAGATTGCACGCTGGTGTGCCTCACCTGCAGAGTGAAGATGGAGCAGACTGGTTTGTGGTCACTGACTGTGTATTCCATGTGACTTCTGTAGCAGTGCTGAGTCACTTTGGTCCCGCTGGTCAGCCCTGACATGGAGCCACGTTTCCCTGCACCCTGTGTGGCACCGGCAGGTGCAGTGGCTCTCAGGCGCCACAGAATTCGATCAGTCCAAGCTGGTTTGCGCTTCTTTCCGCTGGGATGGGGAGACAACCATAGAGATGGAGCAAGTGAAAGAAATTCCCTGAATACCACTTCATTTAAAAACATAGAAGGAAAAAGGAGAGGCACTTTCGTGCGCCTCCAAGCAATAGCAAACCTTTCAGAGAGAAGAGTAAAGTTCACTCTGAGCAGGGTAATGAGATATATGGTAAATGGCTCCGTAACAGCACCACGGGCAAAACACCAACCTTGTGTCGTATGTATTTGTTCCAACATCAAACTTGTAGGTAGGAGAAAATTTCAGTGGTCCCTCTTGGAATCCCTCCAACACTGTCTCACTGTCTTTGGCCATGTTCAGCTGTCACAAGGACAATTAGCAGACATCATGTATTGAAGATTTCTGTTTGCACATTTCTTGCAGCTCTTGCAAAAGGGTTATTTTGCCCCCTAGTGGACACACCCACACAGTGCATGGTCCAGCAGATGAGAGGGGCATTTTATCGTGTAACTCCCGACTTCCTGACCTGATTATGAAAATGAAATGACAAGTCACCAACTAGCATTCTGACCTGACTTATGTTAAAATTTCAGAGTGAACACCTTATTGGAAAACAAGTCTGGATGATATAGATGATGGACACACTGTTGCTTTCTGAAGAATTAAAAACTAAATTTAGAAGAAAAAAATTCAACCCAGTCAGTTTCCGTGAATGCAGATAAGGTTAACGATATTAGGCAAACATTTTTTTTACCTGATCCTTTTCCCACAGCATGGGATACTTGTTGTTATCAATGGCTGATTTCACCACTTGCATATCCAGGTCATCAATGCGGAAATTGAGATCCCCAAACCAAAACACCACACTGTACAAAAAGGAGTAAATTCATGAATTCACCCATTTAAGTAGGTCAGTACTTTTTCCACAGACACGGTACATTATACATGTCACTGTGTGTGTGCGTGTTAGTTCTGTCTTACTCGTGGTCAAGAACCCCGGTGGCAGCCTGGCCCTCGAACTGCTGCTGCTGCAGGATGCTCTCAAAGTCCTCCATGCGCTGTTCTGAGTTTTCCATGTGAGCCGGCAGGTGGCAGTTTAGGAAGCAGATGGTGTGACCGAACACTGACATGCGGGCGCTTACACCACCTTTGTTCCCCTGTAATATTATGAAAGAGAAATGCACATACAGCCAGGAGGAAGGAAACGGTATTGGTTTAAGTCTCCTCGACATCTTCCCCCAAAGAAAATTTTAATGAATGAAAGAAAGAATTAATAAAATATATATTTAGTGATGTGAGGTGACTAAAGACAGCATGTCATTTTTTTCCTGTATTGAGTGGTGCCAATGTCTCTGCCGCAGAGAGACAGGAAGTTTACTCATTAAGGACCGTTGTCAATATTTAATGATGACAGTGAAGTGCACAGTGGGGGAACAGGATGAGTCTGTGGATTTCCTCCCACTTTTCTTGCAACTGCTCTGACCCACTAAAAAACAAATGATGCTTCAGTGCAAAATTTTGTAGCATGTGTGTGTATCTGAGTTCCTACAGGGTAATACCTGTAGGAATCACTTCCTACATTTTGACCTGTTTTAAAGAAAGCAAGCACTTATCAACAAAATAAATTAAGATCCTATGTTGTATACCCCTGTACTGGTGTTTTATAGTTTTGTCTCATTTGCAGTTAGAGCACAAAAAATTGTAGATTATGAAAGTCCCTCCACTATGCAGTTTGCCCCTGGTTCGTTTTTGTTATGCTTGACTTTTCCAGCATTAATAACCGCTGGCTGTGAGACACCAGCGCCTATCTTTTTCAAATAAAACTGGGTGGATGGCATTTGAATAACAGGGCTTGATAATAAAGTCAGTATGCAGCTGCACCAGACTTTCAAGTATCTGTTAGGCCATTTGCATTCAGTTAAACATAAAGTATGCTGAGCAGACGTCACACCCACAACATCCTTCATCGTGTCTGGATGAAGCAGAGGAGCTGTGCTGTTTACAGACCAGGCATTACAAATGTGAGGAGACTAATAGTGAAGAGTGGTGCTTTTATAACAGTGTTGATCACAGAATGGTGTCAGTGGCCGTCTCACCCAGTAACCCCCCAGGCCAGTGCGAGTAGTCTCAGTCTGGACTCCACGGAGGAAGGGCAGATGGAAGTACTTGGCAAAGACCAATAGTAACAATCCTTGCATCCGCTGAGAGGTCACCTGAGGGACAGACAGGTGAGGGGAAACAGACAAGAGGAGCAAAGAGGCCAGACAATGAAAAACAAGACAAGGATAATATGAATAGGTAACATTTGAGTAATGAGGAAGTGATTTAAATACATAAAAAAGCACTAAAACTTAAGTGAACAAATTCTGTCATTTGAGTCCAGTTCTGCTGTTCGTTCATGCCTGCTGCTCTGCTTCACTTTCTCTTCCCTTCCCTTTGCATTCTCCATCTTTCCACTCGCTAACATTTTCATTTCGCCCTGTGGCCCAACTCTCCCGCTAGTTTACATGAAGCTCTGCACATTAAAGAGGCCACAGCCTGTGGTCTACCCTCGCAGCGGAAACAAACCACTTTGTGGAGGGAAGCGCAGCGTACACGCTCGGACCTTTCCATCCTTTTAAGCCGTCCACCATCACTTCAGCCACTTGCTACTTGTTATGCTCGAAAATGCCGATTTTGACAACTGGTATAAAACACTGTTAAGGCATTTTTGCACTACGCAAGAGAGAATGCATGCATTTGTTGTGAGGAAAAAGATGAGGCATTTCTGTGCTATGCCGGGCCCTTCACCAGATATTTATGCTCATTCTCCCCCTCTCCCTTTCTCCAGTTGTTCACACATCCCAACCCCCCACCGCAGGCCGAAGAAGCACGATCACACCCTGCCTGAAATGCCCTGTGGGCAGTAATGGAGGCACACATCTCCACGTGACATAAGACCCTCACGCTTGTATACTAACTGGGTATTTGAACGACTTCGTTGCGTAATAGTTTCTACTGAACCGTAAAGTGGACTGACTTTATTTGTGGTGCGTGTGTGTGGACATAGACAATGTGTGTGTCCGTGCGCACTTGTGTGAAGTATGAGAGAATGTACCTTTGCCTGTGTGTACTGTGGTTGAAAAGCATTTCTTATCAACCTCAGCGAACACTGGAAGAGCTCCTGAAGGCTGCCAAGCTACATTTTAGGCTAGAAGAAGAAAAGACATTCAAGCTCAAGACAAGTGCGTGTGTGACTGTGTGTGTGTGTGTGTGTGTGTGTGTGTCTGTATGTGCAGCGTGTATTTTTGACCTTGTAGCACACACAACTGAGGTAATGAGCTGTGAGTAACAAGTGTGATGTTTGCAAGGCAGCCTGTGAATTTGGAAGAAGATTAGTGCTAAAATAAAGCCTCATTTATTCCAGTCTCTAATACCGACAGCCACAGAAACACGAACATCTGGTTCAACTGTTAAGCACGTGTCTTAAATTAAATACTGTGACTCCTGTTATTCCTTTACCTGATATGATGTGACCTAACCATCAGTCATGATACAAAAATATTCCATTTCACAGCCCAGCAATGCATGGTTAGCTGCATCATAGCGTTATATCCAAGTCAAACAAAAAGTTGTAATAACAATGCATTCAGTCAAGTGTGCAAAGCTGCAATTAGAGGTTAGGGCCAGAAAAACTGCCATTGCTTGTGCAAGGCTAAAGTGTAGCTTACTCAAACAGAAATAAGGGCCACAATCAGCAAGTGCTCAGTGAATGGCCAGAGAAAGTGTCTTGTCGGCTATGTGCTTCTGCAGTGAAGGGCTGCTTTGAGAAAGCGTTGTTGTGTTTGCAGCAGTTCAAGTACCTAAAGTGAGTCTTAGTGAGCAGAGTAGAACAGATGGGGTGTCTTTTTTACTCTGTGTATATCCACCATCTCATTACTACTGACACCAGTGTGTATCTCCTTCTACCTAAGAGCTACAAAAAATCAAACTCCAACTAGCACATACCCCAACCCGCTCACACAAAAAGGTCACATCGACAAGATTTTAACTAGAAATTACTGCCTAGTGGCTGGATGCCGCTCAACATAGGCCTGGACAAGATGTATGTTAAGTTGTGTCATCATTAGCATATGAATGTGCATGTTGTGGTCATACTGTAGATGTAGACGTGTTTTCTGAGGTCCCAGTGACCGTGACGTTGGACCTCTGACCACTTAACACCAATCATTTCATCCTTGTCCAAATTGTGTTTGTGCCAGATGAAATTCCCTCAAGTATTCACCATACACCACATTTCAAAAATGTTAGGTCACCATGACCTTGAACTTTGACCTTTGCCTACCAGAACCATCAGTCAATTCATCTTTGAGTCCAAGTAACTATTTGTGCCAGAGCTGAAGGAACTCCCTCACAACAATGATGAGATATCACATTCAAGAGGCCAGAAACATGTGTTTTGTGGGGGCAGTACAACCAAAAGGTAAAACAGTTCATTCTGGAGGCTGAATACTTGTTAATATTAAATCTGAAAATATTCCCTCAAGGTGTTAGTGAGACACTGCATTCACAAGGATGGAGCCAACAACCCAGTTGGACAACCTGAAAGCACAACAAGGTTTCAACTAACGTAGCAGACCACGAGATGGCTGGAGGACAGCATCAGTCTCACTGTCAGAGTCCCATCAACACTGACAACAACATGATCCAAAAATAAAACAGCACCCTGGGAGACATTTGTCTAGCTCTCTCAGCTCGACAGCTGATTCACGCTCTCTGGCTCACCATGCCAACAGAGGCAAGTACTGTTCCAGACGGAGCCAGATGAACACCAACCACTTTACGCGCTCTTACAAACATAAAAAATGAGAAGTACCAATAGCACAGTTCTTTAGGAAACAAACAGTTTTGGATGGCGCATATTTGACTTGGATATAGATTACATCCCATTCAATACATACATTGCATTAGTGTTGTACCTTTCCGCACTGGATAAGTTCAAGTATTATAAAATAAAAGGACAGACAAAAATGGGTAGGTATGCAGGTGTGAAGGCTCACAGAGGGAGACAAAGAGTTAGTGTGAGCTTGACTTTGCATTACAAACTTGGCAGACAGGCAGAAGACACTGTAGCAGATATGCTGACATTATACGGCAGTTATAAATTATCACCCCCTCCGTTACTTAGGGAACTACATGAGCTGAAGCAGCCGCAGCAGGAAGCAGAGCTCTCATCAGTGTTTGTGTAACGCATGAGTCTTAAGCTGTTTTGCATTTCACTAAGAGATTGTGCATATGTGTTTATAATAAAAAGCCATTACTGACCAGCACATAACCAAAGGGGCTGAGTCTCTCCATGCAGACTTCGCTCCACTGGTCTGTGAAGAGGACATCTTTCAGCCTTTTGTTAATCATAGAGTTCACTTCCTGCAGCCTTGAAGAAAAATGACACACAACAAGGCACAAGGGTCAACAGTAGGCCGAGATGTGAGAAGGACTGATGAGAGCAAGCTTGTAATGTAATGGTGGATTAATAAATGGAAGATAACTGTTGCCTTAGGAACAGAGACATTCAAATCTGGGCCTGGCTGCTCATTGGTGATACTGTGGATGTGGGACAAGTTTATATAAATGAACACTTCAGAGTTTATGTGAGAGAAACTGGGTGACTTCTGCTCTGCAAAACACTCACCCGATAATGTACATGTCTGTGTTTCCATCACCCACATTCAGGCCCAGCAAGGAGGTGATGTCATCGGGTGGCTGGGCCGAACCCACGTTCCAAGTGATGACGTGCACCCTGTTGGGAAAAAGGAGTTAGATAATATCCCTCAAAAACACTTATCTCCTACACACCTCAGTGTCACTAAATACAAACAGCAGAAACCTTGCATTAATAACACCATGTGTCATAACTCCCCTGAGGTCACAATGGCTAACACCTTTCCCAATACAATGTGTGAGGTCTAAACAAATAATTACCCACAATCCTAAAATTTAGACAATGGACAATGTTAAGGTTCGTCCCTTTCCTGCTCGTTATAAATGGGAGACAACGCGTTCAACTCACATGAACAAAAACAAAAACTGGGTGCTGAATTTCTAGGTATGAGGTATAAAGCTTGTTTGTTAACCATCGCTCTTCCATTTTATTATCTGTTTTGTTTTATTGTTACCCTTGGTAACCAGGTAACCTCGTGTTTAATGTCACAGCGCTATGAACTTTGGGTAATTCCCTCAGGCAAACTCTGCAGAAATACGGTCTTACAGTAAGTGAGCATGAAGGGCTGAAAATGTCAGCGAGAGAGGCCTTCATGTCCACGGTGGTTTCACAGTGGGACCTACGCTCACTGACTTTCTGTGGAATTGGGCCTCTTTGTGTTTGACCCTCCACATGAACACGCAAACAGAGATTGGAAATGAGCCTGAAACTTCCCCTCTTAATTTAGCAGGGAGTGATCCTCCCATGGAGTCAGCCATTTTTAACATCAGACTTGTTACAGTGACCTTGAACCAGCTCGCTATGCTAGGCACTATCGCTGTTCAACCGCCACTTGACTGAAATTCCTACTAACCCTGTACCCATATAAGGTACAGCTTCATCTGCTACGATTACAGAAGCCTGATTTAGATGTGGGAGTTTTCGTCTTCAGTAAAGTGACCAACAGCCCTTTTTATTACTTGTCTGTGTGTTTTCTGTGCCAGGGCCATGACTTTGAAAAGGGTTCTTTATTATTCTGTTAAAATATTGCATTTTGCCTACATTTTCATCACTTTTTTTTCCTCCATCATTTTTTGAATATTTTATTAAACTTTAGTAACATGTTGCTGAGGAGACATTCCTATAATATTCTGGCCCAGAATTGTGTTGAAGGTCACTGACTCATCAGTGTGTCAGTCTTCACTGATTGAGCAACATAAACTGCTCCAGCTTCACTTAAATGTTCAATGATTCACAACCTGCAGAACCAGGATGTGGTCAGAGACACACCCACAGCAAAGACGGAGAAAAACACCAAAATGGACATTACGCTACAAAAATAAATGTAATCGCTTCTCACTTATAATTTATGAGCAGTATAAAGACATTTAATAAATAATTCATAACATGCTATAGTGTAATTGTATAGAACTGTGAGAACTATTAAAGCACAGTGTTTATCAATAGTTTCAATGTCTCCTATGAAGACACATTTATATTATTCCAACTGCGTTTTACAATACAACATTTATCAATTGATTTATACAGCAGGTCCTCCTTAAAGGCCTCTACAGGAAGAGTTATATTTGTTAACAATTAGACTATTAAACAATTGTATTTGCTACATTATGGTCTGCTATCTACCATTCATTAATTGTCTGCATATTGTGTATAGATTTGTAAGTACAAAGACCTACGATAAAATGTGAAGAGATAAATGATCTGTCGCACAGGAACAAAAAACTGTGTTGAATAACTATGATTGCAATATATAGCAAAGGTTACCATTTCAAGGTTATCATTTAGCTGCATGTTTTTAATAATCATTCAGCCGCGTAGCCCTGTGATGAATATAAATAAAGGCTATGTGTGCTAAGGCTAGTCCTTTTTTTTGCTGTCTGGGAATGAGACGCCCCGTGCAGACATGCTGAGACAAGAACAACACACACAGAGCGACACATCAGGACACTTGCCTGAAGTCTTCCACAGTCTGGGCCTGAGTGTCAGCTGTGCCTGCTACAGAGAGGGCTCTCTGAGCATGGGGGTTCAGGTGAGGAGGCACAGGCCTACTGGCTGGTGGGTGGGGGACCGAGGCGGCTCTGACAGGGGCGTGTCCCGGGCCTTTAGGACGAGCCTTGACACTGGGTCCGGTGCGATCCCCAAAGTTTTTGATGGCTTCAGGGCCAGAGGTTTTCGGACGGCTCGCTGCAGTGCCATCAGTAGTGCTCTCCTCCTGGTTAGACACTCCAGTGGGTTCAGCTGTGGGCTCAGCTTTAGGTTCGGAGATGTCAACGGAGCCCTCTACTCTGGCGCTTCTCTGGGGCCGCCGAGGCCTGGAAGGAGCTGGAGGCTGCCCGGGAGTGGGATCTGTGGCCGGAGCCGCTGTAGTTAATGCTGGAGCTGGAGGTGTTGCTGAAGCTTCTGCTGCTCCATTTGGGTTGTCCTCTTGAGCCTGACTTTGGCTCTGGTTATCTTGGTCCATTTCTTAATATTTCTGCAAGAAAGAAAACAATTGTTGGAATGTTTAAAATTATGAAATGTGTGAAATTATGTTTTCATTTTAGGAATTAAACACACACTCACATCCAAAACAGCTTACATGTCTAACCCTGAACATTTCTGTGAAGCATCAAAATTATATGGAGGGATTCATATAAGGACCAGGGGGCTAAAGCACAGTCTCAGTGGTCACACACTGATGATGCAACAAATTCAAACATTTAAAATACTCAATTAAAGGAATTAATGAAAATTAGAGATGTACCGATCCGATACCTGGATCGGGTATATCGGCTCCGATACTGACTAATTAGCTGGAGTTACAGTGATCTAGTGTTATTTATTTATTTTTGCTGCTTTGTTATTTGTTAATAAATAATATTAAGTACATTTATATCTGTGTTAATTTGTTACCTTTTTTACCAAGGCTAAATGTTTATGTAAAGCTTGATGCCTTCACTCACATGGCAAGGTATACGGTTCATTCATTCAACAGTAGTACCGGATCGGCCGATACACTCAGCCCAGGTATTGGTGGATTGGATCGGTGCATCTCTTGAAAATGAACACATTTGAGAGGGAGCCAAGACACAGGAAGGATTTCTACCACTGCATCACTGGGAAACAAAACATGCAGCCAACAAGTCAATTCAGCTGATGAATGTGTGGCTGTCATGAGACCCTATTGACCCAGCAGGAACGCTGAGTCATTCAAGCTACCACCACAACCCGACATGTTGTGTTCAATTACCTGCCTTCTCATCGCTCTGGAAACAGATGATTACAGCTGCACATACTGACAGGAGGAGACATTTTAAAGAGCACGCTACATAAAAATAACTGCTGCAGCAGAGCAGGAATATTCTCCTCTGCAGTCCTAAACTCCTACAGCTGCTGGAGATGAGGGGAGATTTGGAGGGGAAAGAAACAAACAAACAAAGGCCTGGACACCGTTTATCATCTCCTCTACTTCTGCCTAAGCCGCCTGCTAGTCCTCCAATAACCAAGGAGATGCACAGTCAGTTCGTATCAGCTCAGAGCACCTGCCACACAGCGACACGACGAACCGCTGCACAGTCCACAACAGCAAAAGTCAATAGCACAGAATAAACAACAACACAGAGAGGCAGCTGCAGAGAGGTCGGACAGACACGGAGAGCAGCAGAGGAGGAAGACCAGGGGAAAGGAAGAACACAAGCCACCTGATTCAAATAACAACCCATTTAATTCATGTCTGAACAAATGTCCACTCATTAAAAAAATATACTAGCGTAATTATTAAGAAGACCCCTTAGCCATTTACATAAAACATAAAATACGTAAAACCACCATATTTACTTGATGGCTCCTGCACATAATGGACGTATTTTTTCTTTCCCCCCCCCCCCCCCCATGACCTTGAATAAACAGAGGCCATGACATTCGTGCAGAGAGGAGAGCTGCCTCCACATGTGCCCAGAAACATGGTGGTCATTCAGTCCACCAATAACCTGGTGCCTGGCTGGGGATAATGCATTCCTATGGTCCATGTATGGCATTAACTGTGTAAGTGTGTGGGGAAGAGGGTGGGGGGGGGGGGCGTCAGTCGGGGGCGATTGGGCACACGTGGGAGTGGGTGGGTGCAAAACGAGCCGAGGGAAGCAAGGAGGAGAACGGAGCGAGACAGCCCATTCAGTGACAACACTGTGTCTCTTTGCAGAATGTCTCCAAATTGATCCTCTCACACTTCCCTCTGGCACTGTCTATTTTTCCAAGCTCTAATCCCCCTACTCTCTCTCTCTTATCGTCCCATTTCTCTAATCCTTCCTCTCTCCACATCTTCTCCAGACTCTGTTCTTCCATCTTACCCACCTTCACTGCACAGGCATTGAATCTCTCAGCCCTGTGGTTTAGTTTTTTTTTTCCATCCTACCTTTTTCCTTTCACATCAAGCTGACCTAAAATCGTTCCTCTCCATTCTTCTCTTATTCCTCCTGCTCTCTGAGGTGACACTTGTGCTCCTCCAGCGACATGCTCTGTATTGTTTCCTTCAGCCAACCACCTCACAGTCACTATCAATGACGTCAACGTGCCACAGTCTCAGCGGCCACCGTCATAGCAGCCGGACATTGTTCATAATCTGTGGTAATGTGCTGCCTCTGAGCTCAGGAACAGGGGAGAAACTGATGATATGTGACTATGTGCATGAGACTGTCTTTGGTCCACATATGAGAGACTGCAAAACCATAGCTGGGAACGAGGAGGTACAGCATGTACGACTTTACGATGCTGATATGGACAATGATTAGGTGGAAGCAGCTCGTGTTGACACTTCTAGGTTTCCATATTCTCTGGCAGGTCATAATCTAAATACAGTGCAGTTAATCTTTCTGACATATAAGCAAAGAGTTGAATATTTGCCTCTCGGGGAACAGTCATGACAGACTTCCTATTCCACTCACGTTCACAGAGGAGAGAGTGGGGTGATTTGATAATAACAAATGTGTCATGGTGTTTACATGCTCCCTCCTGAGGGGGTGAGAGCTGAGAGAGAGCCAGGAAGGATGTGGTGTAACCCCAACAACAGGCGGGAGTCAGCCCTCTTGGCTCCTCTGATAGAAATATTTGACAACACAGCTTGACAGAGTCAGTCAAAGGGTCAGAAGTTATAATTCATCTCCTTTTTAGGGGATAACATGGAGGTCATCAAGGAAGGATAATAAGGATGTTGTCATGGTCGCACTAAATGATCTTTCATTTTAAATCCCGCTCTGTGTTGACAGTGTGATTCAAGATTTGAGGTTGATCACCTCTTCAGTGTTTGATGTTGAAATTTCAGCCGAGCGGTGTGTTGGTGTTCAGGTCCTCTAGGGCCATATGCCCCTGTGACAGGGATACTAATGATGACCCGGACCGAAATGACACCGGCAGCTGCTGCTGCTGCTGCTGCTGCCACAGCTGTAAATGGCTCTTCCAGGTCCTAGTGCCACCGAATACTCCTCCCCTGTGTCCAGAGAGCTTCATCTTTCTGGCCAGGCCACAGCCAAGGCTGCAGGATGTTAAAATGATTTAACTTGGTCACTGAAGACGCGCGCTGACAACCTACAGCAGAATGCATGCGCTGCAAAATGATGCCGTATGTTACAATTTTAGATTCGGTCAATTAGCAAATTATAGAAATCAGCCAGATAGAAACATTTACTCATTGCTCACTGTTTGAGAGGCTCTCTGCAAAACAGATGCAAAAGCGGCATCTGGTTTACCAAATAATTGGCATGCATACATTGCACAATGACATGTAATTAGGGATAAACATTTCCATTCAGCCCAAGATAATCTGTCTGTGAAGAAGGCTGACCATGAAATCAAATTCAAAAACTCATTAATGGTGATGAAAATAAACTCTCTGTGCATGTGAGATACGTCTGATGCATGGTTACTATTGACCGACAAAAATCTAAATCATACATCAGACATCAGTTAATCAGTCACATGTTCCTTCCTGCCCAGTTACTGGTTTTCAAGAGAGTGAGAAATACACATGCCATATTCCACAGACCTGCAAAAGCTGTTTCGGCAGTTTCAACTGAGAAAACCTGTTAGGGAAGTCATAATCAGTGCATTTCAACTAAAAGTTAAATGCGTCCATTTTTCTGAATCTAATGTAAATGCTACCTTGTGCATAGATTGCATTGCATTGCATTGCTTCAAATGACATTACACTGTTGCATGAGAAAGTAGAAAATGTAACTGCACTTTGCAGTACTGAGCAGTGTACTGTTAGGACTGTTATGTTACACCTTGTTAATAGATAGCAAATATATGGCACAAGTTCAGCTCTGTTTATTTGAATATGCAAACATATCCTGTAACCAAGACAAGGCTCTTGACGGCACAGGTGCTTTGATATCTGATATGCACAGTAGAGACAAGAATACAAGTTCTACATTATACACTGTCAGGGCAGTGGACACTAGTATTTAGTCCATGGTATATATGGTATATATATACACACACACACACACACACATACATACATACGCACTGTGACAGTAACGACTGATGTCTCTGCAGAAAGAGGACAGCAGCAGACACAGTATATGGCCTAATTACACCGTAGCTTTGAGGACAATTTTTCTGGCGGAAAAGGAGGATGAAGGTCATTTTAATTCAGTGTTTTGCCATCAGATATTATCTCAGACATAAGGGTGCCAGAGTGTACATGGCTGTGTGTATGCGTGTGTGTGTGTGTGTGCGTGTGTGTGTGTGTGTGTGTGTCAGAGATGAGGGAGGAAAATATCAGTCTGTGTATAAAGATTTTTAATGTGTGACCACATGATCATAGGTCACCAGCATGATTTTTCTGACATTGAAAAAGGTGAGAAAATGTTTATTATTGATTACCACGGTTTAAGGTTACAAATATAATGTAGGCTAACACACACAGCTATGACCACTGTATCAGTATCCCTTCTCATGTAGACACGTCCACGGTCTGGGGATCAGCTTTCAGGGATCATGTCTTTGAAGCTGTTCTCCGGATGAAGAAAAGTAAACAACAATATTTCCTGTCGCCTATAATTGGCGTGATTAAAAGCCGTCACTCCCTCTGCTGATTAATAGACAAACAACTAACACATGATCAATGGATAGGACTCAGACATAACGCATGCGTGTAGACGGTTAATTATCACCTTTACCTGTTGTGGCTGCCGGTGCGGGTCTATGGGTTGAGCAGCGGACGGGTCTTGAACGGACCCTTCCCTTCCTGCGGAGGTAAAGGTCGCTCAGTGCGGAGCCTCGGCGGAAGATGCGAGAAGAGTCGCCCTCTCTGTGAAACGTCAACTACAAACACACTGAACTTTCCTTCCCAGTCGCCTCCCAGATGAAACCATCGGCATCCCAGCGCCTTCCTCACTCGCTCACTCCCTCCCTCCCTCCCTCCTGTCCTTCCTTTCCTTTCCTTTCCTTTCCTCTCCCTCCCTCCCTTCCCTTCCCTCCTACCTCGGCGGAGATGACAGAGAGGAGGAGGAGCAGGTGGGTTTGAGAGCTTCGGCTGGCGACAGATTTGCTACATCTCTCTCAGAAACACTAAATGCCTCCTCCTGCCTTTAAAGACACAGGGCTGCAGCGGCAGCTCCCACTCACACGCGTGTGTCCCGTCCCGCGCCTCCTCCCGTCGTCGTGCCCTTCAAATTAAACAAAAACGTCCGACAGCGCTTCCGCGAACGAGCAGCCACAGTCTGTCAGCGGTGGTTGGTCTGATGAGTCCGAGAGCTGCGGCAGGTAGACACGACACGTCCGGCAATTAGCTACTCGCTCAAACACGACTTCCGGTTGCGAGCTGGAGGGGTAATACTCCCGGTTACACGCTTTTACACGACGTTAACTCGTGCCGTTACCACACTGTGAGTCTTTATTTGCGTTTTTTGCCAAAATACCAAATCAACAGTGTGGACGTAATGAGGCACTTCTGCTCTATGTAGTGCAGATCTATGGTCGAGCGCTACTGCCGCCTGGTGGTTAGTATGGCAAAGTGTGCAGCATAATTTGAAGCAGTGAGGGATTAGTGATTTTACCTTCCAATTAAGTAGAATAATCTGTTCGTTTTTTGTAAAATAATAATATGCAGCATCTATTTATCAGAAATAAACTCAACAGACAATTAGACATTAGGTCCAGGCTCCAGGTAAATGGGACCAGTGGTCTGACCTCACCAGGCACTGGACCGAGGGTGACTGCTATTTTTTTTATTTATTTGAAAGCAGTTTAAAAAACACAAGGTGAGCACAAAGACAAGCAAAAATGACTCAAAATAAAGTCAAAACAACCACAAATAGATACAGGCTAAAACAACCAAAAAAAGACACTGATTTGAATAGATGAATGAGATGGACCATTATTAGATTTGCCAAAAACTGACTTGTCAGGTGATTTGATTTATCTTAAGTTGTAGTTACACAGAAATAGAAAGATGGATGCATCTCAACTTCTGTAGGCCTACTGTTCAGTAGGAGGAGTAGGCCTCCTCTTCAAAATCAGCCTACTATTATTTCTACATATCTTTACTTTTACTATGTGTAATATAGTGTTTTATTTAGCCAATGTGTATTGAGCATTTTTAAAATTAAATTTACATTTAGTCTGCCTGAAATCCATGGTGCCTTGGTGCAGCTAAAGGAAGAAATCTCAGACAGAGCCTTTTTTTCAAGACAAAACAAACATGCAACAGATGTCCGTGGGGGCAGTTTCCCTCATTTCCCACTGTCCAAATAATCAGTAAAATACTAGCTTTAAATCCAATTTTTTTCTGATGACACTCAAGAGAATATCAAGATCAGGAATCTGTAGGCCTACATTACTGTAACAAGGAAGTGAATGTATATTTAGTCACTACACCATAACAGAGGGATCCCATGAGGTTTTCCTCTCTCCAGAATCACGATTCACCCCAAAATAAAACTGCAGGGATAGATTCATGCGTGCAGAACAGGTTCCAGAAATGTGAGTGTGAAAATGTTGTGACAGTCGGAGGAACAATGTCACCAGATCCTAGTAGTCAGATGAACAGAGCTTCTACATGTCATGGTTTTAAAACCCCAGCAGCACTGAAGACAGGATCTGTGCACAAAAGAATCAGTCTCTGTTCACTACGTCTCCCACAGAGTTGGACTGGAAACCTTTTAATCATCCTTAGAGGCTACTACACCTCCACACTGAGACAAAACCATGAGATGTAATGTTGCCCTGGTAACACCTGGGTTAGTCTCCATGACCTCTTAAATGCCTGTGGCCTTTATGAAATTAATGACTCAAAACACACTATCCTAGCGTGTGTGTGTGTGTGTACAGTAAATGTAGGGAACAAGACAGTGGCCTGACGCTACTGGTGGTGGACGGAGGTGAATTAAATAGTGTAGGCTACTGCAGGATGTGATTAACACTTACTGCACATACCGACTACGTGTGTACTGTACCCAGCTCATCCAGTATTTTACAGTGAACACTGACTGTAACCATCCATATCTTATTGTTTATGTTATGGTCTTCATAATAAGGCATTTCCAGCGCTGCATTATAATAAAAAGTACATGTAGGCCTATAGGTCTATATTCTAGCATGGATAAGCAGTGTTGTATGGGTTTGTCCTCCACTTCCATTCTGAATCACATGGACAACAACTGAGGTTTTGTCCAGTATATAGGTCAGTGTTCATGTATCATAACCTGTTCCCATGGTACTTTATTCCTTGCTGCTCCATTCAGTGTGTCCTCCTGTTCTTTTGCAACTCAAAACTGTTTCAGATCCAATGTTCTTTCAACTGCTTTTTTTCCCTATGAATTTAGTATTTCATAGAGCTTGTGCTGAAACAGGAATCCAGTTGTGTTTAATGTGCTGATGTTATTAGAAATAGAAAAGACAATGTAATATGATCGTGAATAAGCTAAACTGAGGAATTTCCAAGCCTATAAGGTTTGCAATGCAAACATTACTTTGATTAAAGGTCCTCATTTTAATAATAAAAAAAATAAAATAAAAATGTATCATATTAGATTCATTTTCTGTCATTCATCTTTGAAGTTTTGTAGGAACAAGTGTGTCAGTGAACTTAAAATGAATTTAGGCTACTAAATCCTCCATAGCTTCATGTCAACTGATTATAATGTTTGTATGATTATTTTATTACAACAACAGATCTCTGTTTCTAAATATAACCTCGGTTTTATGTTTTTATTAATCAGTCTCTTTCCTTCTAACATTTACGAGAATTAAACATAGATAGTAATGAAACCTGCGGGATTAACTGTATCTTGATGGGGATCTCTCTGATAACCAATGAGCGCCCTCTCCGCCTCTTTCTCTCTCTCTCCTGTGAGAGAAATATTTGACGTGGCATGTCCGGACGTGACATAGCTGCACATCATCTCCCCTCCTCCCCCTCCTCCTCTTCCCTCTCTCAGTTACCTTCAAGCATCTGCAGGTAGTCTATCGGTCCCGCAGCAGAGCGAACGAGTCCCGGTCCCTGATCCGATCCGAGGGGGCAGAAATCATGTGGCTGGTCCTGTTGGCCGGTTTCCTTCACTGCGCCTCGGCCTACGATGTAGACCTGAACAAACTGGAGGGGCTGGCGAGAGCGAGGGTGGAGGTACGTTACGGCTTCCTCATACCACGCTTCATACATGACACGGGGCTGAAATATATTTACAGTATGACTATTTATGGATCAGAGATCAGTTTAAAGTATGTGAATGGATGCGCTTTCCCCCCACCACCACTGATCTCCGTGTTGGGCGCATGCGTGAGTGATTCCCCCTGGAGAGAGGTGTTGTAAACTGAATGCCTCTCCATTTGTTCATGCTACAAAACCAAGGACACTACCTATGTAAACTGGATTTCTTCTCCATTATAGCAATAACCATGAAAACAAGTAAACTACTGTGTAAGACAGAGGCTTCTAGTGGTTTTAAAGCAGAGAGGGATCTGTTACCAGAGGTCACAGAGTCCTGCACAAAAGTTTCTGAAACTCTACCCTTCTTTTTGTAAGAAACCATGCAGTCTCTCCCCCAGGGTGTCACCCAATCACCAACTTGCCAGCAGCAGTACTGAAGAAAAGCAAATTATCTGATGCTATTGTTGTGATGTTAGTCATACTGGCTACTGTATAGGCCTACCAAAGTCTCACATTTCTGCAAAAATGGGTTAGGCGTCCTTCCCAGAGGTCTACTTAATTCTGTGCTGTGTGCAGGAGCTGCAGCACTTCAGTGATAGGATAATGAAAAACACTTGCTAAAGGTGGTTTTGAACAAAGAACTCAACCCAAACTGTAACAAAGGAGCGACTATGACGGAAAACAGAAATGCACATTTCAGCAGCCATAATATGTCAATGAAATTATCTTATATAATCTTTTATTATACTGCTGGTAACAATTCCCTCCATCTTGTGTTCTGTGTCTCCTCAGACCTGTGGTGGATGACAGCTGAACAGGCTCAGAGAGGTAAGTCAGCCTCTCTTATGTAATCAACAGGAACAGAACGGACGACACACACTGAAAGCCGGCGTCAGAGGCAGATCGAAGTATAATCCCTGCCCTAAAAGTGTTTGCTGTCTGAGAGACATTTTAGGATTTTCACATAATCCCTGACAGATCTGTCACTGAAACCAGCCCTGTCCCTCTCTGTCCGCAGGTCAAAGCCTTTGTGGTCCAGGATATTCCTCTTTAGTATCCTTTTATTTGAGTATATCGCTGTTACTCTTAAAAATGTCTGCTTAAAAAACATGCCAACAACAAAACAAAACATGGCATTTTCTCTAGGTGTCACTTCTTGACTCTCACTTCCTCAGCCACAACCTGGTGATGAAGCACATTCCTGGGGCCGACCCTGAGCTTGTCCTCCTGAACCACTATTATGTAGAGCTGGATGTAAGTCCCAATTTTTAATATTTGTGTGCATACTTAGTCTTGGTGTTGCTATATATACAGGTTTAGCTTTTTCTGAAGAATTGGCCCATGCAAAATGGATATCATCAGTCATACATTGTTGTCTAGTCTAAGTTCAACACATGGGGGCTTTGTGCATGATTAATTGTTGAATTGGTGCAATTGAAAACTGGATTAATCCATGCTTTTGCTCACCTTGGTGCAGTAGACTATCAATTTACCCATTTACCATCACCTCTTTAAAGGGGTTTTTCAAAGGATGGTTGCAAACAACAGCCTATGCATCTACTCAGCTGATATGTAGCAACACGAGCATTAATATGAGGTTTTAATATACACTCACCGTCATTTTGCTCATTTTTTTTTCTTAACTACTTCCTGAGGGAAATATCTTTAGCTGGTTCAGAGCTGAGGGGAACTGTAAAGCAAGGTTTTAATTATTTGGGGGACTCATCACAATAAGCAACCTCTCTCCATACAGTCATTTGACTCATCATCTTTAGTTATAGTTATTTCCTTTCATAATTAAAGCATGCCATTTTAACCCCATCAGTGTTCACCTGTCATATTTGAATGTGCTGTATATTGGACAGAAAAGTAAATTTACATCCTGTAACCTGTGTGCTTCCTCCACAGCGGATCGGTCTGTCTGACATGACCCGCTCTGAGATTAACGATCTGTTGGAGAAACTGGGTTTCTACAAGAAGGCTGAGCCTGAGGACGAGGTGCCAGAAGAGTTTCGCTTCTCTCCTGCCAAAGACAGCCCGTTTAAAGACGACCCGTCTTACAATCCCTCCACTTCTTCGCTCGCCACAGAGAGCGCGTCCTCAGAGTCCAATGCAGAAGTCAAGCACACTGACCTATAACCTTAATAGCTATCAGAAAAGTAGGAATATAACAGTACCACTCTCCCCCATCGCTGCTCCACGACCAGCTGGTTATTGGAGTTGATGACACGAATGTTTGTCATTTCAGAACCAGACCAGCAGGTCGTGGATCAGTCCTTGGGAAGGACAAAATCTTAGCATCAGCCAAAGACCTTTTTAAAGGTCCACAGTCTGAATTTGCACATGTTGTTCTACTTTGTGGTTTCTTTTCTACTCTCCACACAAAGACTGGAAGTGTGTTTATGTTTTGTCTTTTGGGTCAGCTGTCGTCAGGACCTACGCCCCTCTTGAGTTCTCTTGTGAGTCTTGTTTCCAACCTACTGTGAAACAGAATGAAGCCCCAGGCTGAAAATCGTCCGACCGGCCTGTGGTTGATGCAGTGTGCTCTGGTGGGCTGGACTCATTCACACAAAAGGATTCAAGTGGAAGCGTAGTAAAATAAGAAAATAATAATTAAAAAAAAGAAAAAAAAGTCATTTTTTGGCTCCTGTTGTGATCAATGTTTATGTTCTCTTGGAATAAGTGGGTGCAGTTTCATGAGAGGATTAACAGCATTACAAAACAAACACATTTCATTTCTCAAATTGGTTTAATGTTAATTCACATTTAACTGCGGTGCACAGAAACATGAAATTATAACGTGTTTGAGCTCTTATATACAGCAGTCACTGCTTGGTGGAAGGTATTTGTTTTTCAGTTTGTCAGCAGTGGAATAATTATCAAATAATTTCTCTAAATCTAAGCAAACAGAGCTGGAAGAAATAAGTTTCACCAAAATCAGCCCCGTCACCAAATTTTAGACATCTTCTCAGAGGAACCTTAAGTTACAACAGAACAGAAATCTTCATTCCAAAAAAATTTTCTTTAGTGCCACGTTGTACAATATACAATCGGCAGTTGTGTTGAGTCATAATTACTTAGGTTTAAACTCAAACCCAGTTTTCATCAGGCTTATTAAGCTTACTAACCCAATTCAGTTCCGCCAAACATCGTTGTAGCTTGAGCTTAATGATTTACTTTAAACAAAACTTTTTTTAAAGTATAATACACACACTAAGAAAATAAAAAAAGATATATATATATAAAAAAAATCCATCCAAGCATAAATAAGGAGCCCTCTAAAAGCTGTGTGTGAGTGTGTTTGGCTGGGTGTGGCAGTGATACTGGGGTTGTTTTTATATACGCCGTCAGTCAAGCCGTAAGAAACACAATAACGACACAACTCAGCTGTATAATATCAGACTGCAAACCTGTGCAAGACTGTGTTCTCTATATATACCTGGATTTAAAAAAAACAAAACATGCTGGACACCTTTGTCAAAACAATGTTGAATCCATTTGAATAATGAAGAAAGAAAAATCCCTGTGCTCGTGCTTTCAATACTAATATGTTAACTGATTAAATCACCATAAAATTAATAATAACTTAATGAACTTAACTGTTCAAGCAACAAGAGTTCAACAAAAATTAAAAAGTACCGAAGTGAAAACCAAATAATGCATCATATATTGGAGTATATTTTACCTATTCAGTAGGATTAGCAAAAACAACAGGAACAAATTACAGTAATTACAAAAATGTAAGTCTACAATATTTTAAAGGGGAAATATAAAAAATATATAACATATATCATATATAATAAATATAAATAATATATGCTATGAACTATTGAAAATATTTCTCTTGTTTTGCAGTACACTAGCATACTGACACAGCTAGTCTGTGTTAAATATTACCTGATACATTGCTGAGTTTGAGTACAAAATGTATGTAAAAATGTTAAAGCTTAAAAAGGTAGTCTTATAAAAACTTTGGTGCTCTGTTGCAAGAGGATGTTGATCTTTAGAGTTAACAGTGTGTGTCCAGAAGAGAACTGAAGTAATGAATACACACATGACCACTGCCAACACAGATAAACTGACACACAAACACATAAACACACGCACACATTATCCCCAACTTGCCCTTCGGAGATGTGCAAGTCTGTGACCGAAGCCTCTCGGAGCAGAGGCAGTCATCGGCTGACGATGGAGCCGGGGGAGGGGGTCAGGGGTTGGGGATGAGGTCACAGGGCCGACCCATGGACATCTCGTATCTGCGCAGGTGGTTGACTAGGGACTGTACGTAGGTGAAGACACACTTGGAGTCGGGTTTGTTACCCATGATCATCATGTCCTCCACTTCCAGCAGAGGCATGCAGTTGGCGTACGTCCTGAGGAGTAGACATGTGAGACGGCGTGTATGAGAAAGAGGGGGACGAAGAGGCGGGATGGGAGTAGACCACAGAGGGAGTACGGAGGAGGATATTCTCCTTAGAACTACAAATCATAATGATTAGTCATAATGAATCATCCATACGGTTCTTTCTCATGATAAACCACTGTGTGGGAAAGCTCTTTAAAAGCCCTTTTATAAATACACTTCACTGCTGCACCGCCTTTCAATAAACGGCTTTATGTGAACAGACTTTACATGTGAGTGACCACCAGGTGGCGTTATCTCCACATACTGTAGTGGAAACCCTCTGAGACGTCATATACAAACAAAGAGCAGAGAAACAGGAGCTGCACGGGTTGAATTTCTTGCATGACAAAATAAATGTCAACAACCTCACATCAATTTTGTTGTTTAAGAAAACCTAGACAGCGGTCATTCTGTGCTCTGCTATTACAGTTTCTTAAAAAGGTTTTATGGGCCAATTGAATAAACACCTGTAAAGTCACGCATGATAAAACGTCAGCGGACGACACAGCATTTCTTCCAATTCTCTGCTTTGTTTCTTAACCCCTCTGTTTGAAACATTGTGATGCAGCAGTTCCTTTTTAAGTGTGGAGCTGCAGATGGTCCTGGCTCTCTGCCTGGGCCATAGTCTGGCTATGCAGAAAAGCGCGCACGCACACACACAACACACACACACACACACACACACACATACACACACACCATGTTTGGTACTTTGGACTTCAGATTTACATGAAGGATCAAATGTCGAAATGTAACCAATAAAGGAGTTTTCTAAACCATCACGTTTGATATAAACTTCATCAGCTGATCAAAACATGCAGTTTCACACACACACACACACACACACACACACACACTACACCCCTTCATGTCTGTAAGTGAAGTTCCTTCATAGATTTGTCCCCTCTCTCACCATGTGTTCAGTTTTAGGTGGGGTGCGACTCTAGGAGGAGTTTTTGGTTTTAACCAGGCCCTTCGTCACCAGGCCCCTGTAGAACTCCTGCAGATACGTGTACACACACTTCCAATCTGGCTCGCGCATCTTCACCATGTCGTCCACATCCAACAGCTGGGGACAGTCCACTAGTTTCCTGCGGCCGCGCCCAGCGGGGAGGGGAGGGAGAAAAAAAATGGGACGGAGGACAGGGGAGAGAGGAAGGATAGAAAGGCCCAAACAGGAAGGACGAAGAGTGAAATACAGATTTAAAAAAGAGACAGACGGAACAGGACAGAGATAGTGGACAAAGAGTGTGAAAGAAAGGAAGGAGGAAGGGGGGGAAAAAAAGATAAAGCAGTGAGCAGCCAAATGTAAAAAGGTTCAGAGTGAGAGAGAGAGAGAGAAGACACAAAAAAAAGAAAGAATAACATTACATTCTCTGTGTTCACAAATATATCCATGAGTTGACATGCTTCATGAACATCATAGTACAAACAGTTTGTGGCACACACACTTATACATGAGTCAAAACAAAACGTCTAACGAGCGCCGGGAGACGCTCATTTAGCCCTTTTGTTTGTTGTTGTTTTTTTCTGTGCACTAAGACAAGAGAGACTTTTGGCCATTTCAATACTACTACGTTCTGTCACACTAAACACAATGAAAAAAACAACAAGGATTCTGCAAAATAACAAAAACACACAAAGATACAACCATATGGTGACTCTAAATAAACAACACACTGGTGCACAGGAATGAATGTGTGTGTGTGTGTGTGTGTGTGTGGGTGTAAGAGCGGGTGAATGTGTGTGTTGGGATTCCAGATGACAGCAAACTGCCAGGGGAAGTGAGTGACGGTGCAACACAAAAAAGGTGGAAAGACAAGAGCTGTGGTTGGGTGAATGTAACTCCTTACTACAGACATCAGCATGGACATTATCCTACGGGGAGCATGTGAACAAACACACACACACACACACGTGGGTGGACGGGCATCACGAGTGAGAGTGCTGTGATGCAAGAGGGATGAGGAAGAGAAAAGAAAAAGAAGAGGGTTTGGGAATAAAAAAATAAATAAAAAGGAGGGATAAAGTATGGGAGGTACAGCAGAGAGGTCGTCCGGTTTTTAACCTGGTGGTTGTTTGGGGAGGTTTTGCTCATGGGTCTCTGGGTTTAGAGCAGACGAGGGGTGTCACAGCGGTTACTCTTAGTAGAGGACAGACGGAGGTTTAGAGGCGGAGTTATTAGAGTAGTAATGAGGCTCACGCAGCCTCCAGGGGGCTCGATACACCTGGGAGAGACCTGCGAGACAAAGTTAACACTCGGACGTCAGTGGAGGAACTACCACATGTTCTCCGTCTCCGGCTTCAGGTTCGGGAAGATGTTGGTAAAGAACGACTTTGGATAAAGGTCAGAAATGGATTATACAGAGAAACGAGAGAAGGACTGGAGAAACCTATACAACTCAAAGAGAGGAGCTCAGGCTGGAAGGAGGGATTTGGATCCCGGAGCAGCTTCTTCTTTCACCCACATGAATCTATTTGTCTCATTTTCTCTGCCTGTCTTGGCAAAAAACTAAAGTTCACTGCAGTTGACATGGTTTCTTTATTTAACAACGGCCCAACCGATGTTAGGTTAGTGGTTAGTGCGCGTTACTTGGACAGACGTGTCTTTTTGTTTGTACTCACTCTGCAGTGCTGAAGGCCACCTCAAAGTTATGCCTGCGGTTGCTGGGGCTCAGGGAGTCGTAGTCAAAGGACTCGGGGAAGAAATTGTGCACCAGGGCACAAAACGCCATGCCATTGCTCCAACTGGATGAAAAATTCTGAATATCCACGTGCTGATGGACAAGACAGATAAAACAGATAATGGAGACGCTGATGGAAACACTCCCAGTGCAGGTAAATATTATCACAGCCTATCTCGTCTTAATCATCAGGTTCAGCTTAAGAGCTCTCGACGCGCAGCGGGGTCGTGATGCCTCACCTCATATGAGCGGGTCTTGGCGCGGCACCAGTCGAGCAGCATCTGCTTGATTGAGTTTGCGTTAGGTACACCAAAGCTGGTGGAACGCTGCACCTTGTTTACCTTGGCGACCGCCTGATTTCCAGGGCTAGGAGAAAAAGTCAAGTTTGTGTTAATATTTACATGCTTTGTTCTGCTCCTTTTCTTTCTTTGGTAGCACGGCCTCTGTGTTTATCCTTACCCGCCTCCCTCCTTCTCCAGCTTCTCTATCATGGCTTTGCGGGCCTGCATGGCAGAGGTCTTTGGCAGAGTCTGAGCCCTCATCAGCTCCTTGCGCCTCTCCGCCTGCCTTCGCTCCATCCCTCCGTTCCCGCTGCGAGACGATGTGTCATCCTCGCGATCAAAGACGCTGCGGCAGCAACACATCCAGCATGTTCATTTGTGAAGGTGCGAGAATTTAGTATTTACTTTTTCTCACTGATGTTTCATGACTCACCTGCCAACTTTTTTGCTTGTGTTAGAGGAGGAAGAGGAACTAGACGAGCTGTAGCTGTACGATTTTGACTGGAGTGTCCCTCCTGAAAGGCAAACATAGTTATGTCATGATAAGTCAATGTATGTATAAATGATATTGTTGATAAGACTGTAACAATTATATAATGACAGCGATGTAGCGGAGCAAGAGAATGACTCACTGTCTGTTTTTTGCACATAACTGGACTCGACAACAGTGCTACGTGTTGATCTGCTTCCGTTATCTGGACACACAAACAATTCAATTATTATGTTTTCATTCTGTTACAGTTTGTTCAGAGCTTCATATGTTTTTGTTTTCATGCACGTCTGTGAGAAAAGGGGGGATGAAGAAGTTGTTCGTTGTTGACTTCATTGCTTTAATACAAGTTCAAGAAAGGTTGAAAGAAGCTTAAAAAGGAAGAAAAAGGAGGAGAAAAAAAAAGTACCAGACTGGGCGAAGCGGTCCATCTTTGTGACTTGACTGAGGGTGGAGCCATCCGCCGACTTCTCCACTTTCCTCATCACCGATTCTCCTGCTCCCACCCCGGGGCGACCTTTCTGTGAACGCTCCTCTCTCTGCTGCCGGAGCTCCTGCAGACGCACGTCGCGCTCCTTTTCTCTCTGGTCTGGAGTGGAAGAGAAAGAGGTTAGAGGAGACAATGGAGGGAGGTGATGTCAGTGGAAAAAGAGGAGGAGGAGGACAAGAGGTCTTAAACAAACTGACAGCACCTCATCTGACTGCCACAAAGATGGATTCAAATGGAGCTTCCAAATTTGAGGCGATACATTTCTGGATTCCTTCCACAGTGCTGTAAAATTCCTCTAAACACTCAAACGCCCGCAAGTGGGAGGCTTGCAGCTGAGTCAAAGCTGCCAAGCAATATGTACCGTGCAACCATCACAGATCAAAGACAGCAAACACACTCTGATCGTCCCCTTTGGACGGGCTGCTCCGAGTTCAGAAGTGTCCAGAATAGCTTAAAACCTGCACTGTTATGTCCAGATTTTACCTCATGTGTACATGTATTTTAAAACACTGTGCAATGTTAATCATACACACATATTTCTGAATGTGCAGTCTTGGCCCTTTTGCATGCCCACTGTAACTGGATACACTTTAAAGATAGTAGGATCAGATCCAGGATATCCAATTAGGTGCAGCCAGACGCCTGAAGTAACCATATGGTGGGTGCTCACTGCAAAACACAATAATGCTCAGAGTGGAAGATGTTACAGTGAGTGTGAAACACTCCACAAAAGACACAAATTCATGCATGTAATCCAAACTTATCGTTTGTCATCCACTGAGAGATAAACTGTTTATAAGTAGTAGTGGTCTGACAGTGACAAGATGGTGCACACAAAAAGACAAATGCAGGCAAACATCAACTGCTAATGCACACTGCACACCAACCTGCCCTACCTATTTCCTCTTGAGTACATCCCAGCGTGGCCTCTGAGGGCAGAATGGATTGTTTCAAATGTATAAAGAACAGACAGAAAAGGTACTGATGATCACAAGAGGCAAAAATGTAAATTAAAACTCATTATTGTAATGAGGCAGCATGTCTGCCTCTCAGTTTTTGAGGGAAGGCAGCAGTCACTGAAAAAATGAAAAGGAGGAAAATAACTTTCATGTGGTCAGAGTAACAGAGAGAGGAGTTTCTTTATGCTGTTACCTCTCTTTCTCTTACGAAGGTCTCTCATGGCTGCACGGATCATCTTCCTCTCCTCAAAGTCTTTTGACTCATCGAGCTGTGTGAGAGAAAACACGCACACACAAACAATGAGAGGTACTTCCTCTGTAATTCCTCACAAAAACTAGCTTGGCTCTATTCATGTATGCAGTTCTAACATAACACTAATTTGTGGCTTTGCAAAATATAATAATGAATAATAGACTGAAGCTGTTTTGTTTGTTGCAAAGTGTTTTTACATCCAAATAATTCAGAATTATAACTTGTCTGTGAAGTACCATTTTGTCGAGGAGCTCTTCGTCCTCGATGGCAGCCAGTTGTTCAGCAGTTAGTTTTCCAGAACGCTCGTCGGGTTTGGCCTGAACGCTTGAGCCGTTGGGGATGGCTGGGACCTGACACGCCACCTGGACAGACGGTCCGGATGAAAACACTGGCTCAGAGGCCATAACAGGCTCTGTCTCCATCTGCATGTAACACAAACACACACATCATGAGTAAGACATAAAGAATGACAGAGTGGCTAAATCTTATTGCGCAAGATTTCAAATTTAAACGTAAAACCGTCACTTTAGCTGAATATATGTATGTGAATTGGCATCTGAGAGCTCCAGCAAACAGGGTCTCAGGTTTGAAGTTCAGCATTAATGAAACCAGGGCGAGGATATAAAAAAAACATAACCAAAGCTTGCTGACATTTAGTATGCAATAGGCACAAGAGGATTTAGGTTGAAACGCACAGCAGCCACAATCGGTCTGAGTGTGTGATGAAGATTGCAGAGCTCACATCTTTCCCTCCCTCTTATAATCTCCTTTTGTACCCAGACTTCCCTCTCACCATATCCCATCATTTCTTCCATCCCCTCCACCCTCCAGCCACGACACACAGAGAGTGACAGTAGGCAAATGAGAGTGAGAGAAACTCTGCCAAGTTACTGTTCACTTAGTTCATGGAGTGCGACTGATACAAGGAGTGTCTAAATGATACCGAGCTGCTGCGAACCATGAGTTTATGTGACAGGAATGGCACAACACCAAGGCTGTAAAATGGGAATAATGCATTAGCAGAGATAATCTCTGAGGGAAAACATCCAAAGCCATCCTTCCTTGTATGTATGTGACTGCAGGGCTAAGCACAGGAGCAGAAGGAAGCAGAAGTATCCTGCAGCATATTCTGGGTGTCTATAAATCCTATAGAAAAACACCTCTTAAATGTACATAAGGTGCTGAATGCTTGTGGCAGACTATAGCCTCTACTGTAGCTCTGACTTCCATGCATTTGTCGCAAGTGAGTCTAGGTCCAGATATAGCTCAGACAGCTGGCCCCGTCCCTGTCCACACTATATCTACCCTATCGGTGCTCCTCTCTGCAGCCCGGCCAGGCCTCACCAGGGAGGGAGGGACGCTGCCAAGCACAGCCACACTAAACACGGGTGGCCCCTGGTTTTAAGATTTTTCTGGACACAAAGTTCTGACCCATGGGACAGGCTGGACTGAGAGGCACTTGACCGACCAGGAATGTTTTGGGACACAACACAGCCAAACAAGGGCTCCAAGTCAGGCAAAGAGGGAATGTGTGTGTGTGTGGGGTGAGAAAATCCCAGATAACCTTAGTGCCCCATTGATGTTGTTGAACTACATTGCAGTATATTATTCAGCATCATGAGTCATCATGAGTCATCATCTAAAACGGCTCCTTTCGTTTACTTCTTGTCTCACAGTGGACAAAAGGGGCAATGCACAAAGACAAAGGGGGAAAAAACTGAATCAGAAAGGTCACTCCTCATTATCACAGTCTCATAAGAGAGGTCCATCATCACCTATACCGAAGCAGCTGATTGGCAGACCCAGCTGTCTCTGCAGGATTAGACAATATTAACTCTGGCCAACAGAAGACAATGTTGCAAAGACAGAAAATCCCTCGAAATGTCACGAGTGCACACACACAAAACACAAACAGGGTTTGTTGTGGGAATCCAAGAGAGCATATGGCAAACAAGTCCAGGGACGACACACAAGACCTTAAATCCCCTCCTACTGCTGAAGCCAGACAAATAAAGCTGTTTAATTTTAAAAACATCTAATGTCAAGTTTATGTTACTGCCAAAGTGAATGTTATAGATGGCAAACTGTAGGCCAGGGCCACTGTTACTGTTTAAATGGGGTGATTTTTTTTCTCCACCAGGAAGTGTATCCACTCAACAGAACACTTGCGTGCAGACGGGTGCTAGCCAAGATACAATTGGAAACACGTGGTGTTACAGGACTGGAAAACCTCCTCCACATAAATACAAGCTGTCAAAGCTGAATGACAGCTAAGGTGGTCAAACCTTTTCAAAATGAAGTGAGAACATAATGTGAGATTAAAACCAGTGGACAGCTGTGTGCAGAGGTCAAAATGCACATTAACGTGTGTCACTGATGTAAAACTAATAGCCAGTTGATTCACAGCTATTGTCAACATGGGAACAAAAGACCTGCTCTTTAAGCATCTTATCTGAATGAAAGGAGGTTTTGATCAGAACCATTAACAGAGTGCAGTACCTCACTGTCATCACAAGAAATGTTTGCCATCAGAGCGGGAGCAGAGAGCGAACGGAGGCTTGCAAAGGTGGGCGGGTGTGGGACAGGTGAGGGCTCTGATCTCTGAAGTGTGCTGTCCTGAGGACATGGTGCAGTTTCCAGGGATACACCTGATGGAGCATCCAGAGGAGTGTCAGCTGGAGTGTCCTGGGATGCCCTGGGCGCTGAATCCTCAGGAGAGCAGGATGAACTGTCATGTAATGCATCAAGTGCAGTGTCCTGGGGGGTGCAGGCTAGAGGGTCACTGCATGAGGTCGGACAATCACTGGATGGAGTTTTGCTTTCACTAAGATTTGGGGGAGAGGTTTCCTTGCCAGGCAGCACATGGAGTGAGGGATCAGGTAACCCCAACACCTGGCACATGGCCTCCACTCGCCTCACCAGCCTCTCCTGCTGAGCCCTCAGCCTCAGGTTCTCCTCCTGCAACACCACGATGGCCTCGGCCAGAGGAACCACCTGAGCTACAGATGCCTCTAAACGAGCATCCACTCGCTTGCCAAAGGCCTGCAGGTCAGTATGGATCTCTCCAACAGCACACCGCAGTGTTAACTCTAAGTTCCCCTCACTGCTCTCCTGCTCCTGTTCATTCTGAGCTTCCTCCTGAGCGAGCAGATCTCCGATCACTTCCTCCAGGCCGGACTCGGCACAAGCGCTGTCGGGGCTGCCCAAAGCCTCTGGAGCCTGCGAGGCTGGGAGGAAGTCCAGGTTGACTCCTGGCATGGCCAGACCAGCTGCACTCAGTGTTACACCGGTCAAAATCCCTCAAGTTTAAATCCGATTTAATCTCCCAAAAACTTAAATTGGGTGTTAAATGAGAGAAAGCTGCGTCCTTTGCCTCAGAGGTGAGGTCTCTCTGTCAGTCTCCCTGAGAAACAATGCAAGGCCTTTATACCACCAGCAAATCTCCACTCTTTACTGGATAACGCCCTGACAGCCAATGAGAAAGCAAGAAATACTGTTTCCCAGGCAACAGTGGCTCCGCCTCCTTATTTCCAGGTGCCCTGGACATGTCTATTTATCTCCTGCCCCGCCATTATTCCACTGACACAGTCAGTCCTGGGGCACTGACGGAGGCCAGAGGGGGAATGGCAATGGCAACAATTTGGAAAACCCTCCCCCTCCCTCTTTCAACTTTCATTTTATTTAGAGCCTTTGTCCTTCACACCTCGACTGGCAGGCAAAGAGGGGTTTAGATGTGGCTCTAGGCCTGGGCTCAGTTGAAAGAGTCACACAGTGTTTCTCTTCTCCTCCTCTGCTTTCTCACAAAATGCAACCAAGCCTCAGCTGATCAGGTCGGTTGTTTTGCATGACTGTGACTTCAATACAGACCTTCAGAGGGAAGATCAGTCCATGAAGGTCAAAGTGTTTCGGGCCATGACGAAGCAGACTGGGTGATGAGTGACGAGGAGTCGGGGCCCAGTTCTCTACAGCTGTGGACGAGGATGTTACCAGCAACACTGCCTCCAGGACTGTGTTTTATTGATAAAGTTGCAAGACTTAAGCTGCTTATGTGGAAGCTTTAAGTCTTTCTGTGTTAAATTAGGATATTTTAAAGCACTGACTCAAGGCTGTTTGAATTGTTCTTACTATAAAATGCTCGGGTATATTTTTAAACGCCTGCTGAAGCTTTATAGGCATGCAGGAGAAACAAGTGGTGCTTAAGATACTGTTTCTCTGAATGTAGTCTGCAGCATAAAACCTCACAGGAAAAGTGATGAACCTTAAGATTCTTGATAAAATGCTGCTACATCTCAAGCATTGAACTGCTTTTTGCGAAATTCAAGCAAAACGGAACAACGCTCTATAAATATCTGAACCTTAAAAACTGAATGCCGTGACTGTATGACTATCATTTTTTATTTATCTACCGAAACCACATACACACTCAACACTAATCATGCAAGTCCAAAATAAACAGGACTGGCCTTCATTGGAGAACAATGTGACAAAGGCCAACAGTGATCTCTCCTGGGATTTACAGGTAAGCAAAACAGTTCCCAGAAAGACTCCGGCCTCAAGGGAAAGTGCAGAGAAACGTGACTGTCAGCAGTGAAAGTGGGTCAAAACCCAAGAAGGACATGGCTTCAGTCTCACCGTGGATCAAAGCACTAAAGCACAGTGATGTAGAAAGAAGGAGCATGACGAATAGAGACTAGGAGTACAATCAACACACATTATTTTCCGCTGGATAGTGTTACTGATTATTTTGGTGGATCCGATGTGGTTACAAGAACTGGATGAAATTTCATCACTCTTTAACTCCTCTTTGTGACAGTATCAGCAGCTATTGTGAAGTTGCACAGGTTATTTTTAGTAGCTCTCGAAATACCTGCAGAGCTCCAAACTAAAGCAACGCAGATATTTCTGTCTGCAGAAGACAATGAGGGGAAAACATCTGTTAAGGAAATATAAAGAAGGAACAAGACAGAGGTTTTAAAATCAGTGTAAGTTGATCCAGACACAGAGACACATGTAAACCGCTTGGGTTGGCTAGCATGCGTCATAGAAGAGCAGTCTGTAAACAATGGCGTCCCTATTCTTCTGTGTGACAGTGAGACTCAGTCTGTCACTGACCGTGGGCCTGAGCGTCCACGTTCACGCAGCAGCGCTTCTCCAAGTGTAACCCGAAGCCTGGCATTAATCTACTGTGACTACAGGACAGATACTGACCGTCCTGTCATCACCCTGGTTACAAAGCTACGGTATTACTTGTATTTGTGTTCCAAGGCTGAACGCGGTAGTCGGCACGGACCAACGGCTGAGATGAGCAGGAGCAGCTGTGATTACTTCAGTTATCAGCTGCCTGCCTCACCTGTCTGAAATGAACTCTCATCACGGCCCTGAAGCGCCGCAAGCATCTTGACCTTGCCATTAACTTTGTCTTATTCTCTCTTTTATAATAAACAACACAGGGCAGCTTCCCTTCTCTTTTAAACGTCTCCTTACTTAGTCTTTCACTTTGTCTTTCTTTGTTTTGGAGTCTTTCCATTGTTTGTTTAAACTAAAACGCTTCTCTCTGTTGAATCTCAGATTGTAATTTAAAGACAATCCCCAGTAAGAGCTGATGATATCAGCATCAACATGTTTTATTGGAATCTAAAAAAAATACAACAAAGCAAACAGCGAATCTTGTGAATTCTGAGGTTGGACCACCGTGGAGAAGTCTGGACCACCCAAACAGATCAGAGTCCCAGACAGGAACCTCTGTGGTCAATAAACAACCATCAACAACACTAAATAGGAAAAGCTACAGTTAGAGTTACACCACATATTGCCCCATGCTATAATGAACATAGACCAATGTTGTAAAATGAAGCAGACGAATCCTCCCCTGACATGTCGCCTCCTCTTATTCAACATTGAACTTCGACTAAACCGGGGAAAGTCGGAACAGGTGGTCTCAGGATCAGTCTGAAAGTAACCAAGCTGCCCCCCCCCAACCCCCCCCACCCCCCAGGTTGATGCTAACCAACACCGTCTGCCACCGCTTGTACAATCTCATCAACAAAGTCACTCAGGCTCTGTCTATTTAAGGTTCCTTCATCCACCATGGACATTACTACAACTGACAGAACCATTATTGAACAGGTGACAGTCTACAGACACCGAGAATTATTTTAACATGTTACAATCAAAGGTCAAAGTAAGACTTGGTTTTCTATACACACCTGCTGCCAAATGTGTGAGCTGAAAAGAGCATCCTTCCTCTGTTTTATTATGGGGATACAAACTACCCACACATATGCAAAGGAACTCCCCATAAATTGGACATAATCTATCACTCCACTATTCAACTTGTCACAAATGCTCCATTCAGAAGTCACAACTGTCTGTTTAATTCTCAGGTCAAATGGCCTTCTTTACACACTCGCTGTAGTATTCACTAGTTCACACTCATCTATAAAACTAGGTCATTCACCTCCATATTTAGGCCAGCTACTGTCTCCAGTATCAACAGTCAAATACAACACACAATCATCACACTATATGACACTACATATCGATATCAACTATCCATCTGATTTGTTGCATAAAATGACTGAAACCTGTTACAAAAAATATTAAAACTTGATGGTTTTGTATTTATATCTGCATTCAAATGCCATCTAAAGGCTATTCTTAATGACACCTGTAAATGCTTTACTACAATCAGATACAGTTTTTCCATCTTTTCTTTTTTTTTTAATCGCTGCTTAATGTCTTTTAATGTTTGTTTTGTTTACACCCTCTTCTCCTACCCCTACAAATGCCAGGCCAACATTGTAAATAAGAATTTTGTTCTTAATGTTAATGTTTTGCCTGGTAAAATATAAAAAATAAATAAAAGGTAAAACGTAAGCAGTTCTGGCGGATGCAGGTGAAATATCAGCTGCGACCAAGAGGGAGAAAGATGTCAAGAAATGTACTTAAAGTCGTAGTCCTGTGGTTTATCAATGAAGGCATTCATGTTAAGTCTATATGATGGCATGCAGTTTAGCGAGTGCTGAGTGCTACTGAGTTCAGTGGTGAAATCACACAGTCATGCCTAATGTGCTACTTTTTGCAACCAGCGAAGGTCCTCTAGATCCTTGGTTGATTATATGATGGAGATTCTTCCAATGCATGTTTGTCCCAACCATAACTTAAAATATATTGTGTTGAGTAATATCACATGCACATTAACAGTCACAAGAAGATGTTACCGGCATGTTGTTATGGCAATGCTGTGACTGGTTCAGTCATATATAAACCTCACCTCCTGCAGAATCTTTATCCTCTTCCTGCAAAATCCCTTTCCTATAAGAAAGAGTCTTTCTGCAGTGTCTCAGTTTGTACTTGAACCTAATGATGGAGACACCTTAAATCCTCTCATGGAGCCCCCCCTCCTCCTCCCAACCCCAAAAACCAGATCCCTGATCCCATAACCAGATTACAGCTGCACCCGACACAGTTAGTGGATAACACGGCCATTAAAGATTCAACAGGACAACGACACTCCTCCTCTTCATTAATGAAGACGCTTCCTTTCATGGAGGAACGAGGAGGTTCAAGAACGAAGCAAATGGGAGTTCAGCATGCTAACTCTCAGAGGTCAGACAGGAGGACTGGGATGGCTTTTGACAGCAGTCACTCTGCACCATCAGTAAACAACCACTTCTAGCCAATCAGAGCACAGCAAAGAGTAACTGGTGAGGATGAGGACAGACAGGTGTGATTTAGGAAACATTTCTTAGATAAATCTCAGTGGGCATGGTCTTAAGAAGAGAAAACGAGGAATGCCCGGAGCACCTCCCTCCCTCCCTCCCTCCCTCTCTCTCTCTCTCTTTCTCCTTCACATACCTTACAAGGACAGATGTGACTGGCTACCCACTCTGTGTTTGATAAACACTGTTCTTCCCTCCGCTCCCTCCTTTTCTCACACTCTGTCTGCCTTTCATTGTTCTTAGTCGCTCGCTTTTCAGGCCTTTATAGGTGATTGCCGTGACAGGGACGCGACAAAAACACCGGCTGAGTCCAACTGAATCAGTTGGAAACTAAACAGCGGATGAAAACAAAACATTCATCTATAATTGGAAGAGACTGGGAACAGATTTTTCAAGTGTGTTTGACAAGTTTCTGCAGAGCCTGTATTTTATGTGTGATCTTTTGCTAAAAAAATATTTTCTGAGAAGCAGACTGTACCTTTATGGAGGATCCAGAGGAGAAGCCGGATGAGGAGATTTTGAATGGGGTCGCCCTCAGGCCGAGGGTCAACTCTGAAACAGACAAAGGAAACACAAAGATTTAATTGAAATATTTCTTATAAGCAATTTAATCCACAGTGATAAGATTAATAAAGAACAAACTCCAAAGTTCAAGAAAGGTCCTGGCACCCATATGTACAGTAAAGATGTGTGCATGGCGTTGCACAGTGGTGGTGGTGGCCATTAGTCAGTTACATAAGCTGCCATAGTGTCATAAACAACACAGACGTGAGAGACGAGTGAGAAAATGTAGACGATTCCTAAAACATAAACAACCCTCTTCAGTCACCTCCAACAGTACACACGTGTATTTCCTTGTGACCTGTTGCCTCTCACACACACACAAACACATAAAAGCTATTGCATAAAATACATGATTAATGCGCGCAAGCACAGCACGGTGTACATTTAAGAGTGCTGGCAGGTGCTTTTGAGAGAAACTGGAGACACAAATGCAGCCTGCTCTGAGTCAGTGGGAGACAGATGGGTTCCCAAAAAAGGAGCCCGAAACCATTAAAGCAAATTGAGCTGAGGAGAAACTGTGTGACTCTGGTGACGAAGCCCAGTGGGGCTGCCAGAACGTGTCCTGGAGGGGAGGGCGGGAGGGGGGAGGATGGTTGTAAGAGGTGAGGAGGCTGTAATCGCACAGGTTCAGCTTGAGTCTTAAATAAACTGTTTGGGTTGGAGGTCCCGGTTGCTGGGAAGAGCTGAAACTTAAGACGTCTTGTTCGGACAGGCTATAACAGCAGCTGGAGCAGCCGTGTTTCTGAAATGGACCGAGATTCAAGCCGGTCATGTTTTAGTTTTGTACAATTAATGAGTCGCTGCTGGTACTGTTTGTACTGAGAGTATATACTGTACGGTACTGAGCATGTACATTAGAGGGACATTGTTTTTTTTCACTCATCGTGTAGAGTAAGATAAACTCATACCATGTATGGATTTCCCACTCAACACTTGCTTCGCTTCTCAAACACCTTCTGAACACGACTTTTCTTCTGGTTCTTATGTGACACGTGGATACACTGAAAATCAAATACCATTTTCAGACTAATGAGATGAGCAGTAATGCCATCACCCTCTGCGTAGTGGTATGTAATCACGTCTTGTAAACAGGGGCCTTTGGCGTTGAGGCCTTGACCACAGACTACAAGATCCCTGTCACACTGCAGAAATACCCTTGTTGCATCCCTCTTCCTTCATTGCTTCTCACCTCTGAATTATCCACTCACTGTTAAGGGCAAAAGAAAATATTTCACCTACAGGCGAAAGCGAAGCCACTAGATACACTGCATATAAATTAATTCTATGTCAGGTACTAAGACTATACATCACAAGGGCAAGTTTTAAACTCACTGTCCTCACGTTTTTCTTTTTTTCTTTTATACAGTGCCATAAAAGGGCATATCTTTTATATTTAATGCATATATTTATATTGTACATACATTTATTTTTACTTCGATTCTTATAACCAAGTTATGAATTCTCTATTCTTTAGAAGCAACTGTAACTTAAACATCATCCCCACTTACCTGAAAAAACAGACAAACTTGCAGCAAAGGTCTCTCGCTGCATTCACACAGTGATGTAACAGTGTCTTAAATCACGGGCCTCACAGGTGACTGTGGTTTCCATTTTCTCATCTCTTAAAAGGCTCAACGCTCTGATAAATGGAGCAAACTCCCAAAATGTTTGCCTTCATTTAAGTGCGTGCTCAAAGGAATAATGTAAGGTAGTACTCAGAGAAGCAGCATGTATCACATCAAATCAACGTTGTGGGCTCGTTCACTTGCCCTGTTACATAGTAACAGTGTTACTATTGAGCTCGGCCTGAGACAGCCCGTTGTTGTCTCCTTTGTCCCTATATACTCAACTACTGTTGTACTGACTTCACCCTCCTCCACACTGCAACAACACACTCACTATAACAAACTCCCTTCAGATCAACCATGCTGTTTCGTATTCGGCCCCAGCATCTATCCGCACTCATCCATGTGCTTTTGTTTGGTCTCACAAAACCCCTTGTCATCATCCCACTCCTGACCCGGTCGCCTCCCACTGCCACTGGGATTCCACCATGATCTAAGGCCTGATATTAGCAAGGAAAGACATAAAGTGGCTAAATTAGGATTCAAACCTCCTGAAACTCAGTGGGCTGTATCTTTTCATACAGCACCAGCTCCAGACGAGGATTAAAGGGTCCATGCAATTAAATCTTACCTAAAAACTGTGCATGAAAATTCAGTTAAATCAACCAAAGAGCTGCAGACTGTTAATGTTTAACCTGTTAACCTGAGTGAAAACAGTATCTCCTGATGCGATAAGGTTGATGCTCCTACCTGCTCTCTGCCCCAGAGCATTAGGGGTGATGCGTGGGGTCATGGTGGTGATGGGTACGATGTTGCCCCTCGGCGAGGACGTGGAGGAGGTGGTGGTGCGCCCATCCTTGATCTCAATGGTGAGGAAAGTCTTCATGTCCGGGTCTGCCTCTCCCTGGGTGACCTGCTGTCCAGCTGCTCTCCCTGGGGCCCTGTCTTCCTTTGAGTTACTGTGGGCGTGCACAACTTTTTCAGCTGGATGCCTCGGCCCGCCCACGGAGTTCTGCGATTGGCTAGCTGAAGACAGAGGTTTGTTCGGCCCGCCTCTCGGCTGAGGTGTGGCCTGACTCTGGGATGCAACAGAGGTGTGAGATGTGGAGCCTCCAGATGTGCTGAGTGATGCTGCTGTGTGTGTAAACAGCTCAGTGGCTTTGGAGAAATTTGTGTGGCCGCCGCTGCCAAAGGTTGTCCCATTCCTCAGAGGAGCTTTCTTCAAAGCTGGGACGTTTGGACTCGGGCTCGGCTCCGTGAACTTGCGCATTCTGTCACGTACAGAGTTGGTGCAGTTGAATGGTTCCAATACAGCATTTTTCTTTTCTGGGGCTGCAAAGACATGATGCAAAAGTAGAGTTTAAATCACAGAAACACAGACACAGAGCCTATGTCTCTACTCCTGTTTCTTTATTATCTCCTGCTCTACCTCAGAATCCCTCTCTCGGTTTTGTTCCCGCCCCTTTATTTTGCTTGACTTAACTTCCCCTGTTTCACCGTTTTTCAGGTCTAATTTCTTTGGACATTTCAGGACAAGTTTCTTCCTCTCATGGATATTCTTTCATTCTCTGTTCCTTAATACTGTCAGATACTGTGTATAAAGCTCACGATTTGGCACAGGCCGTGCAATGGAAAAAATACTAGTGATTAGAGGAGAAGATATTCACTGAGGTCATCCTAGCGAAGGGGGGAGGGAAAGCTTAGGGAGGGGGGCACAGTTTACAGTACAGCGGACACGGCAAATAGCACTGCAGTCTTCTACTAAGGAAGAAATTGTGTATATTATAACATGCTCCATTTTCAGCCTTACCCAGTCACACCAACGGCTGCAACTGTGTGCATGTCATGGAGCGCTACAGTACATCAACTATGAACCATATGATGTGCGAGATGCTATCGCACACATTACTGTCTGTCTATCATTAATCATTTAGACTACAACATGCCAAAAAGTATAGTGACACATTCTCAATGCAATTTTCCAGAATATTAAAAATTGCTTATTCTCTATAGTCAACGCTACTGAACTCAAGTATGTGCAATTAAATATGACTTTTGAGAGGCTGGATTTTGTGATTGTTTGAGGTTTTAATAGATAGAGAATTTTATTAGAGATAATAACAGAACGTTACGAGACAGAGTTGTTTTTGTGGCAAATGCAGAGACTGCTTGCGTAAAAACTGCTCCCGACGGGAATGCGCATCAGTGGTTTTGCATGAATTAACTCGAAAGCAACTCCATCTCATGACGTTCTGTTATTATCTCATAGCGTGGTGAATGTGCAGGTCACAACTTGTCCACGAGAGCGTTTTGGAGTTGTTGGATTGTGTATTTGATGAGTTTGATGGAGGAAACCAAGAAATCCCATTAGCCTCCATAGCGTAGCTCTGAGCAGCTCGCGGCTCTGCTCCGCCGTTCTAAAAACAGCTTGCACTATAGGGATTATGGCAATGGGCCAATTTTCCAAAATGTTGACTATCCCTTTGAAATTTTATCAAATTTGATGCTGATTAATCAGGTCAGGACTAATTGTCAGACTAGTTTCTTACCAGAATCCTTTACTTTGTCCCGGTTGGAGGGAAGATCCCTGCTAAGTGTTATCTACAAAGGGGGGGAAAAAAACAAAGAAACATGACAGAAATGTCAGTGGAGGAAGTGGAGAGGATGAAGGGTTAACATGCTCTTTGCCTGGATTGACAACCACAGAGCCGCTGCACTGAACAGCTCCATGTTTAACAGGGCAGCAATGCACATTCATGAGGAGCAGGAGCCTGGATGGATAGCCATGGTGACAACTGTTGACACACACACGCACGCACACACACACAAACCTACACAATCCTAAATACAGCATCGACCAGTGGTGTTTTCATTATGTAACACTTGTGTATGGAGTGAAGCAGCGGGCCTGGGTTCTTTTTTGGCAGCCGGGGACACGATGGGCCCCACAGTGTTTACATTACTCTCAGGAGACTGAGCATTGGCGTGTAGTGCAGGGAACAATAAAAGACGCCTTGGGTAAACACATTTAGAAGAGCGACACGATGGCGTCATGGTGACCTGATGGGAAATGTTGCCCAACACTTAACTTAAGACTAAGTGCAGAAACAACATCAGCTCTGTGTGCTGGTGTGTCCTCGGCGCTGTGGGATGAAGAGAGACAGAGCCTCTGGCCCGTAACGCTGTGTGTTCGTTCCCTGACAGCAGGTGAGGCTGACATGCTGCTGAGGTGAAGCAGAGACACTCAGGTGTACAGTTTGTGTTTCCAAGTAACACAAGTTAAACAACTCCAAACAGGAGCTCAGTGTGGTGTGTTTATGGATGCCGATGTGACCTGGGTGTCACAGAGGAACTGAGTGATGGGGTTTCTTAGGAAGGAAACAAAAAAGACAGTTCCCGCACGTGACTATGGCTCTGCAGCTCAACACCCCACTCTAGTGGCAAAGCTGTGATAAACTCTTTGAATCATTGTCGCCTCTCACCTGGATTAAACCCTTCGGAAATAAATGGGTGACAAGAAAAAGCAACATGAAGTGCCTTAACAACAGCTACAGTGACACTTGACACTATGCATGTCTCTGCTGGATGGACAAACACCATTGTTCCGCTGAATATGTGGACAATGGTAGTGCAGAAAGCCATGTGTAGCAGATTTGTCCAGCATCTTAAATCGCATTCAGTTGAACATTATTTCAGCAAGCATTTTCTTAAAAGGCATTGGGAGAAGCTTTTTATTAATAACACGAAGAAAAAAGGGGGCATGTTGGTGTTTGACTGACGGCACCTGTGAACACAAACTTGTGTTGTAGCTACATCTCGTGGGCAGACGGTGTCTCAGACTATGTCTCACAGGCCACAGGGACATTTGCAGGGACGTTTAACAAGCTGTTTAATGTGCTGGTGTCGAATTATTATTATGTCTAATTATCTCTCCTGTGCGCAAACTGATGTTACCAGTGCCCAGTTCCAGCAAATGACGTTCAATAGGCTGCCAAAGTCTGAATGCTGATTTTAAATGGCTGTATGTATTTTACAGTCTTATGCAAGATTGGCATTTTCAACCTTTCCTTCTGCCCTGAATGAAAGTAGTATTTATTATGTATCTCCACTCTTTCATTCATTCATTGTATTCCTTTAATTTGTCAACCTGCAGCGCCACTGTTTTATCTAATACAGGGTCTGAATACTCTACCTTTTGTTTCTGGAGGTCAGTTTTTCCCACGGTGCTGCCACTGAGCTGAGCATTTGTGGGGTCACTGCGAGATAAAACGGCTCCATCAGGCTGCTCCTGGTCAGCGATGTGATCCTGGTTGGACTGAGACTGGGAGCTGATCGGACCTTGGCTTCTGCTTTCACTTTCTGAATCTGTGCTGTAAGTCGAACCGCTTGTAGCTATCTCCAGCTCCTCCCCCGGACCCCTCTCCTCAGAGGACATACTCACGCTGCGGTCCGATGTCCCTGAGTCAGTCCGTTTCCTTGACAAAAGACCACCGCTATCTGAAGCCCCAGAGCCCGACCGGGGTCTGACGCCAGAGTCGGAGACATCTGAGCCCAGTCTCTGTCTGATATAGGACTGGGAGCCGACGCTGCGCTCTGATGCCCCAGAGCCTAGACGACCGCGCTGGGAGGAACCCTGGCTCCGGTCTGAGGCTCCAGAGTCCAGCCGGGCTCTGTAGGCTGAGCCCAGAGTCTTGTCTGAGGCCACAGCATCCAGATTGGACTTGGAAAGCACCGAGGTCACGCTGCGGTCTGAAGCGGAGGAGTCTGACCTTTGACGGTGCGACAGGACCAGGTCAGGCTCTGCGGTCACAGCCTCTCTCTGAGGCTGGATCAGCAGAGGCCCAGAGCCATCGTCCTTCACCAGGTGGTCCAGAACCAACACCATGCCTGAGTTGGAGCCTACAGGGGAAAACAAAAATGCAAGTTGAGCAACAGAAACTTTTCTGGACCTTGTGGCTGTTCTGATTTTGTAAAAAAGGAAAAAAAACAAACAAACAGATTTTTATGGTATGCCTAGTCTTTCTCTTGCATCAACACCAATCTAAAGTGAAGACAGAGTTACTGTAAGTGAGTAAAAACAGCGGGAGGTGCTGAAGTTGGAAACTGAAGCGATGGAAATTAAATACTTCCGTGGCACCGGGGCCCCCATAAGAGGCCGGGCTAGAAAAAATCACTTGGGATCAGAGGAGGCACGTGGAGACGTGAGGGGATGTAGGCATTTCCTCCAGACTGGCCTCAGTTCCTGAGCAAGATTTGTGAGATTGCGTCGGTGGATGTGCGTAAAGGAGAAGAAAGGCTCATGAGTGGAGAATGGGAGAATGAGGTGCAGCCGTAGGTGGTGGTGAGCAAGTACAAGGAGTCGAGGAGGAAGCGGGAATGAAATAGAGACCAGGACAAGTACTTCCCCTCCCTTCGTCCAAGCTCCTTCTCTCCCCAGGAAACCGCACTCCAAAACAACACAGCGGTGCCCACATCCTCCCACTGTGACAATCTCTACCTCCGACACCCACGGTGCTTCTAGTGAAGGGAATATCTGAGGTTGTGTGCGTCCCACAGATAACAAAAACAGCAGAAACCAAGCATGTATCCAAATCCCACATCACATGTCGACACCACCGGGACATTGAAAACACGCCTGTATGACCTGTGTTTGCACCAACTCTGCAACCAAATAGGGTTCACCAAGTATCCATGGCTGTTATTTACAAACCAAATCAAAGAGAGACTCCAGTCTGCCCGGCAGCCACAGCAATCTCTCTCAGCTTTGAACTAGACAGGATTAAGGGTGGACATCCACAGCCTCATTTAAAAACAGTTGATCTTGTTTTCCCCTTACTTACTCCTCATTGCGCAACGCTTCCCAAAAAAAGGCACTGGGTAAATTGTGCGCAATTCATTTATAAATGAAAGCAAGTTTTTGATTAAACAGACCACAGGATTATGTAATGTAGTCTGGAAAGAAAACGTGATTATGGCACAATCGGGACAATAAATGGATACCACACATTCTCACATGTGACACTATGAATGGTCCACTGGACAGCAGCGTCTAATGAGGCACTCAACTCAAACTCAATTACTGAAGTGAGAGCCAAAACAACCCTCATGTTATTGTTCATATTTTTGACATTCAGAAACTGTCGTGTCTATTGTGTAGCTGTAGCCATTTCTGGGAAAACCCCCACTGCTACTGGATAATGAGAGACTTGCTTTTTGCTTTAAAATAGCCACAAAAGCTGCACTAGTTGTACACCAAGCTGCCAGTCAATATATAGCACACAAACAAAGGACAACCAAGGTTTTTTTTCTCTTTTCTTTTCTTTTTCCCTCTTTCACACTCAAGCAATGACCCGAAGAAAGCTCATGTTTGCCTTCACGGTGACCGGGTCAACACAAGTTTGACCAGTTTTTATGATCCGTTTGTCACAAATCAAATATGGAATAACAGGAAGAGCACGGTTTTCCATAATAAATTTAATGCCGCTATAAATAACAGAGACTAAGTGACTTTTAATCATGAGGTCCACTCTTCTTATACAAGCAGTGACAGTATCTTTTCACAATGTTACCATATAAAGAAAATATATGCATGGCGTTGTTAACAAGACTGACAATGTACAACCAGGCTAGCATCTCTGGGAAGCTGTGTCTGGCCGTCTAAAGTCAGATATTTGTCCTGAGGGAACTTACACTGTTGTTGTTGAGTTATTTCAAGCTTCATTTAATAATGTTAAATGAGTGATGTTGCACAGTTTGTTTTTATAATTTAAAATGGGACTATCAAAGCTCTCCTAGACTCTTATATGGTTGGGTTGTGACTTTAATGGTGCACTTTAGTAGTTGCAAACCAGGGTTTTTGTGAATGGCAATGACTGACTGACAGACAGACAGACAGACAGACAGACAGACAGACAGACAGACAGACAGACAGACAGACAGACAGACAGACAGACAGACAGACAGACAATGATATACTGTATAAAAATATAAAAGACACTACTGTGTTGAGTCATACATGTCATTCACAAAGATCTCGTGTGAAGTTGGGATTGTTATTATGCTCCAACTTCAGTGAGTTTCTACTCTTTTAGAAACTGGAGGCGCACGGTACATTCCACCGAGAGTCTCTGCAAACATTTCATTTCCTAAATCACAGCCTTACCAGTTACAGTTTGTACCAAAAAAACACAGTACAGCTGGACACATGGTCATTGAGGTAAAGAATGTAAATACAAGCCTTTTTTTGTCCGAGAGGTAGAGGTGTGTATTATTGCTGCGTTCAAAGACCAAAAACAAGGAGCTTCTGATCATGCATGGTAATCTTTTATTTTCTGCTACTTTCACTCAAGAACCACAGGGGCCCACCCTGGCTACACTGCCCACTGCCCTCTCCAGACCACAAACGTCCTGTCTTTGTTGATTGGTGTCCTCCTTGAATTTTCATACGGTCGGTGGTCTCTTTTTTTTTTTCACCCCAGCTTCACCCTGGTTTAAATTGTAAGGCAGGGATAAATCAGTACTACTGGTAACACTGGGGAGTTTCTCCGCCACGTCAAGCGAGCCTCTGTTCTCTTCTGGTATCAGCTTTATTTAGCGGAGGTGTGGCTTTTGGGTTTCCCTCTGTTCCCATAACCCCAGCACCAAGCCCCAGGTCCACAAGAAGGACACTGGGAGTCAAGTCCAAAGCAAACCACCAGGCCGCACAGAATGAGATTATTGTGGCCACCATCCTCAGGCCTGAGCTTCAATAAAAGATGAAAACTATTTGAACCTAAGAAGATCAGAGTTAAATTAGATTCCTATGTGAAGGAAACTGTCCAGTGAACAATTGTGTTGTAGTGAGGTGTGTAAACTGGACATGCTAAAGGCAGTTTATTACTTGTCAACAATGCATGTTTGTCACTTTACAAGTTATTCATCGGCAGCTCTGCAAGTGTGGCTGCAAAGTCTCAAGGACTGGTGTGAACGGAGAGCATTTATTCCCTCCTGAAGGCTTGCATTCATACCACTTTATTAATGGCTGGGCTAACGGAGTGGTTAATGAAATTACCTCACACTTAAGAAGTCAAAGTCATTAAGCCTATGGCTGCGAGTGACTCCAAACAGTTAATAAAGTTGGATGAAGGAGCTTAAAGAGCCTGAACTAGCATGACCTCCTGACCGCCACCTCCAGAGAATGGCTCCTTTGGCTGACGTTTTTTAACGGGCACTGAGGAGGAAATTGCATCAAGACAGATGTATGCAGTCACAGGTACATGCAACAGAGGTGGTCAGTGTTGGCTACAAGTCTTTAGTGCTTAACAAGCCTTAATCTTCATGTGAAAGTATGTGCAAGCTTTTATGTTTCAGCGATCCCAGAGAGAGTGGCATGTCCAAACAAAGACCTAAATATGAGGGCAATTACTGTATGTTTATCCTGTCAATGCGTATTAATGCAGCCGGTCGAAGATAGAAGCGCACAGTTTGGTGACGTGTGAGTGTTTCTCACCTATTCTCTGCAACTCTCTGCTTTGTTGCGTCTGCTGGCCGTGTAACTCCCGGATCTGAGATCTGACACGCTCTCGTTCACTGTGACTCTCCTGCTCTGTCTCCTGTAGAGAAGGAAAGAAACAAAACAAATACACATGCTCAGTGTGCTTCAATACAGCTCCAAAAGCACCATCATGCTCTTTAATTTCTCAGGTCACAACGTCTTCAGCTCTTTCTTGGGAAAGCAGCCAGCCACTGCCAAAAGTGCCAGCCCAGTCCTCTGATCAAAACCAGAGCGAAAACATCGGTTCTACGATCATCTGTCCCGAGGTCAGCTGGTGATCACAACAGTCTTTTGTCGGAGGTCGAGGTCAAATGCTCCAGCCATGATGAGCTACATGCTTGGCCAGCTGGAAAAGTAAAGATCTGTTTTATTTTCCATTGTATATGTCTGAGAGAGGCGCCCCGAGAGCCAACGTATAACACAGCTTTACAGCCTGACTTGACTTCAGGAGCTTCTGCTCTTTCAAAATTGCCTGCAGCCTAACCGAGAACAAAATGCTGCTCTTTCTCCAGCACCCTGGTGTTTTTCTGCACTGACAGAGGAAAAGTAGCAGCAGGAGGGAGATCTCAGAGGAGAGGCAGCAGTATTTTGGCAAATGGAGAGGAAACGGGAGAAGTGCGCTGGGGAGGACGGAGAGGGAAAGGCGAAGATGCCCGTACTACTGTTGGGCCTCTGGTGCCTGACCTTGAGCTACTCTGCAGGAGAATCAGCTGCACAAATAAGGCTCCTCTGAGTACGTGTGCACACACTCTTTAATCACTCCTCCACATATTCCTAATCCACACAACACTCCACTCTTAGGGCTTACAAACTTTTCTATTAAAGGGCAAAAAGCTCTTGCATGGAGCTTCAGGTGGTCTGCGTCATTGTGTAACTTTATCACAGCCCATAATCTTCTTAAAGGTGTTTTACAAGAGGCATCTGGGTTAAGAATAGTCCAACAGAAGTTTGGGTGGATCTTGAAACAACATACCGGACATGACCTTAAATACTGAATATAATAGAGCAGATTTGCAACCTACCATTACTTTAAAAAAAAAAAAAAAAGCTTCTGAAAACACACTCACAATCTCTCAAGCAAGCAAAGAAAGCACACACACCCCAAGCACACAATCACACGCCACAATCACTTTGCCATGTGTAAACAATGTTATCCTAGACAAGAGGCTCGCATAGTTGTCAACACAACAGCGGTGTGAAAATCTTATAAATCACACCTTTTGTGTTTTAAAGACTTTCAATCAATGCCGTGTGTGATCAGAGCTGACGGAGAGAGGGACCGCCGGTTAATGCGGTGACCCAACAACGGCCTGCGCCAACTGAAACACAAGCGAGAGGCAGAGGTGAGAAAGGAGTCGAGGCTTTCTGCTCTGTTGACTGTGACCTTCCCCACCTTGAGCAGATTACAGGGCAGAGCGGCTCAATCACCGAGGAGAAAATGTAATCAGACACGGTCGCAGGAGACGGCAGCACAAAAAGGAAATGAGGAGTGCAAACGCTCAGGTTCTAAACAGATGATTTAATTTACTTTGTAAAATAAATGAAGATTCATCAGTAGAGTGGTTCAGAATGACTCCCATTGAAGTCAATCTATGTCTGTGAGTGATTAAAGCTTTTCTCATGAGGAAGCTTGGATATTGAAACACTAAAAAGGAAGAAAATCTGCATTGATGATTGTTTTTCCCAGTCCAGAACATCAAGGAGTCAGCTTTTTAAAACAATCGTAAATGTTACTAGTCTAGTGTTTTGCATTTAAAAGGAGGAAATTCAGTGGAAAGCTCCTTTAATGAGTTATTACGGCGTCTGATGTGGACACAAACAGTCCTCTGCAGCGCCACAAAAGGCCTGAGCGCACTACAGTGTAATATGGTCACACACAAAGGACGCTCTCCTTCAGCGTGGAGTCATTCAATCAAAGAGTCACGGGGAGATAATTGTGTTTGAGCCATAAACACAATTAGAGAGAACGAGCCTTTCCTCACCCGCCGCTCCTCTCCCTCTCCCTCTCTCCGGCTTCGGCCAGGAGTCAGACAGACAGCCATCATTTCACAGCTCCCACTAAACCACAGGGAACATATTTCTCACAGACAGTGAGGCAGAAGGGAGGGGGGAAGATAGAGTGGAACTGGAGACGCAGACCAGAGTTTGGGACCTGCTGCCAACCACCATGCTGTCATTAGCGGCTTTCCTCTGGCCCCGACATTCAGGACCTGACAGAGTGGAACCAAGAGCGACACCGTCCCACTCCAACGCTCACCCCAAAACCATCGCTCCCGTCTGGCCTCAGGAGCTTTGTGTTGGAGTATAATTGCAAAATCTCAAACTCGGAAAAACACAAAAACAACTGTCCTCCCTCGTGACCACAGCGATGCACGGGCCATCTGGACTCCCGTGAACCCTCAACAACAACAACAACATCGATGAGGCAGAGGCCGAGGCACACACACCTTCTCCTCCAACCAGCCTGGTTCAGACAGCTGAGATCAGCTACGGATTAACAGACTGGGTTTCAACGCTGCAGTTTTCCATGAAAGTTAAATCCATCACTCCAGCAGTGATGAGGTCAGACCGTTTTAGGGTCTTCCATGCCTTCCACGTGGAAGAGAGGAGAAGAGGAAGACGATGAAACCTGGCGGCTCATTTTCCATTACTGCAGCCCAAGGAACCGCATGCACACACACCACACACACTCGGCTCACCTCCAATAATTGAAATACAGTAGCAGGGATGAAGTAGCAATCATCTCTGTATCACACACGTTCAGTCTCGAGTGAGTAAAACCCACAGAAGAAGTCAGAAGCCCTGAGCCTCACTCCCAGTTTTATTCACAAATCATCCCATGTCACTCTCAGCTCCCTCACTTACTGCTTATTTCGGGGGGGAAAAAATGGACCCATGGTATTTTATCCATTCAGCACACACACACAACTTGTCACCTCCAGAGCCAACAATTTACATTTTCTGTAACAAAAGGCAAAGCCCAGTTTCAGATAGTTGAGCTCCTCAGGTCTCTTCTTGCAACATGTTGATGATGAGATCACAGAACAAACAAAACTCTGTCTGGATCTGCAACAGCCTCCCACTCAGCAGCAGCCTACCTGTTCCCTCCCAACACACCTAGATCAGGATGGCACGCAAGCCTGTGACCTCAGGGAGACCTACAGGGTCTAATGACTTAATATTATAAAACCAAAAAACAACAAGCATTAAATATTCAAGTTTCATCTTAACTTTCTTTATAATCTTTCATCATAGTATTCTCTATGTATCTGACCCAACTTCATCTGATGTATCACTAAGGTCTCATCTATATCCTAAGATGTGACCTGTCAGTAAAAATGAACCAAAAAAAAAAAAAGTTAACTAACTTTGCAAAAAAAACAACAACAATATGCACACAAACCTGAAAGATAAACAGAGAGGCAGGCACTTCCCATTCTTCAGTTAGACAAAAACAGATGCAGACAGATGTGGAAAGATGGTAAATGGTCTTTCAGTGGGTAAAAGATGAAGAAAGTCAGAGAGCAGCGTTGGTCTGTGACACACGACAGCAGAAAAAATCATTGACATTTACCTTCTCCTCACCAGACTGACGGACTGCCTCTCTCTCTCTCTCCCTCCCTCTTTTTCTCTCTCTCTCTCTCTCTCTCTTTGCAGTAACCTTCCTGGAGTCAGGACGTCCACTATTCTACTGCTCTACTCGCTCAGCCACATCATACATACTCACACACACACACACAAACATATACACCACCAACACCACACACACACACACACACAATACCAACAAGCCACTCCCTTGACTTCCCCTCCCTCCCATTCTGACTCCACAGGGATCTGACCCCCACCACACACACGCACACACACACACACACACTCTTTCCTCACAGGTTTAAGGGTTGCCTGGTTGACACATTAACTCACATATTGCGATTGTTTTGACCTGACCCATTTTTTCATTTCTCTACCTGCTGTTTTACTTGAGACAAGGAGATACAACTATAAGAAAACCTCATTTAGATGCTTAGATATTTGGCACCATTTCATCCCACATTAAAAATCCCCTTTCTTTTTCCTTCAGTTCTTTTTCTACGTACAAATAATTAAAGGTTTTTTTTTTAATAAGCTGTTATAGTGCGGTTTCTCCCAAATGAGCAATAGGAAACTTTTTTACGGTACTTATCCCTGCAAGTAAACCATGCCTATTAAAACAGCCATTAACTTCTAATGGGGGTTGGATTCTGGTAAAATCACAGATAAACAGCTACATTAGTCCAGTAATTAAAACAAGCATACATTCAATATATTGCCCTATTTAAGTTTTTGAACTGGTGTTTCTTTCAAGCTGCTACCAGTCTACACATAGTATTGCATATTGTGTGTATGTGAGTGTGTGTATGTGTGTATGTGTATATATAGTATATGTGTGCGTGTGTTTGGCTGCTGTGGGAGCCTATCTAGGACCTCCATCTGCCTTGGGACAATTGCACTCAGCTCAAAGAGATCCGCTGCTGTGATGTGAGTGGAAGGAGCCCTGCTGCTGCTGCTGGCTGATGTTGTTTTTGGCCACGTCCCCATTCCAGTACAGACCAGACTGCTGAGGCACAGCTGGTGGGCTGCCTGCCTGTCTGTCTCTCTGTCTGTCTGTCTGTCCGTCTGACGCCCGCCTCTTGCCTCATCACCATCCTCCAGACCCCCGCCCCAAATCCATCACACCACCTGTGGCCTACAAACCCACTGCCGCACCACTTACTGGAGCCGTCTTACAGGAAGTGATGTAAAGAGGCTTGAATGCTCGAGCATCCTGTGACGCCAACATCCTATCGTCGCTTCCTAACTGAGGAGAATACACACACGCACACACATACACAACACAAAGGAATGCACACAACACAAGCCAAGCACGGGCTGCAACAGACATGATTCACCGGCAGTACATGACCCACTGATAACGTGACTGTATTTCCCTTCAGAGCGTAGATAGAGCGCTGTACTGTAGATGTGCCCTCACATTTATCACTCAAAGGGCTTAGTTACAACAGTGGTGACCGCATACAGTAAGAATCAACTTTGTTTTTCTCTCCATAGAGATCTCATCTACTGGGAACAGATCAATCACACAAAAGAAAATAAAGAACAGTAATCAAACACAGCAGATTAGATAACATCTGGCAGCCTCTCACCAACAGTGAAGCCTAACGTCTTGCTGTCTGCAACAACTATATAATTCAATTTGTACTACTGAAAAAGATGAAAGTTTAGTTGTAACTGTGAAAACACAGTCCTGTGGTCCTCCACTAGAGGGCCGGGCCGCTGGGAGAGACGTCTGAGAGGAGGCTGGAGTTTCAGAGAGTGACTGAAGAGGGATCCAGAGAGATGTAATCACTGCCTTCAAAATGCAATTTATGATGATCAATCAATGCACAGAACCTTTTTTGTCTCTCTCACACGTCCTACATGCTTAATTTTGGTGTAGAAAACATGTAGAAAAACAATCTACTATCTCCACTAAACTCCAGGTAAGTTTTATCTTTGACCTCATACTTGGCCAAATCTGAATATGGATGCAAAAAAAAAACAAAAGCACATTCCTTTCTCTGTGGCAGCCTAGACATGTGCTTGTGCGTGTCTGCGTGTGTGTGTGTAGCCACATTCATGACACAGTGTGTGACTCAAGTCACAATGCTTGTTGTTGTTTGCTGCATTCTTCGTTGTGGCAGCAGAGAAACCTCAGTGGTAACTGTTGCCATGTAAACAAACTCGACACCCGCAAATTCATCCTCGCTCAGTTGGTTCTTGCAAATGAAAACTGACAGGACAGACAGTTTAATAATCAGCTGTAACGATTAAGTGCAGTCTGTGTCGGCTTCCTGCTGTGATATTTAAAAAGGTGGAGAGAGGTTGTTGATATTTGAACTCAACACTTAAACAAATAAAAGCCTCCTTTAAGGGCTCCTCTAGGGCTCCCAAAATTAATGTACACATGCTGCCGAGGCAACACCGCAATGGCAGAATACTGCCAATACAATAAAAAGCCTGTATTACTGTTTGTATAACTTATTCAAACAAAATGGCAATTTAAAGGAGAACTATACAGGTTCAGTTACTTTTTTGCTGTTTTGTTGTTTCACCGCTACAGACAATCCATGGAGTGATGTCTACCGAGGTGGGTAACATTAGCAAGAGATTACGGATTACTGGCCGTGTTTGTGTGGTAGTGCCGTAAAGCAATTCATGTTTCTGGCGAGACGAGATCTAGGACACCGCGTCGGAGGCGCTGAACTTGCAAGGTTGGTTTTCGGCCAAGAGAAGCTAGGTGGAAGGCGGAGAGCCTCCATTCTCCCTGTAACAAGTCATTTAACCATCACGACTACTCTAAAGCTGTTTAATCAAGGTGTAAATCTTGCATAGTTCACCTTTAAACCAACACAACACCCAGATCCAAACAAAGTAAAAAAAAACAAGCAAGAGTTTATTTTGCTAAACTACAGTGACAGAGGAGTGAGACGGTAGGTTTGCAGCCACCATTAGACCTTCCCTTGGATGCAATCAACATCGATCTGCACACTACACAAACTACACACAGTCTGGTGCTGATGAAAGGTTTGGATGCTCCTTCTCTCCTTCCCCTTAATCCTTAAATCAGCATTATCTGTTGTTATCACCTCCTCCCTTCTTCTTTTCCTCATCCTGTGCACGAGCATGAACACCCCTGTTGCCAACTGGGTGGGATAGTGTTGTGCTTCTTGGTTTGCACATAGCGAGTGGACTGTGAGGACATATTGACCGCATTTGACACAAAGTGTGCTAGATTAGATTTACTTCCTCCCATTTTAAATAATTTCTCCCAACATAATGACAATATTCACACTATTGACTCAGCTGTACTCACTCCAGTTCCCATGTTGCTCTGGGGCTCCACACTCTCAGGGTCCAGGCGGCGACCAGGAGCTTTAACCCTCTCCACAGCCACTAAAAGACAAACGTACAACAGCAGTGCTTAGACAATGATTCGGGTGAAACGTGGAACAAACACAACATTTAGTCACATCTAGTGCAAGATTTGCAGCATCATCACATCATCTGAGGTGTCTCGACATGGCCCGTACAGGGCGGACTGAGATCAGATCCTGTTGGAGTCTGCATATCCACCAGCCTGTCCATGCATCACGGTGTTTCAGAGTGACAGGGGCCTCACACAGACCAGACAGCACTAAGGAATGAAAGGAATCCACTATCTGATCCAGTATCATAGGTAGATCTACTGCAGTAACCACAGCAACCACAGTGCGCCTGCTACCTGGCCCACATGAAATATGCATACACGTGCATTAACAATGCATATTTATCCACCATGTTTCTTTAAAGTTTACTTTTCAACTGTCAGAGTTTGGTGCTAAATCATATAAAACCTTTAAGTTAAACCAAGATTGGAGCAGTGATGTCCACAATATTACATCATATTGAGAATATTGAGTTAAGGAGCTGTAATGAATATGGAGCTTAATTTTGAATAATGGCAAGAGATTTATGACTTTTGCAAGTATGAATGTGTCATGAGTTTTCTGTCAACCAGAACCTAATTATGGTCTTTCAAATTCAGACATTTTCACTGAATGTTTACAGAACATTCAGTCTACAAAACTAATCAGTTAAAGTATTTAAGATGTTCAAACACATCATCTTTCAAGTGGAGTCACATCCAAACTGTTGCATTTTCCTTTCCTTAGCATTTGGCAAATAAATGCATATTTTTGTAGATCATCGTATCCAGAAAAGACGGTATCCTATTAAAGAAACATACAGACACAGTTTGACTCCATGTCATCACACAGCTGGACTCACCTTGCTGCTGTTCTTCTCTGATTTGTCGGATGGCTGCTCTGATCATCTTCCTCTCCTCGTACTCACTGGCGGCGCGCAGCTTTTAGCAAAGGCACAGAAAAGTCTCAGGTGACACAAAAACAAACATACAGTTTCTCTACATTTCAGGATTTTTGTCCATTGATACTCACCATTTTTGTGAGCTCATCGATGTCCTGGATCGACTGCAGTTTTTGAGACAGGACGTCCAAGTTTTCGCTGGATTCTGACCTGAGACGAAAAAGAGACAGCGAAGTGGTTATAATGGTGTTTATGGTAAGTGCGCATCAGCTTGTGCTCATGCAGCAAGTGGCAAGATGGACAAATTGTCTGCTTCTCTGACTCCAACCTGAGGCCTCTCTGCACTTGTGAAAAGCAGCAGGAAATAATTCAGAAGTTTCTTAGCCAGGAGAAAAACCATCCGAGGAAACACTCCTAAATCGAGCATGGAAAAAATGATACTGTGGCATAGCAGATCTGACAGCAGTGACACACTGTGCCTTAAAAAAAAAAGAAGCTGCTCTCATCTTCCTTTTTTTCAGTCTCTCCATTTCGCTGTCTGCTTTTATGTTGGTTTCTATTACTCATAAGCTCCTGCAGTTCTCTCATTATCCTCGCTTTCCTCCATTCGTTGGTATTAAAGGATGTGTGGCATGCTGGAGTGGAATAGTTCACATTCCTCCATGGGATGGGAGAGGCACGGGGATAATTCAACTTTCAGATGGATTTGTGTGTGCGGGTTTCTTAACATTTGTGCACGTGCATGCATTTTCTGCAGCAGGTATGCTTTTGCTTTCTCTAGCAGCTCCACTGAGGCACCTCTTTTGTTATTGTAACCCAAGTCATCTGAGCGAAGCAGTGAATGGAAATGATTAGGCCCAGCCACTGGTCTTAATAGGATTCAGTGACGAAGACAGAGACTGACGGCGTAAGGTTGGATATCCTCTTCACATCCAGTACTCTTAAATCTTTACTGTGCTCCAGACCAGACGCTGGGATTCAGCCTCAGCCTTGAACCACCGCCAATCTATAAGTCTTGAATTAGCACCTGTTAAAGGACTCAGGTCAGTCTGTTGTGTAAAGCTCAGTATCTCATGCCCACAGAGAAAAAAACTAAAGACCATCAACACTATAATTTTCTATACCTTTTCATTTTTGTGTTTTTGTTGTTACAAAAAAAAATGATGAGGTTTTTGCAAATGATTGCATTTCTGTGATGCTGATTAGAGACGCTGCTGCTGTCAACCAATCTCATGAGCTCAACCTGCTAAGTTTGAGCTTTGCAGTTTAATTTGGCATGATTGGGTAGATTTCAGGAATTCAAGGGGGGGGGGAAGTTCAGTTGTTTCAAGACAGAGAAAGTCTGCTTTGATCAACTAAGCAGCATCAATCATCATTAAAAACATCTTAGCAATGTCTTAATAAAAGTAACATTATAGTTTGCATGAGGGCGTATACACATTTAAACCTTTTTAAACATACCAAAAACAACACAACACAATGATGGTCCTCTGTGATCATTTAAAGCCTGATTGTCCTGTTTCTCTCTTGCTTTGCCAGCAAAAATGTGTTTATTGACAAAATGGCAAAAGGAGGCTTTAGAGCTGAGTTGTCACTCTGTCCACATTCCTAAGCTGAATGCAAGGTGCCGGGAACTGTTTATCGCTGAGAAGGAAAAAACTTTAATAACCGCACTAAGGAAAAAAGGATTTCAACCCGACTCTGATGACTGCAACGCTGACAGATAATCTGACTTAAGGACAAACTGTTAAAAGTGAGAGTATTTACGGTGAAACATGCACACAAGATGGAAAATGGAAGATTTATTGTGGTTGCAGTTTTCTGTCCCTCATGATCCCAGTGCTTGATTTTTCCAGACTTTCCCCACTGGAGTTGAGGAATGCTGCATCTGGGTTTGTGACTGTTTTCTTAGCATCTCCCATTCACCTAACCCTGGGCAGTTTGTCATTAGAACTGTGCATGTGTGCGCGTGTGCGCGTGTGCGCGTGTGTGGTCTCACCTGTGCTGGTTTTCTTTGTCCTCCTGCTGTTTGAGGCGTGTGGGTCTAAACCTCTTGCTAGCCAGAGCGGCCTCCATGTCCTCGATCTCCCTCCTCCGCAACTCCCGGATGGCTGAACGGATGAGGCGTCTCTCGTCCAGATCCACAGTTCCATCCAGCTACAGCCATCAAACAAAAAGGCAAACACAAACAGGATATGAAGATGAATACAAGTATTATAAGTGTGCAAATATGCAGAGTGTCCAACATTTGGTTTGCAAAGACGCTTTCAAAATTTGCATGTATGAATGTAGGAGGCAATGGTGAGGGAATGGCCACTGTTATATACACTGTAGAAGTCTGTTCCTACAGGGTCACAGGCTTGTTCTGAGTGTAAGTACAGGCCGGTCAAGGAGCAGAAATGCAGAGCTCTCAGGTCAAAGCAGAAGTCATAGTGCCGACCTCTTTCAGTCGCCGTCTCTTCGCCTCTGTAATTAACCCTGCAAAACAAACAATCAGGCTCTCCTTTACAAGGGGCCGAGTTTCAGCCAATCTGCACTAACACGCAGCTGTCAGACAGAAAGACACAGTATCCCACTAAGTTCATGGATCCACCTGCAAGGGAACCACATCTGTGATTATTAATTGACCCCGAGCCGAATCAGAGTCACGGCTGACGGACAGTAAGTAACATGCAGCTGTGTTTAACATCCAGAAATAGCCGGATCTCACATCCCTGGCTTACTTTTAAATGTGTGGTAGGGAGTAAGAGGGTCAGCAGAGCCGACGGACGGCTTACTAACAGGCCGGTGATGACAGGTGATCTGACTTCACTAATCTGAAGAGACAGGACCACCTGAGCAAGGTAAAGAGAGGATGAGAAACAGGCACGCCAACAGCTGGTGCTCGGCTACAAGAAAGAAGTGTGTTCAGCTCAGGTTATCACCCAGGTGTCTTCCTCTCCAGCCGCTCTGTATTTCATCCTGACTGAACAGTAGCTGAGCTGCAGGAGGCCCCAGAGACTCTGAAGAGGCTCACTTTAAACACTCAGCAAGTCATTTCAACGCCCTGAGTGACAATTAGTTAAAGGGTTTGTTCTTTCAAGCAAAGGAGGGGTAATTAAGGTGTGCGAGTGTGTGTATACAGCAAGCCTGCCGACACACACACACACACACGCTGCGCCTCAGTGAGATGGATGCCTTCATGTCGGCGACCGCTGAAAGCATAGGAGGGCAGAGGGAGCCCTCTCCTGTCAAACGGGAGACAGATCTCTCTTTTTAATCAACAGCAGGAACCTGTCAACACACGCAGAGATGAGCGGCTCTGCTGGCAGGCGTTTCTTATAAACCTCACACAGACACACACGTGTTCAGGTTCCCTGCTGCACCGGTTAAAACCTGCAGAGTCCAGACACAGGCCTCTGTATGCCAACGGCCTTCTACTAAAAAGGGAGCTGGATGTGCTTGTTAAGCTAAGCCTTACACCCTGAAGAGTTGAAAAGGGAGTTGATGTGCTGGGGCCCCTGCTGCTGGGCCCAGAGGAGGATTGGGGGGGACGAGTGGGGAGGAGAAGGGGGGAGGAGAAGCGGGGAGGAGGGGGGCATATCAACTCCCTTTTCAACCCGGTGGTTTTGAGGTCTCGCTGCGGTTCGACGAAATATGCAGCCGGAGCTGCACTGGCTCGGTGGGACTCTCCTATATACTGTAATTTGTGGAAATTTAAAGTGCTGAGCTGACTGAAAAGAACGAGTAAGAGAAAAGAGAGCTGAAAAAGGGCAGGAAGAAAGAATGAGGGAGGAGGAGAAGTACAAGAATGGAGAGTAAAGCGGTTAACAGGGAGATAGGATGACAAAGTGAAAAAGAGAAAAATGCAAAAGAAGCGAGACTCGTGTATGCCTAAAAATGGGCAGATGTGAACTGGGTGGGAAAGGGCCGGGCTTCACGCAGGTCATTCCTCACATTCCTGCTGACTCACAAGGAAAAGAGATGGTAGTGAGACCAGGAACTGGGTCTGGGTCCAAGTTAGTGAGTGAGATGATACCACAGCCTGAGTGAGGCAGCGCCGGGTTTTTGATTGTGAAGCAATAAAATATTAAGAAGAAAGGAAATGAGCACACACTCGCTCATTTCTATCACTGACCAGCCCCCCCCCCTCTCTCTCTCACACACACACACACACACTCTAACCAAACACTCAAGGGAGCTGTCTGTTACCACACTGTCAGACTCACTCCCAAACGTATGTCATGATGTGATTGTGCAGCAAGGCCGCTGCCAAGATTTAGGGCTGATTTATTTATTCATTATTGAGATATAAGAGAACAGCCTCAGGCCTGGGCCGCTACTCAAAAACACTAACTTCTGCTAAGCATTTTATGACAGGCTGCTCCTGGCCTGTGTACGGCACATATCAGTTTAAATACACAAACTCACAAAAGCAAATGTTCAGATTAAGTAAAAATGAAAACAAAAAAAGAGGCAATGAACAGCTCCCAAACTCAGACGGCAGAATAGTCCAAATCAGTTACAGTAATTTCTTCAAGTACAATCACACTGGTGGTAAGTGATAAGAGATGAAGAAAAACAGTTTAAACACATGTACGTCAGCACTTTGACTTTTACCTGCTACCAGCCTATAGGTGTTTTGTTTTAAATGGACCAATCAGTGCACTGACCGAGTCAGTTTGTAACGGTGGCAGCATCAAAACACTAAATCCTACTGACCAGCTGGCACAAGGCCAGTGGCTGTAACTGACTTTTCCTTTATGCATTTTAAACAGGGAAAATAAATTATAAATAAAGAAATGACCAATAACTCCACAGGAAAGTAATGAGTGGGCGGAACGGGAGCAAATAAACCACACCTTACACTTGGGAGTCTGCCAAAGAAAACAGAATAATCGTTAAAGAACCAGAGACGGAAACATGGAAACACACACACACACACACACACACAGAGACACACACACAGTCCATTTGACCAAACCACCACATGACAGTGGCCTTTACAGTGAGCGACTGTGTCAGGAGGGGAAAGAAAATCTATGTAGTTACTCAGTGACAGCACCTTAACCCACTGACCATTGCCCAAGGCATTTTTTAAAACCAGCCCACAGACTTCTGGGTAACCAACTGTCACTGCGGCTCCAAATAATAACAACACTGTGACCCAGAGAGCGGCCGTTGTACCCAGACAGAAAGCTTTTCACGTGGTGTTGCTTCTGCCGCTAACAGACGTGTGAGTCAGGAATCACACAAGGCAAATGGGTCACACACACACACACAGTGTTTTTCAGGAAAGTTGTAGCCTCTGAAACGTCACCGAGCTGTCAGCACCTGTAATGACGGCGGCCGGTCATGTTACAGTCTGGTCTGCTTGGCTAACTGTAGACTCATAACTGTCACACCTGTCGACTTCTGCCGAGTCACCTGACTCAGCCACTATGATGTCATCATCAGACGGGATGGGGGAGGTGGATCCTGTGGCAGCCGCCTCAAGACAGAGCTTGTACAAGGGTGTTACGAACTTTTATTTTATTCAAATATACTTAGTCACTGATACAAGCCAGAAAGTGATTACCTTATTTGGCAGGAATTATAATGTGGTGAAGAGCAAGATATGAAAAAATGCTTTAATGTTGCACAAGCAGGCTTGTAGAGGCTTGTAGCTGCCGTAGCATCGCTTGCTTTGACTCACTTCCTGCAGCAGCAGCAGCAGCAGCAGCAGCAGCATATAGAATCAAAACCTCAAACCCATCCAAAGACTTTTGACTGAAGCAGCTCAATCAATCACAGCCAATTAGAGAGTGTTCATGGTTTACCAGTAATCCCGACCAGCTGGTGACACACTCCTGAGGTGGGTAACACACTCTCTGAACTCCTCCGCTGCACATGGTGGCTTAAATATAATTCAAATGGAAACGGTCTCACAAGTGGTCAGATGTGGCGGGAAGTCAAGGTTCTTCAGGTAGTCAAAATATACCAGAGTACTAATACACTACTATTAAGTTCAACACACACATGCACGCGCTTCAACAACCACCTGTGGGTGCAGCCCTGAGACAGGAGGATTATGTTAAACCTGTGGTAGTGAAAAGAGACAGATCACTCTGCTCAAGTGGTGTGCAAATAGAAAGCAAACACTGTACAAGCTCAGATTTGTCTTAATTATAACCCTCTGTTCCTCTCCTTTCATTACAGTATTATTCATAGAAACACATATTGTTACGCTGAATGGCAATATAGTCTCAACTGGAACTTGGATTAATGGTGATGAACCATTTATGACTCCTAAGCTCTGACTCTCAGTTTAAACTCACCTCTGTATGTTGGGCTAAATGGTAAAACATGTTTTTTAACATACTAGGATTCCTGGTGTGTGTGTGTGTGTATCTCCCTTATGTTGTGTGTTGTCAGGTCAAACTTTACAGCCCCCACCCCCCACAATGCCATGGGAGCACAACAACCCCTCGGTCCAAGTCCCGACCTTTTTGACTCCCAGTGGGTGAGCATGTGCTTGTCTCGTTTGCTGCTTTCGCACTTAATGCTTTCTGATTGCGGGTGAGGACCGTGACGTATTTAGTAAATTCCCTAACACCTCGAAGTATGTATACTTTCCACAAGAAATGTGTGTGTGTGCATGATGCGTCCACGTGCATGGGCATGAGTAAGGGTGGGGTGGGGCGGGATGGGGTGGGGGGTCCCGTGTGTTTGTGCATGAAACGAGGGCTACAGTAATAATTTCCAGAGCAGGCTGAGGTTAGAGTGCAGCCAGGCAGCAGATCGGATCAGTGCTTTAAACTCACTTCTGTCAAGCCCACAAGTGAGTTTGCCCTTATAAGGACACATGGGACACTCCCCGCAGCTGAGCTGAAGTGGATTACCAGCTGCCACTGAGGAAGCTGGACGAGCACAGACATTGAGACAGACACAAATAAACAATTGAGAGAGATTGAGAAGTACTAAAAGGGTCAGAGAGTTCAATTTTTTTTTTTCCAAATCTCTTTATTGCTTTGCTTTGGGGCAAAACTCCAATCTGAATCAGGTGGAAGCCTCAAGTCTGTAAATCATTCCTCAACACCTGAGGTAAAATGATGCGTGAACACAGCGAGCCGGTGCACACACACTCACACGCAAACACACACTGAAAAATGGAAATATAATCAGGGTGCACGAGAGCGCTGCTAGGTGTCTGGCTCTTGTGCCTAAGAGGAGGGCGTTTCAGTCAACGCTCTGATGAAAAACGAACAAAGAAACGAACCAGATTCAAGGTTGAAACTCATTTCGCTGCACGTTGAGCTTTTGTTGGTCGGGTTCAAAAACGGTAAATATACAAACAAGCGAGAGAGAGGGGCAGATTACTGTACATGCGGTGGCATGCTCTCTGTGAGCGTGCTGCTAAACGTGTAGGAAAGCTTAACCTTTACTAATAACTGCATGGTAGGACAAAGGCCCGGAGCAGACCTGGGAAAACAGTGTCCCCTTTACACTTGAGGTAGCAGGCATAAAGAACAGACACATGGAGGAATGCATGTGGGTGAGAGGGGGGCAAAGGCTTCAGAAATGTTCTATAGCTCTATAATGATGCACCGAGGAGGAGAGATCTGAACTAACGCATGTCGTGACGTGCACATTACCAACTCAAATCAAATCATTGGCCCAGTGGACACCACATGCTGACGGATTAATAAGCACACACTTGATTATGCACACACGGTCAATGCTCTGATCTGGAGTGTAAAATATTGGCCTTTCCGTTCCACCCAGGACCTCAAAGTTATTTCTAATCTTCCCTGCTTTGTTGCATATCGCTCCACCCAAAACAACCCCTAAATGATCTACACTGCAGTCATAAAACTCTCCTGGGTTTCATTCAACCGCCTGCGTGAGGCGTTTTGGCCCATTTCGGTTGTCTGGCTTCACACACGTTGTCTGTGAATGCACTTCTCTTCAGGGCTGCAAGTCAGGTCGCAGAGAGGGATCCAGGTCAGTTACAGCCTGGCCAGGACGACTGTGTCCCACATTTTGGAGGAGGCCTCAATGACAAGTCTTTGTATCGTTCAACAAAAGGCAGAAAGCCAAATCAAAAATGAATGTGAAATCTTAAAAATGTACAAATTTTTAACATCATTTTGAGCTCTTATTCACTTTGACAACATTTGCTAGTGGCCATATCACTTTATGTTCTGGGGTGAAATCCAATTTTGGTCAATTTTTGTTTCTACATTTTATAGATCCCATAAATCAAGGGTGCAGAAACAACACAGTCGGTTCTTTTCAGCCTACCAGCTTTGTCATCATTATACCTAAACATAGAAAACCTGCAGAGCAAGGGAGCCGTCTACGCCCGTTGGCGGTGTACATATATAGTCTTCCATCAGCGGCCATAAGCAGACGATCTGACAAAACAAGACAGATAACAGCAGGATGGAGCCTTCATAAATAAAGAGATAAGAAAGACTGCTTTTGATCCTGCACTTTAGCTGTGAGCAGACGCGGGTCAAAGCGGGAGCAGGAACATATATGATGAATCTTCTCCAAATATGGGACATGGCTGGTCAGACTGAAAACCCTGCGTGACCAGCTCCTCTGCTTTAATGAGGGACGAGCCAGGAGGTGAGAGGGACGTCCCACTGGAGGAAGCAGATACTGGTGTGGGGGTGGTGATGGGTGGAGGGGGGTTGAAGCACTTTGGGAGGCTGCTGAACACAAACAGTTTGTTCTAATAAAGCCATGAGAGCCAGTCACGCTGACTCCGAAAATCCACCGTATCTATGACAATAGGAGTTAGAGTCGCACACGGACGGGGAGACAAAGCCAAGGAAAATCTCACAGATCAGCTGTGTATATCTCAAGAATGCCACGACATTAACAACACTCAGCTGGGAAGCAAAACATCAACATCCGCTGCATGATTTGAGTAGATCTCAGGAAATGACTCTTTCCTGGGGGAGTCAGTATAGAAAAGGCCAAACCAGCTCCTACATTTCTACGACTCTGTCTACTTGCATCTGTTTCTCTCTCTATTTCATCTGTTTAATTTTTGTTTCGAAAGTGCCATCTTGTCCCAAGCTGGCAAAATGAGATATATTTATCTTTTTTATTGGTGCAATTCAGTGTGCGACTTGGCCAAAAACCCACAACATTTCTGATCCTGCAGACTGTGGCATGCCATTTCCTGTATGCCATTTTCCTCTATAAACAGAGCCACACCTTAGTATTCCAACATAAAGCCAAAGAGATTGTGAGGACTGTACCAAAGCCCTGTCATGGTACCTCACAACTGCATACTGTGTGTTTGGGTAAAGCAAATGAACATCAAAAGCATCTTCATATCGTCTTGGTAATGAAGAGAGAGAGAGCAATTTTCTTCCCCCCTGAGGGAAAACACAGCTTCCTCTTTTTCCATCTTAAATGGACATTACCCATCATTTATATTCCAGTGTTGTGATTTTGTATTTAAATGAAGGGCACAGACTCTTCAATCTTCCTCAGTGTGGCAAGTTCTGGGAAGGTGACGACAGCGTAAAAACTCTGCCATTGGGACATAGCAGATTAGACAGGGAGGCCATTGAAACAGTAGCCAAAGGAGATTGTACACATCTGGTAAGTGTTTTGTTTGAGTCCAAAACACCTGGAAAACAGCCTTAACAGCAGCTTGCGTTAAGCGTTTGTCACCAGAAGAAAAAAAAGAACTTTTAAAACTCTTAAAAAGCTCTGAGATTTGTCGGTGAAGGAGACAAGAGGAGAAAAAGCACACCTTCAAATCTCTTATCCAGACCTTTTCCATTTGGCAGGGTGTTGATCCAGACATGATGGACATCACAGAGACCTCTTTGCTGGATCACTTACCAGACAGACATAAACACAATAGAAGCTTGGACAGCAAACTGATTCACCCCTCGGCCGACAGCCCCATTTTTCAACATAGAATATATTAGGAGTTATTGAGTTTATGTACTGAGCAGATAGCAGCTGACGTCGTCTAGTTGTAGCTCTTCTGTCATCCCATCATTCTCAGTATCCAAATAGAGACTCTACCCAATTTTTGCCACATGATTCACACACTGTTTTCCCTTTTTCAAACTAATGTGAGCTGCCTGCAGGTGGCTCTGCACTCATGAGTGGGTCACTACATCCTGCACAGTTTAATTGCCTCTGATCAATTTCCATGAAACTCCAGGGAATTAAGCGAAATCTCTTCGGCCTATTTGCTCATCTGGCCACATTACAAAAATGAGGTAATTATATTTTCCATGTATTGCCTCATCGCAGAGATGCATGACTCACAGACAATGAGCATAAACAGTAAGATACAGTATGCTATTTTCACCCCGTTTACACAAACTAATGACAAACCGTTGATTCACTTACTATAAGAATGTAATCTCACTACAGCACTTAACACAAACTGTATCAAACCTTTTACGGTTTAATTAGCGTATCATTTTTTCATGGCATTTTCAAAACAGACAAAACAGTGTCTGGTATCGACCTTTAATAATAAAATACGACTTTTCAAAATGACAGAATAATATCTAGTGTCCACTTTATTAGGGAAATACAGCACCCTTTACTCAGTTTCAACTTTCAACGTGATGCATGGACTAAATGTTTGTTTAAATATATCTGAGCTTGTGTTAAACTGTGTTACAGTTTCCTTCACTTCTGAGTTATTGTTCCACATCAACAATCCACTTAAAGGCCACAGACCAAAAATAGACTCTGGCGGACTTTTCATTGCTCATCATCTTCTCAGAGTTCACTTTGTTCAGCTTTTCTTTTCTCATCCTTTCAGAGCCAAAATATGGCACGCTATTTATAGCACTATCCAGTAACAAAAGTTTCCTGTTTTATCATACAAAACAAGAAGTCACTTCTTATCTCCCTCCTCCCTGACGGTTTATTTGGATATTCCCTGTCAGAGGCTAAAGTCTGTCTGCATAGAAACTAAACAGTTCCCCTTCACTGTGATGGGCTGAGTCCTGTCACTGCAACAGTGTAGATAACCACATCTGTTTAGAGAGAGAAAAGTGCTCACGGGGTCATTTCTTCATTATCTCGCCGATGACATCTTTGAAACTTAATCATACGGGAAATGCTCTGTGCAAATGTCAAGGGGCGTAAATACCTGTGAGAAAGATGAAAGGCTCGGCAGGGGGAAGAAAAGAAAAAAAGAAAATCAGGTGTTCACTGTGTGAACGTTGCGTTTGTAGTTTAGAGTGTCAACATGTTGTTTTTTTCCCACCAGGTGAGAGATACACCTACAAAAACACAGTGTAAACATCCTCTGAGGTCAAAAGTACTGACTGCCAGAAGTAACAGGTGTTAGCGGTGGTTCAGGAGCATAAAACACCTGAGTCTTTTCTTTGCATGTGTAGAAGCAGAGCTATATTCAAGGGAACATTTGCCGCGTGCAACAGATTGTATCTTCTTAACACTGCAGCCAACTTTGCACCGTCTTTGAAGAAAGAAAAATGGTTTTCATAAGTGCTGACAAGAGTCAAGTGTTGCACTGTCATCTAGGCTATAAGTTTGTTCTTTAACAAAACAAAGACAGGAAGAGATATTTTTAGATCATGTCAACTCCTGCTAACTTTTGCATTGCGGATCAGTCAAAATAAAAAACACACAGCTTTTTATATCTAAAAACATCCCAGACGACAGTTATATAATGCAGCGTAATTTTTCCAATTTATTCATTCCTGATGATGGAGGCTGACATTTTGGAGCCACCTCAGGGGGATAAAGAGAACCTGGGGACTGTGGTGAGAGCCTACAAAACAGATCTATTCTTCCTCTCCGACTGTAACCGTTGAACCCTTGTCAACGCACAAAGCGTCCAGAGAGCCATAAAACGAATCCCCGGGGGCCCCGTATATCACAAGAGGCTTGACAACTGAGTGAAATTGCCCTATTTTAAACATGTGTGAATGCCTCTGGTTCACCAGGGAGAAGGGGACGGTCACAGGGCTGGCGAGACCCAGTGACAAATCATTAGACGACGAGACGTGGAGACATGTGAGATCGGCCCAGCAGGCGCCGAGGTTGGGGAAGTCTCCGTGCGGTCACTTGTGCAAAATATAAGTGGTGAAAGACGGTGAGATTTTATGTAAACGTTGAAGTTTTATTGACCTGCGAGCGTGTAAGAAATGACACGTCGACTGTTCCTGTACTCAGAGCAGCTGGGTTTTGTTTTTTTTTTGGAGATAATTAGAAGGGAGATGATGGTGTGGCTGCCAGACGCCACAGTCAAACCTGATTCTTAGCTAAGTAGACAGGTGTGCAACACCAACAACAAAATCAACAGACACCTGTAGACCTGGCTCGTCCTACAGGTTTGACACACTGCGGTACTGCAGTAATAACTTGATAATGATCACCCTGGGAGTTGCCAGCCCCTTGATTACATCTATTTCTGAGTGATGGTGGTTGGGAGTGGTTTGGTTAGAAGGAGCTTTTCTCAAGCGACTACTAGCTGTTTGTGTCCACAGGTCTTAGTCTCCATTCAGACAGATGACCCCCAGCAAATGTCCTCTCTCGGAGAAACTGGGACAGCCACTGATTATTTTTGTGGATATTTAAATTATTGTGGTGGCCAAGAGAAAGGGGAAAATGCTTCTCCTGGTTGCCATGGAGGGGATTAAATGAGCAATATAAAAGGAAGCCTAGGCTTTGAATAGAAGTGTAGAGATGGGATTAGCGGCGTTAGAGAAGCCGCCATATGACCTTCTGACTGTTTAGTTCATTAAGTACAACAGAGGCCTGGAGTTTGTGTTTATCGCCAGACTGTTGTTTAACGACGGCTCCTCTGCCACCGGTTTACTGCGAGGTTAATTAAGCCAAGAATATCTCCTGATAGTGTCCCGAACGACTGTTTTTTTTTGTATTCACAAACAGTTACTGGATATAAACACAACAATATGGAGTTTCGCATTTCATGAGGCTACACACAGAAGGCGCCGCCGTTCACGTCTCGGTTTACCGCAATTTCAAAAAAAATCTCAGAGTTTCATCACAGTTTGTTTCCTTTGAAAGGGAGTTGACTGTGGAAAACCCTGACACTCCAGTCACCACAAACATCATCAGTGAAAATGTGGGATCCTAGTGACCTTCTAACCGGTGGTCGCATCTGAGGGAAGGAAGCTCAGGCTGGAGGGTGGGGGGTTTATCGGCTCAAGTGGCGCGCAGTTCGACCGTCAGTGTCTGCATGATGCAGCTCTTGAGACAATGCCAGCTTTCTGGCAGCTCGTCCTTGTAGATGGATACAGGCTGCCGCGCACAGATGAGCTTTGTATCTCCAGTAACAATGCGCTGAGGTCAGATGTTATGATGCAAAAACATCTCCGAAATGTAACACTGCATGTACTACTGGAGGACCACAACAACAGAACCAGAGATGTACAGTAAAGTGGTTAAGATAAAAATCGTGAGAATTCCTCATCCTTTCCTCTGCCAAAATTTGTGTTGACCACTCGGAGTCCTTTTGTCCTTTACACTCAGTGTAACTCCCACTTTCCTCTCTACAAATAAACTCAGTCAGTAATTGGCTGATCCAAAGCCACCAATACAGCCGTTTCAGTGAATCATTAATACTGAGGGAGAAATATTATCATACTCCTGATCTCCCACTGTTTATATTGTCGCTTGCTTTGTGGTAAAAGTTTGTCCTTTAGCTGATTTATTAGAAACGGGTGGCTGTAGATCTTGGCCAAGTGATTCCAAGAGTCCAGACTATGGGAAAATAATGGATACAGTCTAAATAGCATCAGGCAGGTCAACAAAACATTCACAACATTTAAAGCCTGCTTCGATCCAAAGTAAACAGCCTTTTTCTTGTCAGGTTTACTGATCTTGAAGAACAGGAATCACAATGTTTTTTTGGTTGTTGTTTTTTTTTTTACAGAGATAGCCTCTCCTTAAATGAGCTTGGGAAAACAGCTAGTGAGGATCATGGCTTTAGAGATCATGATCGTACAGGGGAGTGTAGTTTAATCAGACAGCTGCTCAACAACAACACCGTGTTCACGTCATAAAGATCCCATTGAAAGTCAATATACCTACATCCCCTGTCACTGCGCTGACAGAAAATAAATTAACAGATTAAACTATTCAATGATGTTTTTGTAGTATTAGTGAGTGATCTCACTTTTTACTCATCATATATTGTGTGGGTGTTTGTTACTTTGTTTCTGGATGTTTCATGTATAGGCCTACATCCCATTGCAGACAGGTCCAACTCTTGACTCACACGTCCTTGTAAAGGCGTCTGTCTGACAGGTGTGATATACGTATGTCACACAGACTACTGTTTCGCCATCCTCTGCCGCAGGAAATAATTAGGCCATGACTAACGTGACTGGAAACCAGGAAGTTTTTTCTTTTCTTTTTTTTTGAAACATAACCCTAACCCTATCTTATCAGAACTGGTTTGTTAGTCACATGTCAGTAAAGGCTAAAAACAGTGTATCAAAGTGAATAACCTACAAGTCATCTACTACTACCTCTGAGTTGTGTCTGCTGTGTGTCGTCATGAGGAATAACACCCCATGGCCTACATTTGCTTGAGTCAGTTCTGCTCTTAATGGACAATAATTGGGCAACAATTAACTATCATTTTCTTAATGGCTCAGTCTCTTAGTCATTTATTTGATTAACTGTTTAGTGGATAAATGTCAGAAAATATTTAAAAGGGAATTTAACTTCCCAGGGTCTTGAGAGAGATCTTTGAATTGTTTGTTTTCCCCACAATCACTGGTCCAGATCTTTAAATATAATCAAATAAAAGTCCTTAGATTTGACAAGTGTTTGTGTATTGCTGCTTGATAAATGAACAAACTAACTCATCAAATTGTCAGAATTTTTCTCAATTTGATCCATCAATGATTTTTTTTTTTTTTAAACTGTTTTTAAAACTAGTTTGCACTCCATTTGTGTAGTGTTCAACAACAGCAGTGATAACAGTTTAGAAGTAGGCTAGCCTACTACCTTTCTCCCTTTAACAGTCACACACAAAATAAAATGTTCAAAACCAGGGTGACTACATCAACCCTCTAAAAGTACAACCTATCTCTACACCAGCAGCTATAATGAAAACTGATCCAATCTGCTTTTACTGTAAGGTTACTTGAAATTACGTTTACCAATTTACTACAACTTTAAATGATGTGGAGTTTCACTCAAACCAAAGGTAGCGACCATTCACTTTTCACTTTTCAACTTTCATCCCTGCCACATCAAACTACATTAGCTTTCACAGAGAGCTGCCCAGTCTCTCCCAGACAGACAGGTACTGGTAGGTACCAGTGAGACCAGTTCACCTCAGAGCATCTCCACTGAGCCCATTCATCCACTCACCAGGGCTCGGAGAGCGGACTCATCCAGCGCAGAGTAACTTTCCAGGGACATCTTAATGTTTCTCGTGTTTCTCGGCAGGTTCAGGACAGGTGGGACGACAGGGTCCGGGTGATGTGGTCAGCCAGTCAACAACGTGTAGCAGCTACCACCTGCACGGCTTGTCGGCTGTTTCTGTTGTGTTTCTTTTCTCTTTTTTTCTTTCCTCTCTCACTCTCACTGCAGTCAGCCTCAGTCTTCAACAGAGTCAGAAAAGCCTCTTCTGAGTCAACGGAGATAAACTCGTGTCCCGCTGACGGATGGCATATTTCGGTCCTCTTTTGTCGTCTCCTGGGTTGCAGTGAAAGCACAAACACGGACGCACGCTCCTGCCTGCGATGGGACGTTGGCAGCTTTTTGAATCCAGGGTTCCCACTGAAAGGTGCAAGCCCCGCCCCCCTCGCTCTGTCCCCGGCTTCTCCTATGGGCTTCTCCCGGAGCCCCGCTCGGAGCCCGCCGCCCTGTGGACAGACAGGAACCAGCAGCCAGGTATGGGGGGTGATTAGTGCCACTAGTCTAACTGTGGACCATAAGCTGTGTCCCAGGCTGCATGTTGTTAACGCCAGTTGCATCACACTGGCGCGACAAGGCTGTACTATTTTGGAGGCTCTTTCCCGTGATATGTTGTCTATCTATGCTCTTTCCAATGAAACCTTTAACCATAGACTGTATGGTTCAAACAGGAGGACCGACCCTTTGTGGCCCAACCTGTCCTGAGATTGGGTGCAGGGCCGTTGCTAGGAATTCTGGGACCCCTTAAAGAATACTAAAGTGGGCCCCTCCCCCCTAACTTTTCCAGTTCCAGTTTTCTTAGACTATGTATTATCATTTTTTATTTAGCCTACTTTGTTTTGATGCTAATGCAGCATTACTATGAGTACTAGTCAGGGTCTTATGCAGAATAAATCAGTCATACAAAAATTTGACTACTGCTGGGTTTTTTATGGGTCTCACTGGGTGCTGGGCCCCTAGAATTATCATCACCTTTCTCCCCTATATAACGGCCCTGCTGGGTGCTGCTGGTAATGAAAGCCAAAAACAGCAACAGAGTGCCACTGCTCAATATAAGGGTCATTCTTCAACTACGGGCAAATTTGGTCTTGAAAATCAAACATATATTTTGAGAAATGTTTTGATGTTTTACTTTTCAATTATGTATAGAAACACATTCTGAGGTTGTGACAAAATTATTTAGACAATAGGCCTATATAATTTTTGACATTTTAGTCTAACATTAAGTGGAAAGCATCATCATCATTTCCATCACACCACAAAAAAGTTGTTTTTCAAACAAAATTATGAACATAACCCATGTTATCAAAACATTTATTTAAATTTCAGCTGCATAATTTCCCAAACTGCAAAATATTATTAGTGTGACTGTTAATTTTTATGAATTTTATGTAAAAATGTGTGTTATGATGGAAATGACAATGCGTGGTGGAAAGGACTGCACGTGTTGGAAATAACATTTGACATACAAATTACTGAACAATGTTCACTCTATTATCCTTGAAACAATCTAACAATATTGCTGAATAATGTTCACTTTTGTCATCCTTGAAACTAGGCTAATAGACTGGATCTGATTTGATCCTTTTTCTGTACAATGTTGATCGCTTTTGTGGCCTTTTTCGTGCCATATAAACGAAAGGTGTCACATTTAAGTACAATATAATATAATCTAATATAATTCTAATCTTGTAGTTCATATAAATGAGTTGAGCAAATGTTTTGTATGATTATTTAAGTTACAGTACTTTAGGTGATACAGGCCAAATTAAATTCATTTAAAACACTGGGATCCATCACAACACGTCTTTTCCATCACAATCTGTCACTTTTTTTTTTTTTTTTTTTTTAAATCTCATGCTATATTGGCATGATGATCTCAGCTTTAAAGCTAGCATTAAATGTACACAAAAAACACAATGTCAAATATTATTTTTTACATAATTTGTTCATTCAAAGGAAATATGAGCTGTTTGGAAATGACGACCAATAAATATAACCTACTCTTTGTTTTGAAAACATTAAACCTTGATTTTCTCTACTTTCAGTTCCTTCCAGGGAGCCAACTGCTCTCCAGCCATGTGCTCTCCTAACAATGACTGTTAGAGTAATTACAAGTATACTAAACCTTTAAAAAACATCCCTAAAGTTACATTTTGTGGCGTGTGGTTGAAATGACTGAGACCCAAGGGACAGGTGTGGATCCAGGCTGCACATATTTTTCTCGGGTCAGGGACCTAGAGCTGTTTTTTTAGAAAATGACCGGAATTCTAGTTTAAAACAATAAAATATCAATTTATTGAGTGACTTTACAGACATTTACCATTTTACTAAAATAGTGACCGGAGTCATTATTATTGCCTAAACTGCATAAGCTAAGCCAAGGTAGGCCTATTTTTTCCTAAACCCCTTTTGTTTTAGAGGGAAATTGGTCATATTTCTAATAAGAAGCTACATTTTGATCCACTCTTGTTTGTCTGTCAATTATAAGCTCCCCCTAGTGTTTCAGTGGACAGTCTCCATCATTTCTTAAATGGGCTTTTGTTGTAAAATATTGCACAGGAAAATGGTGTAAAACTCAGTAACGTGCAATCTTCTGTGTATAGCGACTTTTGAAATTTCATATTTGCCTTCAGAACCGTTAATAAATATGCAATAATGCAGTTAAAAAGGCTACATCAACAATACCTCTCACCTAGCTATAAGAAGCTGGCTTTCTCACTGTTCTCAGTCTGTTTGTCTTTGCGGAGCTACCTATGAGACCAAAAAAGTTGTCAGAGAAGGTGAGGAAGAGAAGAAGAGAGAGCCGCCGCATAGGGGACTGGACAAGGGTCAACTCCTGAACTGACTTTTACTCATTGGTGAGAGCTCAAAGAAAAGACAGAATGGGAGACAAATGGCCCACTCAGCATCTTCTTGCAGAACTAGTAAATAATGTCTTTGTTGGATAAATAGACTTCATTGTCTTTACAAGTTATGCAGGCTTGTTGTAATCAACAAGCCTGCATAACTGCGGCAAATATGCTGGTTGTGCAGGTATTTGGTACAGTTCGTTGTCAGCATTTTTAACAACAGCCATTGAGTGTGCATTCTCTGTCATTTCCTCTTACCAGTCCTGTAATCAGAATCCATGTAAGAAGAGCTTTCAATACAGGAAATTTATTAAATAAGTAATACCATTTTACTTCCCCTTATATACAGTATATATCTGAATACTGTTTAAATTCGTACTCCACGTAGCCAGGAATAAAATTCTGGTGGACAAATGCTGAAAACGTAAAGGGATAGTTCACCCAAAATTCAAATTCCACTCATTATACTCACCCTCATGTCGACTAAGGGCTGGAAGAATTTTCAGAATCCTCCGTGCCTTCTCGGAGTTACGGGGGGGTCCGTGCAGCAGTATTTGTCCATATAATGGTTGTGAAATTGTTCCGAAAAAAATTAAGTAAGTCTATATTTTAAGCTTGTTTGTAGCGGAAGCTCCCAGTGTCTCAGTTGACTGCTCTTCCTGTGTGCAGACCGGCGTAACAATTTCTCATGTTGGGGCTTCAATACAAGAGGGACATTACAGACGAGCAGTATGGAGGTATTTGGATGTTTTTTGCTGTGTCTTTTTGGATGAAGAAAAGTGAGCACCATTCACAACCATTATATGGACAAATACTGCTGCGTGGACTCCGAGAAGGCACGGAGGACTCTCAGAGCCCTTAGTCGACATGAGGGTGAGTAGATAATGAGTGAAATTTGAATTTTGTGTGAACTATCCCTTTAATCATGAGTCTACGTAATTTTTCAAATGTATTTCTCTTTTTTACTTTCACATTTCATTTATGGCAAGAACATATCTTCTTGAGTGGTATCTTCCCAGTTATTCTTCTATTTATATGTAATTAATAACACCTTTTTTCAGAATCAAGATTCAGAATCAAATCAAACTCGAGCCATGCAACCATGAATGTCATGTATATTTAATAACCACACAAGACAAAGAACAGACAGTTGTACTTAAACAGGAATAGTCAGCTAGGCTACGTGCTATGTGCGCCCCAGATCCAACTATACGCCACACAAGGTGATTTCACTGATCAGTTGCTTCTCACCACTTGGGCTGGTCAGGTGTTAATCAGGGAATACTCTAACGTTGTCTATGGTTAAAGGAAAATTCGCAGATTCAACCATCTGTGGCACAAGGTTGCCTATTGTTTATGTATTCCTAAAGTGGAACCTACGTTACTCATTAAATACATGTAATAAACCTTAAATCATATTTGAAGAAACAACTCTCTCACACTACTGAAAAGGAGGTTGGACAGGGGACATGGGGGGACACTGCTTCAAAAGCCGTGTTATCATAATAACATGTATATAGTTCTATAGATATGATTTTAAAAAATCTAAATATTACTAAAGAGTATTTAAGACAAATCTTCAACAATATAAAAAGACAGATGTTCAATAATACAGTTAATTTTTTCTTGGTCAAAGATGCATAAATTTATCAAATTGGTTCCTAAAGCCCTTCTTTACCAAAATAGTCTATCAAAGTGCTTTAGGTTACATAAAGATGCAAACACCAACTAGGACCATTAAGTAATGCCCTGAAAGAACTGGAAAACGGGTGAAAACAAAATGTCCTTGGCTGAAATAACAAGGTAAAGATTAAGTTAGACAAATGCACACTAACAAAGTCATGTGTCTGTGTTTGATGTTCCCAGTCTTCTAAACGAGCCACGACATGACTTGTACAGCTTGAAAAAAAATCAAATTAAATCAAATTTAGTCTGAATAAAATTCAATTTATGAATCATACGTTAAGGCTAGATGTTAAACACACTTAAAGTTTTCAAACAAATCTTGAAATAAAGCAGAATATGCGTGAATAAAGCAAATGCTAACCTAGACATTACTAAAACTGCAGGATACCAATACTCACACAGGCACTTATCAGATATGTATGTGTCTTTTGTAAAAGTGTGCAAAAAGATAAATGACAAGCAGAGAAGGAGATTTGGTTTTACTATTTCTCCACATGTTGCTGCTCTCACTCTTCCTGCTGCTCTTCATTATGTTTCTTGGGGAACTGCAAATGGAAAATATACAGTTTCAAGTTCTGCAACTTGCACATACAAAACATGTTGGGAAAACCCACACTTAAGCATAATTGATACTGGTTGTTTAATTATTCTGTTCAGAAAGCACATACAGATACAGTGCTACAAGGAGAAGCAAGTCTTTCTCACCTTTTTGTGTTGCTCATCTTTTGTTACCATATTAGATCTTTTGATAAACTGCTAAAACATCAATTTATTCTCCGTATATCCATCCCTTATATCTGCACATTGGCAGATACTGTGCCCTCATAAAAGCTTGTATAAGTGTTCATGTTGCGTCATGTACCTTTGTTATTGGATTACTTCTGTTCCCTCTCCCTTCTTTGTTCTCTGGAAGATGAGGTCTGGAGGTCAGAATCAAATCAGTATATTAGTAAGATACTATAAAAATTTTAATACAAAAATACAAATTATTATTCAATTATGATATTCTCAATTCAAATGTAGTTAAAAATGAAGTCATTGCTTTTACTTTTCAGTGTCACAGAAAGATGAATGAGCTCCTTCTGCTTCCCTGCCCTGCTGAGGTCTGTTTTTCACAGAAACATCACAGTTGGACGTCTTCCTTTGACTTGGTAGTCCAATGTAGCCTCTCGACCATTCCCTTGGGCTTTTCTCTGGTGGAGTTTGCCCATCAAATCCAAAGTCCTCATCCAAGAAGTCGGCTACATATGGACAGTAAAATGGAATGTAACTAAATAATAGGACAGTGGCATGAACTATCCTGTATATATCCTGTATGAGCCTCTAGAATACAATGAGATAAAATCACAGAAAATCGCTGTTGACATGTTCTTATATAAACTGTAGTTTTTAACTGGATGCAGTTATTTTTCTATCAGAATTTTTCAAACCCCATGTTCAAAACATTTTACACATTACCTTGGTGCTTTATTCTCCTCTGAAAATCTGGAGACATCTGCCCAAAGCAGTCTTCTGAAGGGCTCAGTGGTTTTCTGACAGGTGCTTTTGTTAGATTATTCAGTGGATGGGCAGTCTGGGGGCGCATGTCACACTTGTCCTAGTGGTAAAACACACATCACAAAATGTGCCACACGTGTCAAAAATTACGCAGTTGCATATCCATGTCTTTTTTTCTTTGCTCTTTAATATTCTCTGACATGCAACATACCTGATGGTGAAAGACGACAGCCTCTTCTAAAGCAACGCCGCAGAATTCGCATGGAATGACCACATCGCCCTCTAGTGGACTGGCTGGAGGACTGTAGGAGGCCGGGGAGACGGACCGAGGGAACGTAGGGATGTTGGAGGCGAGTGTGTTGGGGAGGTTGTGAATCAGCCCTGAAGTATTCCTGCCCATCCTTTCCTCTTTAGGTGGGGAGGAGGGCTGCTTGCTAAAAGATGCAAAAGCAGAGGCAGGGCTGCACCCAGTCTGAAACAAAGAGCAAAAGTATGCAATAAGGCTTATTAAGTCTATGTTAAATCTGCTTTAAATAAAGTCAAGGTTTCAACTGGACTCTGACCTGTCTGAAACAAAGATAAAGAAAAGTATTCAAATGTTTGCAGTGCACGCAATGCAATATCTGACTAGGGCTTTCACCGATTAGACTTTTGTGTTTACAGATTCATATCTGCATCATATCACGATGCATAATCTCTGTGGGAGGGAGGCGTGTGGACAGGTTTTACACTACATTAATTAAAACTGAAAATAGCCTCAGCAACTCTCTGAATACAGTTGGCAGACTGAACAGTGTCTCGTGTGCTGTCTGCATCTGTTAATTAAGTTCCGGTTCAACCAAAAGATTGAAATTGCTCTTAAACCTGGTGCAAAATGAGGTCCTCTTCTGGAAACAGCTCCTCGCAGAACTCACACGGCAGCATGATATCTAGAAAAAGAATCAAAGCATTAACATGCTGACAACACAATTAATACTAATACTTTAAGTCAGAGGTCTTCAACAGGGGGTCTGCGGAGCTGCTGCAGGGGGGGGGTCGTGACATTTTTTTAATATCTTTTAGTTTCCACATTTATGTTTCAAATAAAAATTTAAATTTGAATAGCTTGTCTGCATGATTATCATGCAGTCGACATACACAGTTGATATTGGCATTGATATCAGTGAACAAGGTCTGTTTATAAATGGCAGAGGGACAGCCCCCTACTCACTTTCTTTGGACACATTTAGAAAAAATATGAATATATGAACCTGTGTATATTTGAAAAGCTTAGTACTGAATGCACAATAACAAGCTATGTATATACGTACATGATACTGGGCCCAGTTTAATATATTACACTTTTTAATAGTAGGGGTCCCTGCTCTATCTCTCTGTCAGTTTGGGGGTCCCTGGCCTGAAAAACGTTGAAGACCCCTGCTTTACGTATTATTATCAACAATGATTTACCTGCTTGATCATGGTCCTGGAGCACACTTGGGCTCGTCCCTGTAGTGAAGTGTGGGTAGTTGTTGTTAGGCAGAGTGAGTGGAGCGTTCACAGAAGCGTTGGATGTCTTCCCGATCTTGTGGTCCCAGATATCACTCCAAAGGTTCCCCTCTGCATCTCCAGACCCTGACTCCCCGTCACTCTGCAGGCTGAGGGCCAACATGTAGTCCAGGCCTGATGAGTCCTCGTCATGTGTCTGACCACCATGTGGCCATATGCTGCTGCTGCTGCTGCCGCTGCTGCTATTCAGAAAATGACTCTGACCCAGCACTATAGGAAAAATCAATTATAATCATTAGATTATATGTGCTATGGTGAATGCTGTTGTTTTGTATCGTCTTGTGCTTCTTGTTTTACCCTGGTTTCGTCCTATTCTACCATTTGACAACAGGCAACAGTCACAGAAGAAGAAAAACAGTGCATTTCTTTAAAACTACACTGATACCCTTTTGGGCAAAATAATAATCATCACCCCCCCCCCCCCCCCCCCCCCCCCCCAAAGACATGTGATAAAACTCACAGTGACTGAATGCTGAATGGCTCTGTGAAGTATTCTTCCAGTCTCCTGAGCCTTGAGGTCCCCTTGAAGCGTTATAAATTCGGGGATCAACTACACGGGGAAAAGCCTGTTGTTCTGCAGCACTGACGTTGTTATTCTTGGAGCCTCTTTCTTGGGCTTTTATGATGTTTCGGATGGAGTGGGCTTCAAACCATGCCCCTGGAGACTGTGGTTCTACTGGACTGCGACTCATCCTGCTGTTGTTCCTCTCTTGAGGCGGTGTGAGGCTTCCACATAAGACTGGATGCACAGCCTGTTCCCTCAGCATTACATTGCACTTGCAACGTGGGCAGGGCTCAGTGCGTGTACCGCAATAATCCTCATGTTCTTTGGACTGACTGAAAACAAGTTCCAGTTCACAGTATTGGCACGGGACCAGCCGCTGAGAACACTCAGAGCTCTGCAACAGAACAATCACACAGATGTACAATGAAATCACCAAATATCGAGTCAAAGATGGTGAAAGGAAAAAAAATCTGACTTATACACAGGGAAGAAAAATTATGATATTCGGAAATACCTGGTGGATATCAATATGATTCTTCTCGATCTTCAAACCACACTTGCATGTTATCTACAAATGGAAGTGAAAACTTTTTTACTTTACAACTATGCGGTGTCAGCTTGACATTGCTTTCTTATTAGTCATTCCCTCTCTGGGGTGAGGCTGAGTGCAGTTGTGAGGGGCAGAGTAGACACATTTATGTTCACACAGACACTCTTTTCCAATTTTGGGCTGGCCATCAAAATCAGAATATGCATATTGCAGAAAATAAATCAAAGTCTCCAACATTGCTGTTAAGATTTTACCAGCGTATGCTCCTGCTGTATGTGTTCCTGCAGATCTGACCGGGGCACTGGCTCCTGGCACACAGTACACAGAGCGATGTTTCTCTGACAGTGGATCTCATGGGTGGTAAAATTTGCCTCAGGAATGTCGTGTTTGCTGTAAAAAAAAAAAAAACAAAAAGACAGAAAGAAAAAGGTAAAGGTCGTCATGAATGCACATTTCCCACGCCCTATCAGACTGAACAGTTCAAGTATTTACATATTTTACATACTTACCAATTACCACAGAACTGTGTGTTTTCATCTGCCATGGCTTTAGCATAGCCTGAGGAGAAAGTTTAACCTTAGTTAATAACAACACAAACCAGCTTGACTGAAATGCTCCGTGTTGGTGAGCTCTAAGTTACTGTTTACAAGAGGTAAACAGAGAGAAATCTGTAATTGATTAGATCAATCAGTGATCTCTGACATCCGTGACGTTATGTTAATTGTCCTGGTGCCGTCATCTGTTTTACTGGACTAAATTAAAAATAGCCCTGTGAATCAAAATGGCTAAAGTCAAGAGTGCAGGTAGCCACCACCACCACCGTCGTTAGCAAATGAAACCCTTCCGGTTTTCTCACCCGGTGTTTGCAGCCAGGTAGCAAACGTTAGCTGACAGCAACAGTGTGGATTGACAAGGATACCCCCCGTCTACTTTAACCAACAAGCATCCTCGACCACCTCAGGAGAGGTGAGCAATGTCAGATGTGTTGGCCGGAGCTAGCCACCTAGCTTAGCAATAAATACGTAGCGCTCGCCGCTAACTAACTTTAGACGCTTTTACGAAGTAACAACGACGCCATGAAGACAATACAGCGACGGGCTTTTGGGCTTGTGCCGCCCGGCCTAGGCAAAATACATACAACCGTCTCGATGTCACCGTTTGTCAGTTAATTCACCTCTGAATAAATACACAAAACGAAGCTGGTAGTCGACAGCGGCTAACTAGTTGACGCGAGTCTGAAAAACAGTTCGCTGCTGTTTCCTCGTAGCCCTGCAAGAGGGGACTGACGCCCGGAGTTTGGATTCTCAGGTTGTCTGTAATAAACCCACCACGGCTACTTTTACAGTAACACAACCAAACCAAACACTCTAACAATGTATATTATGTTACCGAGCCTAAACGCTCTAAATAGAAAGGCGATGGTGATCTGTGTACTTGTGGGGTAAAGGTGACTGTAAGTCTAAACTCAGGGGTAAAAATCCACTTGGCTCTCCAGGCTCGGATTTGATTGGTTGAGCAGACAGCGTGCGCTGATGAAACGGTCTCGGGTAACAACACAGCTTTCGATTTCGATTATTCTCCACGAACATAAAAATCGATAAATAAATAAATAAACAAACACAAACCATAAAAGTACTGCCATTAAAAAAACAGGCTATTCATTATCTTTAATCACATCAGTAACGTTGTAGACTCGACTCTATATCAAGATATCTGTGATTACACTTTGACTGGGCAGAATTAACCTCTAAGCAAAACTGAATCTATTACTTTATAATAGATATCTACAGTTAGAATTAGGACTATACATAGATCCAGTTTGAGATATCCAGAGGTTAATTCTGACAAGTCACATTTCCAATTCAAGATATCTATAACGTTGTCTTAACTGGTCATCATGTCTTAACAAATCATAATTTTTCTAAAAAAGGACAATGGACATTCCATCAATTGAATAAAGTTATAGATATCTTCATTTTAGTAAATTAGTGCACCAAACTTTCTGTGAACTAAATATACTGCAGCATGGTGTACGAAAGTCAGAGGCAAAATTACCCCCGACGGTCATGTTAAACACAAAACAATCAAAAATGATCATAAGTAATCTTTATCATTAATCATTATGGGATTTCAGAGACTCACAGTAAACTGTATTGAAATCTGTTCAGTGCAGTATTCACAGTAGAACTAAAACTGACTTTAGGGACTTGTTATTGCTGTTACTGCTTGTTGTTGTTGGATGAATAAGGTAAATCTTTATATATTTATTGTATTGAGTTTTTTGTCTCTTGCATAAATAAAATATATATTTATATAAATATCATTGGTTTTATTGCATCTCTATGGGTTAGGGTTGGGGTTATACATGTTACAGGTCACATATAGTTGTTATAGGTCTACCTATGCAGAGCAATGTGGATCAATCACTGTATGTGTGTCTGTTTACATAATGTTTTTGTATTCACATATTAATGTGACTAATGTTATGCATGCTCATTCGTCTCTAACTTTAACTTCAATAACATCATGTTACCCTATATGGAGCCTGAAAGTTAAATGTAGTTTTTAGAGTCTGAAGTTCATCTCAAGCACCCAAATAATTTCCTATTATGGGTTTTTTAATGTCATATTTTCCCCAAATGTTGACCTTCGAGAATTTGATGGATTGCGTCGTCTAAATGAATTTTAGCAGAATGAACTTGACAGAAAATTTGGGCAATCCCATGTGATTTTTCATAAATGTAAATCTCAGGGGTTTGCATTCTTCTGAAGTGATTTAGAATATAATACAACTGAAAATTGTATGGGAATGTTTAAGGTATCAGTGTTTTTTTGTTTTGTTGTTTTGTTTGAGACTGAAGGAATCAATTCAACATGATTGATCCATAAATCTGCAGACCTCCAGGCATTCAGTATGTGACGAATGAAAGAAACACATCATTGTCCTTTCGGTGTGTTTATTGAGTTTTTGATCTACCAATACTGTCAATGTCAAACATTTTCATTTTTGTAAGGCACAGGTTTGTTCAGATAAAACACTGATATTATTTACAGCAAATATTCGGACAGAGTATATACTTAACATCCTTGCACCTCCTGCGAGTCAAAATGATGACGCAATGATTGGACCATTATTGTAAATATATATATATAACTTTTAATTTCAAGCCCTTGCTCCTCATCTGAGAAGGTTGAGTCAACAATTTATTTCATAATGTATAACGAAATGTAACTCTGTGACAAACGTTTAAAAACAAAATCGTGAGAAAAAGGAATACATTTCAAAACCGTGAGTAGACTGAAAGAAAGGACTAATCATAAATTCTGATAAAATTTGTAAAATAAAATCAGTCTTGCAAAATACATTGATATGCTCATAGATGAGTAACATAATGGATGCCAACTTGATTTCTTTTTTACCAAGCAACTTTGGGGCCTGAAGTGGATAAATCACACTTCAACGTGAATTAAGATTTTTTTTAACATGATTGAAATATTTTGGAACAGTCTTCAGTCAAAAAGTGGTAAATTATAAAATGAACGCTCGACTGCACCTAAGTCCATCAGCTGGCTCCTGGTGATGCTTTAATTGCTCTTAATTGCTTACATGATTGTCTGATATGAATTTAGACACAACATGAAATAGGTTTTGGACCAATTCCCTTGATTAAACTTTTCCAAACAACACATTCATCAGAAATACTAGCTGCATCTGTTTTTTAAAATGGATGGCAGTAAAACAGCCCTGCTGTTGGAGCCTGAGTTAAGCACAGGAAATAACCATGATAATTATACATGCACCAAGACAAATGACGGCTTCTGTCAAAAAACTACATACATCTCAGGTCCCTCATCCTCATTGTTCACAGGTGCAAGTATTCAATTTCAATCAAGGGGCAGAATATTTGGTAAATAAACAAAAAAAAAGAAAAAAAAGAAACAGTACCAGCATTGAGAGAACAAACATGAAGAGTTCCACAATTAATCGGCACCACAGAAATGAACTAAAATGACAGTAAAACTAAAAATTCACATTAGACTACTTTTGCTGTTGATACGATCATTTCTACATACAACTCCATCAAAAATCATTATACTAGCTTTAAGTGGATATTGATAATAACTCTAAAGCAGATTAAATTACCACTGTAAGCACTTTATCTCGCATTTTACTATTTAATTAAGAAAATAGCCCAAAAAATGTGCAAAGAACAATATTGCATGACCAAATTGAATAGTTTTCTGGGGCAAGAACAAAGACATCTCATATCGTACAATCTGTAATTGGGTCAAAGAGCATGTCAATCGGAAGCATGTTTACATGAGGTCACATCCGGCGGGGTCCAGAAGTCTGACCTCAGACTTTTGGACCCCACAGTATCAACCAGCTTGTGATACAGAGCTATATGCTATGCATTCCTTGTGCCTGTCTTCATGCTGACCTGAAAATACCTTCCACCTCTTTGTATTTTCATAGGTGAATAGTCCACCCAGGGCCTATCATGTCAATACTTTTCTGGCCATCTTTCCTGTTACTCTGCATTGCACAGACAGACATGTAAAAAAAAAACAACGTTCTAATATTGAGATATTTGGTCAGTCATTGCAACTGCTATAGCTAAAACTTAACAAAAAAGCAAACACCTTATTTATCAACAACTAAAACTTTTTAGGAAAAAAAAAAAGCTGGTTTTCACTTTAACTTCCAAATGTCCTTGGTCCAATACAAAATTCAGTAGGTTGCTCTTACTGAGTCGTTAACCACACAGTCCTGTGAAAAATATTCTTACTACCCTACACTATACTAGATCTAGAGTGGCAAAATGGAAAAAGGCTCAAAGACAGCATAAAAGACAACAGTGGGAATAAAAGAATACAGTACAAACATTCAGAAAATGAAAAGAAGAAGGCACAGATTGTAAGAGTTGAGACTAGTAGAAGTCGTAGAGGTAGCAGAGGTCACAAAGAGGGACAAAGGAGAAAAAGGAAACTGTTAAAAGAAATCAGAAATGTGATGAAATATCTATCTGTCCTTGGATCCAAGCTTCTCAATCAGGTCCTGCAGGGGGGCGAGCTCTCGTCGGTCAATGAGGTTGAACTCCTACAAGAGAAACAACAAAAAACCTTGTTGTTAAACCACTTGCCTTCTCCACATTTATTAAGACACAGTTCAGGTGACAGCAACCGGCCAGAGCTCCCCCCACTTTTTATACCACGTTGTTAAAAAAGACAAAGAAAACAGTAAGAGCACAGTTGATCTGCCCATGGGGACAAAATATCCACAAAGTTTTAAAGTTTTCAACAGCTCCAGCTTCTTTCCGAGTGCAACCATGCAGTGGCGTGCACAGACTTTTTGAAGGGCAGGGGTGAAAGGAAAAAAAACGGCACATACAGCGCGTCCTCTCACCACTGAAGAGGACACCTTAGCACGTGTTTTTCAACAATTTACTTTACTTGTCCGCGTTCGGGCAGCTTCTCTGCTCCACTTTGTGCCGTAACTACTGTTGGGAAGCATGCGCACATGCAGCGTCCAGTTTCAGTTAGTCATGTTAGTCGGACTAACATATTTACATGCACTTCAGTTGTCCAGTTATAGTTGGATTAAGTTAATAGTTGTTTTTTTCAAGTGTCATGTAAACGTACTTAGTAGCCAACTCATGAATTTGCTCTGCACATGTTGCCATCACTATCTTACTGCCAGCATTGCTGTGCAGTATATCACAGTAAAGCCAGTGAGGGCCAATGGTTGTTGGGGGGTTGTTTTTCACTGGCTCTCATGCACACAAGGTCACTTCAGTTCATGAGTGTGTTTAAAGGCCTTTGTCACGCCTTTGCCAACAACGTAAAGAGAGGGAGTGCCGTTTACATTTTATAATTGAGATGCTGTGTAGCATTTAACACCACACAATCTCCCTGCCAGGCCAAATTAACAAAAGTACAATCTGGGGAAATTGATGGGTTTATCTTTTTAAATAATGGCTTTTGGCTTTCATGGTTTTCGGTTATTGAAAAGATCCATGTTGACTATTTAAATGTGTCAGTAGTGTTAGATAGTAATTGACAAAACAGTAGAGAGTACAGGGGGAGAGCAACTCTATCATTGTGGTGATGGATCAATGGTGAGGCATGATGAAAAAATTAGTCCAGCTTGCAAAGGGTCTAACCGTCTATCTGATTTAAGTGGTAACGTTGTCATTATCTTGTTGATGCTTTCATCTTTCATCTCCAGCCTCCTCACCAGACACGTTTTACAGAAGCCAACTCTATATGGACTCCGCTCTATGTCTGAATGGGGACTTGAGAGATACACGTCAGTGATTATAAACCCCACGTGACGGTCTGATGATCTCACCTGGACAAAGAAAATGAAGTGCTTGAAGGAAGTGTTGAGGTGGGCCTCCTCCTGCAGCTGCATCACAGAGTCAAAATGTTGGTGGTAGATGTGAGCGTACACCCTGAACAGACGCTTCAGGATGGTTTTGGCCACAGACATGAAGTTCTTAGGAAAGGGGACTCCTGTGTGACAAGAGTTAGAAAATGACAATGTCAAGAGAAGAGCATCCTTGTCCTTTTTTTAACCTTATCTCTTTGAACCCTACAGTACATCACAGCAAAGAGTACAGTCAGCCCGGTCCTCATGTGAGACACATGATCGGTTTAAATGAAATCAGGTGACTGAAAATAAAATTACTGCGTCGCCTTGTCAGACTCTTTAGGGTCTCTGTCCTGCTTCACTGTTCTACAATTAGACGACTAGCATGAGAAAAAAGCTGTGGGCCTTTTGGGATGTAAATATTCAAACTGAATATAATGCATGCATGCAGTTGTTTGGTGAAGACTCACCAATCTTGGAGGGGAAAAGTGTCTCATCATCCAGCTGATCCTGCACCCAGGTCATCAGGTAGTCGATGTACTTGGGCGCAGAGCATTTAATGGGCTTCTTAATATTGGTGCCGTCAGCCCAGTGATACTCATACCTACAGAGAAAGAGTGCTCTCATTAATGACTTCAGTAAGTTAATTAGTTAAACAGACATGCACTCATTCTGTCGTTCTATAATAACCACATGAAAACATCGAGCTAAAAAAAACATCAAGCGGAGGAAATGCAAAAGTATCTACAGTCATGTCATATCTAGGCTCTATGTCAACAGGAAGTAAACCCCGGTCTCTTCCTCCTGATTAGAGACCGTCTGTAGACGCTCTTGGCAGGACAGAGGATTGAGGAAGTGCTGAATCTAGATTCTAACTAAACAGTTTCTACAGGGACCACATGCAAAGTTTAATTCCTGTTTTTCCCATGTGACACTCAAGAGCATGTATTCACATTTCATTTAGTCTTAACCATTAAAAATCTGAATCCACGACTTTGTTCTTTTATTCATATTATTTCCAAATCCTTGGCTACAGGTCAAATCATGTTTCATTAACTACAGTCGTTAACAACAGTCTGACTTAAATGACCCTGAGGTCACAAAGCCTCAGTTCAGTCTAATTAAACACAAGCTGAGGACCTTTGCTGTATCTCTTGTTACCCTCATTTCCTGCTGCCTCTCTGCTGTCTGTTCTCTAAATCAGAAAAGGCTCATGACGTAAGTCAGAGTTTAAACTTAATCTTTATTTACTAAGTGGCTGAAAATCCCAACCACCTGGTACAAGCTGTGAATTTAAAAGGTATTCATCATGACTTCAAACACTAACAAGTGTTTTTCTCATAGCTGATTCATAAATTGACACAACTCCTAATTACTGACACATCCTTATTGAATCTTAAGTGTTATTATTATGAAGCCTTGTGTAACAGTGCTGTTGAACCACAAATCTTTTATTATTGTTCCTGGTTGTTACTTGTGCTGTTAATGTTCTTTAAAGCACTTGAGCTCAGTGCGACACATATCTTGCATCTCAGATGACTAATGTGAAGTTCCCCCTTCCTACAATTACATAAACACCCACATCAGCCAAAAAATTCCCTTTGACAAATTTGACAGCTATGCAACACATAAAATTTTGGTAACGTCAAGTTGCATGTAACAACCACAGATAAAAACTAAAACAAAGAAATATTGTTTTCTCTGTCATTTTGTCTTCACATGAGTTGAAGTAAACCTTCTGAATCCGTTTTTAAAGTAATGAATACATCATGAATTCACTGTATTTTTTGCCAGGGCATCTGAATATAAAGAGATCATATAAAAAGCAATAATCTGTGTTTATTGCTTTTCATATGATCTCTTTTATATTCTGTATGTGTCTTTTATATCCTGTGATGTCTCAGGGCTGAATACTTTTGCTATCTGTGATTTTACGTTTTATTCTTATTTGACTCACATTAGTTTTTTAGTACTTTGCTCTCACTCTATGGTTTGAGTTTTGTGTTGTTGTTTTTTTTGTTGTTTTTAAAAAAAAAAAAAAAAAAAAAAGGCTAATCCACTCATGTTCAATGTTGTTGAGCGATTCTTTTTACCTCCAGTGTGTCTGCAGGTCTTTTGCATGAGACATCTGGACTCGTCACAATAGACACACGTGCTACTAATAATACTGAAGTTCTATTCTAGCGTAGCAGTAAACCATGACTGTTGTCAACCAACATGCAAAACACTGTTGATGTTGAGCTTAAGCTTTTACTACTTTAACAAGTCAAAGTGTCTTCTGTGAAAAAAGGGGCCCTGTAGAAGCTGAATGCATAACAGGAACACTGTTTGCCGTTACCTTGGTCCAGCAGACATCACAGAGCAGCTGGTTTCAGTGCAAAACTCAGTGATAGTGCCATACAGCATGTTGATCTGATTAAAGAAGTCCACGGCTGAAAGAAATGGTAAAATGTTATTGTTTGTTCGCTGTTTTTGTTGTGATTAAAAAACAAGACAGTGAATACACAAGGTTAACACTCAAAATATTGTATGATATCCATTTTAGTTAGCACTATTTACACCCAGAAATTATTACTTAACCAGGCATCTAGTTGCTTTCCCCACCTAGTGCATATGTTTAATTATGTTCTCTCCTTACTTCCAATATTAAATTTACAAATATCAAAATAGTCCATACTTTTGATGCACTGAGCCTGAATATTATTTGGTTAAAAAAATCTCCATGCTTTGAAAACTACCTCTACTTTTCAGCGGTGTGTGTTGTATGATCCTTCCATGCTTCTCATACCACTAAGTGATGCACAAGCTCATCTTAACAGTGGTGGATAGGAAATAGCAAAAATAAACTGGTGGTTTATGCAAGGAGCTATGTTACTATAAATAGGTAGGTATATTATAACCATCCACTCACTGTTGACAGCGATCCACTCATTGAGATCTTCTCCCTCTGGCAGCATGACAGCCTGCCTGAGGTTCCCACTGCCCAGCGTGGCTTCAGCATGTTTCAGCAGCTCGTACTGGTGGGAGCCCTCTGGGATGTTCTTCTTCGGCTTGAAGGTCTTAGATGAGCGACTGCCACTGCAGAAAAACAAAAAACACAGACATATGTGAAGCTCAGCAACTTTCTGTACACAAGACTGTGGGGTTTTCTTTGGATGCTCCACTTGGGCCTTCACATGTGATGGTCCTTCCTGTCTGATCAGAGCAATCAGCAGCTGCAGGAAGCTTATCTTGTGAATTTGATGCTCGGCTGCCACATTTGTCATACCAACGCACGGGCCTTGTCTTGGCATGTATTCCCCGTGATGTGGCTGAAAAATAACTATAATCTGTATCCATGTCAGTGAACAGTGAACAACAGTACAATGTGATGACCCAGTTGGTCCCACAAACAGGAAATGCGACAGACACAGTGTCACTGTAAACAACATTGACGGATAATCACATCGCTTAGGATTAAAAAAAAACCTCTTGGCGAAAGAAATAAAGGCCGTAAAAGGTGTGGATTATGATTAATATTCCCACGCCTAATGTTATCTGAGGTGGTGATAATAAAAGCTAAGTTGACAAACAGGTTGTGAGCCAGAACCGGGGCTAGCCAAGTTAGCACGGGTAACTAACCTAGTTATTAAAAAAGTTACGGTTGTCGAGTGCTGGAAAAACATGAATAAATACAGCTGGCAGATAATGTCGAGATGACGAATGCTAGTCCTGCGTAAGAGACTGTGGAGGTTCACATGTAGTCCAGTTGTTGGTTAGCTGACTTGTTTTCTGTAACGGGGTCTTACTTTCACAGTTACTTCCCCTGGTGGAGCTAACGTTGACCGCAACTTAACAAGCGACTGGCAACTTTACTTACAACAGGAAGCTCATCTTGGAGACGGTCGTCAGGGAGTCTCGGTTACAACTCTTCGCCCTGGTTTAGTAAAACAGAAGATTGTTGCTTGTTTTGGTTTTTTGGTGTAAATTACACACCAACGAACTCACTTATCGGCGCCGCCTGCTAACAGTGAGGCTCAGGCTAACATGAACTGCACCCACGGTGACTCTTCCTCTATCGGCGCTGCACCGCGGAGGCGCAGCCGGCAGACTGGCGCCCCCTGCCGACCACATGCAGGTGCTGCAACGCCAAGTGGCAGACAGACTGTACTACAACTCATCGAGACAGGCAGACAGCTGCTTTGCTTTGTTTTTACTTTGTAAAAGTTACTTAAAAACCATTCGTCCATCCACACACTTCACGCACACACCGTAGACTGTGTAATAAAGTCACATTAATGCTCATATTTATCTTAAACTTCAGTCGGCCCCTTGTTTTTCTTTATCTGTTTACTATATCCCCATTAGTCAAGCTGCCTCAGCAGAGACTATATTCTTCCTGGGTCCACAGTTTAAAAAAAATAAAAATAAAAATCAGATCCCTATCTGAATACACTGATGTTTTAGTCGTCTTAAAGCCACATGCGTCTGTTGTGAGGTAGGTAGCTTTCTGAAAAACTGACAGGAACCACTCCAGCCTGTCTGCACAATTACTTAATAATATATAGTTTTCTACTAATACTTATGTAATCGCTGCATGTGTGTACGGTATAGTATGTGGATATTATCAGTCCCCCCGCGGCTGTGTGGGGCCACTCTGGTCTCTTTCAGTGGAAACATGCAGACACAGTAATGTAATATGTGTGCAGTAGAGGTGTGGCAGCAGAAAGCAGTGACGCAGGCACCATGCGTGAGCAGCGGGGGCAGGGCTTTAAAGCCTGCCCTGCTCCTCTTCCCCCCGCACAGACGTCGCTCTGTCAGCCTCCGGGTGGAAGTGGTGTGTGTGAGTGTGTGTGTTTCGTAATCGGCCGCGGTGTCTCTGCTTCTCTCAGCCGGCTAGGATGGCAGCGCTCAGGACTCTCAGGAAACTGTGCCAACACACCCAGCACCAAGTCTGTAAACTGCACACGTCCGCCCCGAGGTGAGTACGAACGAGCACCAGCATTTTAAACCTTCAATTTCAATGGAGGGATGGTTTTATTCCACCACAAGTGGTAATGGTACATACTGCACATATAGCACTTCCACGACATGCTCGGCGCCTCTTCTCCACCATGAGAAAGAATTGAGATTTATAACTATATAAAACGTGTATATTTTAATTTTTTGTTGCCCGCTTGTTTAACATTGTGTACACGTGAATAAGGTGGCGCGTTGAATTTGTGTGGTTTTGTTTGATTGTGTTGTACTAAATGTCCGCATTTGGCCACATTAAAGCGCGCCCCTAGCGTCGTGCCGGTAACGTTGCAGGGAAGCTGGCTGATGAAATCGGTCTGAGTCCTTGCACCCTGTTGTCAGAGGAGCCAGGTTTCAGCTGGAGGCCGAGGTGCAGATGTATGCACAGGGAAATGACATGCACATGCATTTGAACCAAGATAACCTAGGTGACGTGAGGTTACTTTAAATGGATAAAAACATAATTAAATACAAGAAATCAAGGCTGATAACGTGTCTGCTGTATCCCGTGCAGGTATTGATTGGAAACATGCTGAGTGCAGCATGACTGAGATACTAATGTCTCAAAGACGACAAATCTCGTGTGGAGTCTGCACATGATCTGCAGCTCCACAGTCACAAGATAGATAATTTAAAGAGTGACACGTTGTGCATGATTTATTACACACACACAGACATTACAATATCAATTAAAGCATCCATACAGTAAATTAGATCTGATAGATATGTATTTTTTTGAAACAAGGTGATTTTTATTCAACACAAACTTATTACGCTTTATTTTAAACAGAAGAATAAAGCACCTTAGAAAAATAGCAAAACAACAAAACAAGACAAAAAGACAACTTCCCCCTGACGTGGATCATGGATATAAAGAGAGATTATCTCTTTTCTCTTCTTGTGTATTTAAATTCATATGGGAATAAATGGTATTTTGCCGCTCTACAGTCCTGACACATTTTCTGTGGGATGTGGTACACTAGCCCCTTGGCCTCACCCCGTTTTCCTCAAAGATGTGACACTTTTCTGTGAGGTTTAATCAGTTATGGCACAGTGAAAGGGATTGTTACATCACTGTTGATGGCTCATTACTCTTCAGTTATTAGCTAACTGCTTTCTGTAATTATCGTTATATAACAGAAAACTATCCTGACGCTTTTGTTTGGATAAAGCAGCTCAAACCTGCCTATACAATTACACAGTAAACAATGCTGCACCCTACAGTACAAACTTGGGGGGGGGGAGAGTGCACTTCTTTAGGCTGCTCTTTTAGTTTCTGTACTCCAACGTTGGGGCTGAAAACACCGTGATATTATGGTACAAGTGCTGACAAAACACATGGCTCAGTCAGGTGGAGAGGTGTGGGCTCTAATTTTAGTGACAAGAATTGGTGCTTGTCCAGGGTAGATGCTTGAGATTGATTACAGGTCTCTGGTGTCAAAAGCCCTGTTCAGAAGTGATCAAAGAGACAAGATTCAGCAGAAGTCGATTTAACATAAATGTTATAAATTAAACGTTATTCCAATAATCAAGTCAGAAAAAATTATCTGTAAAAGAGTTTTAAAAACAGTATTCTGGTTGGACCCTCTAGAGAGAATCATATTGAGCTTGTATTTCTTTTGCCTATGTGAATAACCATAACTTGTTAATATGTAAAGTTTTATTTATTTGTGCTCTGACCTCAGTGTTTTTTGTTTGCACTAACCCTCAGGCAGGAGGCAGTGGTCATCTCAGGAAAGAAACTAGCACGGCAGATCCGAGAGGAGGCCCGGGCCGACGTGGAGAGCTGGGTTATAGCCGGCCACAGGAGACCCCATCTGAGCGTGGTCCTCGTAGGAGACAACCCCGCCAGTCACTCCTACGTCCTGAACAAGACGCGTGCCGCCGCTGATGTCGGTGAGTGAAAGACAAACGCTCGCACGATCCTCATGTAAACACGGGCGATTCTACAATACAAATCACAAGAGAACAAACGCTTCCTCGAGCCTTGAGTTGTTTTCTCACTTCCACCTCCCACAGGAATCTCCAGCGAGACGATTCTCAAGCATTCAGACATCAGTGAGGAGGAGTTATTGGACCTGATCTACAAACTCAACACAGACCATCGTGTGGACGGCCTGCTGGTCCAACTGCCTCTCCCAGGTACAGAGAAACAGTGGGATGAGTGTCGAGAATTATACATCTGTCTTTGTGTTAAATCATGGTTAAATATTGAATCTGAGTCAAGTATAGGTCTGTCTCTGTCTGGGTTATCATCTCGTAGGCTGCATTTGAACAAAATATTTGACATGTTCTTGTCCTGACTGTAACTTAATTCTCTTCCTTTTGCAGACCACATCGATGAGCGCACAATCTGTAACGCGGTTTCCCCCACCAAGGACGTCGACGGCTTCCACGTGGTCAACGTCGGTCGCATGTGCCTGGACCAGTCCACCATGCTTCCTGCTACGCCGTGGGGAGTCTGGGAAATAATTAAACGTACAGGTAACAGGAAAAGGAGCTTAACTTGCTGTAAATGTCGAGCTGCTGCTGCTGAACGACGAGTCTGACCTTAATACCTCACCTTACAGGTATTCCCACCCTCGGGAAGAATGTTGTGGTTGCGGGACGCTCCAAGAATGTGGGCATGCCCATCGCCATGTTACTGCATACAGACGGCCGTCACGAGAGACCCGGAGGTAGGTTGTGTGGCATTTATGTGTGCGCATTATTGCATAACCTGCATAAGGAAGGGGAGTTCAAAGAATCCAAACTAAACCTTAGTTTCGTTGCAGGTGATGCCACGGTCACCATTTCTCACCGTTACACTCCAAAGGAGCAACTTCGCCAACACACTCAAATCGCTGATATCATTGTGGCTGCTGCAGGTTTGTGTCTCTTTGTGTCCGCCTGTTTTTGACTATTACTGACCAGTTTAGAGCTCAAATCTGTTGATCAGACCGAGCTGTTTCTGTTGTCTAACCGCACCGCGTTGCTGTGCTATTAGGGATCCCAAACCTTATTACCGCGGACATGATTAAAGAGGGAGCAGCGGTGATAGACGTTGGAATAAACCGAGTGCAGGACCCGGTGACTGGGAAGAGCAGACTGGTTGGAGACGTGGATTTTGAAGGTAAGGCTGGACAACGGACATTTCCGCAGTGAGCTGGTCTTTTGGCTGTTTTGTCCTCAGGTTTCTGTTAACGTTGTTCCTTTTTCTGTCCATGTTCAGGCGTGAGACAGAAGGCCGGCTTCATCACTCCCGTGCCCGGAGGCGTGGGGCCCATGACGGTGGCGATGCTCATGAAGAACACTATCAAAGCAGCGAAGAACGTTCTGCTCTTTCCCCCAGAGAGGATCCGCATGGCGGCTGCGTCTTAAAGACCTGGTGCAAACCCCAGCAACAGTGACACATTCCACTCCAACACTACCACCCACCCCACCCGCCCCCTCTTTTTTTGACTGGGAGCAACATGATGAGCTCTCCTTGCACATGGACTGGGAAGATGATAGCTTTAAGCCTCCGTTTCTGCTGACATCTTTAACCTTTCCTAACTTCAAGTCCAGCCATGTTTAGACTGTTACATTCACTCATGCAGCTGCATGTTGTGTGTAACATGGTTCTCAGTATTTATCATTTGCAATGTATTTCTGTAAGTTTTTTTTTGAAGATTTTGGAGAATCTTGAGAGGTTGTTTTATTTATTGCTACACTAAGGTAATATTTAAAAACATGAATGGAGACATGTTACAGTATTTAACTCAAATCTGGTGAGCATTTAAGGCAGACTGCGTGAAGCCTGTTTTATATCTTATTTTATTTTCTGTTAGTTTAGCCTCATGTGTCAAGAGTGATAAGGGCTAATATTATCAGGAACAAGTATGTTTTTCAATATACAAGCTTTAAAGATTCACAATTGCCTTTGTAAAAAACTTTGAAATAAATATTACAACTATGTTCTCACATTGCTGCTGGTTGTGCCTGTCTTGTTCTGAATTATTTTGTACCCTGAACCTTTATGCACATGTTCTAACTCTAACTCACTTCTCAGGCACTGTCATTATAAATGATGGTCTCATAGCACCACTTTCAAATAACCATCTATTCCTGTCTTCATCCTCTCATCCTGGTTGTGTAATTGCCATTATGAAGGCATCATAACAATGTCAGGGCTCTATGAGTCCATGACTACATTTTTCCATTTCAATCTCACCAGACATTTTATTTTACACCATGATCCTGCTTTTACAAATCGTATCCTGCATCACAAACCGACCGTCTCTTTAGAGTCCCATCAAAAGAAAAAAGATTCCCCACAGTTATATCACTCCATTCCTTCAGCTCACTGACCCACTTTAGCTTGACATGGACAACAATACTCAATGGTTAGTGCAATCTAAATATGTGATGCACTTTGAACTATTTAGGGGACAAATGTCTATCCTTCATGCAGTTTCATTTGACACACTGTGACCTTTCCTTTAGGTCACTCTAAAGTCCTCAGCCGACCTCATGACAAGTAGCTGCACATGCAGGCCTTTGTCTTTTCCTCTGGCGCTGTGGGAATAAACAACTCACAAACAACCTTGGTCTGAACCCCACACACAGGCAAACTGCCACATAATTTGGAAGTCTAACCTCCAGTGATGTGACGATGAACGCTGGCACCCCACATGGACGTGTCACGTGTCCCCATGCTGTACACACTATTCACCTATCACAGTATAACCTCGCACAAGGACAGCTCTACTCTGAAGTTTTCTGACAACACCACAGTCATTGGTCTGATCGCTGTGGGTGATGAAACGTCATACAAGGGAGCGGTCTGGTGACAGTGAGTGACAAGAATAACCTCCCTCTCAACACAGATAAGGCTGAAGGAGAGCAGCAGCATCAACAGTGGTGGAGAGGTTCACCAGGTTTAAATTCCTGTGTGTCCGCATCGGTGATGACCTGACCTGGACATGTAACATCACCCAGCTGGTCGTGAACTATGTAGGGAGACCTGAAGAATTCAACATGGCGCACAGGATCCTCAGCAGCTCCACAGGAGCTTCTCCTCGACCAGCGGCGTCACTCTGTGATATGGGAGCTGCACAGCCACTGTCCACAGAGTGGTACAGACTGTCAGAGGTTTATCATGGTGTCCCTGGCCTCTCTGCAAGAGCCAAGATTACACCCATCCCCCAATACAGGGTTCACACACACACACACACACACACACACACACACACACACACACACACACACACACACACACACACACACACACACACACACACACACACACACACACACACAGCATGCACTCAGGAGGGTGATATGTGTAGTGTGGGGTGTGTGAGGGACAGCTCCACAGGTCTAATCACCTTATCTATGAAATACTAATATTTCACATTATTTGTGAGGAAAGTCTTTTTGAATTGAACAACAAATGAAACAAATTAATAGCAGTTATTAGCATTATTTTAGATCTACCAAGCAATGTATTATATATGTATAATGTATATAATGTCAACTGTGCACTGAAAGTAGTTCACATTATAACCATTTACCAGCAACAACATAAGAGTTAATGCAAGAATAGTTGTAATTGTAATAAATACTTTGGTATGTCATGTTTCAGTAAAATCAGTTCTTCTACTTTTGGTAGTTAAAGTTCATTTCAATACTAATACCTTACTTGAATAAAGCACCTCATTTATTTATTTAATATTTATTTATCTTTATTGTGCACTTTATATACTTGTAAAATATCAAGAAAATTACTGACTTAAACTTGTACTATGTAATTACTGCATTTATTTGAGAAAAAGATCTGCAGGACTTCAAATGAGCACAATCTGACTCCAGGTAGGAACTAGGAACCTTAACGACGTGTTGTTTCCCGACGGCGGTAAATAGAGGACGAGCACACTTCCGCAGACGCGCCAGTCCTCTTCTATGGCTGCGGACTGTTTATGACCGGGCAGCAGGCAGCGTCTCTCCAGCGGGGTTTTGTCTCGGTGTGGTTTGGGTTTATGTGGTGATGGATCGCAGCAGATCTCGTGACAGAGCCGACGGAGAGAAGAAGAGGAAGAAGAGACGGGGACGGTCCTCCTCCTCTTCCTCCTCCTCCTCCTCCTCCTCCAGCAGCAGGAGCAGGAGCAGGTCGGAGAAGAAAGGCGCACACAAGAGCCAAGGTTGGGATTAGAAACAAATGATTGGGTTGTTGTTGTTATTGGTTTTATCATCACAGGAAAAAAAACTGTGTTGAACCTTTTTCTCTGTTTCTTCTCCATCAGATGTGAAAACTCAAAGAAAGAAGCGCAGAAAGAGAAGCTCCTCTTCTTCCTCCTCCACCTCCTCCTCCTCTTCGTCATCCTCGTCCTCGTCCAGCGATGAGCGGGCCAAGAAGAAGAAGAGCAAAGCCAAGAAAAAGAAGGGGAAAAAGAAGAAGGCGAAGCTGAAGAAACTAAAGAAAAAGGAGAAAAAGAAGAAAGAGAAGCTGAAGAATAAGGAGGAGAAGAGGAAGAAGGCGGCGGCGGCGGTAGCGGCGGCGGGTCTTCCGTCCTCCGGTCCAGCAGCCGAGAGCCTCTTACGACCCTCCTACCTGGAGGTGTGGCAGAGCGACGAGGGGGCGGTGGAGCTCGGACCTGGTGGGGCATTTACTTTACGCTGCTGTTTGAAGGGATAGTTCAACATTTTGGCAAATTGGCCCATTGCCATAATCCCTATAGTCATAGCAGTAGGTTCGTTACCTTTAATTGTCGGTGCAAGCTGTTTTTAGAACGGCGGAGCAGAGCCGCGAGCTGCTCAGAGCTACGCTACGGAGGCTAATGGGATTTCTTGGTTTCCCTCATCAAACTCATCAAATACACAATCCTACAACTCCAAAACGCTCTCCTGCAGCTCACAGCTCTGCTCCGCCGTTCTAGTCGTTTTCTCCGGGTTCGTTTTATGTCTCTTTGTGGACTTTTTCTGTCTCTATTGGGCTTTTTCTTTACGGTCCTTCTGTTTTGTGTAATCACAGTGTCAGCATCATGATACTATGATGTATTTTTCAGAGAAATCAAATGAGAAACCGTTTCAAACTAAAATAACCCACAGTAATTTTGTTTCACATGTGTAAACACCAGATTGTATGCACCCAACCACATTGAGCCAGGTGTGAGCACAGGTGATTCTACCTGCTTGGCATTTCTGCCTGTTGCACCTCCGACGGTGCCATTGTGCAGACTGCAGGGTCATCAGCTGGGAGCCACTCCTCCACAAATGTTTCGCCCAATTATTCCAGGATCATCTCAGAAAAAAATGATATAAAAACCAACAATTGTGATGAAGCATATCTGATACTTAAGTGTAAATGATAAACCGTCATCATAAGAGATGATATTAACACTATATTTCCACCTGAGTGAGATGCAAGTGCATTAAGTTTTGTTTCCCTCTGCAGTCATGACAGACGAGCAGAAGGCCCGGCTCTCCACCAAGAGGCCTCTCACTAAAGAGGAGTACGAGGCCAGGCAGAGTGTGATCCGCAGGGTGGTGGACCCCGAAACCGGACGGACCAGGTGCGGCAGAGCTAACGGAGCACACGCACCAAAGAACGAGACTGAGCTACTCCATGTACTTGTTTTAAAAAAAATCTTCTTCTACTTTCCTCTAGATTGGTGAGAGGAGAGGGAGAGATCATAGAGGAGATCGTCAGCCGAGAAAAACACAAAGACATCAACAAGGTAAGGGAGACCACCTCAGCTGTAACTTTGTGAAATGAGCAAAGCAAATGATCTGGGCACCAAACAGTGAACAACATTGTGTTCGTCCCACAGCAGGCCACCAAGGGAGACGGGAACGCCTTCCAGAGAAAACTGGGAACTAACCGGTAGAAGATGCAGTCGTCTCTGGAGTAGCTTCACCAAGGATGAAACTACCTTCCTCAAGAAGAAGTCGCCCAGATGCTGATCCTGACAGTGCAAGGAGGCACTCGTGATTTTTCAGTATATTTGAATTTTGTACGAACGATTAGCCAGTAATTGAACTGTATGACTGTAGTGAATGTCCGGAGCAACAGAGACATGAACTCCCATGTATACCGAGTTCAGTCCAGATCAGTCACTCTCTCCTGTCACTGTGGAGATGCAAAGAGAAGCAGACCACTTATGGTGAGCAGGAGCTGATGGCGCAAATAGTTTACACTGATCCATGCATATTCATTATGTGCTTGGTTTACAGCATTGCAGTTTTTTCCACTCTCTCCAACTTTCCAGAACAATGAGTCTTAAATGAACTCCCGTCTCAGGATGAATGATTGATATTCAGGGGATGTGGCTGCATTCAAATGGTTTCTGTATTTGCAATGAGCTCATTCTTTGTTGCATAATGTCCACGTGATGTCGAACACAATAAGAAGCTGATTTCAAGTGTTCACTGTCCTCTGTGACAACACAAACTTTTTTTTTTCTTTTTTGTAATTTGGCTACATATTCCACACCCACTCTGAAGATGTGTTCTCACCTTTTAAATCTCACATTTTCAGTCTACATTTGTGTGAACTGATCTCAGCTAAATAAAACAGTTTGTGTGAACTGAAATGACTCTGAACGCTGTTTTCTGGAGAGACTGACCAAGCTGAACGGCATTATTCTTCATGATGATATTATCACTCATGCATGGAAAAAAGGCCAGAATTACTTCATTGTTCTTTATATATTCTTTATACACTGTACATAAAAACACAAGGAAATGGGTAAAATGAAGTTATCCAAAACCTACAAGATACACACCCTGTACAATGAAAATATTTCCCAAGCTTAATTTACTAAGGTATGTTGTATATATACAGCATGTGAAAGTGAACAGGTGATGAAAGACTTGTGGCATTGCTTTGACCCGGGGAACAGAGCTTCCGACAGTGATGGATTGCCTAATATTTGTGAAATGTCAAACAGGTTTCCTCTTTGTGCATTTTCTTTAAAGAGAACACAAAAAGCCCCCCCCCCCCCTTTTTTTTTTGAAAAATAGAAAATATGGCCTTTTCCTATTTCCGCAAAGTCCACACAAACAGTCTATTCTTTTTCATGAAGTCAATTTTGGGTGTGAGGCTGTGAGCAGCGTTCAATCTAGGCCTCACAACACGACGGTGAATGTAAGGCAGAATAGGGACGTGTAAGGCCTCTGATAAAAGTGTAAAAAGCAGGTTCGAAGCAAGCAGACGCATCCAAACTCCTCAGATAATCGCAGCGCTTCGTCTTTACATTCTCTGGATCTTAATATCCAGGCAATTTAGATCTGCAAGGAAGGAAATATGGTTCATAGATTGCCAACTTGACAAGAGAGCATGTTTTGCTCTGTTGCGTTTACGTTTTTTCTAATGACTATAAATGCACAAATAGCCGCTACTTAAACAGCAGCTTCACTAAGAGTTTATATGGCTTAAAGCCGCATCGTGGAAGGAAATGCAGAGGGAGAGTGGTGCAACATGAGGTACGCTGATAGGCCACACTAGGGAGGTCGCACTGCAGGTACCTTTGCTCTATTTAGTCAACTCTCACCGACTTGTGTAGTGGACTAAATTTTAGAAATTATAACACATTTCAACGGCACCACGACCCGCAGCCTCCACAAAGACCTTTAATTTGAAAGAGCACTTCTCTGAAGAGTTCCAACAAATACTGAACATCATGAACTTCATAACAGCAGGTTTTATTGCAGTGCTGTTGTCTTGGACTACATGATATATACTGTATATTAGCTAGGTGGGTCTAATCAGCTGTTCCTTTTTTTGCGATGGATTCATCTAGATAACCATGTGTTAGAATGGAAACACCACAACAAAAACAGCATGTGTCCACAGAAGAAAACCCACTGTAATGTCCCATACCAGTATCAGGTCAGTGGCACTTCATTGTGAGAAATTTCCACTCGGTAAAATGGGTGTAACTGTGTGTTTGTGTTTGTGTGGCGCAGAGACATGCTGAGATACCGTCTGCAACTTGACGCCTGAAGAGTATGTGCCTGGTCAACTGATTGTCAATGCACCGTGACATTTCTTCAACAGTCCGTTTGATCTTGTGGTGTGGTGGAGTAATATTGCACATTTCCCCTTATGTTTGAGCCCATGTTGGTCCATTACAGTCAGCTCATGCCTATTAGGAGGGACAAATAACCATCGTTTTGAATGAATAAATCAGAAATCAATGGCCAACAGCATAAAGTAAGTCTTAGCTCTGTGTTCCTACTTCTGACAGCATATTGTACAGAATTTACAATTTGCAGATTGTTCTTCCTCAGACGGCGCAGCGAACAGAGAAAGAGACCTTAACCTAGGGAGGGTTATCTATCAGCACATTCAATGCCTCATTTACAGCTTAGGGATAACCAGAGAGAAGCCATATCCCAAATTTCCAAAATAGATAATAACAAACATACAATATATGACACAAGATAGCATTTCTGTTGATACAATTCTGGTGATCTGCAAGATAAAATAACAAAAATACAATACTGTGCCAGGCAAAGACTTTTTGAGTTTTGGCTGCTGCAACCGAAGTTTGAAGAAAACAAAAAACAAAACAAAAGAAAAACACAACATAGCTAAAGTAATCTTAAAACACATTTTGTTCACAAAATCAATACATTTTAAAATATCTATATATATCTTAAATAACAATAATTATCATTATCAATCAATAAAGTGTATCCTGAATGAGGTGGTGTTTACCCCTAGAGGAAAGAAGACACTTGAAACTGGTCTTCATTGGACCAGATACCAGATCTGCACTGTAATAAAACTATGTACAAGCCTTGTTAAGGCATTCAACTACATACTTACACAATCTATTCCATTTTCTTTTCTTTACACAGGAGACCATAATCCTTTCCTCTCTGTTCATGTACAGCATATCATTCTATACTGTTTACTTTGGCACATTAAACCGTACAGTATCAGGAGATTTCCCTATAGCAGAGTCATACATTGCGTATTTAGGAAGTTACAGCAGCGCAGTATGTCATGTGGTGAAATGCTATACAAAATCCAGGAACAGTTTCAGCTGCAACCATTGTTAAAGGGTAATTTTGTAGTTTGCTTCATGTGATATTCGGATGGTTCTTTGGTCCAAGGGACGACTAGAAAATAAGCAAAACTGGGCTGTATGCATGGAGCAACATTGTTTAGTCACTGCAGTTTACAAATTGTAGAAGTATATGCAGTAAGCGACAGCTCCTGATCAAATCTCTTCTAGCTGGTTTATTAGTCACCTAAACATTGCTCTGTATTGTTGATAGATGGCGATGAAAAACTTCTTAGTGACTTGTTTGCGTGGCCGCACCCGGAAAAACAAACACACTCAGTTCAGTTTGAGCTGATTCTTCACTCTCCTCTCAGACTACAACTTATCTGATTATCGCATGAAAAGGCCGTAGCTTTAAAACCATTATTCACAAAGTTTATCTCTATGGTAACTGTTGTGCTTGCAGTGGCCACAGCAGTCAGCTGCAGCAGTGCCGTATCAGAACGTGGACCTGATACAAACTGTGTGTAACCACTCTGTGTTGTCTGCTGCAGTATACAGCATGGGTTTACGTTATGTGTAACCATCTCCCATCTAAAAGCCTGTTTTAGGACGGAACCCGACCTTGTATTCAAGATAAATATTTACCAAACAGTAAAAACGGTCTGGATTCCTACAATATTACCTAGGTCTGCTTGTGTGCATGTTCCTGTTTCAGGAAGATGCTTCTTGAAATGCCTGTCAAGGTGTGTGTGTGTGTGTTTTATAATAAATAACAGCCATAGCTTCTGTCCATAAATGTGACTGGCATTAGTTTTATAAAGAGTGGTTTTATAGCACCTATTTTAACCCATCTGGTGCAGGCCAACTGTTTTTCACTCTTTTCCATTTGTCTCTTCCTCACCACTGTTTCTATAAGTCACTCGTCCAAACGTCTCTCTAATCCTACTTTGGGCTGAGAACTCCTGGTTCCAGCTTGGTGCTGCTGCTGCGGCCCCAGCAGCTCGCCGTGATGCTCATGCTACGCTGGGTTGCTCCCTGGCTGTGGCTGTGAGCGCGCTCCAGACGCTCCCGCTCCAGCCGTTCGCTGTCTGATTGGCTCTGCGTGCGCTCCGGTCTGTTGTGGATGCTGCCGGTCGGGGAGCTGGGAGCCGGCTGGGAGGAGATTGTGCGCAGCAGGTGGTTCCTCTTCCTCAGGAAGTCGCTGTTTGCGCCCAGGCCGAAGCTGCCTTTACGTAGCACCATGCGTGCGCTGCTGGACTTGGCTGGCCGAGAGCGGTGGTTGTACTCCAGCTGAGACAAATGAGCTGCATATCCCTCTGTGATGAACTGTTGAGATGGACCAGAGCAGAGCACACCGTCAGCCAGGAAGGAACAGCCGTTTTTACATCCTGAGTTTATGGTTTCAGCCATTTAAAACTATTATTCTTTGTCAGTATTCTTATAAGACAGACCAGCGTTACATGATTTTGGTTATTCATTCTTCTTGAAATGAAACAATGGGCTGTTTATTTAGTTATTAAGAACTACCAAGTTGTGCATGAAATGACCAAATGTTACCTGACACTGGTGCTGCATCTTCTTGGAGGGTCTCCCAACAATATATATTTGGGAGGCAGGGAGGCCAATGGAGGTGTAGACAGAGATGTCTTTGCTAGATCCATAGCCAGCGAATATCTTCATGTGAGCCTGGAATCAGTCAAATGAAGAAAAGAGCTGTTTGACATTGGATCTGTGTTAACCACTAATAAGTGGTAAATACGTCTCACATAGTACAACCATGTCAACATTGTTGTTTGTTTATCACCCCATAACAGCAATCTTTATTCATTCCACAAAGATCAAACCCCTCCCCCATCCCCCACAGTCTTCCTTTTGTGTCCCTAAAGTCTGACCTCGGTCAAGGTCTTGAGGAAGTTGGCCTTGTGTCTGAGCGGGTCGTGGACCAAACCGTCACAGAAGGAGACAATGCCATGAGGGAAGTTGTGCTGAGACAACCAAGCCACGACCCGCTGCTTCTGCATGTCTGGACGTCCTGTCACGTAGATGATCAGATAGCCTAAATCCTGCCAGTGCCTGAGATGAGGAGCAACAGGAGAATATACCAAGACATAAATAACAACACCACGTGCTTGTGTACTAAAATCTGAAATGAACTCTTGTTTCAAGAGGAGGACAGAGAAAGAGGAAGCAGCGAGGTAGGTACCTGACAACGTCCACAGCTCCTGCCCGCACTTTGGGGTCACTGCCCATTATTGACACGCTGGCGGCAAAAGACCCGTCAATACTGAATACGACAAACTCTGTTCCACGTGGAATAACTGTCAGGTAGCTGTCTGCAAATGTGTGGTCACCCCTAGAGAATAAAAAGCACACAGAGTAAGAAAATGTAAAGACAAAGATTAAAAAGAAACTTTTTAAATCCACCTTTTAAAACACACAGAGAGCTTGAATAATTAACACCATTAGGGTTGGGTTATTGAAAAGCACCAAACTAAATCCCACCTAACAACCATTTTAACTGGGTAGACTCCGATGCCCAGACGTTTGTCTTCTGGGATGATGAAAGACACACGGCCACTGCTGTTGGTCACCTCTGTGTTGAAGTAAACCCATTCTCCTGATGGGGGCTGGGTCATGATGTGGAGGTCAACCTGGACAGGATTGAAAAACAAGAACAATCACCACCTTAGCAACAGAAAAGACTAGCACAACTATAAATGACACAGATGATGCTGACACTAGTGCGTGCTACTACAAGTGATGAGCAACGAGAGGTCACCTTCTCCCCGGCCAAGGTGACCATGTCCAGGGGGCCGTACATGAAGCGGCCTGTCACAACCTGCTGGCTGTCCTCGGTGAAGACGGCGTCGTTCACCCGGTGGTTGGCCGTGACGTTCTGTCAAAGGAGTGAAAGAAAGACACAGTTATAAACACATTTACTGATGCTTCTTTTTCAAAATATTTTTTAAAGGAGACATATTATGCCCCCTTTCCACAAATTAAAACAGTTCCCAGGTGTCTTAAAGACATGTCTGTGACATGCTTAACTCAAAATATCCCAAGGATCAAACATCACAACTCTTTTCATCCTCTCAAAACAGCCCTGATCAGAACGGCTGGTTTCAGTGCCTGTCCCTTTAAATGCAAATGAACCACTGCTTGCTCTGCCCCTTTTACAGGTACCAGGTAGGGGTGGGATTATGCAAATTCGAATCCTAGTTACATAATTGGAAGACCACTGAGGGAACAACTTGTAAAACCATGTCGATTTCAACCTCGGGAGCCTGAACATTGGAGATTTTTTTTGTCATATCTCACATTTTGGGGGTCGAAAGGCAAGACAAACACCCAAATATATGTTAAAGAGCCTTCAAAAAGTGATATTTCCATAATATGTCCCCTTTAACACCTGATGATGTTTGGTTAGAAATACCAAAGTTAAATTGCAGATTTGAATCCAGGGTGTAGAGATTAGATTTAAAAAAAAAAAAGCCCCCTGACATTGGCTCCATTTGTTTATCCGATGCCTACCCTGATCTTTACATGAGTCCTCTTGCGGAGCCACTTCTCTCGAGGTTTGGACGGGGTGAATTCAGACACTTCTTTCCCATCGAGCTCCAGGATGCTGGAGTTTTCATGCCTCATGACCTGCAAGGAACATGTCAGTGACTACGTATCTCTGAAGAGGACTCCCTGCCTGCAGGTTAGGTATTAACAGGCCATAAAGAATGACAGGAAATACAACGTTTGCTCACCTGTCTCAGGAGAAAAGATACAACATCAGTGGACTCCCAGTACGACGCGTGGAAGAGGTGCGGTAAAGCCACTGTGGGGAAAGCGGTCAGAGCATCGGGGCAATACAGGGCAAAGTCCAACCGCTTTGTGCCCCACCAACGTGCTGCAACTGTGATGGAAACGGAGTGAATAGGTTGCAGAGACGTAAGATGAGACTGTGAGTGGAAAGGCTAAAGTAAAAAGATCATTTCAGTCCTCAACCACAATCATCACCGATCCAAGTAGTTCTTCAGCTACAGGAGGGAAAGGAAGGATTTGTATCTGTTATTAACAAGAAAATCAAGAGCTGGAATTCAAGAACAGAAAAATAGTTAGAACGTACAGTATATGAGCGACTGAAGATGGTTATTGATGTTAGCACAGGCACGAAAAAAGATTATGGATATGGAAAGAAGCAGCAAAATCTGGACTTACACAATAATTTCATCCATGAGGGTGATTAGATCTTTATGAATTCAGTTTTGAAACAACATTAAAGGAGAAAAGGAGGCTTTATTGGAGAGCAGAAAAAAAGTTTTTGGGATTGTTGCAGAGTATAGAGCAGCACAGAGAAAAGACCCGTAGTCTCATGTTGATTTCAGTAGTCCCATCCCTTAGAGATATACCTTGGTCCACTTCAGCCTGGGAGTCCAGTGAGACCAGATCAGATATAGCACAGTCCAGCCCGGCTGACAGGCAGTTCTCGTACTGACCAACGGGACTCAGACCTTCACTGGTCGGTGAGTCTCTGTCACCATCCAGCTCTGCCGCTGGATCGGCCTCAGGTGATCCTGCGGTCTGGCCGGCCTTTCTTTTCTTACGGGACTTAGGAGGACTTTTCAGGAAGAATTTATTTTGTGACGATAGGGCGAGTTGGGACAAAAGGCTGAACTTTTTGGATTGGTTAATTTCGCATGATTTGGCTATGGGGAGAAAACAAAAGACAAAGACAAACCGTATGAAAAAAAATTGATGTACGTTGGTATGTAAACAGTTAATGACAGTTTGAGCAGTGTGAGGAATGATGTTGGGATGTGTCCGGTGTCAGTAAACTGCCTTAAAGAGAATTGTGAATGTCAAAGCTGGAGAAAAAAAAGGTTAGTAACACTTAAGGTTGTGAAACAGGGCGATGCTGTGGACAATCTTCTGATTAGTTTCAGCTCCAGAGTTGTACTGTAGGTCAACAACAGCAGCGTTCACAACAATAATGTGAGGTAGAAATAAATGTCCAGGTGACAAAAAGAAAAGAGGGAGGGAGGGGCAACTTCAGAGGACAACCAAACAAACAGGAAACAGAGTACGGTACTGGCTCACTCAGCAAACATTGCAATAGGGAGAGGATGATGCAGGGATGGCTGAGGGAGGCAGGTGTCTACATGCATTACAACGTTAGATAAATGCAGCACTCGTCCATTGCATTTACATTTAGACAGTGGATAAGAGTCAGACAGACAGTGGAAAGTGACACTAAGCTTCCTCTTCTTCAAGACTCTGCTCGGGACTTTTGACAGGAAATGGACAGAACGCCCTCCATGAATCGCCGTTCAGTGCAGGTGTTAAGTCTGGCTGAGCAGGAGTAGCAAAAGGAGCGGGATGTTCATCGTCTACCTGGCTGACTAGACTGCTCAGTGTGGGGTGTGTGTGTGTGTGTGTGTGTGTGTGTGTGAAGTCAGAGTAATGGAATTGAGAGAGAGAGAGAAAAGATGAGTGAGGAGAAACTAGACTGAATAATAGAGAAAAACTGGACTGAAAGAAAAAAGGAGAGTAACTAGTATCAGTGTTTGTGTGAGTGGAAGGAAGAGAGAGAGAGACACTGGTTGGTGTTGCGAACACTTACTGTTGGCTATGTTGGTGGCAGTGTAACTGTCTGCCATTCCTGAGACCTGGCTGGCAATGCTGACCTCACTGGCCCTCCGCTGGCCCCTGGAGAGGGGGCCCGTTACGGGGGATGAGGGGTACGAACTGTCCATGAAGACACCACCATGAGACTGAACAACATCCGCTATTGAGCCGAAACAAGGAGATCCCATTAGACAGAGACACAGGTAAGGGGAGCTCACAGTGATTGGGAGGAGGGGGGGTGAGTTAGGGTAGCAGGGGAGAAATATGACGGCAGGCACCATGGTTTCAGAGGACATGTGAAACCACAAGGCGGCCACATGGGGGCCAAGGTCAGATTTCTGTAACCAACCGAGTGGAAACACAAGAATATGAATACATAAAACACTTAGTGAATGTAAAATCACAAACGTCCACATCTGTCACATCCATGTGGGTGTTAGTATCTCTGATGAAGGTGAGATTTAACTTATAACCAAGTGCTATCATGTGGAAATTCTTGATATAGCGCTGGACCTTTGATTACATCAGATGGCCTCTGATCATTATCACAAGGAGGGACATGGAGCAGTACACACTACACTACGTATATTCAGGATGTATAGTTAGTTAGGCCTCCGAGAACACTGTGCAAACACGACATCAAAAGCAGCACAATCTCCACATTAAAACTTGTCTCTGAAATACAAATGGCAGCAGAAACACTCTCTCTCTACATCCACAGTCTGATATTATGGAAATGACACGGACACACTAAAACCTTGCTTTAAAACCACAGCACAAACACAAATGCTTGCATTCTCCAAAGACTGAACGCAACATGAAGATATGACGGCAGCAGCATAACAAAACACCACATGAGATGCAGATCAGATTATTTTCAAAAGTATTTCCATGACAATGTTGCAAGACAAAAATCCAAATACTCTACATGCGTATGCAGAGTAATTTAGATCAAAGACTGGATGCTGCTAGGTTAGATATGTTTGGTGTATATACTGTATATCTGTCTGTTTGCCTCAACGTCTTGAAACAACAGTGATGGGAATACTCTGAAAGAACATGTGGTTAATGTAAATTTGAGCAACTTGGACATGAGAGCAGGAGCGATGGAACAAACAGACAGAAGAAACACAGTGAGTGGGTGGGGGGTGGGGTGCAGACAGATGAAGGCAGGTGAATGGGAGAGGCTACACACACTCCATAGTGGCGGGTGTGGCTTTGAGGAAGCCCTCCTGCCAGTGTAGCACAGGCACAGGGATGCAGGTCTCACTGATGGTCTCCTGACAGCGAAGGGACAGGGGAGTCCCGCTGTCAAGTAGCAGCTGAGCGTTGCTCTGGACTGTCTCCACTATAGAGGGAGGTGGAGGGGCAGAGGGGGGGCAGAGGTCAGGGGGGAGGTTTTAGAGGTAGAGAGGCCAGGTACACAGATATGGGGGGACAGGAGGCCAAGAGAGGAGGAAGGAAAGAAGACAAGGAAGACACAAAAACATATGAAGCAAGAACAACTGAACATGAAACAGGAAAGCAGAGTCAAGCCCTTAGACGAGCCCATTTCTTTGAACTGCTTCTTAGTCATATCCTGTCAGATCACAATTGTTCTTAAACTATACACACCCTGACATCGACTTCTTTTGCACTGAATTTGCCTTTACAACTCTGCTCATACCACAAACTGTTAATTAGTAACACAAGGAAAACCCGAGGATATTCAGTGACAGCTCATTTGATGGAAGCTGTCACTTTTAGGACTCTGACACATCAAAACCTGGCCTGTAGTCATGAAGAAATAACTTAATTCTTATAAGCCCTTATGTCATTTTCTAATAAGCTCTGGTTCCTGGTTCAGTGTCTGATGCTATTTCAACCTACAAAAGAATTTTCTTCTCATTAGCTTGGTCATTTCTGTGTCCTTTTTCTTGGGGAATCTTAGACAGAGATGTGTCAAAAGGGCAGGGGTGGGGGTGGGGGCTGTAAGGGTTACTCTACTATAATGACCAGTCTGAACAGAAACCACCAGCGGGACTATGACCACATTCAGATGAATAAACTGCCTCACAGACATAGAAGCGCAAACAGTCGAAAAATGTTTCATTTTTCTTTGTTTACTCTGTGTGTGAAGGAACTCAAAGTGTGCTGCTAAAGCATCTCCAAGCCATGTGTTGTCTACATGCATGCATCCATGGGAAATGAGACAGTGTCTCAAGTGTCAGCTGATGTGGTCTTAAGTTAAAGCAAGAAAATTAAACAGCCATTTTATTACAGGGAACTTCCACATTTGTGTCTGTGCATGTGAATTCAAGTCAGAACAACATCAGTGATTCTACACTGTAAGTCATGATCGGATATTCATTGAATTGATACACACGAGACTTTCGTATGTCATCAGGCAGAGGGCTCACCCAGTAGGGCGGAGTTTCCGTCTCCAAGGGGAAAGCGTTGGTAACGCGGCACGTTGAAGGGAGGCAGGAGGTGAAATTTCCTCTCGAGCAGAGGCTCCAGACGGGAGGCCGAGGGGTCTGCTGGGTGGAACAGGTTGTAGACCTGCTGACAGGCAGGGCGCAGCTGGGCCACTAGAGGGAGGAAGTGAACCAAAGACATGAGAGAGGAGAGGGAAGCCTGAAGCAGGGACATTTCATTCAAATGGAAAAGTTATGCAATATCTTATCTTTAGGTATCGTGTCTCAAAACTTGATATAGATCATGTATGATAATGTGATTTGAAGGTTGGCACCCTAAAAGTCACAATACTGGTGCAACCACTTTTGGAAGTTTGAGCTGTTAAATAAACTACATTAACAATGTTTGCTTCCACTAATTACACCCATTGCAAACAGTCACTTACCATCCAGCATAGGAATGACAGTCTTTCTCAGGGCGAGTACCAAGCCCAGAGGAGAGCCAAAGAGGAAAAAGTCAGACACCTCAAAGTCAAACTTCCCCAGGGAGCTTCCATCCAGCATAGTGCTGCTGCTCGACCTGCGTGAAGCTGCATCACTCCGCAAGACACTGGAGTGTAGGCTGGAAGGACAGCACAAAGTCATTCCCTTGCACAGACTAGACAGAATAAACCACACTCTGACAGTACACAATGGAACAAGGGCTTGTTTGTTTGTGTTTGTATGTTTTTTTTGTCATAGCATACACAACACACCTGGACAGGAAGGCCTGGTGTTGCTTTATTGTGTCCAGTTCATAGGTGGAGGAGTCACTTCTCTTTCGTGGCAGCTGTCTCTTGGTGTCGTCACCTGCACCGGCACGAGGCATGTCGATGTTACTACGGCTGAGGTGGCGGCTGCCCTCCAGGGTTGGAGAAGAGGACCCATGCCCGCTGTTGACAATGATGCCAGGAGAGAGGAGGTCCTGATCCTGTGGGCGCCATTAAAAAAAAAAGAAACACCACTTGGAAATGTCCATAAATGATCTTATTCTAATGACTAAACTAATCATAGTTGCATCTAACTGAATGTGGTCTCTTACCTGTACACTGACGACACTGCCCCTACGACTGCTATTTTGGCTTTCATTTACTGTCTGATTACTGCTGCACAGAGCATCAAATCCCAAGATTCCTCCAACACAGTCCCCAATTAGGCATACCTAGAGACATCAAGGGTCAGAAATAATATGTATGACACATGTGAGCCTTGTAGTTAAGGTTGACCAATTATGTTGCAACACCTTCTCCAGTTGGAGCTCAATCATCCAAACTGAAAACTGAATATAACAATAGAAGACAAAAAAGAAACAACCTCAGTTGTTGATATCAGAGAATTCAACAGTACTCATATTTTCTTGTCTGATAACTGACCTGTCCAGAGAAGGCAGACCCGTCCAGAGACTTTATAAAATCGACATAGACCTGGTTGGCTCTGGCGATGACAGTGGCCACAGCCTCCTGGTACTGTGGAGCAGATGTTGCCAGGAGGGGCAGAGCTGCCAGTGGGATGTGGTCCTGGCTGCTGGACAGGCAACTCTCATCATAGCTGTAAGGGCTCAGGCTGCCGCAAAAGACAAAAAAAAAAAACCCGGAAAAAATCAACTCCCAAACATATTTTTGAATCCAAAACAAACCACAGAGGCGTCTGAAGAAATAAACACAGGAAGAAGGGTCCATAGTCATGAGCTGCACCTGGAGCTTTTCCATCATAAGCAAACAGCAAGTCACAGCTAATAAACCGAAACCTTTCATCATTATCCACAATCCTCGCAGCCTGCAGAAAAATGTCTACATGCGCGTCCTCTCTTACTTGGACACCAAGGAGAAGGCCTCGGCACAGATGGCAGGGCAGGGCACCAAGCGGATGGCGATGCGTCCCAGCGCAGCAGGGTAGTGAACACGCATGACTGTGTCAAAAGCTGTACTGATGGTGTTGACGTCTGCCTGCTTGCTGTTCTGGTCTCCTCCGCCCGTATCCAGGATGTTCCCTCCGTGCAGAACCAAGATCAGCACATGGATCTTGGAAGGCTGCAGGCACTGCTGCGACGAGCTCTCCTGGAGACAGGGAATTGAACGAAGGGCGATGAGTGGTAACACAGAGGAACACTAAGCTTTTGGTGAATGCCTAATAAATAGTAGATTTACTGATAAGAACAACCTCTTTATGAGCTTAACCAAAGACAGTTAAAAAAAACAAAAAAAACAAGCATGCTTACCAAGAATGGGGGGGGAAATTACAAATAAACTATTATGCTTTTGCAATTGTGCATCAAATTATTTTGTTAGTAATGACTTCTGACATGTGGTGTCCATCTCTTCAAACATGGGCCACACAACAAACTTTTCACAACCACAGAAGGGTGGAGCACCATGAAGGGAAACAAAACACAACCAACCTACACTCCACCTGGACAACTGTTCAACTAACAGCAAACAATAATGACAATGCTTCCTCGGGACAAGTCACATTAAATGAAACAACACAATGTGTAGTTTTGTCTTGTCCACTCTGATCCAAAACTTCACATTTTGCATAGAAGCACTGTACGTACACTCAAACGCCACGGCTGCAAGTACACGAGAGTTGAACAGAGGGGGTGGTGAGGTTGAGGAGGAACACATGGTTTCGGGTTTGGGCAACAGCAGGGAGAAGGGGCAAGGGGGCAGTAAGTACTGGGTTTTGTTCAGAGGGGGATCGGAGGTCTCTGTGGAGCGACTAAAGTCCACAGTGCACTGGGGCCAAAATGTTTACTTACTGACTGGTGCCTCGTTACCATGATGGTGGGAATGGGAGAGCTATCGGCTTGGCCACTAAGACAGCCACGCATCTGAACACAAGAGGATGGAGAGGCTCAGGGACAAACAGCCCTTCTCTTATCCTCCAAAGCCTGATATACAACACCAAGTTTGTTTTTCACAGTAAAAGCATAGCTAAAATGATATCAAAGAAAAACCGCGGGGCCTGAAGGGCGCTGACTGTAGATTGACCTGCAGGAATATTTCTTTCAGACATGATTCTGCTTCAAAGACGGCTGGTTAGGATTCTGCTTTGTAAACACACACTCCATGTCTGACACACACACACACACACACATACCTCATCTAGTCTTTCCTCACTGGTTGCTCTTTCATAATCCACAGTCATTTCCTTGAACAGCTCACCTGAAAACACAAACACACACACACACACACACATACTCAGCATCAAGTGTGACAGCAGAGTGAGTGTGATGAAGCGCTGAGGTTCTTCATCATACCAGGAGTTTCCTCTGCGTCTGTGGCTTCAATCTTGTCCATGAGGTCATTAGAGTTCCACTTGGCGATTTCCTTAGGGAAGACCTCCTCTCCGTCTGAGAGATCCTCTGCAGAGGCAACAAAAGAACAAATCATTATTAACTGAAGTGCATGTGCCATTCGGGGCTTTAAATCAGTCATTACGCCAGTTACGACCGGGTTTACAGCGGTTAACAGCAACACATGACTGGAGTTCATACAGTATGTCCCTAATGAAACAGCTGACCAACACGAAGCATGAAGGAACACGTCGAGTCTTGCTTTCCCATAAGACATTGTCATAAAAATTATTGGATAGACATTATTGAACGACCTGATGTATATCATTGCTACTGTGGTGGCCATCAAATACAAACTACACTGGACGTTTACATGTTTGAAGTATGAGCTTTGTGTTGATCTGTCACACATTCTTACATTTGTACACGTGTGCAGAGAGACACTGGACAGGAGGAGGTGTAATTTTATTACCATAACGGATTTTTTTTTTTAAACAAAAAAAAACAACTATCTGTTTACTAAGCTATTACCTACTGAGAAAAGGTTTTAAACCAGCGTCCGTCTTTGAATTCATCCAGCGATATTGATGGACTGTGTTATTCATCCACAGACATTAATCTGTGATTTAAAAAGCAAGGTTCAGGTTTTAAAAAAGAATATCCCCTTTTATCCCATAATTTCTCTCCTGGGACATTTTTGTTTTACTGCCAGTATCTTCATGTCTGAGAAAAAAAGGCAGCCACCTCCTGTTTACTCTGGTTTATGAGAGCAAATTGAAAATAATACCTATCATTTTATGTACAAATCTCATGTACTTCCATGTATTTCCCCAGCAGTTATATTATAAATAATATAAAACACAACTGCTATGAAAAAAATGGAAATCATTTTTCTCTACAGCGACTTGGTTGCAGCCAGTTTCTCAAGAATACATCAAAAGAAAATGATTGAGCCACAACCTGGTCGAATTTCAAAGAAAACAGGAGGTGTCAGTTCAACATCAAAGTTTATTGATTTATAGTAATTCCCTTGGTTGCTTCATTTTATTCCATTTAAAAGTACAAGTAATACAAGATCCAGTCTTAAACTGGAAAATAGAGGTATCATCAATAGCCTTTCCCTAAATTAAATCAGTAAGTAACTTAAATTCAGTTTCATTTGCATCTTGTTAAATAATATAGATAAAGAAATGTATCACTTAGTGAAAAATCATGGCTTTGTAGATGTATAAATAATTTATAGATTTCACTGCACCTTGGTCAATCAAATCAAACTCATCTTCTCCTGAAGCTTTTCTCTATTCATTTTCACTAGAAAAATATTTTTCAGCCACACAGAGAGGGCGAACATGGGAGTTAAAAATAAACCTGGCCGTGTATCTCAAGTGTTTGTAATAGATGCTTACTGCAAGACAACCAAAACCGCAAACACACTTTAGAGATAGAAATGTAATATCAAAGGCAATCTGAGCCAAGTCAGCCTGTTTCCATATTTAATCTATGTACCTCCATCATGTGATTCATCCAGGCAGCAAAGCACACACTGTGTACAAAGGCTCTGCTCTGTATCTCAATAAGTTATATTTGTTCCTCCAACCCTATGTACGTATTTACCTTGAGTAACTGCTTATTTCATATAGTTGTCTTTACAGTGTAGTGACATCTGTAAATCATAAATAACGCAAATGGGCACAACAGTAATCACTGAGAGAGAGGGGCATGTGCACTAATTAATGCGATGCAGTCATAACTTTAATCAGGTCATTTGATAAAATGTGATGTGCTTTGACTTCAGAGACTCAACACATAGTAATTAATCCATACAAACATGAACACTGCAACACACAATAAATTACTGGATGTCAACACAATTCAGTTTGATGATTGTATTCCATTTACTTCGAGTGTCAGGAGCAGAAACGTAAAGTAAACTTTTAACAGGTGTCAACGAATGACTGCAGCAAAATCACTATCAAAATAATAAGTGACAGAAACATGCATGATTTTATTCTTGTTTCATGATCATGACAAAATGTTCTGAGACTATAAACACTGGGAATCATTGGGGGAGGGGTGTGTGTGTGTGTGTGTGTGTTTATGAGGGACAGGCTGAAGGGCAGATATGATTGTAATTTCTGAACTTGACGTCAGGTTGTGACACCTGGCCCGTGTCCTTGGCCAAGCTCATCCAGCAGATAGCCTGGGTGTTGCACCACCACACCCCCACCTACTTCAACTGCAGCCCCAAAGCATGCTGGGTATCTGGGAAGCTTAAGAACTGATCTGTGGTTAAAGACATGCATGCAGAGTCAGCGGGAGGAGTAAGCAAAACAGGTTCTTGGAAAACTGAGCACGATATACATTTGATCCGACTTCATCCTTTAATTTAAAATCATAAGTGTCGTTACCATGGGCGTCAAAGAACTCCTCGTCCGAGCTGTCATCCGAGTCTCGCGCTATGCTCTGCATCCTCCACTCCGAGATGCTGTGACGTGACGGGCTCACTGGGAAAAAAAAAAAAGCACATGAGCAAAAAACCCACTGTTATTTTGGGACATGTGTTTCAGCCTCTCTCTTTCCCTTTTTAACAAGTGCGCGCGCACACACACACACACGCACATTACAACAAAGAAATATTTCACAATCTCCCCCGGCCCCCACGCACACATACAGTGTTATATAAACATGCAACAGCCTCTGTGGTGCATTACTTCATCACAGATGGACTGCTTGGTGGTCAGGGGGTGTGTGAAAACTCAGGCCTAATGTAACACAGCAGAGCTACAAGAACACAAGACTAACACTATGCCAGTCAGAGGAAAATGGCGATACTAAAAGCGGGCCTTGTCTGTCATGGGTCCTCAGTTTATGCCTCATATATCATAAGTGCAAAGGAAAGAGAGGGGGGGCACGCTCTGAGGGGCTGGCTGGTGAGGGGAAGGGTAGGGGGGGGCACAGCTGTAGCTGTCAAGGCACAGAAGAAAACAGCAGCGGTGGAGGGGAGGGTCACTGTGAAGAGCGTCAGCCTCCTCTGGTCTGTGATGTCAGCACTGCTGCTATAAATAGCCCAGGAGAGAACCACAGGGGGGGGAGTTACAAGGGTGAAACGAGGCACGCTGGATGAGAGTCAGGGTCCAGGTGGCGGCTACAGTGAGTGCTGCCTTGAGGTAGGGGTGACACTGGAAATGGGCGTGTGAGGACATGTGGTCTGTGATGTCAAAGGTGATGCTAAAAATAACCCAGGTAAGACTGAGCACGCGGCTGTAGGGGTGAGGCGAGGGAAGTTGGTTAGCACATAAAAATGTGGAGGCGTGAGTAAATATAGTCCAACGGAATAAAAACATTCTGAAAAACATCAGGCCCTGAACGGAAAAGCAAAGCGTGGTACAAAAGCAGAGCGTGCATACTAAAACGCTGCTCCCAAGGTGTTTGACTTGATTAACACCAATTCAACTATTTGAGCTCAAAGCTCTTCAGTAAGATGATTTATTCAGCCTGGGAGCCACTGTGTGCACGTCTGTGTGCAGACGAAACCACTAAAAATACAAGGGCAATTGTTTTGTATTGAAAATGTTGCCTATTATAATGCATCAGAGTTTCATCATAATGAAGTGAAAAGCATGGACTTAAGGTCAAAAAGGAAACATTTTTGACTCTGAAACATGGAGCAACTTTGGCTTTGCACAAGCTTGATGTTTGACCTAGTTGAATTCCTCACATGCTCTCGTCCACTGTGGACATGTCTCAGATATCACCATGGCTGTTTACAGTTTGACTTCGTAGTTTGTATACCTTCAACTTTAAGGTCGAAAGGAGTCATGAGTGTGTCATACTGCGTAAATAAAGTCGATTGTGCAGAGCTACAGAAACCAGAATGAGAAACTTTGTAGTTTGTGGTTTCACACACTAGGGCTCAGGACAAATGACATGCTCCTCACCTCCTCTTTTGGATGAGCGGGATGAGCGGGAGGAAGTGGACCACTGCTTGGTGAGTACACCTCGTGGCTGGAGAGTCTCTCCTGTGCTGACAACCACCTCCTCAGCTTCTATAGAGCTGATTGCCTCTTTGGCCTCCTGATCTTTGTCTGGAGATGGAGCTCCTCCGTTGGCCTCAGTGGCCTCCTCTGCCTGACTGAACTGGGCCATCTTCGTGGCCAGGGCCAGCTGGGTTTCCAGCTCCAGCTGCCTGATGTCCTCGATAGTGAGACCGTACCACTCATCCTGCCAGCACCAGGCCTGCCGGTGGGCACGCACCATCACCTTTCTCAGTCCTAGGGAGAGACGAGGGGAGATATGACACACAATACACGGAAAATCCTGAAACTGAATAATACACTTGTCCAAATATAATGTTTGTAAAAGCAACAAACTACCACATCTGTGACTGGTCACTCACCAACATCATGAATGAAGCGTTCGATCTTGGACTGCATGCCCCAGTAGCGGAACTCCACCTTGCACAATTTGTAGGCACACATGATGGGGGTCTTCCCCGGGTTATTGTTGTATTCTTCTATCCAGTCGTCCCGCAGAGGACCCCTCTGGGTCTTGGCTGACTTGTAGAGCCGCGTGTCCTCCTCTGCTTTGTACTCGTGGGGCGGGATGGGATCTGTCACGATGTCAATTGGATCTGGCAAAGACAATTCATATTCAATGAGCGATGACTCATATGGCCACTGGCCAGGTGTTTTGATTGCAGAGCACCGATAAAACCTACCGTGGTGTGACTGTCCTGTCATCATGTGTATATAGTGGGTGGGGTAGCAGAACTTGTATGGGCTTGTGCCTGAAGCTTTGAAATTCCTTTTATAACCGACGATAACTGACAGAACGAGTGACTGATTTAAACTTTGACAGTTGGTGTTGTAACTGTGTCACTGCATGGCCTAAGACCATTAATATCGGAAAAACTTTATCTTTGGTGGACAAACACACTCTCAACCTTGTGGAAAAAGCAGATGCAGTACTGTTAAACTGCCAGAGGTGGGCCTCACCTGCTGCTTGTGTTTGAGTTACAAGAGGACAGATGTCAAGACAAAAACAACTAAAAACTAATCCGTTACATGAATAAGTATTGCAACATACTCTCTAATGTTAGAACATATGAGCTTGCTTACTAGCAACTATAAGGGGAATTTATAGCAGCTCAATAGACAAACAATAGCATCTTAATAAGTGAGTGTATGTTGCAGTAATGTTCCAGGATGATTACAAAATGTGTCTCACCAATAGTTCTCTGTCTTTTGTCTGCAGGAGACATGTTGAAGACATCTCCTTGGTTGCCTGTGTCGGGTTTGTAGTAGGTTTCAATGTCAATAGAGAACTTCTCAACAAAGGGACAGGTGTATCTGAAGAGAAAGAAATAACAACAGAGTTAAAACGACAGACAGACACATAACACCTGTCCCAACAAACTGCAAAGTGTGTTACAGGTTGACGTCTGTCTTTGTTTTAGACTTACTTTTAAACCGAGTGGGTCTAGATCACAACTATTTCATTAAGAGCGTTACAGGAGTGATAACACCCTCTCTCGCTGCTGAGGATAGAATACAAGCGAGCCATGCCCATCTGTTGCAGCCGAGGCATCTGCAGCCACGCTGTCACCAGCTGAATAGATATGTCAACAGGCACATGCAGTCTATCAATATCTTGACAGTATAGTCAAGGGCACACCTCTTTTCATCACCTTCACATCTCTGTGTTTGCCCGGCCCCACACAGACAAACGGACTGCCACCCTTAGAGCGAGGGGCCACGGACGTCTAACCTCCTGGGAGCCCTGCTGGCCACACACCGATCTGATGGTCTGCTTGGGAATATTCTCTGAGCTCTTTATTTTCTTTTGGTTTTTAGTGTGAGACTCCTTAAAAAGTCTCCAAGTCTTGAGGTAAATTTTTCATCTTCTTGCACATGTGCATCAGGTAAATTTTGCTGTTTGTTTTTTTAACACTAGTGGAACGTGGAAGTGGTGACTCAAGGAATCTGTTCTTACTGTTATTACAGGTGGAAGGCCAATGTCTGAGGATCATGAAGGAATAGGAAATGTGGATGTTTGCTTTGCAAGTCGATTTACGCCCCTAAAATTTCTGCTTGCACTCCTAAAATTTTAAGTTAGAGGCCACTGTGCTCCGAGTAACACTTAGTCTGGAGCTCTGCAGGCATCATTAAACTCACCACTCATGCTCATTTGTGTGCTAATCCACTGAATATAGGCAGGGGTTGGTTTATCACCTATCTTCTAAACAGGTGGCGCCTGCATCTATAAATGTGTGTGCACCTAAAGCTGAAATAGTGAGCAACTCATGCGCACAGCCTTGCGATACAGTAATTAAAATAACAAATGTGGCCTGCCTCCCACTCTGAAGGGGCGGCCTTTCTGCGGAGGCAAATCTCACCTGGTGCGGGTGTAAGGGTAGGCGTTCCAGGACTCCTCTTCAACCCTCAGCGCTGCTTTGGGCAAGATGGAGCGGAACCAGCTGGGAATGTGCATGCCGATGTGGTAAACCTTGTGGGTGTACTGGCCTATCCCGCCTGGACCGTCCGTGTAGGGCTTATTCTCCAGGATCTCCACCCCACTACCTTCACCACAGCTCTCTTCTCTGCTCTTTTTCTGTCAGAAAAAAAAAGAAAGGAAAACAAAGGTGACAAGGTGTTTATGCTTATAGGCAGTGGAAAGTGAAAGGGTAGTGTTAAAGGTAGGAACACACATTTTCTTTTAATGTTTAATACATGTAGTTCCTTTTGCAGATAATAACCGTCTTAGGAATTTGGACAATGTCAGTTGTAATGACAAAAACTCTGGCACTAAAAGTGACATCTTCCTGAAAGCTCAGTCAGCACTGAAATGCAAATAAGGAAGCCCAAAAACCAGCTCATGGAGCCACACCTTTCTCATATTTACATTCCAGGTGCACAGAGTAAGAAAGACGAGGTGGAGCCTGCTGATGCAGTCGAGTAGAGCAGCAGCTAGGTGACTTAAACGTTAAAAGCAGGAATGCGTGGCCTGGCAAGAACGTGATTTGCGATGGTTATGAAATCAATGGAACAGGAAACCTGGACAGCAGAGCATAGTCCAAGTGCTGACGATATTAAAACGCAGGGAGCAAGGAGCAAAGACCATAAATGGCAGCGATTACTGATAGATCATCTTTTTTCCTCTTATCAGACGTCGTCCAGTCTTTCAACCTACAGCTCAAAGTATGTTTTTAAGGCAGTATTTAGCGCAGCGCTGGCCATAATAGGGAGACAGATTTCTCCAGTCAGTTCAGCAGGGAGAGGCGATGCAGGCGAGGCAGCGAATCGATGGAGTGGAGAGAGGAGGAAGCCATGAGGCGGCCAGCACTCCGGACCTCATTACCTCTGACAGGTCATTCATTAGCCACCCGCTCTGCTCTCAACAGCCCCGACAGAGCTCCCAAGACACAGCACAGACGCCACATACAGCAGCCGACGCAGGAGACATCGGATCATAGCTGATGTAGCCGAAAAACGTCAAGTTTACAGAGCGGTCCACTCATATAAGCACTAAAAAGATGTATACCACCAAGAAATAGAGAGATAAACCCAATAATAGGTCTTCTTCACAGATCGTGTAAAGAAACACTCGCCTGAAACAACACAACCTGTTATTCCACTTAGAGGACTGCCAGTTGGTTTTTCAATTAGATAATCACAATAACATCAATGCACTAATGTGAGCACTAACTTGTTAAGAGAAATTACAGATTTTTCCAAATGTAATTCTTATCCTTAAAGAATAAGAACAAAAAAAAGACTTATTTCTGTGTTTTGCAGTGGACTGTTTAATCAGGCTGCTGACAGGTAACTGCCCCCCCCCCCGGAGTGACAGATGAGTCTCTCCAGTTTGCCCAGACAACGATTACAAAACACTGGCCAGGGCTCGTTTGCTTCCCAAGGAGAGTAGACAACATGCTTCGACTTAAACGAACACTGTGTGATGATGAACATGTGCGCGCTTTGTTCATTTGTGTATGGATGTAAACTATACACGTGGGGGGAAACAGAAAAGACAAACGTTTCTTCGAGAGTGCTGCGCAAGTGTGTCGACCGGCTTCAGAGGGGAGGCAGGAGGGCTCTCGCTCCATCTACTCTGTGAAATCCTTTTTGGCTGCGTACACAAAGACAAAGTGTCCGCTGTGTTGTGAGTGCAAGTCGTGACCTAGAACCTTCGCCACATCACTCACTCATTTTACTTTAAACAACCACCGAACACTTCAAAAGTAAAAGCTGCCGCGATGACAGCCGACTATCTATGTTTAAATCCAACAGCTCAGACAGGATAGGAGTCACATCCTGATTTTTTTTCCGCCTCCTGCCATCAGAGTTCGAGACCCGTGCTTCCTGTTCGAGATGCTTCTGTTCACTCTCCTCCACACACAGCATGCGTTTGCTCAGTTGGAGCATGATGGATGTGTGTGAATGGATGAGACACAGTGAGATCCACTCATATTCAATCTCTCACACATTCTGCATTTTCCTCATCCATTACTGCAACCCCCCCCCCCCCTATGTGGGGATGATAAATGTACAATTAGCTGTCAGATAGGAAGGCCGGTGTTGTGAGGCCGAGACGGGGTGGGGCTTTGCATGCTGAGGTGCAGATATGGCCAGACTTTCCTAAGGCCCTGACTTCATCTATGAGCCTTACACTGGGGATGGGTTGCAGGCAAGGCAGGCCTACATGCTGCAGTTGCCCTGGCAACATACAGCAATGAAGCGAGGGTATCTACAGACACCAGTAAAATCCTTGCTTCCTCTCTGCCCAGAATACAGCTCTCTCTCTCTCTCTCTCTCTTTTTTTCCTTTTCCTTCCACCTCCTCTCTCATTTCTTTCCCTCCCTCCTTCACAGTCTCTGTTTTTATCCTCCATTTCCTCTTTTTATTCACTCCCTCTCTTGAACAAAACCTGACCACCGGCACGCTGCTGATGTCACGGTTGCCACGGCGACAGAAGCCTCACAGCAACAATGCTGTGCAGGGAGGGTGAGGTCAGGGGGAAAGGTAACTATGGGTCACTCACTAATGTAAGAATTCCTCTTGAGCGCACATATGAACTGTGGTATCCTGCTCTCACCAGTGTCACATGTTGTTTGTTTCCTATCTGACTAAATTTAACCCGTCTTAAGGATTTCAAAGCCAAGCAGGTCAAAACTGATGCTGTAGTTGTAGCTTTTCACATAATAAATAATTCTTCACTACCCACTGTCTGATACAGCAGAAAATACCAGAGAACTGATTGGGTGTACAGACATGTGGCGTACAACTAGTTTGTGCTATCTTGAAACGTCTGCTTGCTTTGGGGCATGTCTGCTGAGTCATGTTACAAACCATCTACACCTCAGCTTGATTACTTGTCTGTTTGGTACACAGGGGGGGTATGAAGAGAGACAACAGCTCAGACAAGGTTGTCAACTAAAAACAAATCTGAAACCGACATGGACTTGCGCTGCACTCATCAAATATTATTTCCATCCGGGCAGACAGGACAAAGAAATGCCTGTACGATACAATGTTACTACGACTAAAAGGTGGTATTCACAGAATGTCAGGAACACTTTCAGACAAATTGTTTTTATAGTACATAGAAAAAAGAGAGGCTTTCTAAAGGCAACACAAGTGAGCAGGGCTGTGGCTTGTGTGGTAGTGGATATATTAGTGTTAGACAACTGTAATGACGTAAAGGCTCATTAATTTGGGTGTATGATTAACAGTTGAAGGAGAAACACGTGTGGGATGGTCAATAGCTTGTAGGCATGCTGGGGTTTCCTTAATCAAGTCATAAATTCATACATTCTTCACTGGAGCTGCTCCCTGAGGGCTGCTGCTGCCAAGCATGATCACCTAACTCAAATATATGTGAAGAGTATGAATTAAGTTATTCTTAAGTTCTTTAGGGTCCATATTTTTGCTTTGTGTTGTCTATAAAGCTAAGCTAATGGAAACTCAACATAAATATCCGTGTCACATTTAGCTGCCAAGTTGCTGGATGCATACTTTAAAGCTAATAACTCGTATTTCCTGATTTAAGACAAACCTTCACTCACATTAACTCAATTATACATGGTTTTCAAAGAAGCCAGTCTACAGAAGACAGTCTTAACTTGTCAAAATGCCTCACATAACGTCAACCTGCTCTTCAAATGTGAAATTACCACTTGTGCTACACATTACATAATCATGCAGCTCAAATCCCTTCAAATGGCTGAATGCTTAGTGCCAATGTCAGCGTCCGCTTAAGACTACTGAGGTTTTAATTGAAAAATACACATCATGTCATACAACATGTACAACATGTTTAAGCATTAGCAATACCAACTAAATAAGTAATAACTACTGAGTAATACCTCGGACTGCAGTAAAAACATAGTCCAAGTTGTTATGATTATGTTGCATGTGTACTGCTGTTGCTGTGCACCTGGCAGTACCACTGGATTAAATAAATCCTTCTTCATGTACACACGCCATAGGAAGAGAAAATGCTGCCACTTTGGAAAAGCTGCATAAATCAGCCTTTCCCGCACAGCTGTAAACCCTAAAGCTCTTACGCAGAATTTAGTTCAAAGTTCTTGTGATTACATTGAGAGCCCTGCATGGTCAGGCACCTGGCTACATAAACCATCTCCTGCTGCCTTCTGTCTCCAGCAGGTCTCAGATCAGGGCCTGCTGGCAGTCCAACGCTCCAGGATGAAAACTAAAGGAGACTGTGGACATTTTTTCAAAAAGCAGATAAAACCCATTTGTTTAAACTTGCCTTTTTATGATGTTTCTTTTGTACGTTTTGTTTATGTCTGCTTTTACTGTGTTTTATGTCCCTCTCTACTTATATGTATTTATATTTCCTTTCTTTTATCAGTTCTGTAAAGCACTTTCGATGCTCTTGAAAAGTGCTACATAAATAAAATGACTTACTTACTCACTTAAACAGACCCTCAGTCTCCAGCTAAGAGCCTGGTTAAACAAATGAAACTGTCCACAACTGACAAGGTAATGTTTGTTGTCACCGTTGTGAAGTATGTGTGTGCACCCAGTTTGCATGGAACCGCGGTGCCCCCACCCTTCTTCTCAAAAACATGCAGCCTGTGACGAATGGAAACAGCCAGCCTCAGAGAGTTTAATTTGGATAATCTATCGGCACACAAGCCCCCTTTGTTCTGCTACTCCACCAGCGTCAGATACCATGTGACCAATCATTTCATAATTGGGCACGCTATAATCACACTCCTGAAAAATACTGTGTGAATTTATCTCCTCTTTAACTTCTTCTTTTTTCATCCCTTGGTGTCTAGATCACGTATCGTTTTTGGCCTGATGGCTAAGAATATGGTGGCCGACACCGGGTTGTGTAATCTCACCTGAATCATGTACAGCTGGGCGATGCGGTACTCCTCCACACTCATGGGCATGGGGATGCGGTACTCCTTGATAAGCATGGTGAATCTTGAAGAAGGGGGGGGAGGGGAGGGGGATCCGGGGGAAGACTGACAAGGGAAGGGGGAGAGGGAGGGACAGAGGGAAGGGAGGGGGAGAGGGGACAGGAGAACCTCCGGGAGCTCCTATGTGTGACTCGTCAAATCACCAGCTGAAGCCCACATTGATGGTTCCTAAGGAAAAAGACACCAAAAGAAAGCATGAGGTACGGAAGCTGTAAATGTACTCCAAAATAAACACTGTCGTCTGTGATGTTTGTGATAGTCAAAGTCATAGAGTAAAAACATCTTGTTCAGCCTGATGCTGGATCTCGGGGAAAAAAAAAGGTTTTTCAAGCAGTTCTTCATCAATATCCACCAAGCAACAGCGGAAACCGACTTGAATCAGCGACAAAAATTCATTATGAGCAAAAGATAACAGCGCACAGCCTATTTTCAGAAGCTGCAAGATTCTGATATTCACAACCAAGGACAAGCATTCATTCTCTTGGCTCACACGCAGATGAAGAAGAGCGAGCAGCTGGAGCATCATTCAGAGTATATGCTCAGTTTAGTTACTATATGTCTGGTCCAAGTCTTGGCATCCAAGTCTTGGCATCCAGGAACGACCATCAGCGCTGTGTCTCCATCCAGCATTTCACATCCAAGTAAGGCACTTCTCAGGATAAACTTCTCTTCTTATACCACAGGCCACAGCTCAGCGTGCGTGTGTGTGTGTGTGTGTGTGTGTGTGTGTGTGTGCCGGGCGGTCGGAGCGTACGGAAAGCACCCGTGCCTTTGTTGACGGTCCTACCAGCCACCCTGTCTTTCCCAGGACTTCAGCACCGTCACATGGGGGGGCTCACTCTGCATAAGAGGGATTACAGTTTGGTGGGGAGCTTTACATAACCCCCCCCCCACACTCTGCGCATGATTGAGGTTTCACAAATAGCAGTCTTAGAATTACACAAAGCATTGTTTTCAAACCACTGGGCAGATAGGGGTAGGTGTGGGCTATACATACTCAGCGTGTGGGTGGCGTGAGTTGCAGGAGTCTGTTTTGACCGCTGTGGGAAGAACAACTCTCCAAAGCAAAGCAAGTAGAAAACAAGATCATGACTGTACACCACTGTACTGTGCTTTAGTGGGAGTTTATCTAAATTAAATATCACAGGTGTCAGATGAGGTGACACATTAACTGAAGAGGAGTCAATAACGAAGGGGAAACATCCACTAGCTGAATGAACTCTTCTGTCAAAATGAATGACGGCACACAAAAAGAATCACGTCATCTTTACGTGGATGTTCATTTTTTTTTTATAAATGTATAGTGAAGAGTGTCTTGGACAAAAAAGCTGAACACCTCAGACTTAAAGGGATAGTTCAACATTTTGGCAAATTGGCCCATTGCCATAATCGCTATAGTCATAGTAGTAGGTTCGTTACCTTTAATTGTCGGTGTAAGCGATTTTTAGAACGGCAGAGCGAAGCAGCAGGCTGCTCAGAGGCTAAAGGAATTTCTTGGTTTCCCTCATCAAACTCATCAAATACACAACCCAACAACTCCAAAACGCTGTCGTGGACAAGTTGTGAGCTGCACAATCACCACGCTATGAGATAATAACGGAACGTTACGAGACGTAGCCATTTCAGAGGTAAATTCATGCAAAACCGCTGATGCACGTTGCGTTCAGGGACAGTTTTTCAGCAAGCAGACTCTGTATTTACCCTGTATTTACCTCGAAAACGGCTCTGTTTCGTAACGTTCCGTTATTATCTCATAGCGTGGTGAATGTGCAGGTCACAACTTGTCCACGACAGCGTTTTGGAGTTGTTGGATTGTGTATTTGATGAGTTTGATGAGGGAAACCAAGAAATTCCTTTAGCCTCCATAGCATAGCTCTGAGCAGCCTGCTGCTTCGCTCCGCCGTTCTAAAAATCGCTTACACCGACAAATAAAGGTAACGAACCTACTGCTATGACTATAGCGATTATGGCAATGGGCCAATTTGCCAAAATGTTGAACTATCCCTTTAAAAGTCTAAATGTAAATAAGGGGATGGTTCAGCATGTGTTCAGGTGGTAGTACAGTCAGTGCTGAGGAGATTGCACTATGTGTTACAGTGTGTGCAAGAGAAGACAGCAACACTTTCCAAATGTGACCACACATTTTGCATTGTGTAACAGAAAACATTCACTCTTTTCTCACCTACAGCAGCAACTGGACCTCGCTTTGGCGCCCAGCCAATCTGTGTAATCACACTAATATTCCCACTGCGTCACTTATCCAGTGAACAAAGGCCAGCTTTGGTGAGGGTCTCGGTGTGACTAAGGGCTTTGGTCCTCCACATACTGAGCGCTCGCCTCCTCCACAACTGAAGACATGTTCACCTAATGTGTCTGACGCACTGCCAGGACAAAGACGCAGCCTGTCTAACCTTTCAACATGAACCAAGTGCTCTCTGGGAGGTGCTCTGGTGTAAAGGGTAACATTGTCTTCAATACATTTTTTTTTTAATAATGTCTTTGCTTTACGTAGAAGAAGAGGCATGGACAAAATCGGAGCAGAAGGCCACATTTTGCTGAAAATAACTGCTCTCTTGGGAAAGCCTGGGATAAAACTAGGCTAGCTGGAGAGACTCAAAGAAAGACTTGAGGCTCAGGAGACTGAGAAGCCTCTAGGTGTTAAGAGTCAGACTATAGAGGGGAAGGTCACAGTGCTCATCCTTGTTGACAGTGCTGATGATAAACAGCTTCACAATCCACTTGAAGCACGGGTCAACAATGTGGCAACAGCTTGAATGTGGGTTGCAACTGATGCCGCAACAAACTTTTGAGTGTGTTTCAGAACTTGCTCTTGGCCGGAGATACAGGATGTAACATCTGTGCTGACTGAAAGTCACCGAGTGTGACATGGTAAGAGTCAGACTTTCCTGTCTGATTATCTGCTCAGAGAATGAGCACTGTACATGTATGAATCAAAGCCCAGACAGCTGCCACCGACTGGCAAACCACACACAAGGAAGTGATACCAGGTATGCAAAGAGAGACAGCAGGCGGCTTAACAGAGGGACACCATGCAGTCATTGTATTAGTCTATCCAGCAGCATGTTGTGCCAATAGAGCACAGGGATGTGAAGTGATGCTGGCGCCTACAAAGTATTTTTTTTGCCCATTTTTTGTTCTTCATCCTTTAGTTGTTAAATGTCAGAAAATAATGAAAAAGTCCAACATCACAGACTGATTTATTCAAATTGCTTGTTTTGCTCAAACAGAGTATTTCATTGGACTGCCTTTAGCTTTGATTTCGGCACGCATTTGCTGTGGCATCGTTTCGATAAGCTTCTGCAATGTCACAACATTTATTTCTATCCAGAGTTGCATTAATTTCTCAAAAATTCTCAATGGGGTTAAGATATGAACTCTGTGGTCACAATTTTCACACATGTCTCCCTTGAGGATGATGTTTCCCCACTATCCTTCCAGTTTTTAATAATTTCGTTTGGTTTTAAAATGTCCAATTTCTAATACAAGGAATTTCAGTGGTTTCATCTCTATGACCAATTTCATACTATCAAATATGAATATCAAATCCATGTCAACACGCTGATGATGATACACACATTGCTTTGCAGTGAGTGACTAGCCAGAGACAAAAAACATTTGGCGAACACAGAAAATAATTAAATGGAAATCTTATAAAAGAAACTCTGTGTTCCTTCTAGTTGTCTTGGTTTTCCCCTCCTCACAATCTGTTGTTCCTGTTGAGCAATTTTTATGTTAAGTTTCAGCACTGTTTTTCATGAAATATGAAAATCTTGCAGCATACTGTTTCTCAACTCCATCTGTCTCTTCTCTTCTGGCTCATGGGAGAAACAGCCAAAGTTGGACATGACAAACTGGCTCCAGCTAAATTGTGTTTGCTACATATTTTGTCTGTGTTTATTAGTAGTGTCAGTTTGTGATGTGCATACTCCGTCTTAATTAAATGATAACACAGCACAAACATATTCATGCATCACGGCTGTGGCGTCGATGCCGTTTGCAATGAAACGCAACAGATTAATGAGGCTTTCTGACTTCTCCGCGAATATAAATCGTTGTGTCTCCTCTGCAGCAGTAATGCAGACTCAGATCTATCCTCAAACGCCGTAACTCCCTGATGTTTAAACCTGAATCTCTCCGACTGTTTCCTTTGTGACTGATGCAGATGCTGTGCATGGCAATGAACCTGTAATGCACAATCCACCAGCAGCCTCGAGAGAGTACTGGCACCATGCTTGACCCAGAAAAAAGCCCTCTCACACACGGAGCTTAAAAATAGCCCGGTCACAATAATCCTAGCATACGCAAGCAGAGCGCTTGACGTTGTTTGTTCAGAGAATATGCTCATTCCCTTCTAAAAATACAGTCTCTGCCCCCCTCTAGGCAGTGACGCAATAGCAGCACACGCCAATGCACGGCACTCATCACAAAGCAGCTTCCGATGTTTCTGCTCCTGTTTCGACAAAACTGAGGCCAACGATAACCACAAGATACTTCGAGTGGGATTTAGTTTTATTCCTTTGCCCACCACAGCTTTTCTTAGCATGTTAAATGTGTGGTGGCGGTGGTGGTGCACCCTGTGGCGTACAATGCTACAACTACCTAATCTGTGACCCTCTGGGAAGGTGGGTTGAACCATCAGGGGTCCCTCCAGACAAGAGGATGACTGTTTAAAAAAAAGAAACCAGGTTATTATTCTCTTATTGGTTAGGATATGATGTCAGTGCATGTAAACACACACACACACAGTCTATGTGACTGCAAGACCAGGCATAAACAATCCAGCGCTCAAAGTGCGCACATCTGCTCACCTCCAAACACGGATAAGTGTCTGACTTAAACAGATGAAACCCGTATTCCACAGAGCAAAGACTGGATTACCCGTTACAGATCGGATGCGCTCGCTTCCACCCAACATTAAAACTGCCTTTCTGACATCCATTCTCCTTGCAGTCCCGAGCTGCTCTGGACCACATTAATGGAAAGAGACATTACTAATAGTGTCTGAAGGTGCAACATACAGTAAAGCTTGGAACGGAACGCTATACGCACAGCAACCAGGTTGACCACAGGACAGGGAGCAGCAGCTGGGTCTTGCTGTCGACAAAAAGTAAAAAACTGGGGGGGAGGGAGGTGTTGACTCACAGGAGGCTTTTTTCCCCTAAGGCCACAATGGTGGTGCTTCTTTAAATTTAGCCATGTTTACACTCTGAGGCGGAGCAACAGAGGAGGTGGTGGTGGTGAATCCCGAAGGAGTTGGAGGGGTGCTGGGGTGGGGTGGGGGTTGGCAGGGGCAGGACTTCCCTCATGACTGACCGGAGGCAAGACCCTTTTAAAATACAAGTGGAAAATATTAGCCCCTGGACTGCCTAAAATACCACGGATCCGTTTCACACAACGTTGCCTTGACATTGCAGAGGCAACTTCAGCTATGACAACTGCTGCAAACACGGCCTCGGCCTGTGACAAGAACTCTTGATTGAGCTGATGGGTTTATCCACCAATCCGGTTAAAATGTCAAAGGGGCTTAAGACAATACTGTTTGTGCGGCGCTGCCTGCGATACATGACCAGAGCGTGACCTGCAGTGACTAAATAGGCAATGAAGCATATCTCAAAAACAAACATACTGTACAAAGATTAGACTGCCCTGTCCCATGGAGTAGCTAATAAGGGCAAAATGTGAGGCATCATTAATCAGGGTTATAGCCTGTGATAAATATAAGCAATTTGGCACAGATTACGCAATACAAAATTGATTTATACCCTGTAGGCTGCAATTCACCCCCCTTACGGCTTAATGAAGAATAGGAAATGCCCTCCTCCCTCCTCCTTTGACTCCTATTGCCAAATCGATCTATATCAAGATCTACAACCTGTATCCATTCTACAACTATGAACGCTCTAACCTTTTTGAAGTACTCCACAGGAGAGCCACTTAATACGTTTCTACACGGTCCACAGGTGGAGTTTGGGTGGAGGGAGGCAATCTGACAAAGACCATCATGTATTGCTTTGTTTGACTTCAATAAAGCCCCGAAGGGTTGAGCAAACATTTATCTTTTCTCCATATTCAAAAGGCAGAGGAGAGGAGGAGCAAGAGCAGAGAAAACTCTCTGAATGATCCATCATTTATTCTACATCACAGACTCAATTAAAGGGAGGCACATCTTACAAAACAGACCAATGTACTGTAGATGAAACATAATGTGATCTCCAAACATCAGATATCTTACTACCAAAGATGAGTGCACCACAAACGCTGCTGCAGTGACATGAGTAACCACTGACACTCTCTGTGCCATATGTTGGCAGTTTCATCACATAAAAAAACGAAAATCACAATAAATAGTGGTGCCTCATCTTGTGCCACATACTGTAAATACAGTCGGCTCCATGACGCGCACTGGAATAAGGCCATCGCTCTTCCTGTCCCTCAGGCCCGTGCTCCTCCACAGGCTAAGGAGGCGGTATGCACAACCTGCCCTTGTTTTTTTATTTTTGCTCATCACCAAAGTACAAGGGAAAGCTAAAAATATGTGACACCCTGTGAGCATCTCCTCCGATGCGTTCCTCCTCCTTCTCGTTGTCCTCTCCCTCCTACAGGAGTCCTGCAAGTAAGAACTGTTTCTAAAAATGATCCTCGTTTACACGGGAAGGGAACAAACAGGAACAGAGAATCTGGTGCCATGAGGAAAGCAGAACTTTTGCAGAGACGATTTCTGCAGAGCACGAGGATAAATAACCAAACCAAAGTATTAATCATCAACTATGAGTTTTAATCTGCAAACAGTCTTGGCAAGACTTCCCACATTTAAGGGTTACATAGAACAAAACACTATTATATCAGCTATTTTTGCTTTGTCTAATTAACAAATATACAGTTGGTTGTTGAGTCTCATGAAAATAGCTACACAAAATCTCATGGCAAACATGAACTTACTCCAAGGTAGATCAGTGAACATCTGAAGCTCTAAACCAGGGGGAAATTACGTCATGTTTTAGATCAGATATCCCCACAGTATGCAATTAGAACTTGACACAAATAAATCTGGTGCCCAGCGACTGCTGAGAACTTTAAGCTTCTTTAATAAGTGGAGCCATTGTTATATGCAGTGGTGCTCATGGGCCCATCGTTTTCCAAAACGAGCCTGTTACATACCAACTCTATCTCTAATCAACGCCACGCTTCACTCTGAACTCCAAAATTAGATGACCTTATATGCAAATTACACTTGGATTAATCAGTTACGTGCCAAGGTTAAATGAGGATCTCCCCTCGCTGTCATTCTCTCCAAGCGCTCAGACAGCCTAAATCAACTGCGCAGAGAGCGCTCTTATGTAACTTGGACAGACACAGAAAAGGAAGGCATCGCCGCTCTAGCATTTTGTCCAACCCATTAGTTAATTTGTGTGGACCACAGGCAGGAAATGCTTTTGAAGACTTAGGCAATCTCTCTCAAACCTCTCCATCAGACCCCCTGTGAGTGTTTGGTGGCAGCAGGATGCCGACAGGAATCAAGGCCTTGTTGCTAGTGTGTGGAGCCTTTTGGTGACTACCTGCTCACAACTGACAGCACAAAACCTTGGCTCAAAGGCTTGGAGGAATAACAACTAATGGATTTCCAGTATCAACGGCAATAGCATTCTCTCACAATGGTGCAAAGTGGCTGCAAAGTGCAGCGGGACAATATTTACAGCCAATGGCAGAAACCAGGCAGATGCACTGACTGACAATCAAACAAAACAGGTTCAGGGTGGCCATTTGAGATTGAAGGTTTTAAAGATGAATCTTAAATGAGCAACAGTGAGTCTGACTTGTGTTATTAGCATGGTCTTCTCTGACACCTGGAAACCTCGGGAGCCTGGATAAATGTCAGATATTCATGAGCTCTGAGGGCCATACACGGAGAGAAAGATAAGGCATAAAATCAATGGGTAATCTACCCTTTTTGCTCTGTCTGTTCAAGCTATTTTTAGTTTCCCCACATTAAATAAACTTCAGTAGCACTCTCATAACTGGCAGCCCTTTAAAAAAAACAAAACTATGTTGAAGAAGAGAAATGAAATGGATTATACTCTACAAAATTTGTGAAGAAAAATGTTTTGCCTGGGGCCAAAATGTATTCCCTGCCCCTTTATCCTCTCCATCATTGCTTGAATTGGGGGGAGGATGGGGAGGGGAGGGGGTTACCATGGAGACACAGAGGGCCCTTTCCTTATTGGTTGCCCAGATGAAGTCAGAGTGACGAGGAAAGTAGAGACCAGACGCTGCTGGGGCTGATACTTCTTTCTTCTGTTTCTCCTGTCTCCACTTTCACTTTTGTCCGCCGCTGTTCTTCCCCTCCACGGCTCATTCACACTGAGCTCACCCATTCCACCATATCGTCAAGCTAAATTTATGCCTCTGTGACACATGTCGATGACAGTTTCTCTATATAACAGAACGCTGGATTAAATTTAAGTGAAGGGTGTGACACACATCAGCTAAGCTATAAACCTAAATACAGATATGTGTGTTTCACAGATTAAGCATGTCAGGTCGTATTCGCTGCTAATACTGCACTTTGGTAATGTCAGGCCTTCCACTACCTCCCTTCTACTATACCTGCATTATTTCTGCCATATGCAGCTATCCTCATGATGCTTTTTATGCTCTTAATATGATTTAGGATGAATCTAGTACTAATAGCTCAGACCTCAAAGATCCAGTGTTGAGTTAGAGCAATGTGCAGAAAAACAAACAAACACTGAATTCAGTGAAACCTTGGGAAGAAATTAGTCTTTGTGTCCCAATTTTTCATGCTCTGGTAGCCAAGAGGAAAATTGATCTAAAAAGTTTGGTTTGTATGGGGGGGACAGAGGGATAAAAACGAAAGCAAGCCTCTGCAAAAAAATTAAAAATTACAGGAACAGACTAGAGAGGCTAGGGGGTGAAGGGAAGTTTAAATAATATTTACTCCCTATAGACTAACTCTAATTTTAGTTTATCAAACATTATGGCAAGACTGCTTTCATCCAAATGAATTATAGCTAGATGAACCTTGTGGAACAAGCTCCAAAACACCCCCCAACAAATAAATTCATAAAAGAGGGAAGAAAAACCAACTCTGATCTGAACACAACAATCTCCACCTGTCTCAATTATGGTCTGGATGGTCTTCTCCTGTCTTTAATGTCTGGTGTAAAGAAATTCGAATCAGAGTCGTCAGCTATGTGGAGTAGGCCTGTACTCAATTAAAGGGCACCGAGGTAAATAAGCTGTCCGTGATAAGGGAGCTGCTCATAAAAAGCTGAGGCTGTCTATTTGCCCTTTGCTGAAATACCTCAAACTCTCTTGTGCAGCACGAATAATGCAGCCTTCCCAAAAGTGTTCTACCCAGTGACCAAAGACAGAAGCTGTCTCTCACACTGACCATAAAAGGCCATTTTCATAGATGCTCACAGTCCTGCGATTTTTGGCTAACATTTCAATGGGTCCTGAGGTCAGGTTTCCAGCTCTGTAGAAAACCAGGCTTTATCACCTCAGGATTTTCTTATCAGTGAGAGCGTGTATGAACCAGGAACTATATCAGTCGAAGGATTCTGACATCTCTCTAACACAGAGGCCACCACTCTGAATGACGACATGGTGCTTTGTCTGGCAAACGGAAGAAAAGACTGGGCATACAGCAGAGAGTCTCCTCAATAAAAGCCTGTGCACTGGGAGGAAAAAGGGAAAGAGGTGACGGAGCAGTGAAGAGGGGGAGTCGGGGTCTGAAGGAGTCTATTTTTAGCCTCAGAGAAATCAGGTGTTTGCGGCCAGTGGAAAAGAAAGGGGAGCGTGGGTAAAGTGACATGAAGCAGCGCTGTCGCTTTCATTTTACATGATCCATGTGAGTCAGAGAGCGCTGCAAGGGCTGGGGGTGGGGTAGAATAAAATAAAAACAAATATAAAATGGCATATATGGTCAATATTAAAACAAAACACACTAGGAAAGATAAAATGGCTCAAATAAAAACATGAATTTGCTGTCACCGACAGCATCACACGGAAACGTGGACAGGAAGAGATCCACCACCCGACACTTTCTTCAGTGAATGGGTGATGAAAGACCAGACTATGCTCCTTGCAGATTAGATTAGCTAATATATGATCTACGTATCCAGACTTTGCTGCACATTGGCAGATAATGTGGCATCTTTCTGCTTAAGAAGTTCCGAAGTTCTTTGTTGGGAGAACCCCCTTACAGGACGCATTCGAGTTGACTATAAAATAATAATGTTGACCTATAAAATAAAACAAAAGTATAGGACAACTGAAGGAGGTCATGGGCTTAGTTGTTTCGAGTCCACCCACACTGCCAGAAAAACTGGTGTCCAAAGTGAAGAGGACATGGAGCAGACCTGCACAAAGTGTTCGTCTTTGTCTCATTTTCTAGACAGCACCATTGTAGGAACATTAGCAGTGATGTGCCATTCATCAGCTGGCTCATCAGGGATGCATGGGGACAGGTTGTACTTCTGTTGTCCTTGTCAACAACTCAACACCAATATTAACATCACCTGCTTCGTTCAATGGAGCTGAGGTGGGAGGGGAGGTTCGGGGAGAAGGACAGACTCTCTGGAGCTTGAGGTGCTGAGAAAACACAATGTTCCATTCAGGCTTGGCCAGCACCCAAATGCATGATGGGATGGAGGCTCGTCTGACAAATCGGCATGATCGTCCACTAAAGATGAATTACAAGAAAAATTAGACCTTCAAATAACCAGCCATCTGGCAACACATCACTATATTTCCCTAAGAGAAGATCATAAATTGCAAAATATGTTTTCTGGGCTGCATCAAATCCCTAATGGGTGCCCACATGATTGGAAAGACACCCATAAAATCCTTCAGTTTCCACAAATATATTACTGGGGAGTGAAATTGTTTCTACATCCTTTGGGGAGCCCTGGGAAATCCTCTGCACTACTTTAAATAGTGATAAACAAACCAGTATGCCCAAGTTGGCCGATACACACTCTAAATATAAGATTGGAAAATGACACTATTGATATCTGAAGGCTAGAGGAGACCTGGTGAAGGAGGGAGTTCAGTCCAATTTCTCACAGTGAGAAGGAGCCCTACCTGATCACTCAGGCAGGCCAAATCATGTAGATCATGCAAATCACCTTCTATAGCTCACAATAATGAATCCTGTGACATCTTTCTCTAAACTCATTTAACATCAAGCTGTAGAATAAATGGACTTAAAAAGCAATCACTGGAAACTGCCCAGCGTAACTATATGAACAATTCTCTAAGTGTGATAAATGAGCCACAGAGAGATTATGGAGTAGCCTAGTTGTATATTATACAGATAGCATATAAGAATATACTGTAAGTAAGGAAGTGAGGAGTTAGTAAAACAAAAAAGGGCATTTAGGTTGTTTTCACACCTGACCAAGCAGACTCTATTTGACTAGGGGGCTGAAAGTAGTAACTTTGTTGCCTTATTATCACTTGTTTCTGTTCTGCTTTCACACTGCAATTTCTGAAGCGCACCAAACTTTCTTAACGGCAGTTAAAATGGGAGTTTGTCGATTCGACTATACAGTCCTGAAGGGTAACAACCGACTCACTCTACATTATCCCGCTTATTACACAGAGTGAAATAAATAATTTAATAACAATGTTGATCAAAATACAACTTTTATCGATTTATAACAGAACAGAAGAATGTATAAGTGAGTTTGGTAATAATATAGGATGGCATCTCCTACACAATTTTCATGCCTGCCTGTATGTCTGGTCGGATTTGGTATTTCATTCAAGTTTCATCACGTCATTATGGTTGGTAGAGTAGAAAATTAATTTTACCATCATGTCATCATCCCTTATATTATTAAGTGTGCTTAAATTAGAAGGCAATGACGCATAAGGTGGGAGCCTTTTTTTTTAATACTCGGCATGCCCATTGCGACACTTCCTACATTTGTTCCTGTGTTTGGTCCATTGAGGGTTCACACCGCACACAAACTGCACCAAGGCTCACTTGCAAGCGAACCGAGACCCACGTTCTCAGGCCGACCAGAGTTGGCTTGTTTGGTCCGCACCAGAGTGGGGATGAGCTTTCACCTGCCCAAACGAAGCCGACAATTCGCGGAAACAAGCTGTGGTCCATTTAAAGCAGACCAAAAAGCTCTGGTGTGAAAGCCACCTTAAAGATCGTCTTGGGTGGGACTGACAGTAATTGGGTGTATGGTGGTGGGATATACATAAGATGTATGAGATCAGCATGCAACAAGCCCAAAATTACAATTTATCATCACTCTGTCTCAACAATTTATTCAGACTTGTAAGGTGCAATGGAAGGCAAAAATCTTTCTTTGTCATTAGATAAGTAGTTCCCTGACTGTCTCCATTTTATTTTGCATTTCTGTGTGTGAATAAACCAACAGGAAGTAATGTTCTTCATCTGACCATTATCACTATCTGGTTCCAAAGTAAACGTCAGGCTGATCATGATGACAATGTTTCCGCTGAGTGCAGGGGACAGAGAAAGTCAATTTAAGATGAAAAAATCCATATTCACCTTTCTTAACTGTTTAAATCTCACTTTTATTTCAGGACAAGACATGAATTATAATCCTAAATCCACTTTGTTGTATGAACAGATAACGGTAAACAAAATTCCACATATCAGATTGAATAACCCTGAGCAACTGCTGGGACATTTACCTAGTGCTATTTCCTGTTCCAGCACTCCTGACCAACAAGTTAACAGGCTGTCCTCTGATGGACAGTACATGAAGACAAAGGCCAGGGGCTAATTATACAGTGGCTTTGTTTATTATTAAACATTTTAAAAGTTCTTAGAAGAAAAAATACATTCCCTGTGGTGTTGTCAATGCCAATAAAAATCAGTCTCTATAAACTGTCAAAGAAATGATGCCAACATGACATGAGTCTTTGTACCCCGGAGTTATCAGCTGTGGGAAAAATTATTTAAGACCATAGAGTCCAAGACAACATGAAAGGCTTGTTGTGAATCCCATGTAATACCTTCAGCATCTTTCTGTAAGCTCATTTAACAAATTGCATTCACACAGTAACACGCCAAGCTGTAGAATAAATTGACTTTCATAATATCCTAAAGTAATCATAGGAAACTGGCCAACAAAACAGTACGAACCATTCACCAACTGAACCAAACAGAGTTTATGGGGTAAAGACTTGTCTATTTTACAGACAGAACCATAGACTGTAAGTCGTTTTTGTGACTCAAATATGGCGGCCTGAACAGCGCCATGTTGGATTGGCCGGCCGAGAACCCGCCCACTGGCCTCGAAGCAGCCTGTCTCCGGAGCTGCTCGGACATGTCACTCAACGTTTCCACGCCCTAATTGGCCAGGGTTTTAACCTAATAACAGTAAAACGGTAGAGTTTAAAAAAAATTCACCCCCCTCAGAGTGTGTGCGGGGGTAGAAACTATCGATTGAGACAAAAAAACGTTCTGACACCAGGCTTTTAACATGTTTACTGAGGATGTAAAGTCGGCGATTTTAACATGGGGCCCTATGGGGAATGCTCCCTTCTGACACCAGCCCCCAGAGGAATCCGAGGGGATTGCAGTTTTTTTGAACGCGGAAGTGAGCTTCACTTCTCAGACCGACAACTGCCCCCTTGGACAGAACATACGAATAGAAGTAAGTAAGTAATGGGGCGGTGCATGGCGCAGTGGTTAAGGAGGCCGCCCCATGTAGAGGCTACAGTCCTCAACGCAGGCGTCCCCGGTTCGAATCCCGCATCGGGCAGACCTTTCCTGCATGTCATTCCCCCTCTCTCTGCCTCCCCCTTTCCTGTCTATCTATACTGTGTGCTATCAAATAAAGGCAAAAACGCCAAAAAATATACTAAAAAAAAAACAAAGAAGAAGTAAGTAATAAAGAATGAAAATGTCCAGCCTCTCCATCTCTGTCATTAAGCATGGCATCTTATCAACTGGCCTTTATTATATTCTTGGGTGGTGCTGGCAATAATTGTGCATATAGGTGGGTGGTATGCAAGATGCAGGACATCAGTATGCAACAGACTCCCGCCACTCTGTTTTTAACCAGACTGCGTAAATTGTGAGGAACTTACGCACGGCAAAACCACTATTTCATAACAGAGATGGTGCAACACAATTGAAAAGGATATGTGTATATCCTTCAGTGCAACAAACAGCTGTTGAACCCACACTACGCTGAAAATTCTTAACCTTATTTACCTCTTGAGTAGGGTTTTTCTGCTCTTCCTGTGTCAGTGATCTCATCTGATAATCAGCTCAAATAGTACAGACATGGAACCAAAAGATGTGGTGAGCAGCTGAATACGTCATTCAAAGTTTAACTGACAGGAAGTGAGCCTTTTCTTCCTTCACCGACTAAAATGTTGCTACTTGGTGACTGTGTGTAGTGTACTCATTTGTCACTGGTTTCCTTACTTGCAACAGTATTATTGACTTATGCAATAAGACAAATATAAGCAAACTGGGGATCGTAAAAGGAACACAGAAGACCGGTCGCATGTGAGGATGAAAAACACACACACACACTCACAGATTACACGCAGTGCTATGAATACTCAAACAAGCCAGGGACACTTGCTCACAAGATACAGACTCTTCTGTCAGGAATTTTCCACTCCACACTCACTCAGACATACAGCATAAATTTACATATTCTTGCAGAATGTTCCTCCTGACCATCAAGATGTTGTAAATGTATAACATTAGATGACTGGTGGGTCATTTTAGTCCAACAGAGAGAGACCTGTGTGACATCAATGAGCAAACATTAGCTTAGTATCTGAATGCAATTATTCTCCTCATTTATCAAAAAGGTCATGTAAGTGTGTAGCCCTTTGTGTTGGCTTTAGACCTGCTTTAAATAGTTTTAATTCAAGAAATACTATTGGTGCACACAGGGAACAAAACAAATTCACAATGGACTGATTCATAATCGCCTCCTCTCTCTCTCCCTCAGTAGTGTGATACTTTGTCTGGTGTATTAGATTCAAGAGAAGCACCTGAGAGTCATCAGGTTTCAGCCTGTCAACTACTGTCCTCTAAGATTCCTTGGCCTACTGTAGATGTACTAAAACATGCTTAAACAAAAGGCAAACAAACAAACAAACAAACAAACAAACAAACAAAAGAAATGCTTTGCTACTGAATAATACAATTCATTTTTCTGAATTAAAAACAGGTATGTCCAATTGATTCTTCCAAAACATTAGTTAATTAATTAATAAACAAGCAAGAAATGTAAAATTGTTTTAAACAACCTTAACCTAAAACACTAGTGTCATCTCAAAGAGACCCATCTTGTGCTGTTAAGAGAAGCTAAAAATTAAAACGAGACAGTGCGGCCAATAAGATTAGAGTGATTAGACGTTGTTGAGTTAAATCTATCCAACAGCATGGCCCAGTCCCAGTGTCTGCACTAACAGACTTGCAAAGATAATCACAATTTGTATTTTGGATTGGGGCTAATGTGTGAAACAAATTTAGAAAAGAAAAAAAACAAAAACAGATTACAATGCTTGAATTTGAAAGGCCACAGAAATGCTTCAGCATGAGTGACATTTAACATGAGCATTGCCCCCTTCCACACTGAGGATTTGAGCAGATCAGAACCATTACTAACTTGAATATATTTTAATATTAAATACAACTAATACCCTAAAAGAGACCATGTCATAGAATGACTTATTTTCTTCTATTCATTCTCAATGACGATTTAGAAAATGGGGATAAGCTGACAAAAAAGATAAGCTGAAGTCTGAAAGCCACAATATATTTTCAAATTTGTATCGTCAACACAACCATGCAGGTTTATCCTGTGTATTTGTGTGAGTGCCTCTGTTGGGGGTGGGGGACAATGGTTTTCCATTTGAAAACTGGTTAGACAAATATCTTGAAGAACTGTCACTTCCACAGAAAAGAAATCTCCATGGTATGTAAAAGGTCATCACAGGTGTTGACAAAGATTTGAATTCTGGGTCATCAGTGATGCTGATGCTTATAATCGATTGCATTCACTTTAAGCAGTCTGCCCTTAATCAGCAGAGCAGCACTTCAGTTACTGAAGAACAGGTGGCAGGCAGTGTGTTTTTGGTGTACTTGCTTGTGATACAAATTTAGACTTTTTTTTGGTCAGAGGAACATTTGTGGTAATCAGTACATGATAACAATCAGCAGCAAAATAGCCTATATGTTTCGGATCAGAAATGAGGAACATACAAACAGTGTTGTCCAAACGTAAAAACTAAGAGTGACTCAAAACACTAAATCTGTCCTCAAATTGCCTGTGATTTATCTTAGGAAAGATCAAACAAGACGCATTTTTGCAAACTACACTACGTAACTTCAGAAATTACAAACCAACGAAATCTATAAGATCAAAGAACAGCTGAGTGGGTTGCACAACACTGACAACCCATAATGGGTCCCAGGAGGCAGGACGCAAGTTTTGACGTGTCAAAGAGACATAGCACACACTGTGCATATTATGCTCTTCATGCCCAGGACCAACATAAAAACCTATGTAGATGATAGTGCTACATTTCTCCTGCATTCTTTTTCCTATGAGATACTCGAGAGTACAGGCTGGATCTTGTTGAGTGATCGTTTACATAGATAGCTCTCAAAACTACTGTCAGATTATTTTTAATTCAAAGACAGGCTGTGGTGTTGTTAATAAAGTACGGGTTCACAGTGGAGGGTCCGGCCAGCAGCTCCTGCCTTCATAACACAGCCATCATCTGGACAACGGACACCACAGCCTCCAAGTCAGCACTGCCTCAATGACTCACCCAGGCCCTGCTGAGTCAAGTGGAATGACTCCTGATGCTGAAAAACTCATCAAATCATACTGAAACAGAGACCGTCCTAGGGGGTACAAAGAAATAAGCTTGTGACAAGCAGGTTTTGTCATTAAGTCAAACACAAGCTGACTGCAGCCCTATTACATTAGGACTCTCCTTCACTTAATAGCCAGCCTGCTGATTGAGATTAAACCATATTAAATCGGACACACTATAATATGCAATAAGGTCTTGGATGTCATCTCGGGGGTCTGGGTGTCACTGTTAAGTGTCTTTGAGAAAAGCACACGCCAACCGGGTAAGAACATGACACCTGAAAAATCCACCTGTGATTCCAGCGATTCCTATTTTAAGATGTTATTGGAGGCAGTGTATGATAACATGGGGACAGCTTTCAGAGGGAAGAGGGAGAGGGGAAGCATTTCAGCAGCTTTAACGAGCATGCCTGTGTGACAGCAACAGGGACATGGCATAGCTACAAAATATGCCGCACTTCTTCTTCAGGCAAAAGAAGGAGGGCAAAGTTAGTCTAAACAATTTTAATGGTGAGCTTAGCTATGACAGCACATGGTTATCACAATCCTTGAAAGATAGGATTTATTCAACATGACGACGCAGTGAATGGTTAGAAATGTGAACTGGAATAAACCCATCGTCAGTTAGTTACCTAGCAACATGGCAGCACGGTAATGACAAATTGATGGCTTGCAATGCTCATCACATACCTGGACCTGATGCACGCAGGCGATGCACCTCTGGCTCCTTCACCACACTCCAGCACTCAGCAAATCAAAGTTCATCAGCCCCTTTTTCTCCCTGCGCTTCCAGTCGGAGGGTCTCGACTTCCACCGGCGACACGGGCTTTCCCTTCAGCAGCGAGCAGCCGCCGACTCGACGAGGTCTGGAGACAATGCCATAACTGAGGTGAACGCATCGAAAGTCAGCCACTGATTTCCTTTTCCACGCCGTTTGTATTGGCCCCTCAGCAGAGGAAGGGGTGTGGGTACGACATGCAAAGATGACACGTAGAGAAACATCATCAGCCCGGGGTTTTTTTTTTTGTTTGTTTGTTTGTTTTGTTTTGGGTTTGTTTGTTATTTTCTTACATAATATCAGCCGCCGTTTCTGACCGTGTTTACAAAATCTGGATACATCATTGCGCCGGAGAATCGCACGCTGGATTTCCTCAATCGGCAGGGGCAAGGCCAACGTAGCGATGGTAACGTTAAAATGTCCTTGAATATCCAAGCTGCCCTCGCAGGAGTTGGCGGCGGCTCGGCTCGTCCTGTGGCACAAAGGGGAATCGAACCGGGGCAGCGGGCTCAATCCAGTGGCTGTCGCCTGCGTCCGCACTACCGGGAAGAGTGAGGAACAAGCAGCCAGGGAGCACCCGCCATGGCAAGTTGTCACTCCTCAAGCAAGTCTGAACCGCTGCAAGACTTCACAGTCCTTTCAGACACGACACGGCGCTGTCAAGCTAGCCGGCGCCTGGTGAAACACTTCCGGTAGGATTTTCGAAATAAAAGGTCTGACCTGCTGCGCGTCTGGGATGTTTTGAGTTGCAAAATGTGCAACATGACCGAAGCACGGCTTTCCCACTGAGCGTATAACTTCGCTATTCTCTTCTCCAAACGATAATGTCAGGTTTTATGTCGAAAAATGAACCCGTTCCTCATTCTTACACTCAAAGCCCTTCGAGGCTATGAAACTGAGAATACGGTGGCCAAAAAAAAAAATACTACACGGCAGCATTAACACTGACAGGATTGGTCACATTACTTCCGGTTCTTGTCTTTCCTTTCTGTCGACTTCACGAATCTGACTCGCACAAACAATCATCTGAGCAGTTTCGATAGTGGTACGCCTCCTGCTGGCAAAGCAGTATAAGTATTTCCTTAGACACCAACATTATTATGTTATAGGAGGAAGAGTTACAAATGTAAATGTTGTGGCAGTCAGCGCCTGTAATCCTTGTCATATTGTCTGGCATGCAAATAAAGTCAAACAGAGGTGCCTGATTCTAGGTAGGCTAGCTGCTTTGATATTGTACATTTACTGCCATTGTGTATCTTATTTAACTCTTAATTTACTCAACCAACTCTGAAGCCTATCTAATAATGTAACAGCTGACAGAATAAAGGTAATACACTGACCTTGGCCTAATGTCCCACATCACAACAAATGGTTCAAATCTGAACAAATCACAAAGCTTTCAATCACCAAAGAAAAAAAAAAAAAAAAACAGCACCCACAAATCTACTTTGATAGTGCTTTACATAATAAAGAACATGCCAGAACATTTCCATAACATGCACTTCAACTGGTAGCAGCAAAGTCTGGAGTTTTTACTCAATCTTTACTTTATTTTTATGTTTTGTCATATTTTGTCAACTCCTGATGGATACTTCTGTGGGGAGAGGAGCTTCTTTCATTGAACACAGAGCGAGTCTGGAGGATGCCACCCTCGGCTACTCCAGCTGAGATGAAGAGGTGTTTTGCGGTTGCCATGCTGGTGCAAAGGTGAAGGCTTGGAAGTGGAGATGTCAACTCTCCGCCCAAAACATTGTAGAGAGTTATATGTTTAAACCATTTACAAGAAAAAATGTACAGGTCTAATTCTGAATATAGCAAGTTGCACATAATGGGAAGGCAAGTCTTTTGCAAGGTCAACATAAGAATGACAACGTCAAGGTTGAAATGTACCAAAGTGAGCGCCAGTATTAATGTTCGCACTAAAGATAAAGTTCAAGTAATTAGAAATCCACCTTGCCCACGTGCAATATCAGAGAGATGTCATCACAGGTCAACAGAGAGATTGTCTTTTCTGTGTGGCCTAGATTCCTGATTTACTATTTATAGTCTGTCAAGGGACAGAGGAGGAAACATTACATCACACTCAATTATTTATAGCCATATGTTATATTAGCCTTTTTTGTAATTAGATGTATTCATAGGCTTAAATGGGCACCAGCAGTTTCATGAAATGAATTGTGCCTTCTTAGGAATAGGTATTCTTTCACATGTGTTTGGGACTGCTTGCCTGCAACTGATGAACATTATAAATATGAAACTGCATCCAATCCAACAGTCATGTGTTGTGACAAACAATGCAAAATGCAGAATAAGGCGAGGAGAATGTTACAAATAAATAAATAAAATAGCAAACCTGCTGCGCTGTCAAGGGAAGTGGACATTATTTATTATTTCATTCCATCATGGTCTCCCATGGCTAATATTGAAATTGCTCTTCCAGTAGACATGAATTGATAATTTCATGGATAACAGAGGCTGTGGGTTCCTTGGGTTTACAGCAGGTAGAACTGATTTGAAAAATTGCACATTTGCTGGCAGAAAAAGTATCAAGTCCCAAGAAACTTCTTGAACCACTTCTGCAGGCACAGCACCTTGTCTCTGTGTGTCCTTGGTATGTTCAAGATATTTCACAGGGTCATAGAAGGAAACCTACCAATTGAGTTGCTTTGGTTTCAAGGCCTGGCTGACTGGATAGATAACTACAGCTAAATCATCTTTAATGTTATTAGTAAAAATAAAAAACCTTTCCTAATATGACAAGCCAAATGTCTGCTTTGAAAAAATACTGATCAATTGATATTAACATGAATGAATGCATGCAGTGAGGTGATCAGTAGTGATAGGATTTTATTTGACTATCAAAATATGCTACCCCTGAAATAGGCCCATTGAATAAAAATATTAAAATGGTATGTATACATATGCTGCCATTCATCCTACAGTGGCAGTGACGTGATCAGTAGTCTTACATGAATGCATATCGGGACGCGGGAGCATTTGATAGGATGTTATTGGACTATCAAAATATGCTACCCTTGAAATAAATTTCATTACACATTCAAGTAGCTTCTGATAGGTTTGATAGGTTAGCTAAACACACCTGAGACACCGTTTCCTTCTACTACACAGTTACCTCAAGTGTGCACACAGTGTCAGGCTTTTTTTCCCTCCACATCATCCTCTTCTGACGACCAGACATAATCAGTTCAAATTATAAAATATAGTCAACTTTGTGGTTGCAGTTAATGTTGATGTCAGGCTTTGATGGGCGGTAAATGAGACACCTGTGAAGCGGAGTGATACACGTCGTTAAAAGTCCCAGTGCTGTAGCCTAATCACCGTTCATGCTTCTCGTCCAATCCATCACATTACTTGGTCGGACCTAACTGTTGTCGCCGAAACAAACTGTCACGGTTCTCAGAGTATGAACTTTTAAAGAAACAGAAAGGTTAAAAGTCCTACCTGTTTGTTTTATGCATCTTGGTGTACTTTCCTACCTGCTCGGGGTGTTGTTCAACGACCTGGCGCACGGCGGCAGCAGAGCGTCAACACAGACCGACTACAGTATTTTGCCCATGAAGAAAAACGCAGCTGATTGCTGATTGGACGATGCGTCACGCAGCGCAGAGGAAGACATGGCAGGATGACAACAAGAGCACACGTCCATGACCGAGGGTTACAGAAACATGAAATGCACTTAATTCGTCTTTGAGTGGGGCAGCTGGTGTTTCTGTTATGGGGCCTACAGCGCGGTGTAATGCTCTCAGTCACTCTGCATGTTGACTCGCCGAGCTGACGAGTTTCGCTTTACATTTCACTGATTTGAAGAAATGTCACGACTTTCCCCGTTCATCGGATCTATCTACAGTGTGTCCTGTCGGGTCGTGTTGAGGGTTTCTCCCAGTGTCTCTCGACCGCTTCCGAGTGGACTGACATGTGTTTCTGCAGCCGGCAAAAAGAGCCAGGTGGACCTTCCTGCGCTGGACGAGGACGAGCTGGAGGAGCAGTTTGTGAGAGGGTCTGGACCCGGGGGGCAGGCCACAAATAAAACCAGCAACTGCGTGGTGCTCAAGCACATCCCCACTGGGATTGTTGTCAAGGTAAACCCCCTTTTAATTGAGTGTGTGTTTGTCGTCAATGGTATTCATGTGTAGATCTTAAAGGGATAGTTCAACATTTTGGCAAATTGGCCCATTGCCATAATCCCTATAGTCATAGCAGTAGGTTCATTACCTTTAAAGCAGTACTAAAGAACTTTCAGTTTTGGTTGAGTTTGGCGGTGCCTGTGGACCAAAGCGGTAGTGTTTTGCCTGAAGGAAGACTCCATTTCCCATGAACACTAGCATGAAGCCCTGTAAATATCCTGCATTAAAATTAACAGAAGACATCAAAACTAAGTTTCTGTTTCCAGTGGATCATTTCAAAGTGAAAACACAAACATAATCCATTGCTAAAGTGCCGTTTTGCCTGTTCCCTCCTTGTTGTGACTCGCAAAAGTGAAAGTGAAACTTAAGTGAGAGAAGGGTTCCTACCATGCTCCTCAAAGCTGCTTAGTGCCAGAGAAAGAGATACAGACCCCCTCAGACCACGACAGAGGTGTCATTCAACTTGTTGTAAGTCGATGTATCATCACAAAAGTTATGAAAATATTTTATGAAGGTTAAAAAGTTACTTAGTGCTGGTTTAATTGTCGGTGCAAGCGATTTTTATAACGGCGGAGCAGAGCCGCAAGCTGCTCAGAGCTACGCTACGGAGGCTAATGGGATTTCTCGGTTTCCCTCATCAAACTAATCAAACACACAATCCCAACAACTCCAAAACGCTGTCGTGGACAAGTTGTGACCTGCACATTCATCACAATATAACAGAACGCTACCAGACAGAGTTGTTTTAGAGGTAAATTCATGCAAAACTGCTAATGCACGTTCTCGTCAGGGGCAGTTTTTTTTAGCAAGCAGTTTCTGAAATTACCTCTGAAACAACTCTGTCTGGTAACGTTCTGTTATTATCTCATAGCGTGGTGAATGTGCAGGCCACAACTTGTCCACCAGAGCGTTTTGGAGTTGTTGGATTGTGTATTTGATGAGTTTGATGAGGGAAATCCCATTAGCCTCCGTAGCGTAGCTCTGAGCAACTCACGGCTCTGCTCCACCATTCTAAAAACAGCTTGCACCGACAAATAAAGGTAACGAACCTACTGCTATAACTATAGGGATTATGGCAATGGGCCAATTTGCCAAAATGTTGAACTATCCCTTTAAGGACCCAAATCAAAGCTATCTAGGGAAGTAAGTTAAAAGTCAATTCTTTGCAGTCAGCACCTGACAACACAAATAAACATCAAGATCCATGTAATTCATTTCTTAAACGTTTTGTGTCACACTTAAGTCCATAAAGTGCTCAGAAGAAATGGAGATGATGCCCACTGTATCATCTTGCATTGAGATGAAAATGGATTTACTAACAATGTTGTTTTAATTTTTTTAAAACCATTTTCCTTCCAGTGCCATCAAACCAGATCTGTGGACATAAATCGAAAACGTGCCCGGGACATTATGAGAGAGAAACTTGATGTCGCATATAAAGGAGAACTGAGTGAAATAGTTTTGAAGAAGAAGGAGTCTGTCCTGAAGAAACAAGAAAAGAAGAAGAAGGCACATGAGAATCTGGAGAGAAAAAGACTGTTTAAAGAAGCACAGACTGCAGACTCCAAACCTGAGAATGACACTGTGTAAAATGTTGGTGTGGCATATGGAAACACAGAGGGTTGTCTTATAAGACACATGCACACGTGTTACTACTGGATACTTGATATTAAACATGTAGATAAAACAATTTAACATACAACTGTAGCACTGACGTTTTTACTGGTTAATTTAGCAAAATAACATTTTGTCCATTTTATCTCAAGATGTCATCAAAAGCTCATGAACCTAATAGACTTGACATGTTTTGCTTCAGTCTCAACCATGATATTGTCAATTGTTCCTAATTGATGCCAACTCCAGTCCCAAGACTCTCTGGATGGAAAATTAATAATAATAGATTCACCTTAAAATTAGAAATCAGATCTGACATGAACCCTTGTTTGCTCAGAGAAAGGCATAACTACATCTTCCTTTGGGTTTATCTATCTAAACCTCTGTTTAGGAAATGGAATATTTTAAATTGTATGAACTGAATCATGCTTCAGAGTCTCCCTCCACTCAGAATGTGTTTGTGTTGTTCACTGTGCTGTGTCAGTCATTGGAAGACTGCTCACAGATTCATTTTTTTAAAGTCAGACAGTTTATTGTACAGAGGTGGACAAAAACAAACACTTTGAGACACAAAATTTACATAATTCTTGGATGGTGTTTTATTTTACAATCATTTTTTAATTCAGGTTTTCCCACTGAGATAACATTCACTTACTGCAACCTTCAGCATCACAGCAGGGGTTCACTGGTGTTTGTAGGTCGATGCACTTCAGCAGACGTGAACTCGCCTCTTTTTGCCGACTGCGGCTGTGCGTCAGTAGGAGTCGCGGCCAATCAGAGAACTACTTTCAAGCGCGCGCCCCTCCTGCGTGGTCGAAACAGCCAATCAGAGGAAGAGTGTGTTTTTTAAATCCACCACGCTCCCCCCCTCCTCTCTTCGCAGTGTGCTGCTCAAATGTTTGTCGTTGTTGGGACACCGAAGTAAACACGGCGACATTTAACTTACTCCTCGCCCTCTGTGGATTTTATTCTGCTGACTGTGATGGCAAAAGGTAAACGTGTTAACGCCCTGTCGTTACATTGTGTGAGTTATATAGACAGCTGTAGTTAATGTGTAGCTAATTGCGATATGCGAGCTAGCGCGAGGACTAACGTTGTTTAAATAAACATGGCTGATATTTACAAATAAAAGGCAAATGGTTGTTTTGTGCAATGTTGGGTGAATTAGACAGCATTGTTTATATGCTACGTATTTATTTTCATGTTTATAAAGGGAAGAAAACTGTGCCGAAAACCGACAAGACGTCTGAGGACGCTGCTGAACATAAAGTCACCTCACGGAAAGACACAAAGGAAAACAAGCCAGAAACTAACAAGGTAAGTTTAATTGTTTGGGTTTTATGCTTTGCTTGTTCGCCCATTGGAATAGAAAACCAAGACGCCAATTTCACACTCATGGCACTGTGCAACATAGACATATGCTTTGCAAGGGTCCTGTCCTGTCTGTGCAGCCCTGGCAGCGTAGCAACGGATGTAGTCTCCATCCATAAACCAAGCAGACAGCAGGAAGCTGCGTGGTGTTTGTATTCAGAGCTACGCACTTTTGAGTCTTGCAACCAAAGACAACGACATACCCTCAGGTTGTGCAGCACCCGTATAACTTTTACCAATAGTTAGATTTAGGCACAGAAACAAAGTGTGTGTCCATATACACACCGCTGCCATCTGTTTGGCCGTAGACCTGAAATTGTTTGAGATATGAAAACATTTCAACTAGCAGTCTGTTCACTGTTAACAGCCTATCTGCCTCCACATTCCAGCATCTTGAACTTACATGCATGCTGAGCGTTAAGTAGCAGAGATAAAGACATTAAATACTGCACCAGCTACATGGTTCTAAACACAGACTCATACAGTATGATACCTTTGCATCTGGTTAGATTTACCTTATTTATGCATCTCTGGGGATTGGTGTACATTAGTTTTAGGTTGGTGTTGTTTTGCTTTTTTGCAGGATTGTGTAGGGAAAGTACATTCACTTTTCCAGAGTCTACGGAGTCCCAGCAAACCCAGATCTCCTCTGAGTGACAGTTCAAGCATGTTGATCCAGGAAGGAAATGAATTCGATGCAGCTAATCCTGACACGTCGATGCCAAAAAAAGGTGATTATTTTGAATACATGTTGTCTCACTGCCATTTTGCTGCCCATCCCTGGGTTACTTTGCGGTCAGCAGATCCACATGTCCACAGAAAAATTTCCGGTGCAGTGAATGGTAGCAGTGTTCGCTGAAGTACTATCTTATGACACAACCTTGCTGTGTTTTTGAAGAAACGCCATTCTCTTGATTAAGGCTAAATGGTTAGGGTCTCTGTCAATTTAATTCATTGCGTCTTCCTCATTTTAGACATGCCCAATGAAGTAAACTCTGAGCGTTGTGAGTCCAAAGAGCAGAACCCTGAAATGCCTTGTCACAGTCATGGGACCGGAGAGCAACTCAATGACCAGCTTAATCAAAAGGAGTCCACCACAAACACAAATGCCAGGTCTGCAGCAGATGGCAAAGTCCCAGCATCCAAATCTCGTAATAGAACTGGCAACAAAGTCAGAGCAAAAAAGTGAGTGCCAACATGTCTATAATATTAAAAGTTGCTCATTCATAATCATTACATTATTGTAATTTCTGTGATAACATCTGTGTTCTCAGGATGGAAAAAAAAGCTCCCCAAAACAGAAAGGTCACAGATTATTATCCAATCAGACGGAGCAACAGAAAAACCAAGGAAGAGTTAAAGGTTTGTATGAAATCAGGACTGTTGTACATTTAAGTTAGGTTCTAATATCCTAATATTTGTTTTCTTAAATGGTTGTTTGTTTTTTCCCATCCGCGTGAAAGCATGTCCATAAAAACTGTGAACTCCACTGTGACATAAAGTTTAACTTTGATAATTACTCAAATTGTGAACAGATTGAGGAGCACAAGCACATCGACGACCTGATAAAGAAGGGCATGGAGGAAGGACTGCAGGTACATTTTTAATGCTGTTTCTAAGTCCAGTGCATACTTACGCAGAGTACTGTGTATATTAGTAATGTTTTCTGTATCAGTGACATTGAGGATTTCTTCTTTCTGGCAAATTTAACATTCAGTGTGTTTAAGAAGTTTTTCAGTCTTTTAGACTAATACTTTATTACTGTTGAATGTATTTGGATTACTTTTGAATGTAGGTCAAACACATAGAAGGAAAAGGAAGAGGGGTATTTGCTGTCAGTGGCTTCACGAAGGGAGAATTTGTTGTGGAGTACCATGGAGACCTACTGGAACTAGCTGAGGCTAAAATGAGAGAAGCCCAGTATGCTCAGGATCCCCAAACAGGCTGTTACATGTACTACTTCCAATATCTGTCAAAAACATACTGGTAAGTTCAGAAGTCACCACTTTGGACACATTTTGTGTAGTTTCTTTGTTCAGCTTATCAGCTGTCTGGGAGTTATCAATTATTACTGCAAACCTGTCATACAGTATGTGGTAGTGACAGTCTCATTTGTTCGTGTATTACAGTGTTGATGCAACAAAGGAAACAAGTCGTCTTGGAAGACTGATTAACCACAGTAAAACTGGAAACTGCCAAACTAAGCTTCATCCCATTGATGGTACTCCACACCTGATCTTGGTGGCATCCAGAGACATCAAAGCAGATGAAGAGCTGCTCTATGACTACGGTGATCGGAGTAAAGACTCGATTTCAGCTCACCCTTGGCTCAAATACTGAAACTTCAACCCACAAGTGTTTGTTTTTGTAGATGAATTGGTGCTCTCTGTTCTCTTGCTCACCCTTTTTGTGAAAAAAAAAAGATACTGATGAACAGTCCTCCATATGCTTTTTTTATGAAGTGTAAAACATTTTTTGTTCTTTAATGGAGGCTAAGACTTTAACTCATGAAATGTATTTTGCAACAATTGTTTTTAGAGTGGTTTTATATATTTCTTACCCAAATGTAGCAGAGACTTGAGCTTGAAGCATCTCTCTCCTGGATAGTCGTGTTTCACATTGTCCATGGAGTTTCCTTTTGTAATGAATATAATTCTGACTATCCAATTTGCAATTGTAAATTATTACCTTGTGCTGTAAATTGAAGAATAAAATGAAATTGAAATCTCATTGCACTCCATCTGTAGCATAATTAATGTTCAGGAGGATCCAGGGGTTTTGTGGTGTAACCATCTGAGCTACTGCGGCACTAAACTGTTATTTTCATTGTGTAACACAGTTTGTCAAGATAATATGGCAATATACTGGCACAAACCACAAAATAGAGGTCAAAAACATTCAAACCTAATGTTTTTCTTTACCGACATTTCTCTGAAATCTGCAGCTTCAAAGACAAACAATGTTTTATAGAGAGTTTTAAAGGACATTAAGACTCAAATATTTGAAATGCCAAAAACACACACGTATGGTTAGGGTACAACTCTTCTGTGGTGCTTCCATGTAGTCTGGGGCCGTTGACTCGCTGTTTTGGTAGGAAACGGATCCAGGGCGAGAGAGACAGACCTTTCCTTCAAAATAAAAGCACCAAGCTAATAAAATGCGGTAAAACTCTTTAATTTAAGGAATATAATTTACAAGAAAGTCCCCGAGCCATTAAGTTAACATTTTGCTTTTCTTGTATTACAAGTTAATGTTTATTTTATAAGTTTTATTTTGGTGAATTTGGTGATTTCGGTATCCGCTACAGACAGGAACCAGAATGCAGACTAATTGGGAGGTAACTGACACCAGGCTCTTCGCTTGTCTGAAGAGCCTGGTGATGCGAGGCTATTCCATGTAGTCTCTGAGCCTCTCTTGGTTGGCTGACTGTTTTCTGAGTGATGCATGGTCATGCCAACCACTGGTACTGTAGGTCAAAGCCATTGCTAAATGCAGTGGTGAGTCAGTTTTTAAATGAGTCAAACAAATCTGGGTGGACCATGCTGGGGAATTGGCTGAGGGTGGTAACTAAGTACTGACAACAAATAGTGTGGGCTTGAGACATTTTCCACAGATTGAACATTTGATACTTTTGAGTATTTGTACAAAACCAAAACATGTAAATCCCCCCCCCTTAAAGTAATTTTTTGGGGGCTTTTCAGGCCTTTAATGGATAGGACAGTATAGAGACAGAGAGAGGGGGATGTCATGCACCAAAGGACAACCGGTGGAATCAAACTGGAGCCGCTGCAGCAAGGTCGATGTGTCTGACTTGAAAACTGCAAGTCATGAATGTTTGTGAGGTCAAGTGATGAAGTGTAGTTAATGGTGTGTGCTGTTATTCAACTACACTGAGATGAGATGAGAAGCAGAACCTGTCACAGAAATGTTATCTAAGGTTTACATATTAAACCTTAGATTACTGGTAAAACAAACAAAATATGCTGGTCAATATGTTATGATATTGAGCTATTTTAATTTTTTGGGGGGTGTCATTTATTTGACAGCTGAGAGTGACAGAAAGTGTGTTTTAGATTACACAAAGCCACCAGAAGACTTATTGTCAAGCCTACAGGTAACTACATTGTGGGTGAATACATTCAACAAAATCTCCAACAGTAGCTAGCTACATAATACTTTCCAGTTTCATTTGATATCATCAACATTTCATACTGTGTTTCCATTACAACTCTTACTATAAACCATCTTAGGTTAAAAATTACCAGTACAAAATACTGTGCTTGTTAGATTGACAAATACACAATGTAAAAAAAAAATCAATATAAAAAAGTGGTTAACTGAGAGAGAAAAAATGTGCCGACAAATCCTGTTTGTCTTCTACATGGTCAGTTCTTCAGTTTTTCTTATTTTCGCCTGAATGAAAACCTACAAAAAATAAAAATAAAATAAAAGCTTAGTCAGAGCGAGTTGCTTAGCATGGAGAGGGGTAAACATGGAACATTAGAGTAAAACTACCCAGTGTGAGAAAACAAGGTTGTGTCACGGCAGCCTGTAATCACTGACAGCAGTTTGGCAAACGCACTGCCAGTTTTCAACTTCTCTCTCTCTCTTTTCTCTCATTCAGCGCTCACACAAACATCCTCAGCGTAGGCATGAATTTATTTGGTCACAAGTATATCATTATGAGACAGGAGACAGGCTGTGAGAACAGTCCTCCTCCTCCTCCTCCTCGCTTACTTCAGCATCATGCGGTTGCTGCTGTAGATTTTCTCAAAACCTTGTCATCCTAGACAGCTAAATATGGTGCCTGTCTAGAAATAAATATCTTAATTACTCAGATTTCTTCTTTGTTGTCTGAACATTCACATTGTCCATTATTCAAAGAAAGAAATTCAGCCTGTTACTCACAGTTTGCTTATGGTTGTCTTCTCCTCTTTGACATCACTTATCGTGGCTGGACTGGGCTCCTTAGCTGTTGGTGTCTCAAGATCCACCTCCACCATGGCTGGTTCACCCTGTGGCAGAATCCCACTGCAGAAGAAATCAATTAGTTATGGTTACTGAGAATATTTGTGTCTCTACAAGGGGCTGTAAATCAAAAAGATGCTGTAAAACAAAACCCACATTGTCAACTGGCGGTCAATGTGATGTACAAGTGACGATTTTTTTTAATCAAATCTAGAATTTGTTATCAGAAAAATTAAAGTATAAATAAAATGGGACACTGGTTTGGCATTTATACCATCAGATTCAGAGCAGATCCTTTCTTCTGCCAATGTTTACAAAATTTGCCAAATTGTGGGGCTGATATTGTTGTGGTTCATTTGTCAAATTATAATTAGAATAGGAATATGGTAAGAGAAAAGAACAAGAGAAAAACAACTACAGCTTATTACTACAAGTTAGAAATGTCTGTAGTTGTAGAAATACTGTGTGACTTAGTAAAAAAAAAGGTAGCAGAGTAGGGTAGCATAATTATTAACAAAATAGAGTGAAATATAACTGGTGTATAGGAGCGCTGAATAATGTTAATACTGTCACTGTCCACTGTATTGATTATCTCAGCAACACCTATATATCAGTCTTCATATTGTGTGTTAGTTTAAAAAACAAGCTGGACCATTCAGATGAATATTACTGGAGTTTCCAGAGTAACATGGCCTACTACACAACCTCATGTGGTGCCACAACAGCCCTACAATAAATCTTGCTATATGATCAGAAGTAATAGTTTTGTATTGTAGCAAGGTATTGTTAATGCTCTCATTGCTTCATGTGTTTTGAATCAGGCTGAGCTGTTCACCTCTTGTAGAGCTGCAGCTCCTCCTGAGCCACCATGAGCTGAGCCTTCAGCTGGTTCCTCTCCTGCAGAACCTCCTTCAGCTCCTGCATGGTGAACCGCGGTCTGTTGGGGTCCGTCAGGTCCACCACCAGCTGGTTTGGCCCCGCTGTTTGCTTTTGACAGCAGACAAGGAAAAATAATCTCAGACATCCTCTCTTCTCTGACAAGTTCAAATTGAGCGGAACGAGACGGATGACATGCCCCTGGTGTAACTCACCGTGCCCTGCCCGGAGGAGCTCTCCTTCAGGATCCTGTCTAGTTCACTCTTCAAGTTGTCCCGCTCCATTTTCAGCTCCTCCAGAGACAAGTTGTACTTGTTGACCAGGGTCTCGAACATTTCTAAAACACGCACTATCCTGAACTGCAAATCCGACACTTCTTCTCCCGTGTTGCTAATTTTGAGCAAATCTCGTCCGATCACGTACGAGATGTCATAAACGTCCTCGACCGTCAGTTCGAACGCCTCCTTCTCGAACGCCAGAGCGGGCGACGACTCTTCGCCAAACTCCATGACGGCTCGACGAGCTTCCCAAACACACCGGACAAAGTTAACTTTACTCCACCAGCGACTTCTCACTCGCTTTGTTTCTTCTACTTTTTTTCACAGGCAGAAGGTAACCAACTTTCAGTCAGAGGAGCGACACTTCCCCCATCACTCAGCCCGCCAATGGCGTAGCGCGTCGGGCAGCGGAGGAGGGCAAAGTATCCTAGCGACAGGTGAGTAGCACAAAGATCGTCTCTGGCCCAAGAGAGGTCTCTCTCTCTCCCTCCGCTGTCCCAAGAGAGGTCTCTCTCTCTCTCTCCCTCCGCTGTCCCGGACCTCGTCTGTCACAGCGCAGTGAGCGAGTGAAGACGGACATGTGAGTCACATATCTCAGTTTTTTTCTTTCGCTTATCTCTATCACTATCAGCATCAGGTGAGAAAGCACGTGATTGTGACTATTCTCTCAGTTTTCTGCCCTGTCATTGCATAGCCTATTTATGAAAGCGAACTATTTATAGTTTTGATAATGTATAGCATTTCATTAAAAAAAACACACACACAATTTGATGGACATAAATACCAGCTATATCATCGAGCATACATGTCTTGACACATGACACAAATTAAAAAAGAAAATCTTTGCTTTATTGAGAACATTTTACAAATGCAACTTGGCACATATTGAAATATTATCATTTATCATATTGAATATTAAAGCATGTTTTGTTTTGTTTTTTAACAGTATGCAGTATTGTTGGAATATATGAGTCCTGGTGTATAACCAGTATGATTGTAGTGTGTATAGTGTAAACAACATGGTGTGTTGCCAGGCAGTAGTGCTGTAAGTAACACCCTCTGTTTAACAGTTCAGAGGTTGACTCTGCTGGCATTAAGCACATGATGTCATTCAGTCTTTAAGAGGAAAACAGAGGTCAATGGTCATCTACCTCTTTCGCTGAACCTTGAAACCCAACTCAAACACCCTTATTTAATATCATATGTATATATACCGTCAGAGACACATAGCTATTGACCTTTTATGAATCTTATGGCAGTTGGAACTATTTCTAACACAAGATTATATCATCCTAAGGCCACTAAGGATGCTTAAAGTGCCTGTGAAAACTAATTTCATACTGTGCAGAATACTCCATATGACAGGTCTTATGTACAAATACATTATGTATTGGAGTAATACCATTTCTGCACTAGGAGCAATCACTATAGTGAGAACATTTGACGCTAAGTTTTTTGACAATACAGCAGCCAGTGCAGCATTGCAAATGAAAAATTGCACCATTACATATCAAGTGAAGCAATGACAGATGGTAAATGAAGAAACAAAACCCTGAGAGGTCATAAGCAAGTCCAGTTTGGCCTGTTGCCTCACAAGTCCAACATGGTCAGCTAGAATACTAGCAATGTGAAGATGATGCCACGAAAAACAACCGCAGTTCATTCATCACAGTTTCAACTGTGTAGTTTAAAATAATCGAGTAATACAGCCTCTAAACTTGCACTTAACAGTTCTTGTAAATTAAGACCGGTGTTGGTAAGATATGAGGAAATAAAATAAGAGCAATTGTCCAGGGAGAATTTAAACATAAGGTCATACAAAGGAAACAAGTCTTCTGATTGGCAACAACGTGGGATCGTCTGCAATCAAACCAGCTGCAACCATCGGCATTATGGCCGTGAAGATCCTGTCCAGAGAGAAAAAATGGGAAAGGGGTAGTGGGGTCACAGCAGGGCAGATACAGAAGAGAAATTCAGAGTTAGAGCGTATACACAAAAAGCATCAGAGGCAACACATAAACACTCCTATAAAATTAGATAAGCATGTTCACTAATGGTGTTTATAAAATACAGTGGTGACAGATTATACTGAGAAGAAATTAAACTAGGGCGTAAACTTCTGTCCCTCTTTGACAAGTGCAGGACAAACCCTGGTATATCAAGAAAAGCCTGTCATGTCAGATGCATTACTCACAAGCGTCTAATTCCTGATTCAGGTTGATCAGCTGAACTGGAGCACAGTGGAGGAGAAGAAGTATAAAAAAGGGAGCTGATGTCATCCTCAGTCTCATCACTGGGGGATATGGAAGAGGTGAGCGTTAACTTTTGCGTCAGTGTTTTGTAAAATTAAGACAAAAATCTAAAAGCAGACCTTTTGTAATATGCCAGCTCTTCCTGCAGCACGAACACCTGGGCCTTGAGTTCATTCTTCTCTTGCAGCACGTCTCGTAGTTCCTGCAGAGTGAAGCAGGGTTTGTCCGAGTCCTGCTCCAGGCTGTCTGTCTCCTCCTCTGCATCGGTCGGTGCCCTCTGCAGTCAAAACACACACTGAGTATTTCTCTTTGCACCACATGGACAAAGAAATAGGTAGCTCAGAAATTCAGTGTTTGGTAACCACACTTGTTTGCAATGAATACAGAGTGGCTTTAAGGATAGTGCACACCAGCAGAGGCGTAATACTTTGTGTCCAATAGAAATAGTCTTAAAGTGGGTAAGACAATATGTGTCAGAGCTTAAGCAGGTGTTAACTTACCAGTAACAAAGCTGTCGTGTCCTCATCTTCATCATCCTCCACCTCGTTATTTTCTCTGTTGGATGACTTTGGGAGAAGAGAGGGACTCTTGTCGCGGTCAAAGCAGTTTGCCAGAAAAGCAGGGTCACCTCCACACTCCACCCACACTGAGTCCGTTTTGCAGGAGTTACACGGCGCTGCCTCTGAGGACTAGATTTTATGTGACACAACACAGACACACAGTTATAACATAATTACAATCATGGCTCATCAACAGCCCGTTTAGCATTTTTTTGTTTCCTTACGATGATCTGTGGTGACGCCGGCGGTGACATCCCTGATCGTGGAAGGGAGCAGTCTATTATCTCTGTGATCTCTCTCTCAAATTCCAACTCCTGCAGCTCTCTCCTCAGCCTCGTGACCTCCAGCTGCAAAGCCCCTATCTCCTGCTGCCGCGCCTGGACCACAGCCTCCAGCTCGGCCTTCTGCTGGATCAGCGCCTTTCCCTGGGCTTCCATCACTCCTGTCCTGTGACGAAGGTCCTGGTTGATCCTTATTAGCCGATGCTGCTGCATCTGGAGCTATGGTTTTATGAATTTTTAGTTTTATGACTTCTGGTCAAGGACAGAATATTGTGAACAGAAATTGTTAAACATGCACTTGTAAAACTCACCGCTTCAACATCCTCATTTCTTAGTGTTAGCTCATGGTCTTTAGCACGGATTTCATCCCTCTGTTTATCCACCAAGTCTTCCAGCTTCTTCATTATTTCTTTTTCTTTTTCCGACATGCCTGCTGGTGTCATAGAAAAACAACAAAACAAAAAAAACGAGGAAATGCTTACACAAGTAACATCACTGCAGTCTAATAAGAGGATGTGCACTCCCACTCCCATCAACAGATAAAAATCCACATCAATTTTTTTTTTAAACACAGACTCATTTTGCAAATCATTTGAAACATAATAATAGTGTGGCTTAAACGAAAATGTTCACTGTGATGGATTACACATTTCAAGTCTCTGAAAACTGAGCTGCACACTATACAAATTATAGATAAAGTTTTTATATTTATGCTCTGTAAAACATACACAATTTACAGTTAACCACAAAAACTTTAAAGTCTCTTTAAGTCTTACAGTATCCCCCTTAATGGTATCGATGCCTGTTACACCATGAATGCATTTCATAGAAAAACACTGTGCCAGTGAGCAGAGTAATGCAGCAGCCTTTCGTTTACATGTACGTGTTTATAAGCAGCCTGCTGCTGTGGCCCATGCAGGTCTCACACAGGAGCTATATTTTGGTCTGCTTCAAAAATAGTCTCTTCTAAAAGCCCCTGACTGCCTCTCTTCACAGCCTGCTCTTTCATGTCACCACACAAGCATGCAGCATAAACTGTACAATCTCACGTGACTGCACAGAGTAAATATGTGTAACTTGCAGCAGATGGTTGATCTGCGCAAAACAAATCTGTGTTACGCATACACACGTGACACACATATCAGCTCTGCACCGCAGACTTAACTCATTTAGTGTCCAGTCATTACAAGAACATGTAACACAATGTGCATGGCAGGACTTCAAAGGGAAGCAGACTTCAAAGCATGCTGTTGTTATTATAACTAATGTACTTTATGCATGACATATTTCTATTCATGTAGCCCTAATATTTCCACAGAATATTATTTTTGTTCACTGACAGCAGCTGTTTAAATGCCTGAATGACCTCCGGATGAATAAATAAAGTTAAAATTGACACAGCTCTACTATGACCTTTTAATTATCACAATCTAGTATAATCACTGTGTATAGATTTTACACAGACTCGGATTCTGACAATTCAACTCGAGGTATTTACTAATAACAAGTACCAATCCCGTACCAATGCTCTATCATTATCCAGGGATGCTGGGGCAGTTAAACTGAGTCAGTAGCCTTTTGTGATTGAATGTATATAATAGATAGGATTTGCTACGCCCGATGCCCAACCTGATTAACAACAGTTGTTTAGATTATATAATAAAGTTGAATAAATTGATGTTATAATAAATCTATAAGACAATATTGTTTTCTCATCCCATCAGTCATAGCCTATTAAAACCTCCAGAACTCTGTCTGCAGACAACCCACCCTCCTGTTTCTGCAGGTCCTCCTCTGTGACGGGGGAGTCCTTGAGAGAGAGGCTCAGTAACAGCCTCTTGTTCTCCGCCTGAAGCTGAGTGATTTGAGAAAGCAGGTCCTGGGCTTCTCCTCTCCACACATCCTCCACAAGCTCCAGTTCCTGAGCACAGGAGATAATGAAAAAATCTGTTGATTTAGAAGAAAAACACCAGCAGTCAACTGTTGGTGGACATGGATCAATACAGCTCAGCTGCATGGACATGAGGGCACGAGAAAGTCAACAAAACTTCATTTCAAATCTTATTGCCTCCGAAATCAAATTAAAAGTATGCCATATTGAACCTACACAGTAATGTCATTATATAGCTATAATTAACTTTTTTAGGTATTTGAGTCCACTACAGTAAATGAGTAGCTAATTAAGTATTGTGAAGTGTAAGTAAGATGTACCACAAATGAATGAGGTGTTCTTTGGTTATTATAGGCTAATGTCATAGTTTATTAGCCTACATATTTTAAAATGTCAAAAAAAAAAAAAAAAGATTGTAAAGGTCATTTCGTTTCTGAGCTCTGACAATTTAAACATAAAGGTCACAACTCAGACAGACAGGTGAAACAGGTACTCAACATGCACAGACAGGTAGGCTTATCACACACACACACACCTTCTGATGTTTCCTGTCCTGCTCGTGTCTGTCGCTCCGCTCCTGCCTCAGCCTCTCCAGCTCCTTCCGCAGCTCCTCGGCCTCCTGTCCGGCTCCTCCGCGGCTCACCAGAGCCTCCAGCTGCTCCAGGACCCGCACCACTTTGGGCACGACCCCGACTAAAGTTTCGCACCCAAACTTGTCGATAATCCGCTCAAAGTCGTGTCCCAGCACCGCCGCTACGTCGTACACGTCCATGACCGTCAGCTCCGCCGCGGGCTTGTTGAGCGCGGACATACCGCAGCAGGTTTCCATGTCTGTCCTCTGCTCTGTTTACTGCTCCGACACTCAACATAATATCTCTCTGTCCTCCTCTGACACTGCGAGCACCAGCACACCCTTAGTCGCCGGAGAAAAACGAGTTTACATAAACTATATGTGTGTGTCAACCTGAGCCTCCTCAGGTTTGTTGACAGTTTCAACTTCGCCGAAGTCTGGTGAGGCAGCAGTCTGGTGCTGCGTTCACTGGCACAGCAAAACCTCGTACATGTCATCGACGTCGGCAATAAATACTAAAATAACCTATGTTCAAGTCAATACACACTTTATTGATGATACTTCGTCTTTCGCAATTCTACCGTAATCATAAACGGTCCTTCTGCACTTTAATGAATGTCAGGTTATCGCGGAGTTTGAATAAATTTAGATCTCCTGAAGGCAGCAACCCTCCTTCCAGGCTGACCTACTGCGCATGTCGTGATATTATTAGTGCGTTACCTTGTAAGCCCATCATTAAGCTTTTAAAATATCCCAACACCAGTGAACGTGAGGTACGAGCAGCCTATATTAAATTCAGTTATTTCCAAAAATATTTATTAAGTTAAAAACGATGCATTTGCACAAAGGTGATTTCATTTAGAAATATAGAAATATGAAAATGTAGGGGAGAGCAGGGTCGAAAGTAACGGAGGACGAAAGTAACAAAGCGATTTTCTCCAAGCCCATACAAGTCTGACATGTCTAACTTGGTCAGCATGTATATCATGCAGGACCTAACAGAACTGCAAAAAAGCTTAAGAATATGTCTCACTTTGACCAAGTTACACTCAAGAACCTGTTTTCAGTGACGAAAAGTAAATTCGTCTGAGCGGTAATTTTTTGGGTTGATCAGCTGTGTTGACCGTTTCAGGTGTTATAATTATGATGGTTAGACACATTAATTAGTCCTCTAACACATCCTAAAGTTTGACTTGTCAGAGTTTTTCAATATAGAAGCAGCTCAGGTTTGAGTGTCGGGAGTCGCTGGAGGGACGAAAGTAACAGCCTGTTACTTTCGTCCCTCTACACATTAAAAGTGAGCAATTCTGTGCAAAAAAAAAAAAAAAAATCTGTCACCGTGCTACGGGAGGGATTAAAACACACAACGTAAACAATGTGGCTGTATATAAGTGGAGATAGTGCAGGAGGAGGGCATGACCAGTGGATCATGGTGGTCCAGTCATAGTGAACCAGGACAACAGGCTGTCAGCAGGAGGGCGGCAGAGATCTGTTCTGGCCAAGTCCCAAGGTGTAGTGTAGTAAAAAAAAAAAGTTAATACATTTTATTTAACACCATTTCACACTGTAATTTAGAGAAAATAGCAGGAATTTAGAGAAAATCAGCATGCTAATAAGCGATCTACAAACGTTAAAAAAAAAATCCAAATGAGCGTCATTGATCGTTCGTTCTAAAAATTAAATTTAATTAAATTTAATATATTTTTAAATAAGATAAAGGTCACAAAATGTTTGTAATCACATATTAACAAGAGCATTGTCAGATATTTTAAATAAAAACAGGAAAAATAAGAACAAGTCCAGTTTATATTGTTGTGTTACTTTTGACCCACCCCCCTGTTACTTTCGTCCCTGCCGTGAGGGACGAAAGTAACAAAGCGCAGCTTCTCTTCAAAGTCAAATTACACCGACGTCGTTTCACATTTTTACAAAATAACACCTGGTATTGATAGAGAACACATATGAGATGGTGATCACAACAAAAACATGTCTCTTTCTGTAATACTATCTTTTTAAATGACATTTATTTGAAAAATGTTACTTTCGACCCTGCTCTCCCCTACATTTTTGCTACCAATAAAACCTATCTTTATTATCTGTGTAGTGATTTACACCCATTTTAATCTGTAAAATAAATTATTGCAGGTAATCCTACGGACTGGACAAAATAAACACACTTCATAAAAAAAACTTTCTAAACTCAGTACAAGATGAAATGACACTGCAACATCAAATCAAACATTTATTGTTCATTTGTTGTACATTTATACTTCTTACAAGGAGAAACCACCATTATCTTTACTAAAATATATTAAGAGATCTGAGTGTATAAAGACATTTCATACAGAGGAAAAGGACAGAACATAAAAAGATGCATTTAAGACCCTGTAAGAAAAGCTCCCAGAGGCAAAGTGGACATGAACACCTTCATATTGTACATTTACTAACCCTAAATCGTCATCTTCTGCCTAACAGAAAAACATTGATAATTTAAGGACACCTACATCTGATATATGTGTGCATGTGTATGCTTTAACATAATATCCAGGTTTTCCTCTAATAAAGGGACATTCAAGAGATGAGTGTAGATATTTACTGGGTGTGATTTGCACATTCCTATTCAGACTGTTTATCTTTACAGGTATTATTTAATGCTTCAGTACAGTACATTTCAAGGCCTCTGAGACAATCTTGTACTGTTAAGAAAGAAAGCTGTTTTGCACATAAGAGGAACACTGTTCATCATGAAGGCAAAGCCAGAGGTATGTAAAGCTTCTGCAGCAACATGGACCCACATAACGCATTTTCCCCAATTTCCTTTACCACCCACCACAACAAAAATAGAATATAGTGTACAATAAGAACAATGTGATGTGCTCTATGATGAATGTCTGAACACTGTGTGCAAAAGGGTTGTCCAGAGCATGATCAAAACTAAACTACCTATTCACATACAAGATATGCTGTCGATTTGTGGTCGTTATCAAGGTTTGTATTTTAAAAGCAGTAGTGCTTAATTGTCTAAAATCTTTATGATGCAGAAGAAAAAAAAACAACCTTCACACAGCCTAAAAGTATAACAGTAACATTTTTTGTTCTTGATGCCAAGTAATAAAATTAAAATGGTTCTGCCTGGATGGCATGCATATGTATCTTTAAAAAAAAAAGTGAGGTGAGGGGAGGGGGGGTAAAGGCAGCAATATCCTTTACAGGCATCGAAGGTTAAAAAAAAAATCAGGCTTCAGGTCCATTTTGGCATAAAGAAAAGAAAAGAAAAAAAAGGTGAACAGCGGTATGAAGGATGAGGCAGAGGATTGTCAGCATGCAACTTAAATAAACTCCTTGTCCACAAAAAGGCGATCTGTCTCTGGTCAACCCAAACATCCAGTAGTGGAGCCTTCTTCTCATCCTCTGCTCTGGCATTTACTTAAACTGCAACGTACAGAAGATAAGAGGAGGGACGATTTATTAACAAACTCATGTCTCATTTTCTCATCAAACACATGTTTTCTTCACGGCTCTTACTTTGGGTGGAATGTGGGGCTTCTGGGCCAGTGCAGGTTTCTTCATGAGAGCAGGTTTGCTGGGTTTTGGTGACATAGTCCCAGGATGGGCAGGCGACGAGGCTTCGCCGTTTCCCTCAGGCGCCTCCTCTAGAGGAACTCCAGCCACGTTGTAGTGTTTCTTCCTCAGCTCGCCCAAACGCAGGCGCTCGTTCTCCAACTGGGTCTCTAACTCCAGCACCTTCACCTGAGGGATGGAAAATAAACAGATGGTAAACGAAAGTCAAACCTGTTGCTGGTCATTTCATTTAATCCTTGATGTAAATGCAGTTGATAGCCAAGTTTATTCATTTTTTCATATAGCCTAGTAGGAAATGAAGCAGCATCCTGTAAAATAGCTTCAGTCTTTCACCTGTGTTTATATGTGCCAAATTGCCAATTTTTTTGCCAAATTAGGTTTTATTCCAAATTACCTATTACTACTTGGCCACCTTCAGTTTAAAATGAGTAAACTTAACACACACACTGCAAAATGTGTCTTTCTGAACCAATTTACAGATGAAGCTGGTGTATTTGAGGAAGCCTGGACAACTTTTGAAGAAGATAACATGAAATACAAAAGAAAGGCACTTACCTGTGACTCCATTTCCTCTTTTTTCAACTTGATGAGGGACATCCCAGAGAAGTCCATGGTATCTGCACACAAACAGAATGAGTCAAATCACAGACGCTCATTTGATTTTGTGATGGCGCGCAGGACATCGATCAACTTGACAAACCTTTTTCCTCCAGATTCTCCTGTCCCGTCCTCGTTGAGCCCACTACTTTAGCTGCCATCTCATTCACAAGGCGTGAAGCCTGTTGGAGAACTGTGAGTGTCTTACTGTTGCGGTCTGCCTTGACCTGTGTGCAGAAGAGACCACGTGAAACAATTTAGACACTAACCCCACAACATCCAACAAATTCAGATGCAGAAACCAACTTGATAGTTTTATCAAGTTTTAAAAAGGGAAAGTTACTCAATTTAGTTTGCTAAATAATCTGCTGCATCATTAAATGTAATCTGATTCATTGGCTCAGAAATGTTTTCAATGGTACACCTTAGAAAAGTGTAAAATGAAACACTGCATCATAAAAAAAACACAGTTTGTTTCTAAAGTAACAACAGAGTCGTCTCAAACTGTTTTTACCACTGTGTTGTTCTTCAATATTCAACCATTACCTTTGAAGCGGCAACCAGCTGTGCTGTGCTGGCAGCGATTTCATGAGAGCAGACGATGAGCTCCTCATATTTTCCTGTGTGCAGCACCACCTTATCAGCAGACTCCCTGTGAGAAAGCAGGTTAAGATACACAGTACAACTTCAGTCCATATAACTGGAAAAGGTGCAGTTTTGCAAAGCAGGCACAGATCTTTTTTGTGCCAGGGAAGAATCATCTCAAAAAATGATGAATATCTGGACCATTTGAATTTCTTCACTCAACTTAAATAGATATTTATTTTGTCTGAGCTGCTCTGCATGCTGCAACAATGTTTACAGTCAACCTTCACAAGGTCACAGGGGTCAACTTTTTGATTTAATATTAGCCAGAGTAGTGTAGCAGTAGAGCATTTGCTTTAACCATCACATGGCCTGTTTAAGTGAGCACTTACACCATCTCTGTGGCTCCCCATCCCACAGCCTTGGCAGCGGAAATCAGTCCCTCAGTCCAGCGTGAGTTTCTGGCGTAGAACTCCTTAATGGTGGCTGCACCCTGAGCAGGAAAAACATCAGTACTGTTTGCTGTTTTTGTTTTTGAATGAAACAGAACAGTTCACTCTGATGTGAACAAAAGCTGTCAGGCTCTGAAATAAACAAGCTGCCTGTTCAGAGCAGCGTGACTCACCCTCCCACCCTCAACAATCTCCTTTTGCAGATCTGTGGATGCTATAATCAGCATGCGGATGGCCTACAGGAGAGTGGGAGACAGAGAGGGTAGAATAAAAAACAAAAATGTTAGCATATACAGTAAGCAGGGGTTGGTCTGTAGTCTAGGAATGAATGAGTTGAATGAGATTAGACTTGTGTACCTTCATCAGGTCTGTGCAGCTGAAGAGGATTCTGGAAATAAGGGAAAGGGAAAAATTGACACGCATGGACTTAATGGTTACATCCCCATAAAGCTTTAAGTGTTGCATGTTGTTACAATTTGCTGGTAAACCGATTGAGATAAACAAAGAACAAACCTTTCATTGACCTCCAGTTTAATTCCTGATGTGTCCTTTCGTGCTTGATTCATCATTTCCTAAATAAATCCATAAGACATTTATCAGAGTGGATATACTGTAGGATATCAGAGGTCCATTTGTTACAGAGAATACTTATTAAACCTAGATGATGTACGATACTTACATCAATCCTACGGACCGCCTCCTCGATAGCTGCTGATGTTGCAGCCATTTCTTTGTCCACCAGATCTCCCAGCTCATCCTGCCGCACGTCCATGCCCTTCGGCCGAAGCTCCTGGAGGAAACAAGTGGAAAGAGTAGAAAGAAAGTAGTAAATGATACTGGAAATTACTTGGAACATCACTGATGAAAACTGAACTAAAATATTTACAAGTCTGGGAGATCATACAACACTTTTACACTATTTTGGAAAAGTCAGTTTCTATCCATTTCTAGCCAGTTGGCCACTGTAGGTGGACCGACCCGTAATGACATAACTGCTTCTTCTGCTGTTGCAAATACTTTCAAGAGGTATTTATCACTTCCTGTGAAATCAGCTAAATAAAGTAAAATAGACACCACTTGAGTCTGTGGCCCCAGAATTTTCTTTGTAATTTTCCAGACACTTCCTCACAAAATGTGGTAATGGTCTGCCTCTACAAACCCACAACTCTTCCAACGGGCATGGTTTATCAATGGTGTAAAAAAACGTCTATCTCCATCTCTTATCTTGTAGTTTTTTCTTCTAAGCCGTCCTGAGGGGAATCAATTTACCCTGACAGCTGCCCTCTAAGTGCCCCATAGTAGCCTACGTTTGAATGTGCTTCTAATGGATTTCTTCTTGTAAAGTTCAGCTTGTTTAATAATAGCTCTGTTGGTTCCTCACCTGACCCAGGTGCAGGATCTTTTGAATAATTATGCGTATGGTGGCTGGGTCAGCCTTCTGGAGGGTGGTCTTGGACTTGAGGTCCTTCAAGTAATGCAGACTTTCAGTGGCACAGCCTCTGCAGTTCTCTGTCAGTCCTGCAGGGTGTAGAAGAGCAGAGATCAACCACTGACCATTAAAAGACACTGTGGAAATGCTCCTTAAGAAAAGATCAATCCGAACATATTATTATATAAAACTCAGGCGTCTTTACATATGGATGGATGTTTATTGAACTGAAAATAATGCAAAGAGAACATTCAGAGCTACTCCTTACGGTCTGCATGGTCGATGGGTGCCATGTGTGCAGTAGCGCTGCCGTTAACGATTGTGTCGGCAGCCAAGTGGGAGAACTGGGTCAGAGCCCTCAGCAGCCCTCCAGCATCTGGTTACAGGAGCATACAGTACATAAGAGAGCAGCACCCACATTAACAAGCATGACACACCGGCCACGCAGGGTCATGGGGTTAGCAGGATCAAGCTGAACCAGAGGCAGACAAATCTTACCCCCCATGTTTGTCAGATAATCTGCATGGCCCTTTTTCACTTTGTCGATGGAGCCAAGCGTGGCCTCCGCCCGACTTATGAGGTAATCTGTATTTGAAGGACAAGCAGAAGATTAAAAAAAACAAACAAAAAAAACCATCAGTTTTATTAAAGTCTGCAGAATAGACAATATAATGTAGCCTACAGTATCTGGTCCACAAGCTAAGGTCACAGTCTTGCTAACAGACATTATTACACTTGTTTCTTGTTTGCTGAGAAAGAACGGAGCAGATGTCGGACCTGGAGAACTGGTGCAGCGTATATGGAGGGGATCATCCAGCTTAGCAACAGCATCTTGGATGATGTTCTCGGCCTCTGTGATGGTGCCCTGCAGTAGAGCAAACTGCTCCTCCAGCAGCTTCTGCTTCATCTGCTCCTCCTGCTTCGACTACATTCAGACACAAGTGACATAACATACATACATAAATATTCTACAGCAGTGGTTCCCAACGTTTTTTGGCTCGTTACCCCATTTTGACATCACAAATTTCTGGTGCAGTCACGTGATCGTGGTGGTCAATCGAGATATTTTTATATGCTGCATTTTATTTAAACGCGATTTATATTAGAGAAAGTTAAAGTATAGAATACAGTTGTTTAAGACTGTGTGTGGTGTTTTTAATCATACTTTTAAAAAGAATAATAATTAGGTAAAAAATATTTTCATCAGGAATTTTTTTTATCAATGACTAGACATTTCAGGCGACCCCACGGTTGAAAAACACTGTTTTAGAGGCACATATTGACATATGTAAACTCTATATTGTTGATGTTTGTATAAAAAGGTCCAACTGAAAGAGTTACATTATCTCTATGTAAAAACAACTGTACATTTACACACACATGTTCTTTCAAGAGGTGTATTTCCTTAAATCTTATTTCACTCAGACAAGTTGTTGCATGCACATAATTATTAACTATTGGCCTTTAATGACATGATTCATCAAGCAGCTCAGAGGCCGTTATTTGTCACAGCATATGCTCTAAAATGCATGAAAGGTTCTGTCAGTCACAGTTTAATGAAGTGTATACACAGTGTCTAGACTGCATGTCATTGCATGAAAATGCATGGTAAGGAAAACAGAAAATAATGACCTTGTTCCAAATCAAATTTACAATAATATTATAGCATCACAGCTCATTTAATGTAGATGTAAATATAGCCACTGATTGTATGGACACATTCTCATCCTTGCTTTTTGCCCAGGAAATGCTAATATGTTTTTACAAAATGAGATTTCACTGCTATTCATGATTGTGGTGTAATACTGTGGTGTACTTTTTCTTAGCGAAATAGACCTTAAAGCTCAAGAAAACTCAATTAAATGGCCTGAGTGGAGACGAGTCTGCTGAGCTGAGCTCTGCTGTCCTGACTGACCTTCTCCTGCAGTTTGCCCTGCAGCTCTCCCAGCTCCCTGCTGCTCCTATCTCGCTCCTGCTGAAGGGATGACTGCTGCACCTGCGCAGACTGCCGCAGAGTCGACAGCTCCGCCTCCTTCTCACTCACAGACCGCATCAGACGCTCCTTCTCTGCCTGCAGAGCTGTCATTGAGCTGTTCATTTGCTCCGATGTCTGGCGAAAAGAGAGAGGCCAGAAGAGGCAGATGGCTGTGGGTGTCAGACGGATAGTCCATGCGGAAATATGCGACATGCCTCGAGCTTCCACACACAGAGGCGATGAATGGGAAAGGATGGTGAATTTGCTTAAATCATTAAGGTCTCTGCTGCCTCGTAACGCACTCACCTTCTCGCTGCTCTGCAGATTCCCTTTGATGCGTGTCACCTCTGCTATCTTCTCCTCCAGCTCTCTCTTCAGCCTCTCCATCTCAAACTTCTGCTCTTCCAGCTGCAATGACAACAAAGCCACATTAATCACACAAACATCTGCACCACTTACATCCATTTTTTAAATCAAAAACAAAAAAAACAACACCACTGACCCTCATGTCGGAGTCTTGTTTTATCCTTTCAATCTCAAACGACAGCTGCTGTTTGGTCCTCGCCACTTCTTCCTGGGTCTGCTGGGTTTCTGACAGCATCTTCACAGTGTCTGCGCTCTGTCGCCACATCAACACATTCAGTGTTACCACACACAGTGAGGTGCCGACACCTGGTTCAACAACAAGCATCTCTGGACTGATCTGCAGTCTGTCTGTACCTTGCGGAGTAGTTCAGCATGACTGGCCACCAGCTCCGTGTGCTTCTCCTTCAGTTTATTGTACCTCTGCTCGGTCGCCTGCGCCCTTTCTGCACAGATGAGACAGATGACAGTGTGATCTCTCCGTCCATGATTTACATCGGCACGTTTGTGCAAAAGTGTCAACTGCACATCTTACTCTCTGCCTCTATGTAGGTGGACTGTATGCTCTCATGATCTGCGTTTCTGCGATGCATGGCCTCCAGCTCCATGCGCAGCTGCTCATTTTCCACAAGAGCACGTTGTTTCTGAGCACGCTGCTCCTCCAGCTCTGCCTCCAAACTGTTGATCTGGGACTTGAGCTGCGTGATGTAGCGCTGAGCCTGCGGGAGGAGGGGAGTAATGATTCATCCATTTTTCTTTCCACAGAATCAAACCAAATCCTCGCATCTTTTTACACCAGCTCTGCTTTTATAATAACAGAAAAACACAACGAAAACAGGAAGAGGAGAGATGACGTGTCGCAAGTAAAAAAAAAAAAAAATTCAGGCTGGAAAGCGTGACGTCAAAAGACGCCAGTCATCTCCGCTTCACAGGGTACTTGTGACATTCCACACGGTGGGAGCAGCATTCGGATCGGCCCAACACATGATCCGCATTCTTTTGCACATACATAATTATGCACTCTACTGTCTCACACACACACTCAACACATACACACACACACACAGAAAAGTTACAAACCAAAGCAGAGGTTATGCAGTCCCTGACGCCCTTACCTCTGCTTTGACTCTCTCCAGCTCTGCTCTCAGTAACTCCAGGTCACGCTTCAGGCTCTCAATCTGGAGATCCCTGCCACACAGAAAAAAAACTACTGTCACTCTGCGCTGCCACAGATAAAGTGATGAAATAAGTCAATTCATTTAAAAGTTACAGGTTACAGTTAAAACAAAAACTCACCTGTCATCAAAGCCTCCATTGGGGGGCCCAAATGCCTGATCAAATATGTCAAGTTGCTGAAAAACAAAGGAAAACATTAACATAGCAAAAAGCTTTACGACACAACATGATGGCACTTCATTTTACTAGTGCGAGTGCATCTGTGACCGTCGTGCCGTACCTGTGGCGGCGCCTGCATGCTGGATGTTGAGACATCGCTGACCTCGATCAGCGGCTCTGGGTCGTCGTCCTCGTCGTCTTGTTGCTCCGGTTCATCGTCGTCGGGGATGATGACCACCGGCTTCACGTGCTTGGCCAGCGAGGCTGCGTGCAGGAAGTTTGGCGGCGACTGACGAGGAGAAGCACAGAGAGTCAAAACCACTAACGTGTTTGTTTGTTATCGTGTTCAGGTGAATTTTTGTAGAAGCTATTTATGGTCTTCAATGAGAAAACCTTCAAGTGATATTTCAACATCCCATAGCTGTGTGTGTACATAAAGATCCAGTTACTCCAGTTTGATAGCAGTATAGGCTTATGGTAAAGGCTTTGTCATTCAAGATGGAGGCTGTGACTCAGCACTGAGGTTGTTTTGTTCTATACCGTCCCCACTGTGCTCTTACATCAGGCAGTTTAGGGATCTGGATCAGCCTCTTGAAGTACATCATGTCTCTGGCTTTATTGAAGAACGACTTGAGGCTGCAGGAGAAAAGAAAAATAAGTCAAACTCATGTTTTATCTTCTAATATCATTTATGTCATATTTTCCAGACATGTCATAAATGTATGAATATCACAGAAGTGAATCTAATGTGCACCATCTCCCCAAACTGTGGAGCTTTCTCTCTGAACGTAGCAGCAGAGATATAAATGCATCTGTACAAGTCATACCAACAAACGCTTGAACAAGAGTGGGGGATGGAAAGCAGTGATGGGCACATTTGCATCAGCTCAAAGTGCTGTGGTGACTGAGTGAGGCAGGATAATGTTGCAGGCTTCAACATAAAATGTTTCTCCCTTTTGTGCTGCTGCCATTGTCATGCAGCGGTGGCCTGAGGCCTTTGGGCGACGTACCTGTGGAACTGGTCATGGAAACGTTCACGGTGACCTTGTAGGGTGTCAGCAGGGAGACCTGAAACCCAAGACATGATTTTCATTATGAAGCAATGTAAAGGGATTTATACTGAGGCTAATATCTTGTGTTATCTTAAGGCAAAAACTCAAATTTTGTCTGGTGTGGATCATAACTGTTCTTACAGGCATGCAGCTTGAATAGCAGCTTGACGGTGAAGTGGTAGAGGTGACTGCAGTCCTGGATAACTTGGATAAGGGGAGACAGGCGACACTGGCCTGACGTGAGGGTGGAGATGGCGATGGATGTGTTGAGCTGTCGGATCACTGAGGACCAGATCAGAGACAGAGAGTACACATGTTAATCATCCCTGACGTGAAGCTCATCTTTCACTTACCAAATATTTTAGGAGGAGCAGCGTAATCTACATCTACGTCTTTTTTTAAATTCATGTAAATCTCCCCGATGACATGTCGATGGTTAAGTTGCACTACAGGCCAAAAGTTTGAAAGCAACTTTAAGTTTCTGTTCACAATGCCTTTGTTTTGGGCTGTATTTATGACATGATCAGACTTTGCTTTCACTGATCATCTTCATTGACTCTTTATTTAATAATCATTTAGTAATCATGCAAAGTATACCAATGAAACTATGATCTTTTTTGTACAAATTTGATCTTGCTTCCAAACGTTTGGCCTGTAGTGTGAATACAAACTGCTCTAGTGACTTAGTACATGTACATTTGTACAGACATACTACATACAAGTGAGTGCTCATAACGTGCAAGTACAACTATTAAGTTAAAACAAACTTTGTTCACACTACAACTGCGAAATGTGTTTATGGCGTTGAGATCCTGGGCCTCCACCCTTCAGGCCTGGGAGGAGCATGCCATTACAGCTAAACTGGAGGAAGTTGACTTAATGTCATCTGATTGCTGGCATTTCCTCATCACTTAAAAATAATTAAGGCGAACAAAGAAGCACATGAGTTAAAACTAGACCACGTCTCTAGAATCTCTCTTTTTATTTAAATTGAATTAGATCGACCACAGTCCAGTATTTGAGTTGCTCACAATAACCCTTTCTAGACGGGGCTCTTAGCTTCTTTTCATAAATAGATAATGTCAGCGGGCTGCCGCCTTCTACTGTAGCTCAGGTTTCTCTTCTTTAGAAGAGTACGATGAGGGAAAAGGTGGGAGGAGGTTTTTTTTTTTTTTTCTCCACCTGTCTCAGCCAGCTTCAGCTCTGCGTCCATGTAATCAAACACCTCCACTGTGAGCTGGAACCTGCAGGAGAGAAGTTGATACCTTCATTAGAGAAAACTCCCTCAGAAACAATGATGATGTAACCCTGTGAAATTAGTGACCCAGCAGCAGGGTTTTTGTCTGTTTATGGTATGAACTTGTTTAGGTGGCAGCAGCAGTGTTTATGATGACTGCCGATGATTGGGGTTGAAGACTAAATACAGACTTGGAAAAAAAAATGCTTCCGTTGTCGTATTTGGATACTCACACATTATTGATGTCCGTTCCTGCAGTGAGCTCCAGGACTTCGTCTGTGACCTCCAGGTTGGGTGGGATTTCCGAATGCTGCACAGGTACATTTTTACCCCGATTAGTGCCACTGAATGATCCATCACATGCATTCAAATTCAAATTCAAATTCAAAACAACTTTATTAATCCCACAAGGGGCAATTCATTTTGAGCTGCAGGTTGTCGTGGTTTGTATGGCCTACATTGCCCACAATAAATAGACAATAAATAAATAGTCAGTACAACACACATCAGACAACAACACAGAGCTTGAAATGGGTATAGTATAAAAAAAATAAAATAAAATAAAATAAAAATAGAGAAACCCTATGAGGAATTTGAAAGTCTGCATCTTGGTGACATAATGCGTGTTGTGACATAACAACAGAAGATGTGCTTTACCTTAACGTGAAACTCCAATTTAGTGCAGAGCAGCTTGGTATAGATCGCTACCAGCTGTCCATATCTGTCATGGAGGTTGCCCTGGAAACCACAAACAGATAGAAAAAGACACATTTAAAAATATCTTGTCAAGCTGTCAAGCTTTCTTGTTTGTTGTTTGATGAGAGATTATTTCAGGCTTCACAGGAACTCCACTCCCCTGAAACTCTTTTGAAATTATTTTTATAAGATTTAGGAAAAAGATGAAACTACTCACCCATATTTTCCCAACTTCAACGAGTGAGCTGTGATGTCTCATGCAGTCCTGTAGCACCTGTGAAGGAGAACGCTTACATGATCAACCCCAGTAACACCAAGTTATACTGGTCAAACTCACGTGCTTTGAACACATCACTACCAATCTTCTTTGCTTCAGTTATCTTTCCCAGTTTTATGCTGAACTCGATATCTTTTCACTTTTAGAAACGAAGTATTGCATGGATAGTAAATGGGCAGTAAAAGAAAGTGACTTGGTGCCCTACATTGCGGTGGCCGTCCCGCAGGACTTTGTGCAGGACGTGGCAGAACTTCCAGCTGAGGATGGAGCTGCTGGCCAGAGGGAAGCCCAGAGCGTACGACCAGAAGGTGTAGGCTCCCTTCTCCCTGTGAGTCCCCAGGATGATCCCTGTAGGTTTTGTCGTCAAGGCAGCACAAACCATCACAAGTCACAATGAATTTAATAAGTTTTCACCTCGACAGCTATATATTCCCATGGGAAGGTGGGCTGATGTGGTACATTTACACATAGAACACATCATTTTGCTTCACCTTTCAACCTAGTACTCTGTTCAAACCAGAAATTCATCAAATTAAAGGATAAATATTTTCCCAAAGGCTAACCTCACAACGACTTAATCCATTAATGTGTTAGTATATTTATTTACATAAATAAGCAGATGTTCCAGACAAGGGACATTAGATGTTTATGAGTGACATAAGTAAGGTTTTTTGTTTTTTAATAAGGATACGTCGTGCATGTTTCTCCTTCACTGGTGTCTCAGTGGAGTTGATGGCTTTGCTGATACTGCTCAGCTGTAAGGAGGAGAGGAGAGAGGAGTTAATCTTAGATCTTGTATGGTTTGTTTCTCCACCCATACAGCCGTCATAGCATACCACAGACGTAACAACAAATACATAAGTCATGAGAAGTTAAATAAAGACCAGGAACCAAACAAACGATAAGTGGCAGCGCTGTGCAGACAGGAATGAATCAGAGAAACAATGACTCTGCACTATTGTTCACAGTGCTACCCAGACACACTCTCACCTTACGCGTTGATTGGTTTAAAATGCAACCTCACTACAGATATTTACTGTTCATACTGTTTCTACAGTGAATACCATTATATTTAGGTCACTACATTACTACTTTGCTACTTGTCAGTACTGTACTGGCCTTGGCCTTACAATATATCTCCAAGCTGTTGCACTGTTTACTACTGCCGGCACCGTCTACGCTGTTGTTACCTATTTACCTCACTATTATTCTATCTTTTCATGCTTCTATTGTCTATTATACAATTCCATTGAGTGTGGAAGTTGCAAATTGACCATTGCTGTATTTATGCAATGACAACAAAGATAAAGAGACAAAATGTCACCAGAACCACAGGACACAAAACCACAAAACGAGCTCTTCTGCAACCTGTCCAGCAGGTAAAACAAGTGTTACTGTGAAAGGGAGCAGGAAGAGAGAGGTGGAAAAACACCCGCTGGCTGGATCCGTGTGGCCTCTATCGATATTTTTACCTGTGGGACATTACATCACAGCCATTAAGTAACACAATAGTCGTTTTTTTCCTCATTAAAGTATTGCGAAGAACCTGTGGAAGAAATCCCTCCACTAGGGTGTCTACAACTTTGGCTCCCCATACATTTGTAAGAGACCATGAAAATTGCAGCTTCTCTATGTTATCTGATGCACACACATATTTTCTCGCTTCAATAAAAGGCCTGAGAACAAGGACTGTCGGCAGAGCAGAGGAATGTGGAGCGATCCCTGATAGAAATCCAACATGCTCCTCCAACCCCCCTGTAGGATGCTGCTACCAGAGAGATCTGAATCATTCCCTCACTAACGCATAACGAGTCCAAAATGATCAAAGCTGAGGTTTGATGGCACAATTACCCCTAACTACTGTGACACCACCCATAGCTAAATCAGGCTGTGTGGTGGGTGCCCCGCCTCGAATCACAATTTAACTCCGTGTTTTGAATGAGGGAAGTGTGTGCTGTAAAAGTCATCCACACGACGCAGCCACAGCATTACCTTGTTCTACTACGGCCCTGTGTCCCACTGAGGTGTCGCAATCAGCCAGAGCTGATAGTCTTTGTTAAACCACCAAGTAGGAAAGAAAACAGCTGGGTGCAGTCTAGTGAGAGGTGACACCTTGGAAAAAATCCAATATATTTTTTCTAATTAACCCAAAATGTCTGGTTGTAAATAGAAATGTGATGCAAACACATATCTATTATTCCTTGTGTCCTTTTAACACACTTGTTGAAGACCGTAGTATCCGTATGATGATGTTAATAAACTAGCTTTATAATCACAGTACTATGTAAGAAACTGATCCACTTCAAGCATTAAAGCCACAACATCCTCAATCCTCAGGCTCCTAAAAATTGAACATGTGACCATAACATGTATAGTTTCACATGCCAGCAGAAAGACCCTGCTCCTTCAGTCTCACCCTCAAACAAAGGCTTAGAAATCCATGTCACATCTTTGTTAGAAACATAATCACATATCAGTGGCAGAGGCCTCTAATCCCTCAAAACCCTATAAAAGCCTCTTTAATACATTAGAAACCTGGGAAGTCGCAACTCCACCCCGATACACACACACACACAACCACCAAAACATACATGGCCTCGCAACAAAGCACAGAGGGGCTACTGTGGGTGAAAACTGGCGTTCACAGCAAGAGAGGGGTACACTGGTTAATAGGAGACCCCCAACCCCTCCCCTCCCCGCCCGCCTCTGACGCAAATGAACTGCCAGTGCCTCGTTTACACAGGGCAAGTGCGGCGGGCTAGCATGGAGGCCCGTGTGACAATGAGGGGTTTGTTGGGGGGAGAAAGGCCGACAGCTGGGGAAGAAGATTGGGTTGGATGGGGGCCGCGCTCTGGCACACAGAGCCTGGCACAGAGGCCTCAACAGATGGCCGCTGAGCAGGGAGGCTGCGGGGAGACTCTCATAGTATATTCAGAATGGCTGTCAGTCAGAGAGCGGCGAGAGGGACGGAGAGGAGAGGAATACTGACGGCAGGATAAGCAGCAGCGGAGGGGAGGAGGGGGCACTACGATGACACGCAGCTTACTGTCAAGAGAAGCACATGGTGGCGTTAGTTGTTACTGTACTGTACTGCAGCCATTTTGGAGCCAATTCCAGTGGTGGCACTCACTGAAAACACTCCAGTGTAGGCTACATTCCCTCACATGCCCTTGCTCAAGGCCACTCGGGAAGGGAATGGAAACTGTGTACAAGGGGATCGAACTGGCAACGCTTCAATTACGAGTAGCGCTGCAAGTAACAGTCAATTTGACAGCTAGTTGACTTTCTTAATTAGTCATTTTGTCTACGAACAGCCACAGTTTCTTGGAGCTGAAGAGATGCCATGTTTTGTGCAGTAGTAAGGGAAGGAAGAGCAGCAGTGTTTTACCTTTGAGCAACAGGAACAAGAGAATGACTGGATTTCTCTTAAAATAATCAGAAATTGTCAGGATAGATGGTGATTAATTTCCTTTAAATATACAAATCAGTCAAGAGGTGAATCACTGCTGCGCAATTTACTAGTCGCCTTATCTCATTTCCTGCAAACTGAACTATTTTCATTTCAGTGACACTATTTCTCTATGTGGTAGGACGGGAGGATACCGAGTAGTAGGAGTAAACGCACAACACCAAGCCTCTCTATCAAGCCTCACATCATCCTACACACATACAGCATACAGGCCACGCACAAACACACACAGATACCAGTTCCTTCATGTGTTGGTCAAAGGTGAGTCAGATGAAATCCAAACTATTTACTAACAATGCAATTTCGTCCGAGAACCGCAGACATTGCTGACACTGTGGACCGCCCGGCTGCCCGACCAATTCAGCGCTGCATCTGGTTCAAGCGTCAGTAAATCCCCTGACCAGCAGAGAGGAGAAGTGAGAGGGAGGGAAAGCCTGCTCTAATCCCCAGGGCTGGCCATAAGGTCTATTGCCAGCTAGCACCACTGTAGCCAAACAGTCGCTCCACAGTCCAAAAGCACCACCCCTCTCTAAGCCGTGGTAATACCTCCAACCTTGAGGCATCTCTGCTTACCCTGTCATCCCTGCTTTTCAGCAGCGTGTCGATGTGTTTGGACATCCTGCTGCGAACAGAGCGCGCGAAGGCAACGAAGTCAAGGCATCAACGCTGCACACACCTGAGCTGCTTCTCACTGGACGTAATTCCCCGAGGCAGGAGCACTTATTGTAGCTCTTTATCAGCTTAATTCAACAGACTGCTGCTGGCTAACAAGGTCACACAGAGACAACAACGCAGCTCACACCCAGCAGCTGAGGGTTGGTTACACCTAGCAATGTGAGCAACGGTCACAAAACCAGTGCCACGGATGCAATAAAGGAAATGCAAAGTGAATGAAATCAATCCATGAAACCATTTTCTGTGAGAGAAGTATTCAAAAATGCTTTAAAATTGCACTTTTCAATTTCAGATGGCTTTGAGAAGTTATTTCTGGTGTTTTATTAACTTCTCTGTGTCGCTTCTCTCCTCTCCACCCCCACTTTGGCCCTGACAGATTACACCAGCGCAGCCTCTCCCCACTTCAACACAGGCAATAACCCCAACACATGAGCCCACACTGGATGTGTTGTTCTGCAAACTACTCAACTGTCCTCACTGAGAGGACACTGCACTCGTCATGGTGATGAATATTGTTGAAATACATGTTAGTTTCCCGTATTATGTTTCCCCCTTCATGCTAATAAAACACACAAATAGTCTGTAAGATGCCAACGGTGTTCACTTTCACAAAAGAAACGTCCCGACTGAAGAGAGTGGACTGAATGAGCTTAAAGAGTCAATGGATCAAAGGAGCTAATGAATGGCTGCACAGGGGAGAGACTGTGTCTTATTGGATTATCACTTACTATCATGTGTAATTAAATCAGGTATACAAAATCCAATAAAATACTCAAAAGATAACAAACTGATTTGCTGAGCTGGCTGCTGAGCTCGAGAATCACAGGATGTTCATGAGGCAAAGGAAATCTGCACATAAAACATCCTGCATGCATCACAGCATAAACAGTGTTATTGTGATCATATTGTTTTCAAGGTCTATTGTAAATGAAAATACAAGGATATTGCGAGCACATGTTTTGTCAATAAAGCCTGAGAATGGCCTGTTTTGTGTGATTATACTGCCCATAGTGCTTGACAATTAAAAAAAAAAAAAAGATTTACCGGTGAGCATTTAGTCCAGTTTCCGGTTTGTACGGATGTATTTGGGTAAAAACACTCTCATGGGAAAGGTTAAAAGGTTTTTTGTTGACTGACATACAACCCCATTACAAATATAAATGCTTCACTGAACACAGAGGATTTTCTTTTTTTATCACTGTCTGAAACAATGATAAACAAAGTGCTTTTAATTCTGTCTGTACTCCTACTCAGTACCTGTGTTTACCCTCTGCTACTCCCATCCCCCTCCCCTCTCTCATGGGCACTCGCTCAGGCAACAGGAGCGAGGGAAAGCAAACACTGCACTACACACTCACAGGACGCTGTGTGAGACGTTTCACCTTGGTATTGAGGTCAACATAAAGAAGAGAGAGCTCAGTGGAGAGCAGTGTGAAAGCCAAGTGCAGACGAGGGGTATAGGCCGGAGTGGATGAATCAGCAGTACTGAGATAGGGAATATTAATCTAATAGAGACGTATACAGGCCCGCTTCCTACAAGAGCCTTTTAATCACACGGCTAAAAGCTGCACCGTATGCCGTTTTAAAACTGTTATGTTGAGTCAGTAGATTTAAGAACTAGTTAACCTGTCGAGCACAGGCGCTAAACTACACTGGTTAAGAGGTGCTGCAGTGGTGTCTGCTTACAAAAAGCATAATCGCCAGACAGTCAGGAGTTTGGATTCTTCCACCCACTTCATTTGCATGTCGCCCAGTGGATCTAATCATCTTGTTGAGTTGAGTTTGAAACCTGTCCTGTCCACACAACAAACCTATAGTAGGCTACAGTGTGGCAGTGATGGCTGTTGCTGAAACAAGAACTGTGCCCTCTTGTTTCTGCTCACTGTCCAATCACCAAATATGCTGCATAATTTAACAAAGGAGCCGAGGGCCACAAACACACACAGGGGGGTCTGAGCATCTCAAGCTCCACCTCGCCACACATGCTTCAAAGGGCAAATAAAACATTGGCAGAGCAACAGGAAGAGTTCAGCCCATTTCTGATAACACTTCACTGAGCGTGCAGCGGGTCTACTCTGGACGGCCCGGTCGAGGCTCGGCGGCTTGTTTAGTTATCCAACCTCGTTTGAATCTCATGTTTCCCAGTCAGGCTGGGGTGTGTGCTTCATCTGAAACAACAGCTCACAACAGATTACCCTTCGAAGTTCGCCTCTCACCCCATATAGACTAGAGTTGTGCGAAGAGCATGGTTTACTTGGCCTGTAACTGTAGTGGAGTAACAGCCAGAAACCACAAAGCACCTGTTGTTGTGTGGGGAATGAGGGGGGAAAAACCTTCATTCCTTCAGTGTGTGCAGTCAACAGAAACTGAATTTCTCCACACGAGACTCATCTCAAAGTTTAACCTTTTTCTTAATTATTATTATCATTTCCTACGGAGAAAATCCCTGTAGGAGGCTTCTTAAAACAGAGACAGAAATGTCTGTGAGGGAGTAAAGGTGACCAAACAAGAATGACTAGATCAGCATGATACCAAGAGACTGATTTCATTCAGGAATGACACAGAGCAGTGAAAGACTCTCAGTCCTCTTGTCAAATGCCTCAACATTACGCTTAAAAAAGGAGCTAAAATTAAATCTCCCAGAATGGATGGTTTCATAGTTAGCTCTCATCTCTCAGAGCACATGCATGCATGTGAACTTCATGAATAAATAATGAATAAGGAAAAGTTTAGGATTTTCACTTTCTGAAAATGAAGAAGTGTGTTCACCAGAGGATGATGAAGACTGTTTTTGGGGAATGAACACATTTCAAACACAGGCAGTGAAGAGGGAGGGGAGGGGGGGGGGTCCTCAATGGAGCCTCGTGCCTCAACTGAATGTTTAGCATGGAGACAAACTCCAATAAAATAAAATAAAAACTGCGACATCTTCAACAGTCACACGTTTAATTCACTGAGTCAACATTAAATTCCACATTTAATTGGAAATGTGGCCTATGCGGTAGACTGTGACTCTCTCTCTCTCTCTCTCACACACACAGACACACACACACAGACACACACACACATCTCCAATCAGCCGGTAACGCAGCAGCCAGGCCTGGATAAAGCGCAGGTTTCCCATCCCCACAGTGATCATTAACCCAGCCTCTGCTCCCGCTTACCTGCTGCTTGTCAAAATGCTCCCTCTCCGCTCCCAGGTTGGCCTCGATCCGCCTGCTCTTCACCCGAGTGGGCACCTGTCTAATGCTGTTCATCCTCTGTAGCTTTCACAATGACGGCTTCAGATAAGAAACACCTATTCTCACTCAAAAACAATTCAATTATTTTTTCCAAAAAAAAAAAAAAAAAAAGGAGGAACCGTCCAGATTAGAGAAATGCCAGGAGCTCCTTCATCTATCTAGACGACGCTGCTGCTGCTGCTGCTGCTGCTGCTGGTTGTGCGCCGGGGACATCTCTCTCTTCTCCAGGCTGCGGCGTCCTCAGCGGAGATCTGGAGATGCGTCGCGGTGGAAGGAGGAAGCGCAGGAGCGAGCGAGTGTGTTTGCTTTGCGTCACGTGGACGGATCCTCCCCCCTCCGAGGTGGAGAAAAGAAAAACCATCATCGTGTCTTCTCACATCATATCCTCCCACGACACATGTCACTTTTTCCTGCCGCGGTTACCACAGCGCAGGTTGCGCGAGAGGTGTAAATGATATAGCTGTTTCTTCATCATGTTGTGCTGTGTATTTCCTGCCTCTATTTTTTTTTTTCAAAGCTGTTAGCAATGACGTCATTTCGATGAAATGAAAACTCACGAGGATTATCTCAGAGTTATTTTTCTCTCTTTTAATCCCGACATTGCTGTTGTGCAATGTGTCAGCCCAGCAGCGGTGGTGACATGAAGCAGGAAATTAATCTCCGACTGGAGTCAGAGGATGTGCCCACACACAATAGACTGTTGTGACCTAGTGAAATATAATAGTAGGCTACACTACTTAAAAAATAATAATGTAGTTAACAACATCCCATACAAACAATGTCATAATTTTTTTCTGTTTAGTAATTGATGGTTGATTTTTTTTTATGTCACACAAAAAATGAAAATTTATAAAGATATAGGCTACGAATATAAAGCAAGAGGCTGGAGAGACATAGTTTCTGTTCCTTCACATATACAACAAGCACAAAAACAAACATGACAATAAGAGTGGGGGGAGTCCTAGCGTCCAGTTTTATATTCTACTACAGCAGCATCATTAACATCAACTGCATAATAACTCATGTAACCTCCATGTTTTGATCTGTACTGTAGGCTATTTTCTTACTTGTGGGCCGACAGTTATTGGATTTTTAACAAACTGTAATGATTTAGAGGACTTCCATCGGTCAGAGTTGTTAAGGTAGTTGTGGAAAGAGTGTGTGAAAATTAAATAAAAAGAAAGAAGAGAAGAATGAAAACATTGTTGACAAGACCTTTAAAAAGAAATGGACAACATTCTCCGCAGGAGTCCACGGTGAATGAATGAAATATCAGGGTAAAATCAATAAGAATTATTATCAATGTATCTTTTTTATTTCATGTTGTGATAGCACAGCTCAGGAAGGAAGACACTCAACTCATTCCACAGTTGCTGCTGCTTTATTAAGCCGCTCAAAGCTTAAAGAAGTCATCAATGAATCAGCTTTCTGATTATTTAAATGTCCCCTGAGGTGTAGATTTAATTACATTTAACAAATGATGGTGGATTTTTTTCCTCAGGTTGACACATTTCTACTTCCTTAATGGGTTGTTCTTTTTTTTTTTTAGACCATGGGGCATTGTGGCTCTTGCTTTGCCCATCATTACTTAACTTGTCTGTCTGTGGCATGTGGGTAGACCTGATTGTTTGTCTCAATCACCACTTCCTTCATGTTTTATCATCAGGAAGCTTCATCTAACAGTTCACAGTTGTCTTAAAAGTGTTCACAATAACAGAATTTCACTGATTTTTATTCATGCCGACCACATGTTATTAGTGTTTCAAACCTCGCAGCTCATGTTTGACTGCAGATTAGAGTTAGTATACCAACATATTTGTCCAACCTTATGTACATTTCAGTTCAGTCTTCATTCAGTCCTCCTCCAGGTTGTAAGACTGGAATTTCACGTTCATTGCGCCGGGTGGAGCAGAGACAGCGATGTTTAGTTCCCAGGTATGCAGGTGAGGAAAACACAAAGACTGCTGGGACAACAGGACACCTATATGCACTGCAGGCCAAACTGGCTCTTTTACATTTTTTTTTCATCAAGCATCCACAACTGACTCAGTCCACGTCACATCCATGGATAAATGACGCAGTGACAGCTGGGAAAAGATGAGTGACTGATGAAATGACATTATGACAGATTTAAGTCGTATGAGAATATCATGTCTATATGCACATTTGTACGTCTGTGGAGTTTTCCACCATTTTGTCCCTTTGTAAAGAGCTATACATAGCTTTTGTATTTCCTGTCACTCCTACACCCTCCTCCCTCTATGGATGACTCTTGTGTCGATTAGTCACATCGCCTTTCACAAATGAATGAGCAAAAAACACAACGCAATGACATGACTATTCATGACATCTTCTGAACTCTGAACTGAACCCTGAACTGTTCCTCATACGTTTCTGTCTAAAATGAACTTAGCACAGTTATCACAACCCCACTGTTTCATATATGACCAGTTGAGGAGAAATGGTTACTAAAAATAACAATGCTTTAGATCAGAGTCACAGTCCTGCCACAATTCCTCCATTTGCTTATGATGTTCAGTTTTCAGAGAGGTGTTAATTCATATCGGAGGCTGCAGTGCAGTTTGTGTTGCTGCTGAACTGTGTAGTGTTTGGTTCTCTACTTTGTCCACCTCATTTAAACCAATGAGGGTTGGCTAAATAAAAGAAGCCCTCAACAGGAACTAAGACTTCGTCCTGAATGAGCACCTCTCAACCCCAGCTGAACATTTTACCCTTCAGGAGGCATTTGCTGCTCAACTGCACTGCACTGATCTGATAAACTACCAACCGTGAGTATATCAAAAGTATTTTCAAATGTTATCCACTAGACAGCAGCAGAGGTTTACCAATGATCAGTATGAACTTCCTTATAATCCTCGCTCTCAGCCCGTTCTGTTCTGTTGATTAGATACAACATGAACGAGACACTCAGTTCTGCACAACACAGAATTGGTTCAGTGATGCAAAGAAGAAAAATGCTGGTTTTATCAACATTGTTACATCTTGAAACCACTGCACCCACATCTGTAAATCCCTATATCCAAAACTCAAAATATGTACACACCTGCACACAAACCTGTCCAAATACATGCATGTATGAACAAACATACATCTCCATTACTATACATGTACAGATGCATAAACAATACACACAAATGCAAAGGGGTTTATTAAAAGTGAGTGTTTGTTTTTTTTTACCTGCTTCAACAGTGTTCTTTCCTGATACAAAAAGAGGCAGCACCAGATCGATAGAAAGTTGTGAATTACCTATTCAGTAAAGTTGATAAGTTTGCTCGCAGGGTGCACTTCTTTGCTGACATGCTTTTCACACATTTTGACTTCCTCAAATTCATGAGAATTGCAACTGCTTTTTGAGAATTGTGTTTATATCGACAAAGTGGTTTTACCATTGAACTGAGCAGGCCCTGCAACAGAAGATATGTTTCCAACAAAATCCTTGGAATTTTCCTTGGAAGGGAAAATTAATCAGTCATATCACAGGACAGACCGGCTCCTCACCTAAAAGTCATATGTGCACACGCTTGACCAGATTTATTGTCAAACTGGCTCATGCAAGTCTATGAAACAACCTGGGAATTCAACAGCCACCTTTTTCCACTTCTGGAGACACTTGGATGGCAGCCTGGGTCAACTCAGGCTCATCATCTAACCCAATAACCACAGGAATGCAGAGGAGCTACTGTGTCAGTGGGCACAGTATCCCATTTTAGCTTTTTAGCCTCAGGCTGAAACAGTGAGGACAACAGGCTTCATAGGACAGACAGACAACCTGGTAATAAGTCCTTTATATAGGACATTCCTTCTCCCGATGACCTTGTCCTAAACTATAGTTTCAAGTTTCACTTTGGTCTTTCTTCATGTGACCAGGAACAACTTTGAGAAGACCGGTTTAGCTCTTCCATCTGCCGGCTGCTGCGAAAAGTCCCTCTCTCTCTGCGACTGCAGTCCACATGGACTTTGTGAGTCAAAGATTATTAATCTGCAAGGACAGATACTTTCTAAGAGGAGTAGAACTTGAACTGTTCCATCAAATGTTTACTCAATTTTGGGTCTCTATTTCAGATACACAGGTAACCACTAATTAAAATCATTTAAAACTCTTACAAACTTCTTGGATCTTTGTTGGTAAGCCACTCACTAGCTTGAAAGCTTGTAAAACTACAATTTTTGTCTTTCATTGAAATCTCACTGTTAAATATAAAGCAGAAACAGTTCTTGACCATTGTCACTTCCTAAATTGGGTCAGCATCCCTTCAGAGAAAAGGCGTTTTGTTTCATTTCAGCTTCATGCAACTGATAATTTATTTGTCTGTCGCCTTCACACACTAGCCCGCTGATGCCACAACATAGTTATTTTCTGCTGCACAAAATGTCAAAGTAGGTGCTACAACAGCAATGAGCAAACTCGCTTCACATGCATGTTGCTAGTATCCAGACGTGATCAAATTAACTAAATTCAAACCAAAGCCGAACAGCTTGCATACCCCGCCTATAAGCAATTAAACTGCCTTACTATAATAAGCACAATTGGCTACAACTCACATCTGCAACATGCTGCCCCTCAGCCACCCTTGCTATAACTCCCAGAGACGTGGACAGAGTCATGCTGGGTAATTTAACCACAGAGCCAGATCACCAACACTTGTTCCAGCTGCACTAATGCGCAGAAATAATAAGCTAAAGCAATAACTGTGACCAGTTACCCAGACCACATTAACCACAGTTAATTAAGCTAAGTTCTAACCAATAGCATTGTTTCCTCAGATTGACATTGAATAAGTCCATGGTTGGGACAATCTTTCCAAACTCTATAGAAAGCCATTATTGCATACCTTAGATGCCCCTTTAAAACTAGTGCTAAAAGCTCTGTTTCACACCACAGTTTGTTGAAGACACTCAACCTCTGAGGAAATACTTACCCAAACACACACACACACACACACTCAATTTATTTGATGGATAAGAAATGATATGGAGTGTAAAGCGATGGAGGTAGTCAATATTCTTATGGGCACACTGAAACAATGAGTCATGAGCACACTGAAAAATGTACACTGGTTAAAAAGTGTATTTGTCAGTACTGGTGCAAATATCACTGACAGTTCCTACACATTACTTTTTACTAATTTAGCAGGATTTTGTCATCATCTCTGTAGACTTGATGAAGCACATCAGTGAGTCAACCAATGAATCCACCTATGAATCAACCAATGAATGAATGAATGAATCAACCAGTCAAACATGCTGACCAAAGTGCTGTAGCCTACACAATCAAAATAAAAGGGTAAAAAAAAACAAGACAACAGAAATAAAAACAAAGGGAGAAGACACACAAAGAGGTAAAACTACCAGGTGTTGAAAACCTTGAGTCTTGAGCTTGAACTTTAAAAAGTCTACGTCATTAATAGCAGGTAAATCAAGGGTTTGGGAGCAGCCACGGTGAAAGCACGACACCCCTGGTGTTTATACCTCGACCTTACAATTTCTAAGAGAAGTCGACCAGATAACTGAAGAATTTAAAATCTCAGACAATTAATGGCCTTGAAAACTACTGAATGGCTCTCTCCACAGTTTTCAGTGGGTGCATGACGTTAAAACACTTTTCCCCAAAAAATAATGTGCATAAGGTGTTTGAGAAGAGACATTCACCCAGTGTGAAATTATCCACACTTTTTGTTTACTATCAGTCGGCATTCATCATGGCTTGATCATCTTTTTCAGTTTCATAGTTTCTGTGTTCTAAAAATGGACGAGTGCGATGTGGCTTGTTGCTGCTACAGAGCTGCTGCGTTATGTGACACAATTCTTCCTGCAAAAAGTTGCATCAATCACATTTTATTCAGGTGGATTACTGTTGATGATCTAATATTTATATAATTTGCATATGATAAAGAATGCATTGCTGGTGTACATGCAAGCTTTAAAAAAACCCCCAACTAAATTCATGTTTATGTTAATGTGGTGCTATAAACTGATGATGTTGCTCATCTGTGCACCCATGATATGACTATTCAACCTTTTGTATCTTTAGATCAATCGAACATCTTTGGGTATAAGAGATAACTAATTCTGCCATGTTAACATACAAAGATGAAAAGCAGAACCTCCCTCCTTCCTGTATAGACCAAAACCACATGCTTCCCTTTAAAGTCTACACAGTCACCAACTTGCTTATTTCTTTGATCTGCAGACTGGCAGACGGCACATAGGACAAGATGCAGTGCCGTTTCAATGGAACTGTGCTGATCAATGCACTCCCTCCAGTGTTGGTGACAGAGTTTGTTTTGGGAGTCATCAGTAATGGCTTGGCTCTCTGGGTCTTCTGCTTCCACATGAAGCCCTGGAAGAGCAGCACAGTACTACTCTTCAACCTGGCAATGGCTGACTTTCTGCTCAACATGGCTTTGCCTTTCCGCGCCAGCTACTACGCCTCTGAGCTCAAGTGGATGTTTGGACACCTTTTCTGCAATATCTGCCTCTTCATGCTGGCGATGAATCGCACAGGAAGTACCTTCTTCTTGGCAGCTATAGCTGCGGACAGGTACATGCGCGTGGTGCATCCACATCATCCCATCAACTCGCTGAGTGTCCCAAAAGCCATGGTTGGAGCGTTTGGAATATGGGTGCTCACCATCTCAATGACTGCCCATATCTTCACTTTAAAACATGAAAACCAATCCTACTGCGAAAGCTTCATGATTACAACTGAGGCCCACCGCAACCTAGATTGGCGCAGGTTTGAATTTGTTTTTTCTTTCTATGTGCCTCTGTTTGCGATTCTCTACTGCACAGTCAACATCGTCAGCCACCTGAGAGGGAGACAGCTGGCCCAGCATGCTAAGATCAAGAAAGCTCTGTGGTGCATCTCAGTAGTGGTGGTGCTCTTCATCATGTGCTTCCTCCCGAGCAACATCACACAGGTGCTGATATGGATCATGACCATGAAATTAGCCAAAGCCCTCCCTGAATCTCAGATCTGTCCTGCCCTGGAAAACCTGACCACAGCCTTTTACCTGACCATCTGTCTGACCTACCTGAACAGCATGTTGGACCCTGTGATCTACTACTTCTCCAGCCCTGCCTTCAAGAGCGTCTGTCGGAAAGCTCTTCATCTGCCCCAAACACACACTGTTGACAGTGCAGAGAAGAAAACTCGGGAGACGGGCTCCCAGTCCCTCAGCCAGCTGTGATCACTAAGCTGTAATCATGAGATGCAACATCCTAAAAATTCAGATTTTTTGAAGTGCCACACCCACATCCCTATGCCAACTGGATATTCATATTATACTGAAGTATACTGTAAGTCCCTGTATGTGTTTTAAACCAAACCAAGTTGGTGTATCTTTTATTTTGTATTGTCTGTGTCCTTGTATTTTCTTTTATGCACTTTTTTATAATGGACCCAAGTCTGTAATCTATCTATCCTTTTTGAATATCAATTATCTTTGCAAATATTATAGCTATGAAACAGGTGGAATGTATGATATAATTGTAAATACTGGAGATAATGTAACCTTAAACAGAAGTGGTAAAGAGTGATAAAATCAGAAAAACTGTCACTGTCACATTTGTTATTGACCACATTTAACATAAGCTACCGGATATACCTGGTTAAGTAAAACTACTCACACAGCTCCTGAATGTATTGAAATGAGAAACTGAAATAATGTGTGAAAGAATGTAAGAATGAAGGTTTTTTATTTTTATTTCTCTACATATTCTAGACATCTCTTTTGCTAAATACTGTATATATAGGTTAAGAGATATCTTTAATTGTCATTTTGTCAATATCAAAGCAAGTCTCAACTCAGTTTTGCTGCAATTGCATTTCATTTGTATTATTGTATCAGGCATGTTTTTCATAATTATGACAAAAATAAAGAGTTTTTATTATAACAGCCATGTCACCTGTTTAATTTGACACCCGTTTTTCATATAACATGAATGTATAGCAAGGTCTTATGGTCTTATTTTAAAGAATTTTATTCTGGTTAGAATTGCCTTATATCCTAAATATTAAACAAACAAATGAATAAAAAAAATCTAAAAATCTCGAGGTACAGTAGAAAGGAACATAGATGTTTTGGTTTCACTGAAATCACCACGCCCCAAAATACATGCAGACAGCCATCTAGACTTATTGGGTTTTTTTTTTTTTAACAGCATAAGTGGTCACAAACTGAACTCATGAACAAGACAGTGTTCAATGTGCTTCAAGGGACTCCACACACCAGATCTGAATCCAACACAACCACTAAGGGTAGAACAGGAGATTGGCAGGGTGAATGTCAGCTTACAAATCTCTAGAAACTATTAGATATGATGACGTCAACATGAACCAGAGCATCGATGAAAAGTTTCCAACTTTTTGAGGAATCCATGCCACAAAGAACTGAGGGCAAAGACACCTGCCCAGAATCAGTATTTTTTTTTTATTATAAAGTACTCAGTAACTGTAAATATAAATTGGAATATTGGGGACATAACAACATAAAATAGATGACAAAGATTTAGATCCTTGCATATTTTCTGCTTCAAAAAAGGGTTTTCAAGAATTCCTTAACACAAATTGTAATAGTGAAAAGCATTTATTCAAATATTTCATAAACAAGTGCAAATATTGCATCTTAGCCCAAGACTTAGCAAGTGGGCTTATTTAAATACAGCTGAAAGCATAGTGTCAGTTCATCCTCAAGCTCCATTTTCCATGTTGAGAAACTCCTGAAAAGACAAACACAAAAACGAATTATAGAGGGAGAATATAAACAGAAACTCAATGGAAACTGATACTTTTTAATACAACCTCTTAATGAATATAATATGAATATAATTTTAATGTCAAATGCTGGATTCATTCTTTGGATATGAATTTCTAACTAAACTGGGTTCAGTTACCTTAAGGCAGCTCGGTGAAGGTGAGCCGTTTGTCAGCGTTTCTCCTCCTTTGTGCCCTCTGTGATTCATATAGTCACGGAAGAGTGAGTCGGCATCGTCCTGGCTGAACAACATAAAAAGCAAAGAACTCAAATCATACATTTGAAAAAAAAAGAAGAAAACATGACAGTTTACACGGCAACTATTGTGTGAACAATGCAAATAAAAGGTATCATAACTTTAAAGGTCATAAGAAACTATGTTAAGATGGCGATCAGAGAATTATCATGTGTTGTAGGTAGCTACGTATATAGCAAGTGTATGTATGGTTATGGACAATAGTAGTTTGTGTTATTTTTCTCATCCTAAACTGATCATATTTTTGATTAGAGTACCTTGGACATAATTTGGACAAGTAACAATGATTTTGACATTGAATTTGTAGGCCTATAAATATGATTTTTTAAATCTGTCAGATCAATGCAGTCCATGATCAATAACTGAAAGACGATTAAGTGCACAGCGTGGGAGTTTAATGGACATGTCCGGTCTCAGTTCCAGTTTGCGATCTGCGAAGCTGCCTGGGTGGATAGTGAGTCAGCAGATGCAGATTGACATGGCTTAACCATGCATGAGTAAAACGTCACTAAAGAATATTCAATGAATGCAAATACTGTGTTAACGTTCACATTAGTCATCATCACTACGTCATCGACACCAACCCCACTAGTATATTCTCACATCTGTGGGAAACACAGCATACAAAAAGAAATGCATTCTTTACATCCCCATGTACATGATGTAACAACAGGAGAGTGTCCGATCACTCGTGCAGATTTCCAGCTTGTTCTTTAACATCTCCTTCAGTCACTTTTGAAGTGATGAATAATCTCACCAGATGCTGACATAATGATCAGCACACTGGATCAGAAATGGTTATGTCAACTTTTTGTGAGATATTTGGTGTTGGGAATAAATAAATAAATGGAAAAAAAAACAAGAACGCACCAGTTCTGGCTGATCAGGTAGTCTGCCAGGCTTTTCACCTGCTTGGGTTGGCCACTCGACACCATGAACCTCTTCAGATCCTTGAAGTGTTTGGTCTTCAGCAGTTTCTGGTACTGACTATTTTGGCTGATGAAAGTCAACACGGTCTCCTTCACCTGAGGGGTCGGAAAAGTATAAATGTGATGTTAAATAATGTGATACAGAAAAAACTCAAATGAAAGACATTGCAATAAAAGTTTCAGATATCCACTTTTTACTGCACAGAAAATTAAGTAACATGAAGTGAGTTCATATTTACATACCGGTATTCACTCGCATATCACATATCTTTACACAATCAGACCCATTTCATATTGGTTCCTGTTTATCATAACATAGCTTCAGTTGCCCAGAAACATCAAGGTTTGCAAAATACACTATGTAAATAATACATGACACCAAACACATCCTCTGTTCTGCTGTCCAGATAGTTCAATTTTAGGTCGCTGTCACCCCTAACCAAGCAGACTCGGTTCGCTTGGGGGGCTGAAAGTTGCAACATTGTTGTATTTATCACTTAGTTCAGTTCTGCTTTCACACTGCAATTTCTGAACTGCATCAAACTTGCGCACCAAACTTGAGCGTCAATAGTCAACGACACAACGGCTCCCGACTGGCAGACCTGCTGGATAACAGTAAACATGGAGCAGCATGGCTGTTTTTGGGATGTTGTTTCTTTTTTTATTTATCAATTGCACATGGCTCAGCAAGCCGTGCAGTACGACCACCATGTAACGCCGGGTTCACACCGGCCGCCAAAGCGCCGCGGAACGGAGCACACTTCCTTTTGGCGCCCTTGACGCACGCTCATCCACTAGCCAATCACTGACAATTACAAGCAGGCGCAGCCCTTGCGGGTAATGACATCATGAAGTAGGTAGAGCCTTTAGTCTGCTGGCATAATAGCAGTGTGAAAGCGAACTTTACTGGAGTATATGGAAACAATGTAACAAAAAAAAAAAATTAAGTCCGGACTATTAGGTGTGAAAGCGCCCTACTCATCTGTCCAGAGATCCACGAGTCCTCGTCTTTGTCTTCATTCTCTCTGGCAAACCTCAGTCTGGCCTTCATGTTTCTTGTAAAGAGCAAAGGTTTCCTCCTTGCACACCTCCCATGGAAGTTAAACTTGTGCAGTCTCTTTCTGATCGTAGCGGCATGCACTTTCACATCAACAGTAGCAGGAGCCTGCTGTAGGTCCTGTGATGACATTTTAGGGTTTTATACTATAGACTTCCTTTGGCATCTTGCGTTCTGCTCTCGGGGTGAACATGACATGCTTGGACGGCCAGATCTGGGCACGTTGGCACTTGTTTTGAATGTCCCCCAGTGTAGACTATTTTCCAGGCAGTAAAATGGCTGATTTCAAATAGTTTTGAATCTTTTTTATTATTATTATTATTATTTCTCTACCTCGCACAAGGTATGTTAATATAATTTCTTTACTTTGTTTAAATTATTTGTTAGGTCAAGCTGAGGTCACGCTAAGCCTTTCGGGTTTCCGACCTCACATTTTTCGTATCTTTCTCCCTATTAGGAGAGATATGTAAATGTATTTGTTCTATTTCGTATGTGCAAATAAATGAAGTCTAAAAATAAAAACCTTACCAGGCTGATAAGCTGCTACAATCTCCTTTCTGAAGGCCTCAGACAGCTCTTTCCATCTCAACATGGTGTTCACTCTCACTTCAACAGTCAGGACCAAACTAAACTAAACGTCTAAGGTTTGAATAAGGCAGTGCTTCTCAAAGTGTGGGGCGCGCCCCACTGGTGGGGAACGGAGACATGACAGGTGGGGCGCGACAAACGGGAGGAAATTTTCAATTTCATGCCTATCTTACTGTAAATGCTATTGACAATAAAGATAATTCACTCTAAACAAAACACCCACACACAAACAAAGTAATAATGGATAGCTAAAATTATTAAAAAGCATTAGGAGACCGGGAGAAAAAAACCTGGAACTTAAGTGCAAAAACAATGATTGACGTCGGGATGTTAATTGCAGCGGGGCAACAAGGTAGCAGCAGCAGCAGCAGCAGCAGCAGCAGCAGCAGCTGAGAATTTCTAATAGAGACTGGCTCTGGTAGCAGGCTGCTGGGTTCACACCGGACGCCGAAGCGCCACGAATAGCGCAGAACGGAGACCGCTTCCCTTCTGTGCTCAAGTACCGGTTGTGTAGTTCAGACCAGAAGCGACACGCGAGCAATCGCGTAAATCTTGGCAGGAAGTCACACATGAAACGAGAGAATCCGGTCAATTGTCAAAATAAAGCACTTTTCAAAATAAACAGCGATTGACAAATGCGATCATATTTGTGTGCGTTTTATAGCTTATATTTGTCAGACTTGAGAGAGATGAAAACACACACACACACACACCTCTCAGCTCAACATTGAGCATGACTTGAGAGTGGCAGTTTCAAGCCGGCAATCCTGTTTTGAGAGGATGTGCAGTGCAAAACAGGCACATTGCAGCCACTAATACAGGGACAGTCCACTTGTTCATGTTTTTGTTTTTTGCACAGATTGCAAATGAAACACTGTTTCATTATTTGACTACTGTAGCCTACTTTTACTTTTCGTTTTTGATCTGCACTTTTATTTTCTCTTTTTGAACTTTGTGTTATTTCATGTTTTTGATTTTGACTCATTATGAAATATGACTGATAGGCTACTTGGTGCTAGTAAGTTCAATAAATTTGGAGTAATTTGTCAAGATTTTTGTTGGGGCGACGGGGGGAAGTGGGGCTTGAAAATCCCCACTTGTTCAAAGTGGGGAATGACGAAAAAAGTTTGAGAACCACTGGAATAAGGCAACCCTGCTTCAAAAAGCTGAGCAACAATGTTCAGATCACCTGATGTGATTCACCTGTGTGAATTTAGCCATTTTAAGTGGGAATAAATGTAGGTGTGTCCTAACTTATTCCTCACCAAAAATTTGCTTCTTTTTTTTTTTTTTCCAGAAAAAGTGTTTTCTTCAGTTTTAATTGTTTAGTTAAATTACTTGAATCTCCCAGTGCTGTTAAAATCAATATTAAATATTCATATTGCTGTACACATATAGCTGTGAACATGGCCTAGCTGTCAGCTGTCCGAGTGGCAGATGAAAGCAGTTGAAATGTTGGCGAGTAAGCGGTAAAAAGATTCACGATTCAAGATTCACATTTATCCAAAGTGACATCTGACCTGCGAGGGGATCCCAGCCAGTTCCCCGGTGTTCATAAGTTCTTCCACCTGGTCAAGGACAGTGACTGGGTTGCAGAGAGACAGAAAGCCCTGTGGACAGCAGAAGGACACAACAGTCAAGACAGTGTGACTGTAATTAAAGGATGCAGTTCCTCTGGAAGGCCTTCTTAACATGTTGTATTGACACACACTGTATGGACACACTCACCTGAATCTGCTGAGCCTTTTTGGCATAGGGGATGAGAAGGAGCGTTCCCAGGGCGAAGGCAGGCAGATTGAAGTGTGCGAAGCGATTGGCAATTCCTATCAGGTCTAAATTCAAGAGTACCGGGCACCTTGGGAAGAGAGCACCATGTAAACAAACACCGTCACATACACAGCACAACAGAAGCCCCACCCCTGGTTAGTGTTTAAAAGGTAAAAGGCTGAACATGAATCAAACATACTTGAGGAGGAGAACAAAGGTCCTGTAGAGTGTTGCCTGTTGATCAGGACTCAGAGGAACTGAAGCTGTCGCACATGATGGAAACAGATGAGAGAGTCAGGGGCATTCAAGAGCTACACTGAACAGTGAAAAAAAATATAGAGACTTGAATAAAAATGATGCTGAATCGTCTACATCAGCCTTTCTCAAAGTGGGTGCCGCGGCACCCTGGGGTGCCGTCTGACTGAGTCAAGGGTGCCGTGAAAAAAATACCTCTTCTGACATTTCATAGAATACATTCTCTTTACATATATGCAAAGGGGCCGTGTCCACTGGACGCCCTTTTAGCGCTCTGGGCGTCTACTTTCCATTCAGATCCTATGGAGCTCGGAAAAAAGCTCTCGGCGCTCTCTGTTTTTTGTCGCGGCGCTCAGAGCGCTCAGAGTTTAAATATGCAACTTTTGGAACAGCGCCTATCAAGCGGCTCGGACGTGAGGCGGCTCGTTTCGGCAGCGTTCAGAGAGAGAGAGACAGACAGAGAGAGAGAGAGAGAGAGAGGGAGAGAGAGCGCTCCGTGGACACGGCCGTTGGTCACGGGCGCTCAGAGCAGTAGGGGCCGTGTCCACCGGACACCGGACGCTATGAAAAAAATGCGTAGTACCAGGCTCACGTCTCACATTGATGGTGAGTCACAGCCCCTCCTCTCTCCAGTGGATCTGTGTCCGCTCTGTTCCGACTCCGGTGCGTTTGATGTATAAAAACACTCTGCAGTGACACGGTGGAAATTCTCTGATTGTTGTAACGGAGTCAGAACGGAGCGGAGACGCCGGTGGATGTTCATTTGAATGCGTGCCTGCGCTGCGCGCATGTAGATCTTCTCTCTTCCTCTCACATTGCGGATTATTGTGTGCCTGTGCGTGTGTGTGCATATGTAGGCTACAGAGGCACCTATGCATAAATACTGTAATAGGCTACTGTCCCGTCTAAATAAACAGGGCATTTACATTTAGGCTATGCAGTGTCATTTTGAATTATATTTTACACAGGGGTGCCGTGAGATTTTATGCACTTTTGAAAGGTGCCCTGACTGAAAAAAGTTTGAGAAACACTGGTCTACATCTCTCCAGTGTTTCCTTTAATTAGAATATTTCTCATCTTTCTGAGAGTTTACACTCACTTATTGAACAGATCAAAGCCATGTCATTTTGAACACAGGTGATGCTGATGCTGCTCAGCATCACCTATTCTACCAGAATGTTTTATAATAAAACATTAGTCAGAGTCAAGAGGATCCATGTTGTTTGTAAACAGGGGTGAGTTTCACTGTTTCAAACCTCATACCTGAGACAAAAGGTGCCAGTATCGTACTCTTCCAGGTCCCTGAGAAACTGACAATCTGGGAAGAAAATAATTCATAAGACATTTTTGTAGGTCATAAATCAGCTGATGGCTGATTGGTAATCAGGATGTCTGGTGGTGTAGTGTTTTTTTTTTTTGGTTTTTTAAAAATATTTTTTGGCTTTTCATGCCTTTTTTTGATAAGACAGTTGAGAGAGACAGGGAATTGGGAGGCAGAGAGAGGGGGAATGACACACTGGACAACCTTGCTTCAAAAAAAAAAAAAAAAAAAAAGTATATATATAAAAATCCTTTCTTTTTTTATTATTCCATTCAATTAACTATTTTTTCTCTGTCGAATATGTTCGTGGGGGGGGTATTATATTATATAAATAGGAGTGTGGATTGTGATTCTTTTGTATGTGTATCTATGTACAATAATGTTGATGTGCAATAAAAAGAAAAAAAAGAAAAAGAAAAGAAATGCAAGCAGTGTCCGGTCTTAAAATAGAAGTGATGAAATGTACCTCCCACAGCGCGGGGACAGCCAGCGCTGCCTCTAACACCTTCTGGAGGTGACAGATCTGAGGGGAAGAAACACAAACGCATGCAAGTTTTACTCAAACCAGATAGCCAAGCTGTCTTTATGCAACATATGTATGAATGTTGAGCAGTCTGTCTGTGCAAGTTTGACAAAACCTGAAAATAAACTAAAAACAGACATCACATGGGAGAAAGATGTTGTGTTTTATTCTTAGTGCATGTGGCCTTACTAGGTTGAAACAGAGCATCTTCTGAAGCAGACTGTTCCACAGCTGGAAGTCGTACACCTGATACTCCAAACACAGGTCTGCCACCAACTGCGCCGCCTGAAATGAGGTGGGTAAGTTGGTCTGTGCGCTGTGTTTACCATGTTTTTTTTTTTTTTTACCATGTTTACCATGTTTACCATGTTTACCATGTTTAACCTAATTGTGAAGCCAAAATGGAGCAGCTGCAACATTTTCAGGTCAGAAAAGTACCTGTGGCTCATGACTGTGGTTCTTCCACAACCCTTTAATCAGTCCTTCTTTGGGACTGCTGAGGAAGGACTGCACGGTGTAGGGGATGTTTAACGCCTCCAGTTGAGAGACAAAGATGTAGCACTTCAGGTAATATCTGCATGGACATATAAAATACAGAAGCGTTGGTGAAAATGAACCAATCGACACAAGCGTTATGAACTGAAATTGAGTGAACAGTTCCTCATACTGGATTTTGGTCCTGGGGATCTGTAACCGAGCCTCCAGGGTCTCTGCGTTGGCGAGGCGAATCAGACAAATCAGAGCCCGAGTTCGATGGCAGAAGGTCAGACGAGGCCCCGAGGAACTGAGGGGCTACGAGAGAAAATCCAAAAATAGACATTGCAATGCTTCCTCTTGGCAATTTGTCCGGTATCTACTGAAAAGCAATTCATTCCTCACCCAAGTTTCAGCAGATAGGATGGGGCTTAGAAGACGGACGGCATCGTCCACAGCGTACGGCTGCAGCAGGTGCACCACCCTGACAAACAAAAACAACAAAAACATAAACTGAGCCGAGACATTTTGGTGTCACAGTTCTCACGACATTTATTTTGGTGCAAAAAGCCGCAACCACAGACAGTGATGCCTTTACCTCATTAAGTCTGGGTCCTCTTCAATGTTGCTGACACATTCATGATTGCCGATATCCTTTATCAGAGAAAAAATGTTTTGTCAAATTTCAAAGCCAGTGGATGGAAAAGGACATGAACAGGAACTCTGTGGGTTACGCTAGGACAGACAAACCTTGGCAACGGCAGGACCCGTTTTGCAGATCCACTTTTCCAACATTATGTTTCGGATTTTCAGGAGATCCACACTGTTGACTGTGGCTATCTCCTTCACTGCAGTGTGTATATCTGAGACACAGAAAACAAATGAAAAGAACAACACGTTGAGGACTTCTACATTAAACTATTTTAATCACAGTTTAGTCATCTTTTAAGTCACTTTTCTGTGATCATCCTATGATACGTTTGTATTACTCTAATTGTTTTAGCTCCGACATCTTTAAAGCAGAAGTAAGCGATCCGGTCGTTTCGGCTAACCTCCTGTCAGCCGATGGAGTTAGCAGTCCCCGCCCTCGTCCCTACGTCACCACATTCACGTGCATCCCTTGGCTGCACACACAGAGAGGACCGCCCCTTTATGCCGTTCTCTCTCCTCATTGGATAAAGGTTGTAGGATACAAGGAAAGTTTTCTCCTCGGCTTACAGCAGAGCAGAGTGACTGACAGACCCGTGTTTCAGACCAAACACTCTATGTGAGTGATTGCTGTCGGAAGATATAACTATTTATTTAAAGTCCCCCTCCCGCGACCCTTTTTGGTTATTTTAAAACATTCTCTGTGGTTTTTAAATTGTGATTATGAAGTTTTTAGCCAAAATCACAAAACCTGTGCCATTTCCCAGGGCTCTCCTTCTGCACAGCACCAGCAGGTCATTAGCAATGTAGAGCGGGGCGGGAGCTTGTAGCACTAGTGCCCTCCCCTGGAGTTGTGACACGTCAACCCCAGTCTCCCTGAAACTGCCAGTTTGCGTCTGCCGTTGGTTGACAGCAATTTGAAGGCAGAAAAACTCAGAAATGCAATTTTGCACTTCCTTTTCTGCTGCTATGTCCTCTAACACAAGAAAAATGCCACAGGAACATGTGAAAAGCACGAAAAACACGCTCGAGGGTGGGCGTCAGACAAGACAGCTCCCAAAACGGCAAATATTTTCAGCTGCTTTGGTCGCTCGTCAGGTGACTGACGTCAAAGTTCGATCGCGCTGGTCATTGGGGAGCCGAAATACAAAAAAAAGGGAAAAAAAGGCAACCGACGGACATCTCTATTCTGACAGGTTGCCGCCGGTTGCAGCCGAACCGCGTCATAGCTCATTACCCTAAAGTTAAACCATGGCTCAACTTCTCGTCTGTTGACGCTTTGGACGCTTTGGAAGCGCGGCGACGCCTGTTGATGCTTTGGACGCTCAGTGTCGCCGGGCTCTCATTGAAAATGAATTGACTTCCGGCGTTTTTGACGCTTTGGAAGCTTTTGGTGTGAACCACAGTTAGGGTGTAAATGTTAAAATGATACATTGTTTCATTTTTCAGTTAGTGCGGTTGCGTTCACACCTGCTTTTTGTCACTCGGGACCAAACTTGGAGAACGTCATGTCTCCATGACTACCGGCTGAAATCTGGAAGCGCTGATTGATAAAACTTTCATGATGGAGACTCCAGTAGGGCCGGTTGTTAGTAGCTCTGGTCATTTATTTCTATATTATTTGCATGTATAACTCTGTTTGGTACTTCCGGCTGGTTTCCGGTTGCGTTCACCCAGCTCGGTCCCGTTAGTTCCCGGTTAAACGTTAAACACGGGCGGACCTCTGCTGCTCGGTAACCATGGTAACCAGCTGCTCCGTGGACCCGAGGGACGGACCGGCTGCCCCGCTGCTGGTGCTTCGTTTGTGGGGACGGAGCTGCGTCTCCCCGCTGCGCTAACCCGTTGTCAACGACTACGGGAGCCCTTTTAGCTCAAACTTGTTGAGTTCGCCTGGCAGTTGGGTCGCACCAGAGTGCGGTTGCTTTCACACATCAACTAGTGCGCACCAGAGTTCAGCTGGAGCCGAACCGAGACCACCTCCTCAGGCCGCACTAGTTTTGGTGCATTAGAGTGCGATGTGCTTTCACACGGACCGAAACTGGACCAAATTTAGTGCGATCTAAATTTAGTGCGCACTAACACTGCAGGTGTGAATTAAACACAAATGGTCGTGTCGTGTTATATGTATTAGAGAGCAAACCAAGACAAATTCCTTGTCACTGGTTGACATGGCAATACATTTTCTTTGACTTTGATTTTGATAAAACATTCCGCTTACTTCTGCTTTAATTTATCTGTTTTGCTTGTATGCCTTTTCATCCTCAGTCATTCATTTCACTTCGTACTACCTCTTTACAAATGTTTATCTACTTCTTTTGTTTTCATTTCCTTAAATTGCTTTTTTGCACTGTTTCATTCAACTGCTCTTAACTGTTTCTTGCTGCTTTTGCATCTCCGTGCCTTTATATGTTTTAATTCTCATCTAACTCTGTTGCTTTATGTTATTTAAATGCTTAAACTTTCTCTTTATTATTATTTTTCTATCTCTATTTGTAGCCACCTCAACATCCAGGCTACTCCAAGACATGGAAATCCAAGGGAAGGCCCACTGGCAGGCAGTCAATAACCTCTCCAGGGCAGCTGAGAACAGGGAGTCAGTGGCTGTGGGTAAAGAGGAAGGACTCCACTTGGGCCCTCGAATGAATAGATGGCATCTAGGGGGTGAGCCCGGGACGCTGGGTTTTACTCCTGAACCCTCTGGTGGTGTCGTGGGCCCAAATCAGTGAAACACTAATGAAGGAGGGCGCCCACTTGACAACCCAGAGGAAGCTATCACTCACTTGAACAGCCCACAGAGTCTTGATAATAACAGCTAGTCCTACAAAATAGATCTCTGTATTTTGCTTTTATGTCAAAGCATTTTGTAAAACCTTGCTGTTAAATAGGTGCTGTGTAGATAAAGGAATTATTAGTTAGCTAGTACAGTGTTAAGTAGATAGTCTATAGCTGACTGACCTGTTTTCCAGGACACTGTTTAACAAAGCAAACTGGAATATGGACCTTACAGTGTATTAAAGCCTGTATGACAGTGATCTCACCAGGATGAATTTGACCGTCTCTGTAGCGCTGCTCCACGCTGCTGTGCTCATACAGAGCGGCGATGAGCCTGGTCGGCACCCTGGTCAGTTTCAGATGCTCAGGGCTGTTGAGCTGGCTGGCTATCAACGTATTCTCCGTGGCTGAACACTTGAACTGCAGATTCAGCTTGGACAGGAAGGTCTCCGCTCTGGCCCGTGCTGCTTCCTGCATTAGACCAGAGACGAGGAGATTATAACCAACTAATCCTTTGAGATTTTAGACAATTTAAAGTTTTATTCTGTGTAGTTCCCCAGGTGAAAAGCACAGACCTCAAGATTTGGCTCTTTCAGCCATGCATCTCCAAGAGCCAAACAGATTCGGAGGGACTGAGTTTTCTCATAGCCTGTAAAGGGAGAGGAACAAGTCAGTGTAGCCACATAGCAACTTGGCCTGAGTGTAGGGTAGCAATTAATCTGCAGCTCAGACCTGCTGGGAGTTCCTGGGTGATCTTGTACGCTGTTGCAGCAGCCCACTCTGGACTCTGGATGCACTGGATGTACTTCATCATGGTCTTGGCCACCTTATACGTCTCGTTGGAGCCATGACAACTATTTTTCCTCTGCTCCAAGAGTAGGGGCTTCAGCTTCTTCTCAAATATGTGGTTCGCTGCAGACATGTATAACTTGTCGAGGCTCACCTAAAACAAGACAGGGGGGTTTGAATAACCGTGATAACTCTGTTACAACTAGTCATGCTATTGTTTTGTTTTTTATATCAGTGTCTTTATATCACCTTCATCAGTTTGCTGATCAGAAGAAGTGTAGGGAAGGTCTCCTCACTCAGCTCAGGAGCTAAACACAGAACTTGATTTTTTAGTTTTTTTTCAGTCTTAAAGCAACACTATGTAGTTTCCAAACACGGATAGACCATCACTCCACTAGTCAGAGTTACAGAGAGAGTCAGATTTTGTTAGTTAAATAAAAACAAAAATTTTGTCAACAAGTTTTACTAAGAAATCCTAGATGGCAAAGCAAGTGTTGTAATCACCCGCTTGAGCAACTCTTAACTCTCTGACTCACAAGCGGCTAAAAACCATGTCATGTAAATTTCCTTCCTGTTAGGTTTCACCTGACACCCACAGATAACCAGTGAAGATCTAATAACTAGATCTTCTAGAGCGAACTACAGTTTCTAACTCACAGATAATCTTCCAGAAATGTTTGGTCTGCAGAAGCAGGTGGAAGGGCAGTCTGACGTCGGACAGGTTTGGCAGGAGGTTGTTTTCCAGAAGATACGTGTTCTCCAAGTCTGATGGAGGAGAGATGCGCTTGTAGGATTTCAGGTGCTGCAGGAGGCCCATTGCCTGTACATGAAAAAGACATTGATTGCAAGTTAGCGAAGATACTTTTTGAAGACAACAAACGTACCAATATATATATTTATTTACCTGACTGATGGAGAAGCTGGCTACATCCGCATCTGCAGCCTGTATGATCTTCAGCACTATTTCAATCCTCTCGTAGTTATAGGGGCTGAGCTGTACAAGAGACATTTTGCAGGTTAAGACAAACTTAAATTCTTTTTGCAATAGAAACACCACACCATACAACAGCTGCAGTGTTTCAAGTACAGTTATTCTAGGGGAAAATTGAAGTGACTATTGAACTTCATCAGAAATTTCACTCATGTATCAGAGATTAAAAAACATGACAGTTGTGCCCTCATGTTAGTTACTCCAGTTTACCCCCCACCCAACCTCCCCATGCTCAAACCTTGAATAAAGCAGCACAGAGACTGTCGGTGAGCTCGCTGGTGCTGTGCAACTTTGGGATGATCAGAAGGACTCGCTCCAGTGCTTCTGCGTGACACAGAGGCGGCGCCTCGTCCTGTCCTGCACCCAGGTCGCCTGCACCTTCCTCGTCCTCTTGGAGCAGCAGCAAGGTGGTGATGTACAGGTTGATCACACTGTCACGGTCTAATCCAAAGGTGCTGCGGGTTTATGCGCATGGTTACAGTTAGCACAGAAACAAAATGAGATATTTTACATTGAAACAGTCTGAAAAGTGGGAACACTGTAGAGTGAGTGGCTGACCTGCAGTACTCGAGGATGATGTCTGGGGTGATCTTCCTGTTCTTTACCAGAACAGGGACAAGACAGCGCTTCATCTCCGGCCGCTGGCGGAACACCGACTGGATGGATATCTGCAGCAGAGCATAGCAGAGGCAACACATGTTCAGCCATGTGAGAGACACCAAACCAAATTTCACATTTCATTACAACTACAGAACAGTTTGACTCTACCTCCATTATTAAGTCTAAATAGACTTATCATGAACCTTGTAGTCCATTTTCCTATTCAAATATTTGTCTGTGTTTCTTGTGTTTATGTAATGTATATATATATATATATTAATACATACATTTATTTAAAAAAAAACATTTTTTAAGATGACTTCAGTGGAAAATCTTTGTCCTTGACCGATGAATTCCAGAGTTGGATTACCTCTAGCTTGCTGAGCTTGATTCCCCACTCAGCATCAGTGATGACAGAGAGAAACTTCTCTTGTTCCACTGCCTCGTTGTACAAGCAGCAGAGATTGGCCCCGATCTTGGCCACAGCCTGGAGAAAGAAAAAAACAAACAGTTACTTAGTAGATGTGTTGTAAATTGAAAAACTGATAGGTGCACATTCAGCGGATCTTGATCAGCTGGAACAGCCTTTCCTCAACAAATTGATCGATGTCTTATCATGGCTGATCTCTGATCTTAAATGCTTAAGATGAGGATCTAAAACAGGATTCAACAACAACTAAATAGCGTGTTAAGTTCATTTACTTTTGCAATTGTGGCAATATGTGACCTTACTACGACAACACAAAGAGGTTTCACAGTAAAATAAAGAACAGTAATCACGGTGCCTACCAAGATTTTGTCATAGTTTTGCCAGGTGTTGTCAATAACCTTCCACAGTATTTTGAAGACTTCTGCTTTGGGGAGAAGCGTGCAGAGTCCAATCGCAAAATCGTGATCAACCATTCTCCAGTTTAACACCTGCAGCACACAGAAAACAGGGGTACTGTTATTCAGAAATGTACGGTAAACCGGCCACCACCCTCTCACACTACAGGACTCTGCAGACTCACCTTGTTCAAAAGGGCCACAGCCACAGCTCTCACAGTGGATGTAGTTGTCTTCTGGAGTTCATTCAGGCATATGTTGTACTGTATAAGCTCTTGGGTGTCATAAAGCTGAAAAATTGTAATGAGAGGATATTTGGTCCAGAAACACAAATGTCGGTGGCACTCACACAGCTCTACTGGACATGTTGCAGCAGTCATACCTGCATACAGAGCTTTCTGTCCATTACATTAGAGGTGACGTGCTGCAGGCAGCTACCGTAGCAGTTGACCTGCACTCTGAGGGCCAGCTCCAGCTGACTGCACTCCTGTAACATCTGTAACATGTTGGTCATGGGGCCCAGAAGGGGCTGCAGGTAGTTAGAACCTACATGTGGGCCATGTAAAAACACAAAATAAACTTTCAAAATTACAACTTTACATAGAAAAACAAACAAGGTATCTACTTAAATACCGACCATTCTCAAAAGAGCAGTTCGACAGACAGGAGCAGTCCAGCGGGTACAGCTTGGTATCTGTAAGAATGGGAATAAATGAGCCAGACAGCAGATGAGACCAACCGGCTGCAGAGTTGCCGCCGGCTACGGTGATGAAATCCTACAGAGATGATAAACGCAAAAGCATCTTCTGACCCTGAGAAATCGGCAGCAGGCAGGTGGTGATTTCATACTGAACTGGGAGCACAGACACTGGGTCCAGGACAATGCAATCCTCCTTAAAAACATCCTGGAAGCTCCACTGAGAGTATGGATCCTTCTCTTTCTCCAAGGTCGAGTCCTGTGACATTAAACAATTAGCAAAGATTGTTAAATGCTTTTCGTGAGCTTGAAAATGAATATTTAAGATTTTCTTTCTTGGACAAAGTTACGGGAACTTATGGGAAACAATCACATTAAATGAGTAACTGAGAACTGAAAACAATAATCATGCCCTCAGAAGATTTTAAATGGTAGATTCCTAATTATTCATTTGTGAAAGTATGTTGAATCTCCCTGAGGATAATAGTCTGCAGATAAACAAAACATAAACTACAAACCAGACCATAATAAAGTAAATCAAGTTGGAAATAGATAAGATACTGACCTCGGCAATGAAGCCATAGTTGTCTGATAACTGACACTGATGATACACATCCATAGCTATCCGTGTGCACTTGCAAAGCTCCATACAGTCCAGGAGTAAATCTGTAAATGATTATCATAATGAAATAAAAAGGATTTTAATTTTGCAATTTGCACATGCTTTTAAAGCAAAAGGGGTGAGCCAGACTAGAGAAGAACCCCCACAAAGATGAAAAATGTCTCATGAACCAGGCTGTCAAAAGGTGTTGTCCTGAATGCAGTCATAATCTACAACACGATCAGATACACCTCTCTTTTACAAATATTGTAGCTGTAGAACAAGCAGAAATCTTTATGTTTGTATCTCATTTGAGGGGTTTGTCCCTAAAACTCTTAACTGTGCTTAAGATGAGACAAATGATGTATTTCCAGTCTAGTTTTCACAACATTAAATGATTACCGTAAGTAGAAGGATCCAGAAAACACATACAGACCAAAGTTCCCTAATCTAATAGCTGAGTTAGAGACATTTTTACCTGTATGGACTGTGTATCGATCACTGATGTTCTTTACCTGGGTGGCACACGGTGACGGCCTGGCAGCCCAGCACGTGGATGACCGCCGGCAAGTCAATGTTATTGGGAAGAACCATGGGAACATCTGCCTCCAGCATCTGGCACATCGTCTTAGCAGCAGTGAACAAAACCTTCCCTGTGCTGGTGTTGCAGTGGTGTTCATACAGCTCACTGAAGACACACAAAAAAAAGGGAAAACACAAAGAAATTAGAAGAATTAAACAAGAACATCCATCTGTGTTCGTTCTCTCATCACAGCACCCACACATGCGAACCTGAGGATCTTCAGGGCCTTGTCCACCTTGCCCACTCTCAAAGCTCGCAGGGCCAAGTCGGACCAGAGCTCCTGTTCGGTGCGCTGCAGCTGTCTCCCTAGGCGACGCAAGCCAGCCTCGGTGGATATGGTCTTGGTCTTGCCATCTGGATCATTAGCTACAACTGGGGTCGTCATAGCCTTCCCCTTGGATGAAGAGCGGCCACGTGTGTTTTCATAAGCCGTGATGTGATGCTCCTGGATCTGTTTTCTAATGGTTGGATCCTCGTAGCTGGACGGGGTGAAGAAAACATCAAAGTCCTCCTGAAGGAAAAGACAAAAATGGCTTCAGATCAATCAATGAAGAAGTGATGGGAAAAACATTTCTTCAGCGAGCCTCACCTGTAAGTGGGCGATTGCCTTGAACATGGCGAGGTTGTTCTCACACTCCATGCTTTTGAGGGCATCGTCTGCAGAGGACATGAAATCCGGTATCACTTTTGGATGCTCAGGTGGACATTTATAAGATTTATCTCATGAACCTTTACCTCAGCTGTGTTTAGAAAATCTATTTCTGCTGTTCTTATATCAGTACAGGTGACAGGAATATCAAAGACATTTTAAAAGCATTAACTCCTGGGATGTTCTGCTGTTCTAAACTGCAAACTACACTTTCCTTAAGCATTAAACACATGAGGTCCATGGAAGCCTACAGCCAGTCCTTCATAGCAATTTAGTGACTAAGCAGAGAAAAGATGATTTTGAAACAAAAGCTTTTCCCTACTCTGCTGTTCATGTTTTAGAACTGTATGAAATGAAATCCTTACCTGCACATAATCCAGAATAGTATTTCAGAGCCTCCACAATCACTTGAGCTATGACCATCTGTTGCTTCTTGTGCTATTCAAGTCAGATGGAGAGAAAGTTCAGAGATGCACAAAGTGACAGCATGCATGTTCATCGTAATGCATAACCCTCTTCAATTCATGCATGATCCATTATCAGGTAAATGTGCATCCTGATTAGATTAAGAGCTGATATGGAAAATCCTGGTACGTCAGATCAGGAACGTGCAAACATCAGCAGATTGAAATATAATTTACTACATAAACAAGGAGCCTTTGTTTTCTAAAGCATCTTAACACACAACATATGACTTACACGCTCTTCAGATTTCATTCACAAAACTGGCCCTTGAATACAAGATATAAATTAACTTTTATTTCGAGCATACGCCATCTTCCCTGCCCCCACCTCGTCTGAGATGTGGTCTTTGTCTTCCAGTGCCAGCCTGGCCCAGGTTGTGAGGCGCTCGACCACACACTCGGCCTCAGCAGTGGACAGCCTCTTCAGGGTCGTTATGCATTCCTCAGTCTGCAAACAGCACAAAACAGCGCCTAAAAACATGCCGAGAACGCACAGAAACCTACAAAATATGAATTTGTGAAGTGAATTCAAATGTCTGCATTGATTATCATACCTTTCCTTGGCCAATCAGCTGAATGAGATACAAGTAATTAATCTGCGAGGTTGGAAGTTTGTACGCCTCAGCTAGTTTCAGTGCGTCCTCTAAAGAGGTTGGCAGGTCTTGCTTCAGGATGTATCTGATCAGTGTCTGGGGAAAACACATATCAATCAGAAAGTGTACAAGTGGGCTTAACACAATAAGTCGTCATGTAACTGATCATTTCAAATTTACCATAATTTGAGTGCTGTTCGAGAGGTTATAGTTGCGGATCCCGTAGCCCCGGAGAAGTTTCTTTATCTCCATCAGATGGTAGCTCTCCTTTAAAAGCTCTTGTCTGGAGGATCAATCAAGTACAAAAAAAAAATCATTTAACGGCTGCTTTTGTTACATAATGGTAACCATTTCAAAGTGAGGAGGATGTGAACATACTTCGGGCCATCCATCTCTAGGTACTGCTGAACCAGTTTTTCCACTACGTTACTCCAGGGTACCACAGCTTTCTGCATTATCTCCAGCACAGCATCCACCATCAGCTGGCAAACAACGCAACAATGTGAGATTTCACAACTTTTACTGCTGTTCACTATCATTATTTGCTAGTTGTTTTTTTCATCTTCTTGTGCATATCATGAACTGTGTGTAAGTGCAGTGTTGTTACAAACTTACATCGGTGTCTGTCATACAACCGAGCACAGCCACTGCTTTGGCTTCCCATTCTGTGAAAAGCGTTGTGGTCTGAGAACTGCAGCGCTCCAGCAGATCCTAGAGAGGAGGACAAACAAATGGCATCACAGGGTGCTGGGAAAACTAAATCCAAGTCCCCAGTGGGTTTGGCTGTGGTGGAGTTTACCTTGATGTACTGGAGAAGCAGCTCATCAAAAGAAATCTTATGCTCTTTGGCATACGGCAGGATGCTGTTTTTCACTGTGGCATCGATCAGCTCTGGAGCCGGCACTTTGTCCAGCATGAAGAATGCGACACTCCGAACACTTGCCTATCAAATTATATTTAAAGTGGGAACAAAAAAAACAGCATTACTGAAAATAAACTTAAACAACAGTATCACATGAATCATAGTTTCACAGTGTATTTAAGGGAGATTTTTGCAGTTGATCATTTACTTTTTTTTTTTTTTTTTACTAACCATCTCTTCCATACTACAATTCAATAACTCTACTGACATCTAGAGAAAGAGATGTGCATTGATAAGTTGCATAATCATTAATGTTACTATTTCATTCACTTTTTGTAAAAATACTTAACCCTACTGTATAGCCTATAGTTAGCTGCAGCCTGTGGCCTATGCAAGATATTCAGGAATGCTTTTTGAAGATTGGCTGTAATTAAAATATAGCACGAATAAGAAACAAACCTTCACAATGGAGGTATGTGGGAATTAATATATATATATATATATATAGTAACCTAGGGAAAATGCTGAGAGAACAAAAAACAACAAGACAAACCTTCTCAAAGACTGAAAGTGAAAGTCTGCAGTTGTATTTACGGTGGAGGTCCAGCTGTTGACGGAGGTTGGATATCAAGCACTTGAGGCTATCCACCTCCTTTCCACCGTAATTATCATCATCCTTAGGAAAAGAAATCCACGTAAATCATCATGTAGATCATTATTGCGGAAGCACACACACAGAGGACTGAGGAAATGTGGCTAACTTACAGATTTCATCCATGTCCATAAAGAAGGAAAAGAATGGAAGCCAAGTGTCGCCAAGTCCAACCCGTTCTGTGGCCAACCACCCTGGCAAAACATAATCATAATCAACATGTACACTGTGGTGAATGGCACATAACCAATTGAATAACGTAAAAAATAAACTACACTTGTGTCAAACTCACTGGGAAATCTGAAATCAATAAATTCTCATTACTGATGTTAATCGCTAGTTTTTCTTATTTACCTTTTCCGTTAGCTCCAGATTCCTTGCCCTCTGCTCGAGCCATCTCGCCATGATTTTCTATAAGCACATAAAGATAGCACTGAGCATAAGAACAATAATGGTGCTGATAAGAATATTTTTTATAATTGAGAGACTGCATCCATACCCGTTTTGTTGGGAGCTCTCGTCTCACAAAAGGAACAAAGACTGTCCGGAGCCAAGGAAAAAGCTCTTGGGATGGCAGGTCCTCTGGGATGGCACTGAGCACAGCTTCCAGCTTGCTCTCGTCAAAGTCCACTGTAAACTGTCCCTGTCACGAAAGCCAGCAGAAAGCCATCATCACAAGTGACACCAACACTACAAAATTTCTAAAACATAGTTAATTTTGTTTGGTCATTTGGATCGGCGTCAGGATTGAAATTCATGTGTCAGTTTTATCCTGCGGTAGCTCATTAAGTCCCTTTTATAAAGTGTATGTACAAGATTTATTGTACATTCATTGATTTGAGGGGGAAGGGGGGGGGGGTGAATGAAGCTCTTCTGGTTTAATAATATGCTACCTCATATCTGAGCCAAAGGAGCTGTGCGCCCTTCATGTCTCCTTCTCTCAGGCGTGACAGAGTTTCTCCAAAGTTGTCAGTGGTGTTCAGAAACTCGATCCAGGCGATTCCACTATGGATGATGACAGAGTAACAATACTAGCGTCAAACACTATAGTATGTAATGGTAAATCCAAAAAATTAAAATGTTACTTTATGACAGAATAAAGTATTTGTGACTCAACCTACTTGAAGTTTTCCACACCATGCAGGCAACAGAAAGTGGCCAGTCTGTCCAAGGCCTCTTTGATCTGTAAGGAGCTGTAACGCGTGGCAGCATGGTTCAGCATCTTCGTCGCCGTGTCAAAGGTCGGCCACGGAGCTTTGAGGCAGTACTCCACCACATACTGCTCATCCTAGGCATCACAAAAAAAATGCACATCAATTAATGAGTAGTTGAAACTTGATGCCACTTTTAATTTGACAAGATGACCACTAATCATGTTTCATCAGCGTGTACAAGGCTCCAATACAGCATTGTTCAACTCACTGTGATCTTCATCAGATTGGTTTTGGCCTCCTCCACAAGTTCAGACAACACATCCTGTCCATAGCCGCCCACTGATGCGGAGGCCAGCTGCTCCAGCACAAAGTCAAGCTTCACCCTGTAAACGAGCTGGAGACAAAAACAGAGTTGTTAGTGGTGGTTGTACAAATGTAAATGTTTAATATTATGTGTTAATGTAACTCTGAATAAAAAGCTGAAATTAGTCTGAGGGACAGAGACTTACCTCCAAATCCAGCTCAAATGTGATGGCGAATTTTTCAGCCTCTTCAAACATATGTTTGTAAAGAAGTCTGCTCAGTCTGGGAGTAATAGAAAAGTCAAATCAAGTTACTCTGACATCGTACAGATTGTGGTTGCACAAACAGCAATTACTGTGGAAAAGTGTGACTTAGAAAGGGCTACCTGTTTTCAGGCAGGGCCTCCGTGAAGCATCTGACAACAATAGACGATACAGGCTCCACTTGACTACTCGAACAGGAAAACAAAACACACCAGTTAATATACAGTACAAAATCAATCACCTCAATACAGGTTTTGTCTTAACATCATAGTAATCATCCAAAACCATTCCTACCTGTCTGGGTTCTGACAAACCCCCTCGACCAAATAAATTGTATCCTTAAGAGAGAGAGACAACCAACTTAAACATGCAGCAATATTAACATTTAGAAATATTACATTTAAAATCCATACAACAATTAGTATTTTAGTTGATGTTTTTTTTTTTTTTTTTACCATGTTTACTTTTGTCGGCACAAGACAGGACACTGAGGAGACGTCCAGAGAGTAGCAAACAGTCATACAGGGCAGAACTCTGATTTGCAGTGAGCTGATCTAAAATATAAAAACAGTTCAGAATAAGACTTGAGATTATTTATTTCTATACTGTCTTAATAAAAGGAGTTACACAGTTACCTGACCGTCTTGCTTTATCAGTGCGATCATCTTCAAGCTTCCCTTGTCTTGGCTGTAACACACACATACTTATTTACATTTTCAACATTGTTTTAAAAGCAGCACAGCCCTCTTCATATATATTAACATCCACAGTACACAACACTGATACTTACGCCACCATGGAGGCAGAGCCACATTCGGTGGTGAGTTCAAAGTCATGAATGGCAATTTCTGGCCAACAATGGGTCATGACAAGGAAGTGTGGGTCCCAAAGACTGAGGACATCCTGAGACCAAAGAGAAACACAAAGTTATAAACATGTATACTTGAAATCTTTGTGACTGAATAACATGCACTGGTGTGTGAAACAGTTAATGGTGATGCCATGGTGAACATACCTCAGTGTCAAGAACATACAAGAGATTTTCCATCACCACCATCTTTCTCACACCTTTTGAAATAAACAGAAAAGATGTTATAGTGTTGGTACAATTTACTTGAATGGACAGTTTAATTGTTTGCCTTTTTTCTAGGAGACAATTCCAAACAATAACCATCGCCTCAGCAGATGACATATTACAAACATGTAGCCATATACTGTTCTTCAAGAGTTTACCTGGAATTAAATTATTGTCGACAGATTGAGCGAGACACATCTTGGCCTGATGAGGGTCCATCGTCCACTGAGTCAAAACATTCTCCTCAACTCCCTGTGAAGATGACAGTGATCTTCTTTCACTGCTTTATATAAATGAGCAATTATCCATCTCAGGAAAGTTGTATTCAGGGTGAAAATTAATTCAAACCTTTCTTAAATTTCAAAGTTTTCCTGAAAATATACTTAGATGGTCAACAGCAGTGCAACTATTCTGAAAAACAGTAACAGTATGTTTTAAAAAATCTTTAACCTGCAAATTCAACCCTGCGAGAATCTAGATGCAAGTCCTGTATGTGAAAAAGACAGTAACATTTTGAAGTCACTGCTTGTGATTTTCAATTTAACAGAAAAATGTAGCATATAACAGCAACTATGATCAGGGATGAAAAGAAAAGGAGTCATAAATACTTATATCCCTCCTCTTATGTATGCATGCATCATGACTACAGGTTGTAAATAAATTTATAAAATTTCACTCTTCAATTCTCACCCCAATCAGAAAGTGGATTTCATGGCCCTGGTTGAACATCACTGCAGTGTTGCAGCCCTGGTCGTGATAAGCCTGGGTGGAGCAGAAGTCTATCTTGATGAGAGACTGAAGCTGAATCAAGAAAAAAAGTGATTATGTATCAGCACTCGGCAGTTCAAAAGATATTTCATTCACTATTGCATAGAAATAAAGTTCCTTAACTTACCTCCATCAAAGCTCCTACATCCATGTTCTCAGTGGCTGGGTTGTCAAATAAAAAGGAAAGTTTAATTTAGTTAAAAAGTGTCTCCAATAAAAAACTTAAGCTGGCCACAACATTTTCTTACCCGTTTCAATCTTTGCCAAAGCAAGGTTAGTAATGTGGAAAAACCCATCATTGATCAGAAGAAACACATGGTACATCCCTGTCAACCAGAAACACGAGTTAGACAATAAATCCCAAATTTCTCCTTGTTCCCAGTGCACATTACACAGTCTTTTTCAACTGTGTATCCTTTTCATGTCCATTGAGAAAATTTCACCTAAAGATGTCTTGTCCTCTTCTACCATGAGATAGTGATATGTTCTCTCATTTCCACGGGATGGTTTCTCTACCAAAGCCTACAAACCCAGAAAATGACACATATTAATGATGTACTGTATATAAAGTATACCATGCATGCAGCACAAACTATTAAGAGTGATCATATCATATTACATGTAATCCTGCTCTATTAGATCTCATACCCTGGTGAGGAGGATCCTCTTGTGTGGAACGTAAATCAAATGAAGGTTACCATTTCTTTCACAGACCAACAGAAACTGTCCCTCCAGGCACACATCAACAGCATCCACATCAGTTTCTGAAAAAATAAATCTCAGGATTAATGTACAGTATCTTGGGCATTTTCTTTCTGATGATTGGCACGATGATAGAGATACTTATAGGCAGTGTTCTAAGCAATATGCTCAAGCTAATATGCTCCTTTATAGGTTTAGTATGCGCTCAGTTGATGTTAAATGTTCCCTATTTAGATCTTTCTGTACACATATGTGTACAGCTCACCTCTGGTGTAGCTATAGAAAAAGCAGTATGCAGCGGCTTCACTCCGGGCACTGGTCCCTGCAGCTATTTCATAGCTGTAGGGGCCAGTGCCTGGTGCACTTGCCCTGTGGCCCTAATAATAATATGTACTGTGGCAGATTACAGGTGCTTTATTGAAAGGACATAAAGGAATCTGGTATGCAACCCTCAAACTAATCGTTTATTTTTCACATCCACTGAGGAAATGCAAGGAGTGGGGCATCAGATAAATATACATACCAAAGTCGAGAAGGAGCAGGATGACCTGATAGCTCTGGTCAAACAGGATAACAGTCCTGTCAGCAACAACGACGCTCCAGTTTGAGCCACTGGAGGAGGAGAGACGAGGGTTTGTCTGCACCTGCAACAACCAGCATTTCATTACATCAGGCATGTATGGTCCAGTGCTGTCACCATAGTTGGGTGTTGTTGTGATGCAACAGGTAGCCTATACACGAGCATGTTTGAGTTTGTGACAGTCAATAATACCGTCTTTAAACATTACCTCATCGGCAGCGGAGACTTTGACCAGAGTATCCACCTGATACAAGCCACTGCCGTACTCCTCCCCGGACACACTGCCCAGCCGGACAGTGTTTGTGTCCTCGTTGGTCAGGAGATCGACTTCACTCCACGTCGCCATTTCTTCTTTCTAGTTTCGCCTTACAATGAAACAATAATAATGTGATAGTTTTTTTGTGTGATGAAAATATTACTCTATACGAGTCGTTCAAATATCTGAAAAGCGTAGCTCGCCAGCTCAGTTACGTTAGCATCCAGTACTTCAGCTGCCTTTCAATGTCAGTTTTATATGACGATGACGGCAACGTGAGATTTATAAACCAACTTAATTTAACACGAACGTCTGATATCCATGAGCAATGGCGCATTGTGCAGTTATAATAAGAGAGATAGAAACTTACGGCTGAAATCGTTAGATAGTCATAGCTCAACAGTACAGTTTTAGCTTCAGGATCCTTCTGTGTTTAGAATTTGGCGGGTCGCAGAAAACTAACAGGAAGTAACTTAGTTGTCCAATTATTTTTCTCAGCGCTATGACTTCCAGGTACAACTTCCGTCACAGACTAATTCAGCCTGCTTTGTAAGGACAGGCAGGAGTAAACCCCAACCACAGCCCTTATGTTCATAGTATCCCACTGTAATGTAAGTAATTGATCGGAAGCTTCTCTGGGCTAGACATTAGCTGGGCAATGTGCAGCCTGACAGGCTAAACTTTGGGAGAACAGCACAGTGTTTTTAGACAGGGGGCGGGCTCACTGCTATGTTGCCAGATTTGACATCTTTCATTATCCTGCAACATTCTCGACAGTGGTTAGGAAAACAACATCAAAAATAACAAAAGGTTAGGGTGTTTTAATTCACCACTGACTATAATATTATTTGGACCACCGAATACATTAACAAAATGCCTTTTACAGGAGGTTTACGCGATCAATATCAGCACTATTCCTCATATTTTAACTTATCAAACTTGTCAAACTCGGAACCCAACGTGGTACAATTAGATGCATCGAATTACATGTAATGTCAAGTAGATACGTATAAATGAATCGGCTTTGTTAAGATGGGATTTCTTTTGCGTATATTCACCGTGCCCCTGGTAATTTCTCGGACAGTAAGAGATTCCAGGGGCAAAACCTGGCAACCCCGATAAGAACGGCGCTGAGCCGCACAACGGCAGCAGCAGCAGCTTGACTCGAGCACCGACTTCACCGCGTCCGTCTGCCGAGGCAACAATAACAACGGTGTTACACACACGGTGCTCTTCGAAATTATGTCGGTAAGTACCATTACACGGTCATTATCGAGACATACACGAACGCAGCGAAATCCAAACGGCGTTACTTCACGTTCACAATTATATTTAGCAATCATTTTTCTTAAAGATGGCGGTTAGCATTACTTAGCTTAGCATCGTAGCAAACAGCACTGTGATGGTTTTATGAATGACGAACGTAGAGGGATTTAGCCGAGCTATGTAGCATATTAGCTATCTAGCTGTTTATTTTGTGCTTACTACGATTATCCCAGTAATGGGTTTGCACATTTCTGTCCAAAGATTAAATTCACTGGATGACGTATGTCGATGTAGCGCACCTGAGAAAACGACCATCAACCAAACCAGAAGCAGCTTTTAACATTGCAAGATTGGCGGATTTAATAAGGAGGTAACTTAATGCTATTGTTAGCCTGATTACAAGCGCTGTTTATGGATAATAGCTCACTGACCCCGTGCCTGATATGTACCAAATAGTTTAAATTAGTTCTTAGGTCTGTTATTACGAGACATGTTTTCACGGACTTAGCATATTAAGAATATTTAGTAAGCAGAAAAACTAGAGTCACGAAAGAGTGCAATAGAATAGACGACTAAAATGTTTACAATAAGCAGAATGCAAAACACGAAGATAGCCTGTAGGACACTTCAACCCAGCCACTGTTCACTTAATTTCTTTCTTTTCTTTTTTTTTTTTTTTAATTATTCTTGAAACAAAGGGGCAGTTGGGTGATGTGGTGAATATATTTTCTAGGAAGACACAGAAATCGAGTATGAACATAAAATTTAGTGATGGAGAGAGTTAGGTGTAGATGGTTAAGTTTTGCCTGTGTGAAGTAATATTTGGCAGGGCAGATATTAGTATTATTGCTGAATCAGTCATAGTCAACTTGCTGTAACCCAAATCATTGGATGTGAGGAATGATAACAGTAATACTTGTTTTGTACTAGATCACATTACCTGTCCTAGAGTGTAGTATTACTTGAACATAATGCTCGATTTGATGCTGATGTTTGTTCTCATATCCATTTGTTTAAGGGAAGCGACAATGACTCCGTTGAACTGACCAGGACAGGCTCCCCAGTTCATCACAGAAAAAAACACAACATGGAGTCATCCAGATCTCCCAGAAGCTCCAAACACCACCATTCACGGTCAAGGTCACGCTCCAGGGACCAAAAACGTTAGTATTCAATCTAAGTATGACCACAGCATGTGCAGTGAAAATTTATTCTCAGCATGTACACACATGAAATGTATCATTTGCTAGTCAGGACAGAAGATGTACCAACTGAGTCTGGCACATGCACTAAATACACTTATATTTTAGAGGTGACTGTGCCTTTACTTCCATGATGTTTCATTGGCATATTATAGTAAGATAACACAACATCAGTTACTGGACAAAGTCTGCATTCCCAATGTTTTCTTTTTAAAGTGCAAATTTAGTGTAAGCTCAGGGAAGTAAATACCAATTAGAAGAGTAGATTTGTTGTTTGTTTGTCCAAACAGGCTCTTCCCAACCTAATTTTTTTTCTGATATCGAAAAGGTAATTTTGAAATGTATATCTGACAGCAGCAATCTCTTTCCCCCTGTTTCTAGGTGACAGAAAATACAGACGGAGTCGCAGCAGGAGCAAAGAGGTAAATGATAAATTAATTTATATGTAATTGAAAAAAACACATTTGATGTGATTATAAAGGCCTTAAGTCATAGTCCTTGTTAGAATTAGGTTGAGGTGAGTATATTTTAATACGTTTTATGTTACAATAACCAAAGTTAAGAGTGAAAGAAATAGGGAGATGGGTTTACTCAGATGGAAAGGGTCCTCTCTTACCTTTCCTGTGCAGACATGTGTCAGAAGGAGCTGTCATCCTTGGATATGTCATTGTGTGTAACCATAGTAAATGGTGAAGAGTAGATTTTTTTTCTTTTTTTTTTTCTTCTATTTTCTTTTTTTGTTAAATCCTGTGTGTAGATCACATGATAACATTTCTACAATAAATCATACTCAGCGTGCTAATGCACGAAGAGACTGAACAGAAGACCCTGCTGACATAGCAAAATAATATGTCTACTACTGGGACAGGTAACTATCTGCCATTCAAACTCCTATTTGTCTCACACTATCAGTAGAAAAATGGAATTAACTCTGCATCTCTTGCAGCTAGGAATGGGCATAATTAATCAAATAAATCTGAAAATGAATCCAAATGGAAATCTCATGGTGCTCTTTCCATATCATGTACAAAGCTGCAGCTTTGCCTATCTGGCTAATCGCCAGTATATAAAACAACTACCGTCCAAACTGTGGTCATACAAGATAAACACTGTGTGACGCCTCAAGATGTGTTGGAATAAAAATGTAGTGGTGTTTCTCATGTTAATTTGTCATTGTATGCTGTATGACTTGGATGACGCAAGTAGAAAAGCTGTAAGAAGTAAGTTGGATCCACATCTGCATTGGCTCGGGTTCAAACCATTAAGTTGATATTGAATTGTTGATGTTGCTGAACTGAAAAAAAAAAAACAATAAGTAAGTCTTGTTCTCAGAATCAGAAACCTTAGGGTTTGCATGCACAATACTGAAAGATGTGAGAGGCTCCAAACATGGTTTAATTAATCCCTGTAATCATATTGAAAATATGCATTCAGATTTGTTTGTATCACAGAAATGCCCACAGTTACAATCATGTTTTGAGAATGACATGAGAACATGTTCCAAAAGTTGATTTTACATTTGACATGGCGTTTTTTCAACTTGTCAAAATTTATTTCATACCTTCTGCTCTAAGCCATGGTACTAACTCTTTTTGTTGCACTATTTTCCTGAAAGAGACAACTTCTTCTTAAAACAGGCACGAAAGAGGGACTCTGAGAAGCCATCAAAGTCGCACAGAAAAACAGATGAGCAGCAAGAACAGGAACGACTTTCAGGGGAGAATGGAGAGGAGAGATCCAGACGCAAAGACAGGAAGCTCTCCAAGGGCCGGAGCTTGTCCAGGTCACACTCACGAGAGAGGTTAGTAGACTACAAAAAGAAGTATGTTAACAAGTCCTTTCATTTCTTTAAGGGTATGTTTCTGGTATAGTTTCTAGATTAGTTGTGTTGGCTCCATGATGCTTTGGTTAGAATATTAATAATAATAATCATATCTGATTTTTTTCCCAGTTACACACACATATATATATATATATTTGATTTATATTGAAAGGGGTCTTGTTACTTTCAGGCGGCATCACAGCCGAAGTCGTGATAAACGGCGATCGCGGTCGCGCAGCCGGGACAGGAAGAAGAAGGCCAGGTCTCGCTCAGGTTCAAGGACCAAACACCGTCATCATAGCAGGAGTCGCAGTAAAAGCAGGTGGGCATACTTGAAATACAACCATTTCTAGTGGCAATTAAGTGTTTTTGAACTTTGATTATTTTACATGTCACTGACCGTATATTCACTGAATTATTTGGTTTGCTTCACCAGGGAGCGAAAGAAGAGGAGCGAGAAAGTGCGCAGAAAGAGTCGAAGCAGGTCTGTTAATCCACCTGCTTTCCGGGGCCGAAACACAGCTATGGATGCACAAGAGGCCCTGGCCAGAAGGTTAGGGAGCAGCTTGCAGTGCAGTTACAATATAGATGGCTGGTCATTCTGGACTTTCTGGCTATGATACTGTTTTTTATTATAGTGGACTAATTGTTTTTTAAACACACATCAGGTTGTACTACTGTATTGTATACGGTAAATACCATCCTGGGTCATTAGTCAGTACAGCTGGGTGTCACTTGAAGATTAGGCCAGGGCTGGTTAATCAGGGCATTAGTGAGTTAATCTAACAAGACAGGTATTGTCAGTATGGGCACCACTACCTGCTGGTGCTAACATGAAAATAAAACAGCAGAATTTATCTTCCCCTTTAAAAACTGGAAACTCAGATGGCCTCAAATTCTCTGAGTCAGTTAACTGTGCAACAAGCCATATTATCTGCCTGAGATTATCTGAGTTTTTCCTCCCCATACATGTCGAGCGCAACATACTTTTTTTTCCTTTTTTTTTTTTTGAATAAAATGATCTTTGTTCTTTTTCTTTCCAGGTTAGAGAGAGCCAAGAAACTCCAGGAACAGAAAGAGAAGGAACTGTTGGAGAAACAGCAGCAACAACAGCAGGAGATAGCTGCAGGTAAGAAGTGCTTTGTCTGCAACTTTTGAAAACTTTGATTATTTGAGTAAAATCTGAATGGAATCGTTTATGCCGTTATGTGTAATTCATTTTCAGTGGCCGCCCCTATCGCAGTTGCTGCTGCTGCGGCAGCTGCTGTCTCAAACCCTGCCCTCAATGTGGCAGCCCTGCTGGCCTCTGGGACTCAGGTCACACCTCAGATTGCTATGGCAGCACAAATGGCAGCTCTTCAAGCAAAAACACTGGCAGAGACTGGTATTGCTGTTCCCAGCTACTACAATCCATCCGCTGTAAATCCCATGAAGTTTGCAGAGCAGGAGAAAAAGAGAAAAAAGCTATGGCAGGGAAAGAAGGATGGGGTAAGATTTCATTTTGCTCCTATTGAATATTTATTAACCAGTGCTATGCATGTCCAGCTTTATTTCCTCAGATCATCATAATTGGTTATTGAAAGTACATGCACATCATAGGATATACTTTAATGATTATTTATTTATATTTTTAAGGACAAATCCCAGACAGCTGAGTTGTGGGAGAAGCTAAACTTTGGAAACAAGGACCAAAATGTTAAATTTCGCAAACTAATGGGTATTAAAGTAAGTATAATTGCATTACTTCCCTTAACCTGAAATGCTTGATACTAAATGTACAGTCATAACTTTTAGCTTTCCTACCTGCAACTTCTCAAAGTTAAACTGAATTTACTGTCTGTGCAGGGAGATGAAGAAGCAGAAACTTCCAAACCACTTAATGATGATGGCTTGAAGACTCTTCAAAAACAGGAGGAGATGTTTAGGAACCTTGATGTTCAGTACGAAATGGCTCGGTCTCAGACACACACCCAGAGGGGAATGGGCCTCGGCTTCTCCTCATCATTCTCACGAGGAATGGATTCTATCTAGTGCCAAAAACTGACTGTCAGCGCCGCCCATCTGATCATATTGGACTTCCAATTCATCGCCAGCCCTCAAGCTTGCATGGATGTTGCTCTGAATCTGTAATTTATTTATAGACAAACATCTCGCGTATTGGAACATTACAATGTAAATACTCAGATGCTGAGTTTGTCTCAGTGTTGATTAATCTGTACATCTTTGGAAAAGGAAGCATCAATTTGACAGGTTGATGCTGGTTAAAGTTAGATTGTTGTTTTGAATAATGTGATAGCTTTTTTTTTTTTTTTTTTTTTTAACTCAAATATATATATTGATATGTGATTGTTTGAACATAAACTGGTAATAATGTGGTTCAAGTGAACACTCTTTACATCCATTTAGGAAAAGGCAACTGAAGTCAATGTCATTATCAGAATCTCTTAATGTCATCTTGCCTGATTGGGAAAAACTTTGGACTGTATTACATTTTGTCTTGAGGATCACCATGGATAGAGATGGGCCCAAGAAGAGTTATCACATATTTCAGATATCCTTGAAATAAATTAATTTTGTGTTGAGTGAGGTTTTTCATATCTCTAATCTTTTTTTATAAGTGATATTAACATCATATGGTCATTTTACTTTACATAGAAGATAATTCTGGCATGGATCCTCCACCTCATTTTGCAATGTTCTAGTACAGTGGTTCTCAAAGTGGGGTCCGGGGACCTTGGGAGGGTTAAAGGGGGTCCCCAACTTTTTCTTGAAATTTAACCACTTGTTTTCCGAGAAATTTTACCACTTGTCTAGAATTTTTTTAACCGTTATTTATTTTTTTTTTTGAGAATTTTTATCAGTTTTTTCTAGAAATGTTCAAACATTTTTGGAGAAATTGTACTACTTTTTTCCAAAAATTTCTCTACAATATTTCCAAAAATTCACGCCATTGACCCTAATTTAAATGTACATTGACTAAAAAAGTAACATTATTCAGTCTCATAACAAATATTTGTGTATTTCTGGTGTTTGCTTCCGTGGTTTAATTTAGGGTTCCTTTATGTTAAAAAGTTTGAGAAGGACTGTTCTAGTACATAAAAGGTTGATAGAGACAAAAGTAGAGCAGTGCACCTAGAACTGTTCTTCAGCTGCTTCTGTGTTATCCATAGCAATTTAAATCCACCAAAAGGTATTGGGCCTCATTCACAAACCGTTCTTAAGAAGAATGCTACTTAATATAACTATGGTAAATATGAACTAAATTATAATAAGCTGTTTTTTGGTTTCACTTCCAGCAGCAGTACCTCCACTTCACTACTTCAGTTCTTTTTACGTTTGGAGTCAGGTGTTCCCTCTGCAGATTTTCGTTTGAGCATTTCAACTTTCTTTCTCACTTTACGTTCTCCGTTCAGTCTGTGGGTTGTGTGCACACGGCCCTGCAGTCCCATGCCCTTTTACAGGCATTGATGGGGTGTTTATCTATGCTAATCCTGTGTTAATTAGGATCACCTGGCAACCTACTGTACGAGGAGATGGCATTCATCAATGTACAATAGGAACACAGCTGCGAATAATTCTGCTGTTTAAGAACACATGATGAATCTGACGTAGAGCAGCTTATATTAAGAAAGAAGAAGATTCTTAAAAAGATATTGGTGAATGAAGACCATTGTTTTTACCACTTAAAGGTTCAGATTGACAACTTGATTTTACAGACACTACAGTATTTGTGTGTTTAACCAAAAACCATATTTATTTTTGTCTGTACAGAGTTCCCAAACTCCATTGACAGACATTTCTGTTGTTGTCTTTTTGAACTTATTTTACATTGAAGAACCCAAGAGTTGTCTGTCTTGCTGCTGCTTTCATAGTAAAGCACTTAGACATTATTGGATGGTCCTTGGTAAAAAAAAAATCCCAAAGTTAAAGCAGAAGTAAGCGATATATTTGTGTTAATATAAGTCTTAAATAGTTATATCATCCGACAGCAATCACTTACATAGAGTGTTTGGACTGAAACACGGGTCTCTCAGTCCCTCTGCTCTGCTCTGAGCCGAGGAGAAAACTTTTCTCGTATCCTACAGTTTTTATCCAATGAGGAGAGAGAACGGCATGCAGGGCTGTGTGTGCAGCCAAGGGACGCCGTGAATGTGGTGACGTAGGGACGAGGACTGTTATGGTGCGTTCAAGGCAACCCGTAACTCGTGTTTTTCCGACCTGTGAAGTCATACCAGTTCGATCTGGTACGAGTTCACCGGTTGGAAGTTACGAGTGGCCGTTATAGTGACTTTCACAGGTAAAACAGGTCGGGAAAACACGAGTAGGTTGCCTGGAACGCTACAAAATCGTAAGTTGTGACTTGAAGCTGTAATTTACGGTTTCAAAAGCCGGCCTGGAACGCAGCATTAGCCAAAACGACCGGATCGCTTACTTCTGCTTTAATTCTCACAGATAAAATAACACATATTCTTGTAATACCAGTTCATACATACCTCCTTTAGAATCAAGATAATGCTAAATTAATTGTTGTCTTACATTGTACACTTACCATGTCATATAATTGCTTATGTGTAATTACATAAATTCTCACTGAAAGTTAGAAGAATCGTGCATTGTCACCCAACACAAGTTGTTACGAAACCTGATTTATTTATTTTTAAAGTTGCAAAGGTACAACTTAACTTATAAAATACACATTTATTTGAATGCTTCAGGTTAATTAATTCACCATATAGCTAACCCTTTTAGGGTACCAAGGGGGCTGGAGTCACTTCCACCTGACATTGGGTGAGTGAGGGCAGTGTAAAACCCCGGGGAGATCACCAGTCTGCGTGGCAATGCACCGTTATTTACAAATGAGGCTGGAGTACAGCACATGAGCCACGCCAGTGATGAGGTTGTGGTTGGCAAACTCCAGGATAAGGAGCAGGATTGGGTATTCACTATGTCTCTTCTCCAGGGTGGACTCTTCACTTAAGCCCATCCAGTGTAGCAGCAGTGTTCGCATGGCTTCTGGGAACAGCTCTGTGACTAGTTCCTCGGCAGGTGGCAAGTCACTTATTCTCTCAATATGCTGAACTTTAAAGCCCTCCACTTTTTGACTAATGCTGCTGTTGGCGGCTTGAAACTGTTTGCCCAGCCACTGTCCTACACAATTAAGCAGGGAACTTGAATACGCAGAGCCCCAGTCTTTAGCCTTCAGCAGGGCTAACACAGTTTTTGTCACATCATTTTCCTCAAGATTCCCAGTTATGTGCTGATCAATATTCTCCAAAAGTAGCAGGATGGTTTCCAGCAGCGCCGAGTGGTTTTGATGTTCCAAGGAGAGTTTGCCATCCAAGCTCTGCAATTTGTGTCTCACTTTGGATAAAACTTGTTGGCTTTGCTCGTTTGGCGAGGTCTTCTTGGGAAAAGAACAATAATCATGATCTTCTGATGTGTCACCTGCCTCACTGCCACAGACATCCAGTTCGGCGCCAACCTGGCAACGCTGAGACTGTAACATTTCATCTTTTGATTCTGCATCACACAGGCTGCTGGATCTGGGTCCAGCACAGTCGAGCTGTACACTCAGTTTGTAACTCATTTCCAGGGGGCTGTCATTTATCTGCGACTTCCAAACATCCTACAAAGGGGAGACCAAAATTATATAAAGGATATCCATAAAACCACATCATGCAGAGACGTACATTACATGAACTAAGATGTACCTGGAAGTTCTCCAGCACAGCTAGTTGATCTTGCTTACTATACAATTCAAAGGCCACTCGAAAGAGTCCTTGAACGCTGTAGAACCACAGGCTGTTATTTGCAGTGGGGACCTTCAACCCATGAAACCTGAACGCTGCAACAAACAGGGCAGAGTGTAGTGGGAGTCACTGAGGGGGAAAATGTGAACCTATAACATGTTGTGATGACCTACGTGTTATAGCCTACGTTACCTGAGGAAAAAATAATTTTTGTGGCCAATCCTTTCTTGGCAAACTTGGCATGGTACCTGGGGTGGTTCTCTGTTCGGATATCAGTAGTGGAGAAGACATCAGCTCCTAAATACAGAGGAATCAACGGGGCCTGAAACAGAGGAGAAGAACCATGAGTCCAGTCTTCAGATGTGAAACTGAAAGTGGCATAGGAGTATATTGATATCAATGTTTATGTAAATGGTAGATGCATTCATTTTGTCAAAATATTAGTTTAACTTAAACTCTTTCTGTTGAACAAATACACTTTAGTCAATACTTAAGATAGGCCTACCATTTTAATTTGATAATGATTTTGGTAACTTTGTTTGGAGCTGTGATGGTGGTGGCTGATAGAGGACCCTGTGCACAGGTCACCAAATCTAGGGAACAAATCTACCATTAACTTTGCTGTAAGAACAGAAAAAAACCATATTCACCTTGTGGGGACACTCTGTCAGCCTGAACGATGTTAGATTCATCAAGTAAATAAAGCGGATTTTCCGTGAGCTGCCGTCCCACTGCGGTAAAGTGAGGTGGACAGTTGAGCAACTTGACATTGTTGTACGCAAATGAAGGTTCGCACTCTGTTACATTTGGGTCCTGATCTATCGAGTCAAGTGACTGGGTTTGATGCACATACTGGAAATGAAAGCTATGAATTGAACGGCTGCAAAAACCGAAGTGGTCCACGCATCAGAAACAGGAAAGTGGTGAGTTTTTGAAGCCCTGAACGCTGTCTTACAGACCAGTGAAGCCACTGTGTGTGCTTAGTGACTCTTTCCAATAAAATACTAATACCGTGTGCCAAAAAGACACTGTAAAACTAAATATAAAAAGTGCCAAATAAAACTGATACATCATTTGATCATGATTCATGGATGACTCCTGTGGATTAATCCTATGTTTAACTTCTCATTTAATCATTCACTTTAACAATGTTTGTTTTGTCTAAGCAACTGTCCAATCCACATAATTATTAAATGTAATATATCATACATAAATATTATACATATACATATTGTGCAACAGATGCAAGGATATGCACCATATTGTCACATCTGAGAAGCTGGAAACTTGAACACAACAAATAATAACATAATTGTCAATTAATTATTCATCATTCAGCAAATCAGTGCAGCTCCACTTCCATTGCCAGCTACAGCAGCCTACTTTTTGTAAGCAAATATACTATAGTGTAGCAAGTTCTGCAGCCGGATCTGTCTGTCCTCTTGTTTTCCGTCATCACAACATTGAAAATCAATAAAAATCTGATTTTGAAAAAGGTCATTGTGGAGGGACACTATTTTCCTTTGAAATGCAATGAACTAAAAGCAGCATGAAAAGAAACTACTCAAGTGAAGTGCAACAATCTCTTTGTTTTTTATTTCAACTACTGTATAGTCACTTTAAGATTTCTAACAGCAAAGTCTTTGGTTAAACTACTGGAGAAACCGTAATTGTCAAAATGCTGCTTGATTTTATGTGTAAGCTACAGATGAAAACAGATGTAATGTTTTTTTTTTCCTTATCTCTTTTATAATTTAATCTGTCGTAATTTAGTGTTTAGTCCCTCTCTTCTAGTAATTCTTTTTAAATTGCTTTATTAACAATTGGACAATACTGTTTTAGCCAGAAGTAATAGTTATATAAATGATAGGAAAACCCTAAGAATAATTAATACATAAAAAAATATATACATATTAATTAAATAAATGACCAAAATAGAGTTTGTTTTCAATGCCTTTTGGATTTGTTGTCCATCCATAGTGGTGCTATACTGATGTAGTTCGTGCAAAAAAACTGTGTGAGACTTGGTTTTGGAGTCATGCCTCCTGCCTCTCTTCTAGCAAAGTCCTTCTAGGACTAACGTCTCTGCTTCTAGTAATGTTTGTGAGACCTGTAAGACAACGCTGAGGGCGAATTATTCCCCTTATACTCTGCCAATCATACTTAGGTCTACTAAGCACGTGACATCAAGAGCAACCAATGAATACGAAGTGTCGTCGCTTTGACCTCTGACCTTCAGTGGCGTAGAGCTGCACCGGGGCAAAGATGGCTGAAGTCAATTTCGGGGACAGTGAGCTCTTTCAGCAGCTCGATGATGACTCGGCGCCGCTGGTTCCGACCCACATTCGCTTCACAGATGACGGGGAAGAGCCGGGGGAGCCGGGCCTGCTCCGGGGCAGGCTGGAGGAGTGTGATGAGGACATCCAGAGACTCACCGAGGAGAATATCCTTCTGCTAGAGGCGGTGTAGCTCTGGGGGTGTAGCACTAGCCGCGGTGTGCTAGCAGCCTCCTGCGAGCAACCAAAACAAACACATAAAAAATACACAACCTGAATATGAGTAGTGGTATACATGTATAACATATCAGCAGGCTTTCTGACCATTTCCTTAACCCGTAGACCACATAAAGGCCTAAGGAGGAAACTAAATATCCTGGCACGGCCGAGGTAATGAGCTGACACTTGGTTATGCGGACAGCAAATAAAACGAAACTACTCATCCACTAATCTAAGGGCTCATTTTTCCTCTGATGTTTTACAGCGGCATCACAGTGGAGGATGTCAACATTGACGGACCACTTCTTCAGATCCTTTATGCAAACAACAGCATTTCCAAGTAAGCTATCACGTTATTTTCCTCTCAGTGTATCGGTCCGTGGGGACTAGTGGATCTTGCCCCCCGTCTGTTATAGTTGTTGCACCTCAGATAATTAATAGGATACGGTTCGCTTTTGTGTGTAAATAATGATGGCAAATAAACAATGTCTCTCCTGTAGGCAGTGTCGTCAAGAAATTGAAGATTGCATCTGCAGTGTGATTTTGAAGCACCAGAAAATGGGCCATGGAAAGAAAAAGTCCCACGTTAAACCCCAGGTATTTAGACAGAATTTCTGTTATGATGATTAATATCCATAAAGTTAAGACTTGGCAAAAAAACTAAACATGTCCTATTGTTTTATAAAGAATTCAGCTTTTGCTCTGGAGGAAGATCCTCTGAAGTCGTCTTCCACTAGTGTAAGGACAACAACAGAAGCCTTCAAAGTGAGTATTTACCAGTATTTCTCAGCAGTTTCTTTTTCTGCAGGTTATATCAATGAATTATAAACTTGTTTTCATTTTTTTTCTCTATTGTAGGTGATTGGAAGTGTCTTATATTTCACTACCTTCAGTGTTGATAAACTTGGACAGCCTCTGGTCAACGAAAGCCCCCAGCTGACAGATGGATGGGATATTCCAACGTATCTTTAAGATGGATCAATTGCCACTTTGTCAAACATATTCTACCTGCTGTGGATTAGTATAGTGCCATGGTAATTTGCTGTCTGGATGGAAGAGAAGATTTTTTTTTTTAAGGGAAAAGTGTTTTGATTTCATTTTTTCTTGGTATGTTCTCATTCTCAAATGGACAGCACATAAACAGGACTTGTGCTGCAAAGTTTAAGTACGGTAGTCAGGATAAGTAGTTTGTGTATTGCAGTGCATACGAATGCAAAATAATTTCCTGAAATGTTGTAAAGCTATCACCAGGTTTTCAACCAAGTTGTTGGAACAGATGGACAGGAAATTGAAATGAAAGACAAAAGGTATGACAGCTTAACATAAGCTTTATTTATTTTTACATCATCCGTTTATAACTTGCTTCTTATAAATTGCTGTTTTATAATACGCTCTTACTTACTGTCCATTCTAGATCCAAGTCGATGTGTTTCAACTGTGGATCCGGCGGTCATCAGCTTAGAGATTGTCCTAATGTAAGAATAATGATTCATTATAATGGCATTAACGCAAATTAAACACACTGAAGAGTGAGTTGATTTTAAGACATTTATACATGGTTGCCTCCCTAGCCTAAAGACATGGCTGCAATCAATGAGAGAAGAAAGGAGTTTAACCAAAACAACAACCAGGCCATGCAGAGTAATCAACGATACCATGCTGATGAAGTGGAGGAGCGGTTTGCGAAGTACAAGCCTGGAGTCATGAGGTAGGATAATAGCTTAGAACACAGCATAATCTCACCACATACAATACCTATTGCAATAAGTAATAGTAAAAGTTGATGATTCAATCTTTTTCATACGGTTGCACTTTAACACAGTGAGGAGCTGCTGGCGGCACTGGGCATTGATGGCAACACCCTCCCTCCTCTGATTTATCGCATGAGGCAGCTAGGCTATCCACCAGGTTGGCTCAAAGAGGCAGAGATGGAGAACTCTGGCTTAACGCTGTATGATGGAAATGGTATGCCTCGAATCAAACTGACACTTATGTGGTCCTGCTCATTTTTAATTGTAATGTCTTTGAAATGTACAGATATTGGGCTTAATCAGTTTTTCTTTTTTTCTTTTGTAGCTTCAAGTAATGGCAACATAACAGACAACAGCAATTCACAAAACCTCTCCTATGATGTCACCAAACTGGTAGATTTCCCAGGATTCAACGTACCTACACCAGACAAAATGAAAGACGTAAGTCATGTATATAACCTTCACGTGATATTATACTATATTTCTGTGTAAATTATTTTGTCTACTAGTAACATCGTAAACTTGGTGCACTGTCAACTCAGAAGTTTCACTGCATGTATAAGTATCCATAACTATTGTGTGTCTCACTGTTTGTGTTTTTTTTTTCTGGCCTTCAGGAGTTCATGCAGTATGGTTCAATTCCAATACAAAACAACCACTTGAAACAAAACTATGCTGCCTACCTGTCGAACAACTTTCCAATGGTAACTATCTTAAAACATCAAATAAAACGTAACTTTCTTGATGGAGGTCATTATATCAGTCATTCTAAATCGATACAAAAACAAAAACTCCCGTTATCCTATATGCTTTTTGGAGTATGTAGTGGATATTCATTCTTCATAATCCCATTTTGACAACCAACCATACAACATACTACAAATATTAAGTGCACAGTTCTCTGTGTTACTCCAGCCTCAGTATTTCTGCATCGACACTTAAATTAGGATGAGGGTGTGTGACATGTGATTTTGGGCAGAGCCCTTGCAGAGTCTCATTCCAGATGTCATTCTTCCTTGCCAACAGCCTGGTGCCACCTCTAACAAAAGACGCCATGAATCTGACTCATCGCCACAGCTAAGGAAGAAGAACAGGTCCAGTCCTGACAGGAACTCAGACAGAAGCTCAGACATGGATATTGAATCGGGTAACCATAAATCTTGATCATTTTTCTCAGCACGCACATAATATGCATTAAATGCCCAGAACACACTGTTATATTTGAGCAGTAATCTTTAATTTTGGAGAATAGAGAATATTGTACAGTATTTTTTTATCAGGTGTCTCTTTGTTTAGTCAAAGTGCCACTTTTCAGTCCTTTTGTGACCTTGTTTATGTCATCTTCCAGACCCAGGAACACCTTATCATGGGCCTGGTGACTTCCAGTTCCAACCGCCACTGCCCCCTGGCTCTCCTTGCTTCAGTTCACCTCCTCCTTTACCGCATGGCACGCCTCCTGCAACACCTACTCCCCCACCTCTCCCTAAAGGTACGCCTCCTCCCACACCCACCAATGGCTCTCCAGCTCTGCGAGGGCGGAACTGGACAGTAGTTGACGAGACCGCGGAGGGAGCGGAGGATGAGCTGACACTGGAGGAGCTGGAAGAGCAGCAGAGGTTGATTTGGGCAGCTCTCGAAAATGCTGACACGGCCACAAACAGTGACTGTGAGACACCTGCTATGGGAACACCTGTGCCTAGTTCGTCAAGTGTGTCCACACCCGCACATGTCGACACAGAAACGGAGGAGATTGAGGAAGCGATGGACACAGTGACACCTGCAGAAACTGGCCCTCACAGTGAAAATCAAAGGGAACTAAATGTTCAAGATATTTCCTCTCAGAGCCCTGGACTAATCAAAGTTGAGGAAGACAGCCCTCAGAGTCCTGAACCAGTCAAAACCCAAGACAACAACCCCCAGGTTCCTGGTCCAGAAAAATCCCATGACAACAGCCCCCAGGTTCCTGGTCCAGAAAAATCCCAAGACGACGGCCCCCAGGGTCCTGGTCCAGTCAAATCTCACGAAGAAAGCCCACAGAGTCCTGGTCCAGTCAAATCTCACAAAGAAAGCCCACAGAGTCCTGGTCCAGTCAAATCTCACGAAGAAAGCCCACAGAGTCCTGGTCCAGTCAAATCTCACGAAGAAAGCCCACAGAGTCCTGGTCCAGTCAAATCTCACGATGACACCCCACAGAGTCCTGATCCTGTCAAATCCAAGGAAGATACCCCGCAGAGCCCTGCTCTAGATTTCTCTGGAGCTGGTGATTGTGCTTCTCCTAAGCATGCTGAGAAGATAACAGCTGTTCCTCATCGGAGTAGATTTGCCGCTGGCATTGTTCCATTTGAAGATACACCAGAATTCACTGAAGTTGCCGAAGCCACTGGCACATACCTTAAGATCAGAGACTTACTTAAAAGTTCCCCGCGAAGTTTGGCAAAGAAAAAATAAAAATTTGCTGTCTTGATTCGTTTGTTTTGATTACAAGGATTTTTTTTAAGCGAAAACTTTTATTTTCAACTCCATCCTACCAAGCATGTTTTTTTAGCTGGTTGTTATTTTGTACAAAGCTGAATATCTGCTGTATATACATTTGATCTGCAACCATACAGTAAGGGGATGATGGCAACAGCAACGTTGTTTTTGACTAGTTAGTCTCAGATTTTTGTAGTAGTAGTAGTCTTACTTTGGCTGTTGATTTTATGGTAAAATTTTGTAAAATTGCCATTTCATGATATGTATTATTTCCACAACATGTAATTTAAATGGCTTTTTATATTTTTGTCCTACTTAAATTGCTCTAAAATCAAAGAATCATGCCTGTTTCAGTGCTTTATTTTGTGTGATGATTTGATTTTTCTGTATGTTGGTGACAGTAAACAAGTTGACCCTCTGTTGCTATAATCTGCTTACTTATGATCAACTTCGCAAATGAAATTGCACCCTGAAATGTTGCTCTAAAACATTTTTGTTCTTATGACCTTACAATTTGACCTACATATTTTTCTTTATTGTACCATTTATCAAATTGATTCCTATCAAATCTGACATGAACTTAATCCCCCACCCTCACCCCTCACACTGACTATAATCCAGTCCATCTTCCAAACTGTAAGTACACGCAGTGTGCACCAACATTCCCATGTGTCTATAATAATTGCTCTTACATTTTAACATGACTTGTACATACATGCTGAATACCTATCAATATAAATATACCTGTGCACAACCACGCACTTCTGTGCTGAACTTATGAGAAATAATACAGTCAAAATCAGTGGCTTTACCTTTGCTTTTCTAATTAAGGTATTACTTTGCAGTGGCAGGCTTAGAATAAAATAAAAAAAACTACTTACTATTAATTTCAAAGTGTTTACTTTACACTAGTCTTTATTAAAAATCATTGGAATTTTACATCAAATTCCGACTATTATCTGGGAAATATAATGAAGTTACAACATAAAGCCTAAAACTGACGTTTTTAGGCGGTTTCTGCTAATTTGAGAGAGGATGCATTTCCCTAGGGAAAAAAAAAAGAAAGAAAAGATTTATGCTCTACGGTATAAAATTGTTTGAAATAGTTTGATTCCTTATTCGTAAGAGTGAAGTAGCCTATTTTTTTGTGTGGAAACAGTTTTGCTCTGTCAGAAAAGAAAGGAGTGCTGCATCTTACTCAACATTATCATCTTTGGTCATCACCACCGTTGACGTTCCTCTCGGCCGTTGGACTCTTCAGCTTGTGCGCAGGGCTGTGTCTGCTCCAGTGTGAACCGAGCAGCGGCAGCAGTCGTCGTGGTTCCTCATTTAGCTCGCTAGTCGCTGCTACTAGCTGTGTATTTTTTTTCCCACCCAGAAGACGAAAGCTGAATTGAAACATATCAGGTCAGTATACGCCCACGCTCTGGTCACGTATATCCGTAAACTTTCTCGTCCGTTTGCTGTAGATAAACGAGGAAACTAGACGCTACGTTAAGGTGAAAGTTGCTCAGGTAGGGTTGCTCGGGCCTCGCAGCTAACGTTACTTAGCAACTAATCACGTCTATTCTTATCGCGCTAACATTCGGGGAGGTTTGTGTGAGACGGAGACGTGACAGTACAGCCATGATCTGCCTGCTCATTGCAACAACATTATACAGACGGCTATCTTTACAGGTGATCTAATCTGTAACAATTTGTTATGCCGACTCTCAACTTGAAGCGGCAGTGTGTGGTGCCCTACTGGCGCCTCGTTGACATTGCGGAGACTTTTGGACTTAAGGAATTTGCCTGTAGTCGCTACAGTTTTTTTTTACGACAGTGGTCGATCAGCAGGTTATTTCCGATAGATGACTGAACATACGGAGGTAAAACTCATGACAAACTGGATATCATTTCACCAGAGACTCAGAATTGGCTTATAAGGTAAGTTAGCTGACACAGTGTGGCTGGTATTGCTCCTCTGTTACTAAACGTGCCACCTCATCGACAGCTCTTTCTCAATCCGTTAGCTGCTGATCAAGGTGGCAGAGAGAGGGGTGTACCGTTAACAGGCCAAATCGCTGACCAATCCTCAGGAGAAGTTATTATACTTCCCATGTATAATGTCAATGAAGCAACCGCGGAGTCTGTATTAGGGCGTTTTGTTGTTTATAGGTGTGTCTCAGGGCTTTTTTCTGATCAAGCCTCTCTGTTTGAGTCAAAAAGCAGTTGAGCTTGTTTAGACTGACACAACTAAAGCGTGATAGGCAGCAGTCTGTAAAATTGGAAAGGCAATACCACTTGAAAGGCTCACCTCTGTCTGTATTTCTACTAGTAGGAGTCTTTGAACTTTACCAATAAGGAATTTGAGAATATTTAAAGGGATGGCTTTACAATTCTGTTTGGAGCTGAAATAATCTTATAAACTGACCACTCAACAGGAATCAGTAATGTTTTAACCATACATGCTTAGCTTTACTGATTTCAGCCCAAGGTGAAACCATTTTGTATGATATTGCAGTCTTTCTGTGCAATACAAAAGCTTGTCTGTTCTAGTTGAAGAGACTGCATTAGTTTTTGAAGGTCTGGCTTTTATATTTAGTCTGCAAAAGAAACCTTGACTACTCCTCCTCATATTTATTATTCCATGTCTTCTTTCTGTAAGAGCCAGAATCGCTGTGCGGAGGACTGTATTGGTACTCAGAGCAACAGTGATATAAAGGTTTGATACCTGTTTTGGACAATGAAGGTTGTAAACATTGGAGCAGGTAAATCTGTAGCTATGTGGCGAGGATGCAGGACGCTCCTCGCTCTCATTCTTTGCCTATGTCCTGTTAGTCCTTTTATACACCTTCCTCTCTCATTGGTAGCAGGCACCTCCGTTAAAATCCCAGCAGATGTTTCCTCAAAAAGGAAGTGAATAGCCTACATATTTTTGAAGACATGCTTTTGCATACATTTTTCTTTTGTTTGAAACAATAAATACACAAATAATTCACACCAAAACAGTCTTGTGGTTCATAAAAAAACTGCCCTCCCTCTGTAAAGGGGAATCAGATGCCTTAGCAGCGTATGGGCCGTATGGACCATTTAAATCACAGCTGGAGTAGCTGTAAAAACATTTCAACAAGGAAACCTTTTTGTACTTGGACCAGTATTCTTTAAGGGGCAGTATGGAAAGAAAGCTTGCATACCCAGGCTGAAAAAGAGTTTTTCTGTTACTAACATAAAAGAAGATTTAGCTTGCGTCTGCATAGGTTTTTGCGTCCTTGTAGTCAGCAGGATATGCTTCAATGAAATATCTGTAGTGTTGGATGAAAATCTTAATTGTATTGCTGATGATCAATGGAGTTGTACTGATTGATTCTGTTTCATTTCCCCGACATGCTTAGGAAGATTGAGAATTTGTCTGTATTTACTCTGTTTTTTATCTATTGCCTGGCCAACTGTGAGCATGTGAACTTATGACATTATGATTAAGGAAGTCATCATTGGCCATGCAGTCATTAGAGAAGTAGGTTAAATCTCAGTTCTGTTTTACAGTATTCACAAAATGAAAAAATGAAACCCTAACCCTTGATTTTGGTGTTTAAGAAGCGAGGTTTACTCAAGTTAGATATGTTACTTTTGAAATCAGGAGTAGATGAGTTCCTGTAAACCTATGTAAAACATTGGCATTTGGCTTTCTTCCTGGCTACAGATTAAAGACAGAGTCAGTGGCAAAAGATTAACATTACTGCAGTGGGAAATTCTCCAGACTAAGTGGATCATTTTCAGCTGACTGCATCAGCTCACCAATCAGAGCTGAAACATCCTCTGCTAATGCTCTCAACGGTTCTACTAAAGCTTGATGGTTTCTGATTTAACATATTTTGGTTGTTCAACCTTTTTTTTACAATGTGCCAAATAATGTAGGCTATATGATTTTATTTTATTTTATTTCTTTATTCAACTTACTTAATTTACACTCCGAGTCTTAAGCCATTGAGTTGACGTCTTGGTCTGGCCTCCTCATGACGTGAGAGCACTGAAGTATCATTCAAAGGCACCGATGGGGAAACTGGAACATTGTATTAAAACTAGGTTATGTGTGCTGATGGCTGCCCTTATTCTGTGCTGAGTAATATCTAAAAGGGGGCATGAGAGTGTTTCTGCTGGGTTGTTTTGGTGAACCTGCATACTCTAACTCCAAGGCCCTTTCAGGAATGAAAGGTATGTTTGTGTTACACTGTTAGACAAGTTCTATATTAAATTTCTTACCCATGTGAGGCCAAGTATCTTAGCTGACTCTAAATGGATTCAAAACAGATTTGAGTTTGCCGGGAAGGCAAGAAGGCACTCGGAGATATTAATAGGGGTTTGCTGATTTTACTGTTTTGTATTTGTTTTTTGCACCCGTTGGCTGAATATTTGTCCAAAAATATTGTTCTCTTACAACAGGCAGGTGAAAAGTACATTTCAGAGAGTCCAGACAAAATCTGAAAAACCAAAATAGTTTGTTATCAGTTGTCATCAGTTGTTATCAGTCCTTTCTTTGGGAGTGTCATATGTAAGGTTGTAATGTACTGTGGTAGAAGCATGTTTGTTGACCTACACTGTCCAGGCACACATGATAACTACATGTGTGCAGCTACTATAATAACTGTTGAGTTGTCCTTGAGTCATGCTGTTGACAAACAGCCTATCTTTACCTTAGGTTTCCCGTGTGTTGGTAGCTTTTTTACTGCTGTAGAAGCTGTGGTTGCACGATCGAGCATCAGACTTGGTGTCTAGACTTGATGTGAACCTGTTCTGCAGAGAAGAGACTTTGATCATGTGGTGCAGCCCTCCACTGTGGCTTCTGTGGCTGAGAGGCTACAGATCTGTCGGGTTGTTCTGGAAACAAACTAACATGTTTTGTCAGTGGTTTTGGTCCTGTGTGGTTTAATTAATCATGCCAATAATTGTCTGAAAATCTATCTTGATGTCACCCTCACATGTCCGTATTGCTAAACGCCAAAACAACAGGGACAGTATGTTTAAGTAGTAGCCATTTAACCAATCAGTTCCTATGGTGAGGAAATCTGACAAAGAGGATAATCTGCTGCAGCTGGTGGTCGTGTTCCTACGATAATCCCATCCTAGAAAAAGCTGCCAAATTACACGATTCCCTGTGCCAACCTGTGTGAGACAAAGTGATTGTGGTACTGTGTGTGTATTGTGGTCAAGGTCGCAGCTGATGAAACACTGAGGCGTTCATTATGACAGCAACACAGACTACATATTGACTGACCTTTGACAGGGTATTTTTAGGCCTGACTCTGACGCGGTGTTTGCTAAGGAGCTTGTTGTCACAACAGAAACAGAATGTGTCCATTGACGGAGCACCAAAACAAAGTCAATGAGCATATCTGAACGCTTGCTAATTTTTAGTATGCTCAATGTTAATTAGTGCCACTCGCAGGCAGGGGACCTACAGTTAAATCAACTTTGTTAAATCATTAAATTTTTGATAAATTAGCTGTGAGTTAGACTCTGAGTGCATGGTAAATTATATTTGAGTTATCATAAACAAAGTCAAACCTAATGTTTCTTTCTTTCCTCTCCATACAGGGTCCTTTTTTTGATCACCATTTTTTTCTCCCTCCTCCCTTTTCCTGGTTTTTATTTTTGTTTTTTTGTTTCATTGTTCTTTGGTGCGAAGAGAAGAACTTCGCCATCACATAGCTGCAACCGATTGTTTTGATGGTCTGGGGTCAGTCTGTACCCGCTGACGGACACAAGCCTTGTGGGTCTATCAGATCACAGGAAGAAACATGAGCACAGCCAAGCCCAGTGGGATCAAAGGGCCCAGCAAAATAGCTAGGCCACCCGGGCAAGGGGCCCCCAAGACCAACCCCAGCACAGGTAAGACTCTACCGGTGTCCAGCTTCCTCAGCTTGTGGTGAAAATGTGACAGTTTTCAGTGGGTGCCATTAAATGTTCTGTAACTATGTGCTGTGGCGCTGGGACCAACTTCCTTCATTGCTTCAACCATTCCTGTAAGGCTTGTGATTATGACATCATATCACACATGACACATGACTGTACACACTTTCTCTATGCTGATTGTCAGTCCTATTGTGCATTGTGCATGTCACAGCTGAAGAGGAGTTTGTCCAGACTCATGCAGTAGTCTCTGTCAGAATTTAGATTCAGCCACAAGAGTTAACAAGGTGGTCATTTTCACAAGATAGATAGAACTGATGCAATAATAACTGGAGAAAAAAAGAGATCAGTTTACAAGCTGTTGTGGTACGATAAACTATCCTTTATATTTACTGAATTCAGTTTTTCGATTGTATTTAATCATTAGATATGAAAGCATAGTTGACAGAAACTGATTAATCTTACAAGCCAGAGTTAAAATAGTAGGCCTGAGATTATTCAGCTGATATTTGATTACACCAAATATTGATATTCCCAGCCATATATCCCGCCACTCCTGTATTTTTAAAAAAAGGTTTTGCCTGCTGTCAAGTCTAGCCCTAATTTTACTGCTTTTCTGTTAATGGCAGCATCACTTACACCCAGCACGTAAAATACAAATATGTATTATTAAAAAGTAAAACTGAAACATAAAATACAACACTAAAATAGAACTCCCCACTCTGTATATCTCATCTTATATGGCAGTGCTGGGGTTGCTGGACTGTATGATAAAATTTGGATATGGCCCAGGCTTAATGAATAAGTCCTTCATGTCAGACCCTTGCTTAAAACAATTGTTTTTACTGTTCTGTGTAACATGATGACATGATGAACTGATCATGTAGTGTGGGAAAGAGTAGTTCATGTTAATCTTATTGAATCAGTGTTTTGTTATGTGTGCACTGGTGGTGGCATCAAGGAGATCCAGCCATTGCAGCTTTTACATCATTATCCTGCAAAAATTAACGATTTGTGTGAGAACAGTGTTAAACCAGTTTTTCAAACATCTAGCCTACATTTCTGTCAGAATCACTCTAGGTGTGATGTTGAGCCTGATATTGAATGTGGAGACTGATTCTTTAGTTTGGTAACACATAACTGTATTGAGATGTTCAAAGTCAATGTTTGCTTACACTTTCCTTTTTAAAGTTCGTAAGTAAACACATAAAATTGGAAAGACAAAACCTCAACATTGCATGATGCTTCAGTCTCCCTCTCCTTATGTTGCAGCAGGAGCTAAATCTGCAGTCGACAAATCAGCTGCAAGTGCCAGTGGAGCAGATGCTCAAACTTCTGAAGAGAGCTTCGCGGTTGGGGAGCGAGTCTGGGTGAATGGGAACAAACCCGGCTTCATTCAGTTTTTGGGAGAGACGCAGTTTGCTCCAGGACAGTGGGCAGGGATTGTTCTCGATGAACCAATTGGGAAGAATGATGGGTCAGTGGCGGGGGTCCGCTACTTCCAGTGTGAAGCCCTGCGAGGAATATTCACCCGCCCCTCCAAGCTGTCACGCACAGAGGGGGAGGCTAATGGGACTCAGACGGCGCCGCCCTCCCGCGCTGCATCACCCACTCCTTCAGTTGGCAGCGTGACCTCTCATACACCTGCCGCAAAATCAACACTACCGTCAACTACCACATCGGCCAAGAAGGCCTCCACCGCTTCACCAGCCACGCCGTCTTCCAACCTCGCTAGGACAAACAGCGAATCTATCTCCAACCTCTCAGAGACCGGATCAGTCAAGAAAGGGGAAAGGGAACTGAAGATGGGTGACCGCGTATTGGTAAAAACATGTTAAATTATTTAAAACAAAAAAAGATAGCCACAGGGGTGTTTCAGCAAAGTGACTGAAGTCTTCCTTATGATTTTTTTGTAGTGGCATTGGCACCAACATCACTAAGTTTATTTAGAGTCTCTTGACTTGATTTGTAATAATGTCAGAGAAATGAATCCATGATCCATGGTCTCTGCCACTTGATGTCACCAAATTTCCACGTCTGAATCAGAAATTGTCAGTGGCCCTGTTATTCTAACAGTGTAGTCACCATCTGCACGCAGTCCTGTAGGTCTGATTATATCTTGATGAACAGACCTTCCTTCCTCCCTACAGATTCCCTTTTTTCTCCCTTTCCTCAGCCGGGAGCCTGTGTAACACATTATTTAAAGAGGAAGTGTTACTCATGCCTATCAGGATGGAGAGGAAATGTGCTAAGCCCTAGCAAAACGTGATGTCATGTAAACCTTCCAGCTGTGCATTTTTAAATCATTGAAAGAAGAAAATTATTTTGAGTTTTACATGTTGACAGTTAGCCACATTATTTTCAAAAACGTGTTTGTTTTTGTTGCTTTGATGGAATTATCTCGGGGACTTTTTTTACTAGGCAAAGCTGATTACTTACTTAAGACCTCTCTTATCTGTTGAGGGGATTAAATGATTGCTAATGTTTACTTCTTTCCTTTTTTTTTTCTCAGGTTGGTGGTACAAAGGCAGGAGTGGTGCGTTTCCTTGGAGAAACGGATTTTGCCAAAGGCGAGTGGTGTGGTGTGGAATTGGATGAGCCTTTAGGGAAGAATGATGGGGCAGTGGCAGGCACAAGGTACAAATTGCATTGGATCTGTAAATAGTATAATAGTTGTTGTACTTCATCCTCTCAGACCGTTTGATTGACTATCATCATTGTATTTACCCATCTGTTCCCAGATATTTTCAGTGTCAGCCCAAATATGGCTTATTTGCTCCAGTGCATAAAGTCACACGCATTGGCTTCCCCTCCACCACGCCAGCCAAAGCAAAAACGACAGTTCGGAAAGTAGTGGCCACACCATCAGGGCTGAAAAGAAGCCCCAGTGCCTCCTCCATCAGCACTATGAGCTCTGTGGCATCATCTGTCAGCGCCAAGCCCAGCCGCACCGGCCTGGTGAGACATAGACAGCAACAAGTTACTCTCTGAAGCTCATACATTGTTTTATGATTTGTTTACTTATAAGTCTGACTCCACTTCTCCTCTGTCCCTCCACAGCTGACAGAGACATCATCGAGGTATAATCGAAAGATTTCAGGCACTACAGCCCTGCAGGAAGCACTAAAGGAGAAGCAGCAGCATATTGAGCAGTTAATGGTTGAGAGGGACATGGAGAAAGCCGAGGTTGCCAAGGCCACTAGCCATGTTGGAGAGATGGAGCAAGAGCTTGGTCTGCTCAGAGATGATCAGGAGCAGGTCAGATCTCCCAGTGTTTGATCAGTGTCAGTTTGGACGACCCTGCAGTTGATCCTAGATTATTGTTGAAAATAGAATATGTCTTTATTGCCTTGTCATTTATGGTCTTTTTTTTTTTTGTCCAATCTCCAATCGTTTTGCTGAAGATGGAAGCTAAGATGGATCAGTTACGTGCCTTGGTCGAAGCTGCAGACAAAGACAAAGTGGAACTGCTGAATCAGCTGGAGGAGGAGCGTAGGTAAGGATTCCCAAAGGTGCTAAGAGTCCAATGCACGCAGGCATCCATCAGTTTGTCACTTAAGCAATATTACCCGAGATGGAGTGCTTATACAACTATTACCAACAAAATAAAATATATCATCAAAATATATTCATTTTGATGGACAATTTGCTCTCAAATTTGAAAGGTTTTTGCGAGTGTGCTTCCCATTTCCATGGGAATACATTGGGTCCGACTAATACCTGAAACACAATCCGTCACGTCAGTAGACTCCTATGTGTAATGGAACCTAGTTTTACTTCTACAGCAAATAATCCGACCCTTAGTAACGGCAACAGAAAGGATTTTCTAGTCCCAGATGAGTGAACTCTGACCTGACGTTAATGTTTTATCACGGTCTCTGACTTTCCCAAACTAAATCAGTACAGCGTCGCCGACACAGCTGATGGGGAAAGTCAAACATTTCAATTACTCCAGATTATTTAAAAGCCCAAAAGTCGCAAAAAAAAGAGAGACAGAAAAACATAGACGTAATATCTTCTGTTTTATCCAACTAAATTTTCAGCTCCAGGCCATATTTTATTTTCACCGCGGTCACAACAAGTGTCTCTCTGATTGTACACATATGGTAGGGATCAGCCTCTCTGCTAAAACGGGGCAGTTTACAGCATATTTACTAAAAAAAGGTTATTTAATTGTTCTAAAATTTGAGTTTGGCATCTGAAAGGAGCACTCTACAGGAGGTTGATTTAGTTTGTGATTTATTTTCACAAGTAACATAATGTAAAATAAAAATAAGAATCCATGGATGGAGATGGATACAACAACATGACATGGAAGAGTAATGGTGCGTTCCAGGCAGGCTTTTTAACCCGTAAGTCACGACTTCAAGTCACCAGTTACGAGTTTGTAGCGTTCCAGGCAAGTTACGAGTTACGAACTGGGAACTGGGAGTAGATCGATCTAGTACGAGTTCACAGGTGGGAAGTTACGAGTTTGACTGTACGTTCTAACGGGTAACCATAGGAACAGGTCGGAAAAATACGAGTTACGGGTTGCCTGGAACGCACCATAATATTTTTAGTGATGAGTCAGGCGTGCTGTCATGCTGATTTGAGCACGTTCTAAATGTCTCGTTGACCAATCAGATTGCTTGGTCCTTTTTGTAATATCTGTTGTGACCCTTTGATAGTTGCTGACAGTTCCGTATCCATTGGTATCAGAAAATTGAAAGATGACAGACAAAATCATAATGCTGGTGTAATACTAGTCTTTAGTCATGAGAAAAGAGTGTTATCAGTGTGGGCTTTTAATCTTTAGATTAGCGGCTGTTCCTCATTAACAAGCTTGGGTAAGATCATTTCTTCTTTATTAAATAGGAAGGTGGAGGATCTTCAGTTCCGCGTAGAAGAAGCTTGCATTACCAAAGGGGACTTGGAGGTAAACACACAACACACACAGATCAACACCATTGCAACTAACAATTTCATTGCCATTTTTCAAATGAAAAAATGGCAGGGTTGTTTAACATTGTTTTTTTTTTCCCACTGATGTAAAATCTAAATTCAGAAGCAGTAGATAATCAAGTCAGTCATTTCACATAGACCTTGTTCTTTATCAGTGTCAATAAAGTAATTCAACTTTCTTGTTTAGATTCATTGGTCTTCTTGGTTGCAGGTCCAATGCATTTTAAGATTACACAAAATTATGTGGTGTTCCTTGTCACAGAGCGACAGTCAAGTCCACACAAAGCATTTGCATTATCGTGTGTTGGCAGTAGAAACTATCACACATCTATGCGTGTTTGCATGGACTGTTCGATACAGGCTTCATCTCGCATTAGATGATGTGCTGCCACACGCACCTAATAGTGTGGAAAGGATTATGAGGTTTCGTGTGGTCAGAAAACCTGTCTAGTTAACGGGCGTATTAATATCGCTGTACGAGCCAAGGGGAAGACCTAACGTGGCGATAAATTATATATTTATGGAGCTCTTCACCAGAAAATGTTATTAATGTTTCCCTGTTATGAAGAGATAAGAGTTCATTGTCCTCCTGTTAGGAAGGGACCTGCGTTTTGGTTTTTCCCTCATAATATTTTACAGTAATTTATCACAGTAAGCATTGCCCATTTTCCTTTTCGTAAGTGAGGATATGCAGACTACTGGGGCCACATGGTATCTCTGTTCACATCTGATCAAAGGATTTGTTATTTATTCCACAGTGCTACACAAGGAACCATCTCAATTACCCTCGAAGGCATCCAAGCTCAAAATAGATGTTTTAAATGAGAGCTACAGGGTTAGAATACCCCTTTATCTTCTTCTTAAAACATGTATACTAACACTTTATTATTTACTTACAGCTGTGGATAATATTAAAAACCTGCATGCAGCTTGAAATACTCCAACAAAAAAATACCTCAAACAGGCCAAACTCAAAATGCTGTGTTGACTTCAAGTTGAAGGTGTACTAATGTTGTGCTATAACCCTCAGTGCCTCCCTGTTCAGTGATGTGATGTTATTGCCTCTTCTTTCCTCTCGTCTTCGTCTTTCATGTTGGTCCAGTGCTCAGCATGGAACCACTGGAGATGCTCCCCTGTCATTCCACTGCCCAGTCACAGACTTGAATTCAGTTTACCCACCACAATAAAAGGGGAATAACACTCATCTTAAGACTTCAAATGTAATTTTGACTAAAGATTCATTTTCAAGGCTAAATTATAGTTGGTACAATGAAAATAATTGTAGAAAAATGTAATTGTTTTAGGTTCATAATCTCAGTTGGTTCGTTTTGTCAGACGTTAATGTCACCTAACATACTTAACATTTAAAAATGATGCTATTCCCCTTTCAAAATGAAACCTTAAGCTAACATGCACTGGGTAACGTATAACTAAAAGCACAAAATTGTGCCAGGAAATTCTGACTTATGTCGCCATAAAAGACTTATTCATAGCATACAATACCAAGAAGTAAAAAAAAAAAGGATCCTTTGTTTTTGAGCCCCACATGCCTGTTACTGATTGATTTCTGTTGAGCTCATCACAAATCCTGGACATGGTGATCTGATAGCTGGTGGTTTCTGATACAGTACTTGCATTATACAGTGTGGGCAATGGCCTTATCAGAAAAGAGAGAAAGCAGTGTGGATGCTAATAACGCTTTAGGGCTTTGTTTGAAATCCAGACGTCAGTCCTATGATGACTGTAATAAACAAGATATTTAGGTCAGTGCAGCCGAAATAGTAACGGGGGTGTAGCTTAAAGTGTCCTACAATAAATCCAGAGAAAATTCTTTGACTCTGTTGTTACAGCATTATATATATCATCTGTCTGTAGACTATGATATAATATATTACCTGCATATTACAGAATGGAGGGAAGGAGGTAGAGAGCAATTATCACTGCTTTCTCTCGTTGACATGGTGAAGTCATTTTTATGCAATCTACTTGCTGGCTTGACAGACATTACCAAATTTTCTGTGTACAATAACAATCGGTGTGCTTTGTTCACCAGGTGTCTCTTTTGCATGGTTACTTCTAAATTGCCTCCATCAACATACTCACCCTGAACATCCATAACACATGTGGCCCCACCCCACCCCACCCCGTGTTTTGCTGCCTGTCTTGTACTTCCCATCACTCCTCATTTGCAGCTCTTTCTGGTACAACCTGAAAGTTCTGCGTTGGGTATCTTCACATTTCCACCCATCCACCACTTCTCATTAATACCTCAATACCTTTTCCCCAATCTCCCAAATGCTCCAACACACACTCATACACACACACAAACATGCACAACACACACGATGCACCTCCACCATAATTCATTGTCCAAACCCCTCTGTCCTCTCTCCTGTCTCCTTCCCTCTCTGTCTGTGTTGGGCTGGCATGTGATGGTGGCACTGGTGTGTTCTCTTCCTCTCCCCCTTGTTTACTAACAGACGCAGACCAGGCTGGAGCATGCCCACATAAAGGAGCTTGAACAGAGCCTGCTCTTTGAAAAAGCCAAAGCTGAGAAACTCCAAAGAGAGTTAGAAGACACTAGGGTAATGAATTCTGCTCTGCAGTGTGCTGCGTTGGAAAGGAGGGCCTGGGCCGGGGATATTGGCCAAAACATTTGCAAGGGGTACAGAGAGGAGCCAAGCAGTAACTGGAACTTTGCTTTGTATGGGCTTGTGGTGATTGAACCCCTCATGCATTCTTCCAGCTTCACGTGATAAAAGTAGTACTCCTGCTTTGATAGCAGACAAATTAAATCAAATACTATACTAATACATGTGTGAGGTGTGTTTAAATCAGTGCTGCTTAAAGTTGTAGTTTTCACCACAGTTTGTAGAATCGGCTACAGATTAATTTTGCAACCATTTTTGAAAAATAACCTCATATTTAAATTGATTCATTCAAAAAAATCTTAACATTAAAACATAAACATTTCTTTTCTAGCACATAACCACATGCATCTCTCAGCTGTCTTGAGTGACTGCTCTTTTACTATTTTCCAATAAGTTACTCAAACTGAACTCACTCTTGCTTTACATGTATCACCGCTTAACCAGACAGACAAACTTCTCCTTGTCCCCAGCTAATCAGTTATCATTGATTAGCATGGTTATCCTATGTTCTACTTCCCCAGTCCTTCCCGGCATCCATTTGTCCTGCTTATTTGGTGTCCCTGCATTATCCTACTCTAAAATATGCTCCACCTCCTAGATTATGCATTGTTGTGTTCCCCTTGTGTATTATAGTTATGAGACAAATCAGTAAAAATAGAATTGTTGTAGTTTAGGGGTTATGATGTTGATTGGGTCTGTTTTTGCCATTTACAAAAAGGGTTAGAAAAATTGAGATAAACCTGTCTCAACCAAGCTTTTAGACATTATGTTGAAGCAGCTAAAAGAGATGCATGCTTGAGGACGTTAAAAAAAACCCACTGTGTTTATGGTACATAGGCAGATTAATATAAAAATAATTATGAATTCCAAACAGATGCCAATGCTCCTTTAGAGTACTTTGTAGAGTGTTCCTTGTTTATAATTCTCCTCAATAATAGCATTACTTCAGGGGAGTATTTTAGTTATTTTAGTTCAATGGCTGGTGGATAATGTCTTGCACAATGCTATAGCTCCATTCATGCTTTCAGTGTTCACCACCATTATTTGTATCTATTTATAGCCACAAGAGGTCAGTATAACACTTGTATTTTGAGATCAGTGTTTTTAAACCCAAGCAAATTGAACAGCTTGTCTCATTAAGCAGTTTCACCGTTACCAAGAGCTTTGTCATGAATTATTTCAGTTTAACCATTTTTTTTCAATTGTTTAGTAACAGCACAGTATAAGTCTATTGTTATACTTTTGTTAGTGCACACTGGTCCAGTATGTTAGATCCTGACACATTTTTAAATGCAAGATTTCTGCTTTTAAAGGTTGCTACTGTGTCGGAAAGATCCCGTATAATGGAGCTTGAAAAGGACCTCACACTGCGTACCAGGGAGGTAGCTGACCTGCAGCTGCGTCTTGGGACCCAAGAAGGCTCAGCAGACACAAATGCTGCTCTTGCTCCCCTTCTGGAAGAGATAAATTCTCTTAGGGATCAGTTAACTTCCCAAGAAGCTAAGCAGCAGGAAGAGCTGGCAAAATCTAAGGAGAAGCTAGAGGCTAAAGATAAGAGTCACAGTGAGGCAGTTGCCCAGCTTCAGGCTACATCTGTAAGGCTCTCTGGTGACAACGAGCAGTTGCAGATGCGCTTAAGTCAAGCTGAGAAAGAAAAAACTGACAATGCTGAACTGTGGCGGTCCAAGTTGGAGTCTGCCCTTGCCTCTCACCAGCAAGCAATGGAGGAGCTTAAGGTGTCCTTCAGCAAAGGAGCTGGTGCCCAGACAGAAGAGCTTGTAGAAACCAAAAGTGCACTAGAGAGGCTGAAGGTAGAGCACAAGTTAGCTGTAGAGGAGGTAGGAGCTAAACGTGAAGCTGACGCCACAGCTTGGACTCTGGAGACACAGGGCCTGAAGGCACAGCTGTTGGCCATGACCGAAGAAAAGGAGCGACTAGAAGAGTCACTGCGGTCCGGCATTGAAAGTGCAGAGGAACAGCACCTTGTGGAAATGGAAGATGTTCTAGGAAAGCTTCATACTGCTGAACTTAGGGTAAAGGAGCTGGAGGAGAAAGAAGAAATGACGGAACAACAGGCCCAAGACAAGGACAAAGAAACCAAAGAGCAGATGACAGAGGTGGTGGCTCTGCGCAGCCAAGTAGCACAAAGTAACCAGGAGATTGTGACCTTGAAGAGTCGGTTAGAAGAGGTTCAGAGCCAAGGAGACAATCAGGGTGCCAAGGTGGGTTTTATTTTCCTCCTTACCATAGGCATTTGCCGTGGTTTAGCAAAATGGTGACTTTACTACCTCTGTCAAGTGTCAACTAATGATTGTAATGACTGATTGTTGGTCACTGGTCATGTTTTGTTTTGATATGTATATTTCTTTGCTGTTTCTGATTTTCTTTTTTACTTGACTTGTGCTATAGGTTGGTGAATTGAGCTCTCAGTTGGAGGGCCAAAAGAAGGAAGCCCTCTCCTTACAGCAGAACCTGACCACTGTAAAGCAGGAGAAGGACACCCTGGAACAGGAACTTGGAGTCTTGGTGAGGCTTGTGTGGATTATTTTGGAAGTGGATACCATGCCTGTGTCTTTTGCGTTAGGAATTGATTAGGAACAATGTAATTGCAGTAGAGACACGCCAAAGCCATGATACGGGTGTAGTGACAATTTCTTGATCAGTGAGTTAATGTTAGCCAATATACTCTATCTGAATGACTGATGTATCAGTTGGTCTTATGGCTGAATAAATATCAGATGATGAACAAAAAATAAAACTCCTCAAATTTTGAGTTTAGAATTACTGAAAAATCATACAAAAATATTATGCAAGAATATTTTCCCCCACAGAAACAAAAGTTGGCTGAAAGCACCGAGGAGCAGGCGAAATCAGCAAAAACTATGCAAGGTACGTGATAAAAAAAAGTTTATTGAATGTTTTTCCTCTCACCTTTTCATCTACCACCATTTGAAAGCCTTCTTCAGTTTACACAGCACCTACAGGAGTCTCAAATGTAATATTTTGCAGAAACACTTGAGAATCTCAGCAAAAAGGAGGAGCAGTGCACATCCCTGACCACAGAATCAGAATCTCTAAGAAGTCAACTTGCCGGTGAGATCTGTTGTGTGTTGTTGCTGTAGTATGTTTTTAAAAACGTAAATGGACCACATGAACAAACTCATCTTGTTTTAAATAAGGGCTTGAGAGGAAGCAGAAGACTGCAGACGAAAAGCTTGAGCAGCTCTCAAAGGATAAAAGCAAGCTGGAAAATGACATTTCAGACATGATGAAGGCATCTGGTGACAGTTCAGTGCAGCTGACAAAAATGAATGAAGACCTCATACAGAAAGAAAGGTAGCACATTTTATTATTTACTGCTTTTGTATGACTTTGTCACTTCATATAAAACCAAACATATCAGTCATCTTTAGAAGTGGATAATAGGGTAATTTTCCGTCGAAATGTTTTTAATATAACCTGTAACTATTCACTTTTCTTCTTCTTTCGTCTCACTCAGGAGGCTTGAGGAGTTACAGAGTCAAGTTGCCGAGGAGAAGGAGAAGGTGGCACACTTAAATGAACAACTCCAGCAGGAGCAGTCCCGCAAAGAGCAGGAGCTGAAGGAGACCAGAGATGCACATCAATCTCAAAGAAGTAGCCTTCAGGAAAAGATTGTTACTTTGGTTAGTATTTTAGGGCAATCACAAAAATGTGAAAATTATGTCAGATACTAAGATTTTGTTTTGTTGACCTTCACATTTGAAATACATGGTTTAAAACCTCAGCTACTTGCTGCTTCGAAACAAGTCAGTTGATGCTGTCATGTCATAAGCTGTTGCCTTTCTCATTTCCTGTTCCAGGAGAAGGCTGTTAAACAGGGTGAGACCTTGGTTGAGGATCTGAAGGCCTCTAAAGAGAAATCCCAGTCTCAGGCCTCAGAGCTCCATGCAAAGGAAGTTGAGGTGCTGCAGAGTCAGGTTGACAAATTTAGCCAGGAGCTCTCATCCTCAAAGAACAAAACCCAGGAGCTGGAGAAGTTGGTGTCCGATCTTCAGCCATATAAGGAAAAGGCTCAGGTAAAGACAAAACCACATAGGCACAGGCACATTAGTTGAATCAAAGTGATTTAAGTTCTCTGCAAGTTAAATGTAAAAAAATATGGTTTGCCGGTATTTATTTGATTTTTAAAGGACCTATATGTAAGTTTTTGCCATTTGTACACAGCCAGTGTTGGCATTAACAGCGTTTTACTTTCCAGTCCAGAATTGTAAATTCAGCATCAATCTTTTACTCTCCCCAAGCTGCGTGGAGTAGTGTAAAACAACACTACTGTTAACTCTTCATTTTGCATCTATTTCTATCACTGCTTTTCTTTTTTCTACTTAGGTTAACATGCTGACTAGCTAGTTAACAGCCAGCCTGTCTCATGACTCTTCGACAGAAAATCACTGTAACATTCAGTCTGCCCTGAAGAAGTAGCACTGCTCTGAGCAGTATCATAACTCCTTGTATTGTAAAGACTATGAGGGCTGAAGGTGACATATGCCAACAAAGCTTACATATAGCCCCTTTAAACACAGGTCATAGCAAAAACCAATTTAAACTTGAAAACAGTGTGACCACAAAATTTGTGTCACTGTAACAATTTGTGTCCCCTTTTAACATCAAGGTGTATTTTCAACAGCATTTTCACTCATCATACATAATACATCATACATAATATTTGTGATGAGCTTCTCATTTCCCCTCTGACCTTCATTGTAGCTCGATATTGTATGGTGCTATGAGCCTTATGCTTGCAGGGGTACACCTTATTATCTGTAACTTATTTTAGGACAATTCATGGGAAAGCCTACCAACCAGACACAGTACTATTGGCTTATTATTTACACACTGTATGTTCAGCTATTGATTAAAACTTACTTTCAAATTATAGTAGCCAATAATCACTTTAACAGTCAACCCCTGCTAGCATTGTTTATTAGCCTGATGTTGCATTTAAGTACATTAAGAACATTTTCACTTTCTAAGAATAAAGTTAGTAGTACAACTAGCCAGTTTTTGAAAGAGCTAAAATTTGTGCATCATGAAAGATATTTATTTATATTCATTGATAAAATTACACAATAATAGACATCAAATTGTGTGTAGAGTGGATCTCCATAGTAATTTAAGTAAGAGCAGTATAGGATGCTATTAAATAGCATATATATGCTGGCAGCCAGCAGCCACTCTTTGTTTGTATGCCAGTAAAATTTGTTGGCAGCAGTAATTATTATATTAATTTAGTAGTAAGGGCTGAAGTGAAAATGTTCCACCTTATTATTTTGTATTTTTGTGGTGTAAGTAGTGGTGTGGTCTTTTACCATGTTGATGCTTCTGCAGCTTAACATTTCCAAATACATATCACTTGTATTTTTTGATTCATCTTACTTTCCCTGCATATATATATTCCCCTACTTTTTTTTCCTTTCATCTTTATTTTCCCAGTGTCTTTCTGCTGAGCTTGACTCCTCCAAGCATGACGTTGAACAATTGTCCAAAAAACTGGAAAAGCAGAGTCTAGATCTGGAAAAGAGTTGTAAGGAGAGTGAGGATGTTAAGGCTGAGAGAGGCAAACTGGACAAAAAGCTTTCAGATGTGCAGACTAAACTCTCTTCCCTTGAGATTAGTCACCAGGAACTTTCAGTCCAGAAGGAAGAATTGCAGATATCCAGGGACAAGCTTTTAAAACGACAAGAGGAATTGCTTTCCAACAACAAGCTCTCCAATGAAGAAAAAACATCATTGAACATGGAGTTGAAGAAGCTGAAAGATCTTCTTCAAGAAGTGCAGACTGAAAACAAGAACCTGAAGCATACTGAAAGTGAACACCAGGCCCAAATCGAAGAGCTTCAAAAACAATCTGCAGAGAAGAATAACTTGCTCTCAAAGCATCAACAGGACATTCAACAAATTCAGGCTAAAAAGAAGCAACTACTTGAAGATTATGAAAATGTCTGCAAAGAGAGGAACCAACTTGAAGAGAACCTCAATGAAAGCAGGTCCAAGCTTACATGTGAGAAGGACAATCTAATTTTAGAGAGAGATGCTGCTAGAAATGCCAAAAAATCTCTTGATGCTAAGAATGCTGAATTGCAGGAAAAACTTAAATCTTTGAACTTAGAAAAAGAAGATCTTACACTGAAGAATACCCAGCTGCAGGTGCTCACAGAAACGTTGACAAAAGAGAAGGTGGAGATGTCCTCAGAAATCACTGCCTCTGCTTTGGGTAAAAAGACCCTTGAGACTGTGAAGGAGGACCTCCAGAACAAGCTCTCTGTTGCAAAGAAAGAATTGGAGAGTTCTGTCCGTGAATGTGAGGAACTTAAAGCCTCAAAAATGAGCTTGACCCAGATGTTGGAAGAGTTCAAAAAGAGCAGTCAGGTGACTGACTCGGAGAGACTTCATCTTCTGCAGGAGAAAGAAGACCTAGTTGCGATCCAAAGAAAAGTATGTAACGAGAAGGAAGAGCTCCTCAAAGAGATAGAAGAACTAAATGAGAAGCTTCAAATCTCAACAGAAAAACTGTCTCAGTCCAACGAGAAATTTCAAGAAGTATTATCATCTTTTGAACAAGAGAGGCAAGCGTTTCGCCTTCAGAATTCTGAAAGTGAGATGGCTCTACATGCTATTCGAAAAGAAAAGATGAGCCTGGATTCCTTACTAGAGCAGCAGAAAATGGATTTTGAGCGTTTGGCAGGGGAGAAGGGAGAGTTAGGAGAGAAGCACACAAAAGCCATTGCTGAGAAAAATGTTCTTTCTCTTGAGCGCGACAAGCTAGCTAGTGATTTGCGAACAACAAAGGACCAGTTGGACAGTTACTACAGAGATAACACCGACCTTAGTCAAGAGAAGTCGCATTTAACAACAACGCTAGAGGAAAACAAACAGCAAAAAGACCAGCTGCAAGCAGAGGTGACCACTTTGAAACGAGAGAAGACTGACCTACAAAATAAACTACAGAAATGTAATTCGGATATTGAAATTCTTGAAAAGGGCAAAACTGAACTTGTTCAAGAGCATAGTAAACAAAAAATGGATTTTGAGAAGGCTAATTTAGAACTTGTTCAGCAAGTGGAAAACCTCAAGAAAGACTGTGAACATTTTCAACTGTTGCAGACTGAGTCTGACAAAAAAGTGCAGTCGCTCCAGAAAGAGAAGCAGGGGCTACATCAGGAGATTGACAAGTTAAAAAGTCAGAGTGACTCAATGTCAGAGGCCAAGCACCTTCTTGAGACTCAACTAGAGACTGAATCTAGTGAAAGAAATAAAATAGTATCGGACAAGGACGATCTGTCCCAAAAAATTGATGAGCTACAGAAAACATTGTCCAAAGTTACACAAGAAAAGAACAATATTTCCTCTATGCTTAAGAACGCTGATGAGCAAAACAAGTCTTTTATGGTGGATATGGAGGCTTTGAAAACTCAAGTAAAAAAGCAAGAGCAAGAAAGCTGTCAATTGACAGACGGTAAAAAAGAGCTATTTTCTAAGCTTGAGAAGATGGGCAAAGACATGACTTTGTTGACCACAGAAAAAGAGGACCTTTTAGTTGACAAGTGTAAACTTCAGCAGGATGTTTCTTCCCTCCAAGAAAGCCAAGAAAAGTGGCTCAAAGAACGGTCAATGCTGCAAGGAGAGTTGCAAAGGTTGCAGGACAGCCAGAAAGAGCTAGAGGCTGATGTCAAGGGACTACAAACGGACAAAGAGCTTTTAGAAAACAAATACAAGAGTGCTGTTGCAGAAGTTTCTGCTCATGCTGCTGCAGAAGAAGAGAGCTCCTCCAGCATCTCAAACCTAACAGCTGAGAAGAAAACCCTGCAGGAGGAGAGGGATGAAGCCATCCAGCAAGTCAGGCAGCTCCAGTCCCAGCTAAAAAATACCATTTCTAAGCAGCTTGAGGTATTCCTCCCCCAGTAGTAATCACTGACACACACATCTTAGAGTGGCTGGGGCTATGCACTTTCTCACTGCATGCTTGCTGGTTTGTCTCCCGTTCCTCTATCCTTTCATTTTCGTGCCTAACTTTCATCTTCCATTTACTAACCGCTATTACCCCTAGTTCCCAGCCTTTGCCTGTGGGCTTATAACGTGATCAAACATTAGATTAAAGTCTTTATCTGAATAAATCGTAATACTAATGCACAAAAAGGTAGATGTGGAAATTTCTCAACATACTGTATTGTTGTGAAATAAGTTGTCTTTAACTTCCTTTTTTAAATAGAGATCTGCTGTACAAATGTAATTCACTCCAGTTTTGAAGTTCTTGGGCAAAATTTCTAAAAAAACAAAAACAAAACAATGTACAGAAATGATTAACTTTGGCGATAACAGCTTTGACATGTTTGTTTTTAAACCATCATTTGGATTGATTGATTGATTTAAGTGTCATGCACATTATTGTGTCCAGCCCACACGGGCTTACAAGAGACTAAACAATATAAATACAAACATTCAGAGATGGCTAATATGTCTTCTCATAAGTATGTACCCATATGCAACAAGAATTTCAGTACAAGCAGATTCCCCTCCCCCCCAAAAAAGTAAATTTTAGTCTGACCTATCCTAGGAGACAGTGTTTTCAGTCTTAAGAAAAGACAGAAAACAAGTCTATGTCAGGAGGAGATCTATGTCCTGGCTAGGGCATAGATCTCCTCCTTGAAAAACCCAACTCAGCATATCATACTCATATAATAGCCTAATACATCTAAAATAAGTCAGGATATAGTGCCTGAGCTCGAAGTTTAAAGGACTACCTCTCTACACAAGTTACTGGATTTTCAGGATCCGTTCTGAGGCCACAGGTTATATTATAGTATTTTAGAGTTCATACTAATAATTTTTTGTCAGTGTAATAATTATGATGTTAATTCTCAACCCACTGGTCGGTTTTGACAATTAAGTGAGATATTTATAACTGACAGTCAATCAGTTATTCCGATTGCTAACTTATATTAAGCATGCAGTTAATTTATAAAAAAATAATAATAATAATGCTAAAAGTAGGTAATTGGTTGAAGTCAAATTGAATGCACAATGAATACTTTCATCAAGAGATGTGTAATTTTCTTATTCTGGTTAGGTGGTTATTGGGTCAATAATTTGAAACTGATGATCTCATTAAATATCCTGATCCTACTAGGCTGTGGAAGCCTCTGGAAAGACTGCTGAAGCTCTCGAACAGCTGACAAAAGAAAAAGATTGTTTGACTCAGGAAAAGAACAAAGCCCAGTCTTTGTTGGAAGAGCTCCGTAGCTCCACGCAGAAGATTGAAACTCAGGTAAGAGATGGGTATTTGCAGGGAAATGTGGCAGAATGTGGCATTTAAATGTGTCTCCACATGCCAATAGTAAAATATTTTCAGTTCACTATACAGTAAAGCCAAGAGGATTAGAGTCAAATGAAATACTTCCTGTGTATGTCTTGTAGTTGAAAATATGTTAATCATTGCTGTGTTTTTAGCTGGAGACATTAAAGAAAGAGAATTCCAAGTACCAAGCAGAGGTGAATGTATCCAAAGATCAGCTTTGCACAGAAACTGAGAGAACCAAGACTCTGTGCAAGGAAATGTGAGTATATCATCTTAGATATTAAATCTGTCTGATTTAAATTTGAGTAGTAGGATATAATGAGTGAGTGAGTAACAGTGAATCAGGAGCCAATGTGGTGTAAATTACCTTTTTTTGATGATTTTAACATTTGTGTTTGTCAGTGAGGAGCTTAAAAAGGAGCTTTCTGTGAAGTCACAGTCCCTACAGACACTCCAAGATGAAAACAACAAGCTGACTCAGGATCTTGGGAACAATCACAAGGACCAGAGTGATCTTTCAAAGGTGAATACTTAACATCTTTTTATTTTTAAAAATCTCTCATGAATCAACAAGCATCGTCATATCATTTAGTATTTGAGCCTTTGAACTGCTGTCTGATTTTGAACAATCTTTTTCTCCTAGCTGAAAGATGAGCACTCAAAACTCAAAAAACAGTTGGAGGAGTTGAAGCAAAGGTAAGACTACAGAATAATTATGATGTAGGAAGTTTCAGAAGTCTGCATATCACCAGTATTATGTGAGATTTTTTTTAAAGTATTTAAAGGTTTAAAAGTATTTTGGTATGTCATGCTGTTCTTTTCCTTTAAAGCCCGCCAAATAATGGCTTCAGGTACTTCATACTCTTAATATGATGTTGTCAGACAAACGCATGATTCATTGGTAAATGGTAATGACTGATGATTCATTGTTGCAAGGTGTTACAAGTTGTTATACAAAAAGTAATTTAACGCACAGCCCCGTTCATGTGACAGTTTCACATGTTTTCACTTCATGGGATGTTGTTGTTTTTGTTTTTTTGGTGCCGTTGTGGTCTGAATCTCTTACTCTATTTACTAATTAAATGCAGTGACTGTATGAACATTTATTTTCATTATATTATCTTTTCATGTGTCATCATACCATTTTAGCAAATGTATAAAATGTTTGACTAAATAGCTGCAATAAAGGGGGGGATGTTTTTGATATAGGTCATGCATTTATTGTAGTTTTACTTGACTGCACACAGTGTTTACAGCATTGGCCAAATAATTGGAGCTCCAGAGTAAGAGATCTGGTGACAAATATTTTACTAAAATGGGGCCTGTTTTTCTCTGTCTATAAATATTGTATATATCGTATCTCTGAGTTTGTATTGTGTATTTGATAGTGAGAGCACCTTGAAGGGACAGTTGGACAAGGAGAAGGCCACCCTCCAACAGTCCATCCATAAAAACAGTGCCTTAATCTCAGAAAAGGACCAGCAGATGGAAAACCTGAGAGGCGAGGTGAGAATCTAACGGTTAATGGTGTTTTCTTGTTAGCTGGCGTGGAAAATTATCTACCAAACTGTTGAGCATGCACAAAGTCAACTTCAGCAAGTCTGCAGTTGCAGAGGGAAGATTTTGAGGCACCAAGTTTTACTTTCTTTAAATTTGGTACAAACACTCATCAAAGTCACTGCAAACTCTCAAAACACATTTTCCGCCTCTTTTTTTTTTTATTTTAAGACCACAAACATTCACATGGATGAACTGATTAGAAACGGGTGGTTGAAGGTTCAAGGTAACTGTGACCTCAAAAAAACCCATCATTGGCTCTCAAAAATTCTATTACAAGCGTTCCCTGCATTGCAGCGTCTTACGGGTCGTCTTTTCTAGGTCAAACTTTTCTACTTTCGCAATGATTTGGGTCAAAAGGTCTTACAACCTGCTTGACTGAAAGGACCGTGTGAGAAACAAGCTCTGTTGTTGACACATTTTTTTCTCAGACATGAAGCCTGCTTTCATCCTTTTCCAAATTGTTTTTAACTTTTTAACAACATGCACTTTGTACTCTCTGATCTTGATTTACAGATTGAATAATTTGTCAAATCGAATCATGTGCTTGTATTAGTTATCATTGCTAATACATTTTAGTAAAGAGCAGTGTTTGTCTAAGAACCATGTTTCAACAATGAATAGTGTGGGTTGTCTTCAACACAGCTGGCTACGTTGCGTGGGGAAAGTGCCTCCGTTAAGACACTGCAGGGTACAATTCTGGCCTTGGAGCAGGACAAGGCCAATCTACAGGATCGTGTTCAGAGACTGGAGAAGGACCTGGCTGCAGGGCCTGAAACCATCAACAAGTCCTCAGGTAATACCGGGCTTAAGTCGTGCCCACAGCTGATACTGTATTAGCACTCAGGTCGGTGCATCAACTACAGTAATCCTGTTTTTGTGTGTTTACAGGTGATGTGGTTTTGGACCAGCTAAGGGAGGATAAGGAGACTGCAGAGAGTCAGGTGTGTTTCTTGTTGTGTTTTGCCTGAATAAAACCAATCAAAAGCCTGGACGGGTGGGCGCGGGGTTTTGCCGTTCACACACATCATATTTAGGACAGTCGTACGGAAACGAGCTTTCCGAATGCCCTTTGTGAAATGACTGTGCTGCTTACTCAGACATTTACTGTACTAACGACCACTACAGTAGCAGTAGACTGAATTACATAGTTCACTGTTGACTCATGTAGCATGACAGTATAATGTTTTACAGAGGAAAACTGGAACTAAATAAATTCAAAATGTCATTAAAAACATCTTGAGCTTCCTACCAACTCCCACAGAGATGCTCAATGTGGCCATTGAATTGGTTGTCGCAGTTGTAGTGGAACATTTCACCCACAGTGGTGCGATGACAACATGTCATCAGTTTCACAACCATCACTCATGTGTCATCCCCAGCCTCTGTTAATGATAAAACGTTATACTGTATTATCTGTGTCAGTGATGCCTTGAGTGTGTTGTTTGGCGGTGCATAGGTCCTAATTTGAATCTCTCTTTTTTTTCTCCTCCCTCTCTTTCTTAAATCCCGACTCCTTTTCCTCTGCCCTGTCTCTGATGTTGGCAATCCAACAACACCATTAGGCAGCGGTTTGTTAATGTTATTCATCAGCTTCATATGTGCATGTTTGTCTGTCACCGTCACTGTGGCTTTTATTTTTTGTCGAGTGGTTCACAGTGTTGTCCGTGTCAAAACTACATACTGTCTTCCATAGAAAAATTAAGTCTGTTTTTTTTTCAAAAATTCCCATTATTCTCAGGGAAAATTTCAGGGTTATCAGGGTCATAGAAGCCAAGCAAACTTTAGATCTGTGAAGCATCACTTTTACTCAGTAAGACACTCATAGTTGGGTATTTTACAGACTTTCATAGTGACTCATTACAACGTTTGATTTTTTCTTTGGCTCACAACTCACAGTGGTTCTTAAGACTGATTTAATTGCTTGGGTGATATAGCATACTATAGCTTTCCACAGTCCTTCACACAAAATTGAAGTAAAACCTTGTCACATCATGTAATTAATACACTTCACAGGGAAATGTTGTGTAAGTTTAAAATAAATAAATAAATAAAGGATAATACATTTTGAGCACTTGCAGCAAAATTGATACCACTGTTTTGTATTTCCTGTACAGATTGAGTTTCTGAATTCGGTCATTGTTGACCTCCAGAGGAAGAATGAGGAGCTCAAGGACAAATTGGAGAAAATGGCAGCGGCTGCTCTAAATGGCAATAATCCAAATGAGATGGATAACTATGATAGGTAAGTCCCATGGTGGCGGCAGAGCTCTTCAGACAGGCCCAGTCGATCTTCAGGTTTTCTGCGACGCTGAATTCCAATATTACTCACTAAATATTCAAGAGTCAGATCAGTAAATTTAAAATGTACTGATCTTTGTTTTAAGACGCAGCAAACCAAGGCTGGTTCATTAGAGATGTTTTCCACTATCATCTCCATGTTCCTTTCGTGAGTTACATTTTGCTAGTTTAGCAGTTGTCCTTGTGCATTACTTTTACACACTGATGTCCTTGAGTTACACTGGGCGCTCTTGGTGTCCACAGATTCTCTGATGGTTTTGGATCGAGAGCTAGAAGTACTCTCAACTTGTTTGATCCATCGACATCATTTCTTCTCATTGATTCCCTTTTCAGCGCCTACTGTACTACTTTGTTTTATGTGCCTTGCAATACAATGATGTTACGCTCTCTCCAGAAGCGGGCAGCATGTACGATAACAACGGGGTCAAGGCAGTGATCATGGCGTCAAAAGTGGCGTATTTCAGGCAAAATGATGTCACTAGTGCAATGTGCAGCGTCTGTTGCAATAACATTTGAAGCAACAGTGGAAACACCCACAGGCAGGTGCATATCCTCCCCTCTTTCTTCACTTTTCTACCGCTGGCTTGTTCCTCACTGCCCCATTGATTGAGGCAAGGCAAGGCAAGGCAAGGCAATTTTATTTGTATAGCCCGTTTTTACAAACAGTTTGTCAGGATGAGAGAGTTCAGGAGGATTTCATCACTCATCAGTGACTTGCAACATTTCCAAGATAACATTACACGTTGTCATGCTCCTTCTGCACGCGTAAAATCATTCCTAGGCTGTTGATATTAATGACCAAGCGAAGTTGATATCGATCAGAGCGTCTGAATGAATGTACAGTCGGGGAAACACTTTGTCAGTCCATCATTACATTGCACTGCTACACTTCATTCAAAAAACTTCACACAAAAAGTCCCAGGTTTGTTTATGAGTCGGTGACGGAGCCACAGAGAAAAGGTGTCAAAAGGTGACACAGGAGAAAGAAGCCACGATGTAGCAACAACATTTGTTGTGAAATCAGTTATCTATCTCTATCTTGTTCAGTGTTCAGAGACTCTAATAAAAACATGTATGGGCCTAATGCTTTGCACACAGGAAATCCCCAGGAATTAATAAAGGAACTGAATTAGAATAAGATTGATTAGAAGAATTATGGCATTGGTATCAATAAAATCTTATCACTTCCCATCCCTAATCTCTGGTGACTTTACAACTCATTTTGTCCATGACTGTGTCACTTGTTACACCTATTCTGTCAACACACTCAAGGTGTGTTTATCTTTATTTTTTAATACACAGCTCATAGCAGTAGTGAAGGTTTTTTTTTTATTTAGATAAAAAAAAAAAAATCCCGTACTCTGCAGGAGCTGAGTAATGTAATTTTCATCATGTTTTTAATATATTGAATGACAATAGACTGAACTGAATTAAATACATTTTCTATACCACCAGAGACTTTCATTTACACAGAATTATTTTCTGTTTCTCTGCAGCCATGGACAGGAGCCCGTGAAGAAGAAGCCTCCCCCAAGGCTGTTCTGTGACATCTGCGACTGCTTCGACCTCCACGACACCGAGGACTGTCCCACACAAATGCAGATGCCCGACTCACCTCCACACAGCACCTACCACGGCAATAAGGGCGAAGAACGGCCCTACTGTGACATCTGTGAGGTCTTTGGCCACTGGACCGACTCCTGTAACGATGACCAGACCTTTTAAAGCCTTTTTTTAAACCCTCGTCCGCACAATCACTATATTTGCACATCATGTTAGATAACGCAGTGCTTTTGGGGTTTTAGTTTGTGTGTGTGCATTTTGTGTGCTTGTTTTTGCCAAGCGTCTTTACTGTCCACACCAGCCCTTAAGCGCTCTTAAAGGAGAACGGCCTCCTCAGAATCTCTTCCTAGAAGTTCTGACATCCAGAAAATTAATATACAGCAGTTAACAGTTTGTATTTGTAATTGTAAATGACTTTGGAGGAGAACGGTTCGATATCCTGGGTTTGTGTGAGTGAGGGGAATCTGTCGGTGGACGTGTTATCGTGGGAGAAGTGATGTACTTCTTCAAATCATTTAATTTATCAATATCCTAACATTGCACAGCTTGTCGGGGGTTACAAAGATAATATAAATATCATAAAAGGTCTTTATTTGAAACTGTAAATGACTTGATTGATAAACAGTTGTCAATTTGTGCAAAAAATTGGTGAGCTATAGTTTATTTTTTTATGCCTGGAAATACTATGTACTCTTGAAAGGTTTGATAGTATGTGTGTAATTTTGTGATTTTGGAGGGGGGTGCTCACTCCCGTCTGGAGTGAAGCATTGAAACCCAGTGCTGTTTTTTGGCTTTAATAGGAACTTTTTTTATGGTTTTCATGAAGGGACCGCTGAACAACTGGTAAGAAAGAAGCAGTTAAACTTTAAGCACTTCACACTTATTGTAAGCCCTCAGTTCCAGTGAAGTGGCCTTCCCAAAAAGTTTCTTTGCAATTAAAAATATGAAACAATGAAATACAAAGGCATTTTGAATATCTGAATGAAAATAAATTAAATTTATGTATAAATTACAAACCTCTCAAGTCTCTTAATTGTTCAATTGAAAGCGCTATCATGATCTCAGTATATTATATATATATGTAATTTTTTTTCCCACAAGACCTGTTAAAAACAATGATCCCAGTACACTACATAAGGAATCTGGATAATATGTTACACAAAGTCCTGGAGCTTTGGAGACGATAAATAGGTTTATGATAATTAACACAAAGTTATCATAAAGATACACCATGTAAGATGAGGTGGTAACACAACCCACCTTCACTTCAGGTGATACAACTGAGCATTACAAATTTCTAAATAACTTTGTATTTAGTTAAATTACTATACAACCTAAGTGACGTATAGTGAACATAAGGCCTCTGGGGTTTGGGTGTCTGTTTCAGGCCTTTTACTCTCTTTGCCTATTCGGTAATCCAGCAACAATCACATTAATTCACAATAAATAAAAACTATAAATGAGAAATGTGTCTTGTTCGCAGCATACAGTTTAAATAAAACATGATGTTTTTAAACACTGTAAGTAATGCATCGTGTGTGTGCAAATGTGAATCCCTTTGTCAAGTAGAATTTGACAGGATTTATCAAAGTAACACGTTTCAAATTCCTCCTGTCATTTATAGAACATATATCAACATTTAATAATCTATGATAAAACAAATAGATCTTAATCAATGCATTTATGAACTATTGATTATTTATCACTCCTTCTGTGGGCACCCATCAGTGGAGGCTGCTGTGTAAGTAGATAATGAATAACAAATAACATGGTGAAACAATTGTAATATCCTTTTAGCAGCTTTCTATTAGATCTAATGTGTCATAAACGTTTATTACATATTTGTATGCCTCTCATAATTTGCTCAACTCTTTCTGCGTCATGTAGAAAACATTAATCTCTGTGTGCCAACAAGTAACATACTTGTAGCATGTTTATCTGAACTTAGAAGTTGTTTGAATGAATGCTTCTTGGTTTGTTTGAATTTACATCACATAAAAGTGAAAAACAAACTACTAGTATGACAACTCTTATCAGTAGGGTTTGGTCTGAACATATTTATTTGGTTTCACTACAGTGCTTTAGTAGCCTAAAGCATGGAAATGTATTATTTCTGGTGCATTTAGAAGCACATAATTTGGCTACAAAATGATGCAATTATTCTGCAACCCACATTAAATTTTGATGAATTTGAGAAGCAGTTGAACCCTGTACAGTAAGTTCACAGTCAGCAGTAATCAAGAGGGGAATTATTTTGTTTTCTTTCCGGTAGATTATACCGAAACAGGCTCCAGTGCTTCAGGAGGTGCGGTGCGGTGCGGTAGCAGGAGAGGGTGAGCTTCAGATGCCGACTGCCACTTCTCCAGCTCCACACTCACCTCCACAGTCACTGGTCTCGGTTGGGTGGATGGAGAGTTGTCCGTGTTCACGTCCACCTCACGCTCCTTCTTTCCCTTCCCTTTGCCTGCAGGGCACAACATCGGGCAGGATTCATGAGGTCTGGCACACTGAAAAGGGGACTTTACTGACTGATTGATGAAAACGCAGATTAAATGTCAAGGCGTGGCCCGCTCTTTGGTTTAACACTTTAACACTGCTACTGGACATGAACCACATGTGCTAAATAAGTTTGTCCACAGCCGCTCTGACTTCCAAAGCAGTGAGGTGTGGTGCTTTTATCAAACATATTTTCGGATATTTCATCATGCAGTCATCATTTTAAAACAAATCTCTCACAATCTTAGCCTGATGATCTTATCTCATTCACCTTTTGAAGATGGTGTGTTTTTCTGCTTTGTACCACTGCCTCCTCTTTGCTTTGAGTCCTTCTCCTCTGTCTTCTTGTCCTCTTTGATATTCTTTCCCACGTCCTACGCATTAGTGAAAACCCACAGGAAATGATCATCAGTTTGACAGTTTCTCTGCCTGTAGCATCTGTCTCTTAGACATCATTACTCAGTATCCTGGCTGTGTACGTCCTTGACTTGCCTTTTCATGTGTAAGCGGAGCTTCCACTTCAGACCCAAGGTCACAGAGGACGTTGACCTTATGACCTCCTTTAACCAGGCTGTGCAGGGAGATGTGGACAGAGCCCAGGCTTCTTCTGATGGGGGCCTGCTGGACCAGTTCTGGGACAGATTTCCTCTTTTTGTCTTTAGACTTGTCTTTGGTCGAACCAGATTTGATTGGCGACTAACGAAATACCAAAGAAATCAATGTTTAGAAAATGATATCTGCTAAAACTGACTTTACTCTGGGCTGATGTGATGAGTTCTGGTGGATTCAAACCAGATCAGTTTATAACAGTCTTCAGCTGCGTAACACAAGACGTGATAGTCAAATGTAAAACACTTCTACCATGGGTAAATAACACTTCAACACTGTAGCTGCTCCCAATAAAAATATGACTTTATTCTATCATAATATAAAGCGGACAACGTTTCGAGCCTGGCTCTTCATCAGGTCACTGGTGTTGAGACATCTCAGCTGGTCACATTTATAAAATTAGCGGGGAACACCCATGGGTGTGGTCAGCACCTCAATAATCAATCAATTCATAAAACAACCAATATATCACAACAATATTAACCATGGGGTTTGAACCCACATACAAGTCGTACAAACAACAAAATAACAATCATAGACAGCAATAACTCCTTGAGAGGAAGATGTCATTCGTCAGAGTGAGTCTCTCTGTTATCAAATAGCTTCACCTCATCTCAGGTGAGGAGAAATTCAAAGTGAAAATAGAAAAATATGTAGAAAAAATAGTAGATATGCAAAAGAGCAAACAATATTCCAGATGATGTAGAAAAGTCCTACATGTAAAGACCCTATAGGTCAGTGGTTCCCAACCTTTTTTGGCTCGTGACCCCATTTTGACGACCCCATTTTGGCGACCCCCAATCATCAATCAAGATGCGCCAACTCAGATATTTTATGCTGCATTTTATTTGAACTCGATTTACATTTGAGAAAGTGAAAGTATAGAATACAGTTGTTTAAGATTATTTGTGGTGTTTTTTAATCAGAATTTTGAAAAGAATAATTATTAGTTAAAAAAATATTATTTATCAGTAATTTTTTTTAAATCAAATACTAGACATTTCAGGCGACCCCATTTGAACTCCAGGCGACCCCACATGGGGTCCCGACCCCAAGGTTGAAAAACACTGCTATAAGTGTTATTCCACTCAAAACCTTCATCAAAATCATCCTCTCAAGGAGTTATTGCTGTCTATGATTGTTATTTTGTTGTTTTTTTCAGGACCATTAAGGCTGTCATACGACTTGTATGTGGGTTCAACCCCCATAGTTAATATTTTTGTGATATATTGGTTGTTTTATGAATTGATTGATTATTGAGGTGCTGACCACACCCATAGGTGTTCCCCGCTAATTTTATAAATGTGACCAGCTCAGATGTCTCAACACCAGTGATCTGATGAAGAGCCAGGCTCGAAACGTCGTCCACTTTATATTATGATAGAATAAAGTCATATTTTTATTGGGAGCAATTACAGTGTTGCGAGTCTTTTTCTCTTCTTTTCATCACGTCTTTTGGACTTAGCACCAGGTAACATGGATGTGCATGTCTCTACCTTCCCTAAAATAACACTTTAGAAATAAGGTCTGTCTGGACAATAATTACTGTGACCCTACTGCATCTTATTGACCACATTTTTAAGGAGCTGACAACATGTTAAACTAATGTAACAATGTAAAATACCCAAATGAGGTGGTTTAACTAGTTGCTTGGAGCCACAAAATGGCCTGTGACCACTTAATTGTGTTGTGTGACTTTAATTTATTTTGGACTACTTGTTCGTGACTCAGTAGGTACAAAATGCTCAGCTCACCTCTTTCCCTTTCCCACCTTTCTTCTCTTTACCAGTCTGACTGGGTTTGGCTGCTGGGACTGGCTCCTCAGAGGCTGCAGGCCACGAAAGAACCTCAAATACCAAACAGCAGAGTATGAGTCACATTTGACACATTTTGCACATGAACGTTTCACCCCACAAAGCTTATTTATGTATACCTTTTCCTCCTCAATGCTAACATAAAGTCCTTGATTGAAGAATGTCTTTAAGCCACCGAGATCATTAATAACATACATTTGTGTGTCACTGAAGTCCATGCAACCGGACCAAGCCAGCTTTGATGTGCTGTGTCTTGATACTGTAGACAAGGAAATCATAAAAGATTTGCGCCACAGTTTTGCACACAACTATGTACAGAAACAGAATTAACGCACACAACACAAATAATTGTCAAGTCAGAGTGACATGGATCAAAGAATATACAAACAAACCACAGATTGAGTACTACGTTAAGGAAATTGTTGACACATGATAAAGCTTGATTAATGATCAGTCTAGTCATCCAGTTTCCAGCCAGTGTGTATGATTCTCCCCCTGCTGACTGTACATTTCTCTGACGGCAGATGTGTAAATTCTGCCGAAACTGATAAGAAAAAGTTCATTTGCATGTCATGGATAAATTGCTATGTTAAATTCACCCAAACATCACACTGACATTATTTCCAAACTCACTACACTGAACAGCATGTTCACATGTTGCGTGACTTGTGTTTTATCTCTATCTGTAGATAAAACTGCCTCCGCTCTATCAGCACTGGCAATTTGTTTGACAGGAATCCGCTGATCTGTGGGTCAAATCAGAGGACTGTTACCGTGAGCAGCCGCAGCCGCTGCAGCATCAGCGTGGCAGGTTTCCTCAGTGTTCACAATCGAAACTCCGCCGTCTGCTTTGGATGTTTCTCTTTCACAATTCTTGGCATCGCTGGAGGTGTCGTCCATCACATGTGCTGTTTCACATTTACTCCCACTGTCCACTTTCTGTCAAAAAGGTTGAGAGAAACAATAAAATAGAAATAGAACTAAAAAGCACTCACTCACTGAAAGTGAGTAAAAATAATGCAGGAAGCATGTTTACTGTAATACTGTGCAGATGTACTTCATTAGTTCTGTTTTTTTGGCAGCTTATCTCTGAACATGTTTATTCCAAAGAGAAACCCTTCATTTTTCACATTGACAGTGTTTAACATTGACTTAAGACCAATCTTGCAAAAGGAATGATTGTGTTGTGTTTTGTTTAATTTGAATGGTGCTCTGGGTGAACTTGGGTAAATGTATCTATCTAATCCAAACTACCAAAAAATGGCTGCCAAAAATCAATATGAACTTCCACACAAGATACATCAAAGCTTAGCTATTGATTAGTTTGTTTTTCTCTCATCTTCTAGTTTCCCTGGTAGATATTTTCCACCATGTATTATAGTGTCTGTGATAATTGTTTGAATTTGACTTGTGTGACTTGTGTATCAAGTTTTTGCCATCTAATGGATTTAATATTTGTATACGTCTTTTCTTATTGTAGATTGTAAATCTTTACATGCAGACAAAATCAGAACTTAAATAAACAGAGTTAGTTGTTTTAATTGTGATTTGTCAAGGTAAAGTTAATCTAATGCTTAAGCAGTATGAGTATTAAAATTTATACTACAAGGGTTGAAGCTTTGGAAGATAGATGCCTTTTTTTTCTTTCTCAGACTAATGAAACCTAACCCGAACCCTTACCCTAGCTGAAATTCCTAATGCATTTTTCTTTTGCTCTTTGCAGCCTGTACGAAGAGGTTGGCCTAGTTCAGCAATGAGTGACTCCTGAAGTGGAAGTATTGTCTCTTCTAACATTAACATTAACTTTTTTTTTTTTTTTTTTTAACGAGACAGTGTTTATCTTATAAAGAAACTGAATAGTGTTTGAGGGAAACATCACCAGGTATTCAGGACTGAAGAACTCGTATGTGATGAAATAGCTGAAGGAGACAACAGGGAAGTCGGGAGCATTTTCATCCACGCTCATCAGTGGGTCTGGGATTCCACTCACTCTGCCCACGCTCACCGTGGCTGACGCATGATCCACCATCAGATCTGTACAGAAGAAAAAGCCCCCGTGCTCTTATCTGTTTACTTGGGAAATGAAAAAAAGACACAGTAGCCCACAGGCCACAGTCTCACCGCTCATCTTGGCCAAGCCCCTAAAATTATGTCTTTCCTCAGGGGAGATCCATGAGTTGTCCAGGAACGAGAGCTCTGGGAGGCTGTCCACAGTGAAGCCTGGGTAGGAGGGCGCCAGGGTGAAGGGGTTTCCCTGCAGAACCAGCGTCCTGAGGCAGGGGAGTGTGGTCAAGGCGCTCAGTAGGGCCGGCTGCTCCTCAAACTCACAGTCACTGAGGTCCAAGCAGACCAGCCGTGGCCTGAGCGCAGGGACAGACATGGTGTTTACAAGGCAGCATGACTGTTTACCCCCTGTAGGGGCTTTTAGGCAAACATAACATTTCTTGTTGGGCTCAGGCTCTTTAAAGTGCTTTGGAAATAATTTTTGCTTTCTATCTGCAGTTCTATTAAACTGATGAAGAGGAAGCGTAAGAAATTAATGTTCCCTTTGGCTTACTGATTAGATAATCAAGCAGTCAGCTGATTTTATTAGGTTTCAAAGTATTTCCCCTTTTGAAATTCATGAGGAAACACAAATGATTATATCCACACTAAAATTAAAAAAAGGCCTTTTTGACCCAATGTAAAACATCATAGAAGGATTAGCAGAATTAACCGATTTTTTTCTTGTTACCATAAGTTCATGTGAATATTTAGGTTTGTTCAATTTGAGTTGGGACATTTTATTGTAGCGCTAAGTAAGAGTAATCAATTATAAGTTCAATGAATGAATGAATGTTCACTCAACCTATCAATGAAGTGTAAAAAGAAGCTAAACTAACATGTTAATAGACTTCCCAGCATGCACTGTTTGAGACTTAGAATTCTCCAGAAACCCAATGATTCATCGAAACTTGTGTTAAATTTATTCAGTGTTGTTTCTGTCTGTCTAATGAAAACATTGTGAATTATGTCCCCATAAGTGCTGCAGCTCACCACACTCTGGAAACATGAAAGGAAGAATACAAAGATGTCTGAATCAAAGTAAAAGAAACAAGAAGCTCAGTTTATGACCTTGATTTTATTACACTAACTCAATCAAACTCAATTAACAAACAATGCTAGTCTGTGTCGCCTAAATTGAATTAACTCACTTTAAAGGCAGCGGGGAAACCTACAGTCCTTGGTTGAAATAACTGATAATAATATACAGTGTGAGTGTGTATGACTGTAACCCTAACCCTGGCAACTTTGATATGAACTTATAAACTCTGACGCAGGCCGACCGTATGATTGAATTGTTCTCGCAAACAATAAAATCTTGACAATTCTGCTCGACTTCTGGTTTGACCTGGTTTATCTTCAGATCAGCTGACTTCCTGTGTGTGCGTGTGTGTGTGAATTCTAACCAGTGTCTTCCGGTGAGATTAGCGATGTCCTCATGGCGACCAAGGCGGTTTGAACTGAGGCTGAGGTACTGCAGGTGAGGAGGCGGGGAGTTGGTGAGACTGTTGATATCAGACAACCAGTTGGCACGTAGCTCCAAAATCTTAAAGGAAAAAAAAACGTTTATCATCATCATTACGTCACCCACATGACTTCTTTTCCCCACCTGGACATACCATAGTTATATCTTTATGATTCAGTTGTTCATCACAGTTCAGCAGAAACCGGTACAATTTAATTTAATCTGATAAACTTTTTCCTCACACTGGTACAGGACTGTGACTCACCTTCAACGTACTGGGAAGGTTTTCTGCAGGGATTTCTGAGAGTTTATTGGTGCTCAGTACCAGTTCCTCCAGCCTGGAGAACTTTAACAGGCCATCATCAATCACTGACACCTGCATGCGATGCAGACAAAACATCATCTTCACACTTCTTAAATACTAAAACATCAACCGTCTTTGTTCTTGGTGTTTTAAATAAGATCAAGTTGTCAGTAGAAATGTACAGTTTTGTTCAACCCAAGTACCACTTTACAATAAGACAACCTTATGAAGGATTTAGAAATGGTCTATAATTACCTTATTAGATCAGTTGTAGACAAGTTGTAACACTGTTTTCATACACTAGTGGGTGCTCACTATTTGGCAAGGTCAAATTAAATCCTTATTACTTATTAAGATTACGAATGTCATTTATATATGTGGTGAAAGGGTGTCTTTTTGTAAAGTGTAAAACCAATCACCCATTAATGGCTTACTTAAAGGCTCCTTTAGGCTAATCGGTCATAAATAAGACCACCCTCCTTTATGAGAGTTATGAGGTCTTATTGTAAAGTGGTAATGGACATTCTTCTCTGAGAAAACTCCAGCTTGCTGTGAGTGACATTTTGAGACTGTAGTAAAATCAAAAGTCGAAAATAATTTTATTCACTGAAATTTAAAAAATATCTCTGGATAAACAGTTATTGTGTATGTTTCACCAAACCTCTGAATGCTGTGGAAAGTCTCGGGGCCTTGTCAGCTGAGAATGGGTCAGGATTGAATCATTTGTTAATTTACAGAACAAGTATTTGGATCTATTACGGAAAATCAACACACTTACACCCTTGTCCACAATGTGTAGTGTGGTGAAGTGACGGTAAATGAAGCCAGTCTGCAGGCCTTCAGGTGAAAGCACAGCCAGCTCTCTCAGGGCTGAAGCTTGGGGGCTCCAGGATACATCTTGCCTCCATGGTGAGTGAGAGCAGCGGAGCAGGTCCACGAGGCCGTCTGTCTCCTCCGTCCCCTCTTTGGTCTTTCTCTGGCGACACAAGCACTGAGTTTACTGATACGGTATCTCATACATAAAGTAAACTAATCCGCACACTGAAGTGATCTTTAAAATACAAAGAGAAACTCACCCAGCTGCCATGTCCACAAGGAAAGTCAGTCAGACACAGGAGTCGAATCTGCTTCTCCAACACAGCAGAGAGAGTGTGTGAGGTCATGCCTGCGTCACATTCGATACAAAGGTTGAGGAACACAGAAGCTTCAGTATGTACGTGGTGTAGTGTAGTGTAGTAGTGTAGTGTAGTGTATGTGTGTGCTCAGTTTGCCTGAAGGGCCACCAGTGTATGTTTACAAATGGTCGTTGGTTGCCTGGCAACAGTTGGAGCTCGCTCCAGGAGCAATGCATCCAGCATGAGTGGATAGGCCTATTCACCTTATTCTCCGGGGCAACCATAAAAAAAAAAAAAAAAAACGCTATCACAGCCCGAAGCAACACTGTTAATGCACATAAGAGGCTGCTTTTAATTTCTGACAGCTGGACATTGCGCTACAGTACATGTAGATACAGTTTGGGTGCATATTTATCACACTGTCATAAAACAATTTAAAACAAAGACAACCAGTAAATATTTATTTTTATAAGTATGAGATAAATAAATAAATAAATAATGCATATTCAAAGTGCAGTGCATTCATGTCCTGCAGGCCAGTCAAGTCCAGTCCAACCCTCCACACAGTTCATACTTAGGAGGTGAGTGATGGGTGGTTGGGTGGGGCTAGGTTGAAGTGACTGGATGGGGATGGGCTGGGGGCATTGGCTGGGGGCATTGGCTGGGGCTGGGATTGGGTGGGGCTCCACACAGTTCTTGGGCCAGCGATGGCTGCGAGTTGAGCAGGAGGACAGCCCTCCTTCTCTGAGTCCTGCAGCCCGGGCATCGGAGACGACGCCCAGAGGGGGGCCACTCGAATGTGGAGAAGAGGGGGTGAGATGGGTCCTGAAGGATCCTGCTGACTTTCCTCAAGATGGAATGGAGCCAGCATGTGAAGGACAAGGTGATGATGTTTTTGCTCACACTGAAGGAGTTCAGCTTCCTCAGGAGGTACTGGTGTTGCTGGCATTTTTTAATAATCTCATCTGTGTTGTGGTCAAACTTCAACTGGTGGTCAAATACTGTACCCAGGTACTTGTACCTCTCCACTACTTCCACTGGTTCGCCGTGAATGGTGGAGACTTCAGTCTCAGCCAGCTCCCTCTGTCTTTTGGAGAAGGTCACTACCATCTCTTGGGTTTTGGTCACATTAAGCTCCAGACATGATCTGTCACACCAATCCACAAAGTCACTTAAAGACGACCTGTGGTGATGGGAGTAGCCAGACAGAAGGGACAGGAGGACTGTGTCGTCGGCAAACTTAAGAAGATGGCAGTTGTGGTGGGTAGATCGGCATTCATCAGTGTAGAGAATGAACAGGAGAGGGGAGAGAACGCAGCCCTGCGGTGAACCAGTTGAAGTGTAGATGGGATCGGAAAAAACGTTGTTAACCAGCACTCTCTGTGGCCTGTTAGTTACAAAATTCAGGATCCAAAGAATGAGACTGTTATCAAGATGAAAGCGGGTGGTGAGTCTTTCGAATATAACATGCAGTTTTAAATTATTCTTTATTAAAGGAAAAAAGCTATCCAAACCTACCTGGCCCTAGGGCTGGGTAGCCAATCCATCAAAAATTTACCGGCACCAATACCGATACCTTCACTTTGATACCGGTTCTTGAACTTTTTTCGATACCAATTCGATACAAAATCTTGAGTTGTATTTTTCTATTCCAACAGTAAATGAAAAAAGCAAGCACTCTCGCCGAAAAAGACAAAACTTGTGGTGGTGCACGGCTACACACGGCATGCTCAAAAATCCTTTAGGAAAGTTTTAATCAGCAGAGCACCAGGATAGGCAGGACACAGACGTTTCAACCGAAGTCTTCTGTGTCCTGCCTTTCCTAAAGGATTTTTGAGCTGGCTTTTCTCCCCTAATTTTTCTATTCCAACTAGCAGCTTCTAAGGGTCAACAGGTAGATCATCCTGGCATGTGTTACAACTACATTGCAGTCACTTTATTTTGATGGATTTTGCAACCTGAAAATGTTACTTAAAACCATTTTCATACATAATCTTTGTAATTCATACATTAAGGTTTTAAATACTGTATATACAAATGTGCTATATAAATAAAGATGCCTTGCCTTGCCTTGCCTTGCCATGCCTATATTAAATTGGATATTCTAGCTACCGGAGTATTCTTCTGTGCAAGGGCATAGGAAGGAGTTTAGGGGGGCATATCGGAAACCTGACAGAGCTGTAAATGGTTTGAACAGAAATATGTCATAAATGAACTACACTGTGGTAGCCTACAGCATTAAAATCAAGTTTGTTATAAATTTTAATTCAACTGTCTTTACTTATTCATTCATTCATTTTCTATACCGCATATCCTGCACTAGGGTCACAGGTGAGCTGGAGCCTATCTCAGCTGACTTCGGGCGAGAGGCGGGGTACAATTTTACTGTCACTGATTAAAAGAGTAAGAATAGAAGAAAGGAGATTTCAAAATCAAATATTTTTCTCCTCCGTGGTATAATTTTTGGTTGGGACAAATGCGCCAGCTGCCTCCAATATTGGAGGGGACATCCCCCTTGTTAAATCATGAACTAACTATGATAAACCAAATTTCTTGGAAAGCAGAGCTCAATTTCTCTCTCCACACCCTGCCTGGCCTGATCACTGGAAGACCTGTTGAATCAAGAAACCACTTCACTAGAACCCGTCCAACAAAGTGAAGGAGGCTGAGAGATCTCAAACAGCAACACACCATGCTGCGATGATCTAAAGAAATTCAAGAACAGATGGAAAAACAAGTCATTGACATCCTGTATGTCAGAGCAGGATTCATGCTTCCATCAATTACTGCACATCGTCCAGGTCCTGAAGCAGCAAAGCAGCCCCAAACCATCACACCACTACCACCATCATGTCTAAAACCACTGATTTCTTACACTTTCTGTTTTTTGTTTGTTTGTTTGTTTGCTTGTTTTTAATATTGTGGTAAACGAGAGGTTACCAGTAAGGGCGGCAGACTTTTTTCTTTGTTGAAGCATGCAGCAAACACCAAGAGCCTTAGATGCTGAGATATGACTGTGGTACTTTGGGTGTTGCATTTGTAGGGCACCGTTCACCACAATGTTGGGTCACAAAGCAAACACTTACGATTTGATTTTTCTGAATGATTGCCACACAGGCGTCATCATAACCGCCACCAATCAACAAAAAACTCCCACGGTTTACTATATAAGCTCAGTTGGCATCGGTTAACGGGCATTAACTCAACAACAAGCAAAAATCCTCACACCATGTCTTCCACTAAAGGTAAGCTGAATGAATCTTAACAAATCCATCAGGTCTAATCTTTTCTGCAGACACAGAGAGAGTAGACTGAAGCCTTGATGTAAAATTGCTTTAGAGTTCATCTGCTAATGTGATTTGAGGAATATATCAAACAAAATGTAAACATTAACTGAAGTCTGTTACTTTCCGTCAGCCTTGAGTTTTGACTCTCTGAGGCCACTGTAGTTCCTCTGAGACATGAGGAAGCTTCTTGTTGCTCACATATTTTGTATGTAACTTCTTGCAGAGCTCCTGCTTTCCTGCATTGTTATAATGCACATCTCCACCATGGCCTCCCAACAACTTGACCTGGAAAAGCTTGGGAGCTACTTGAAGGACGAGTTGTTTTTGCAAAACCTGATTCACACAGAACAGCTTTATGTAAGTATACATACCATCAGGGCCGTTGTATAGGGGAGAAAGGTGATGATAATTCTAGGGGCCCAGCGCCCAGTGGGGCCCACAAAAAAACCCAGTAGTCTAATCTTTGTATGACTGAATTATTCTGCATAAGACCCTGACTAATACTCATAGTAATGCTGCATTAGCATTAAAACAAAGTAGGCTAAATAAAAAATGATACATACATAGTCTAAGAAAAAAAAGTGGAAAAGTCAGGTGCCCACTTTTGTATTCTTTCAGGGGGCCCAGAATTCCTTGCAACGGCCCTGCATACCATACTTTAAGTAACAGTGACACTGAGAAACCCAGTCCTGCTCACCCCATTTTATTAAAATACAATTTTATATGATACATATACAGTAGCAAAGGCCGATTATGTATGTAACATTAGAAATTTAACTATATGACATTTACAGTATATCTTGATGTTGCCCCAGAAGTCACCTAACAGGGGATTATTTTGATTATTATCACCTATCTTATATACATTCTCTGGTTATATGAACATATATGTTTAATACCTGGAGGAACATTTTGTTAGTGTTCATGTATTTAAAAATATCCATATGATAACTTTTCATTTAGTTTAACAAGTAGCCAAATGGAAGTTATTACTTGAACTAACCTGCATTCGAAAAGGGCACGCTTTCTTGTGATTTTCACTCAGTTAAACATGTCTCTTCTAATTCTGGGCAAGCGGCCTCAGACTTTTAGACCCTGCTGTTTCTCGTGACATATATTTAATAACAGGCTTTGGGATCAATGTGTGTTGCCTATGTTACATTTGTATATGGGATGTGACATAACATAAAATGATCACAAAGTCAATCTACCTCTTCACTGTGGATGGAGGTCTCTGGACTTAATTGTTAACATGATGGCTCTCACTTCCTGTCCAGGTCAAAAACATATTTCACAACAAAAGACCCGGGGTAACGTCCCCTGAGAAAATAACTGTTCCAGTTGGAAACAGCACTGAGAAAATCCAGGACTCTATCTGCGCCATCAACGATTACATTGACAACCACCTACCAAAAATCATCAGGAGTATCACCACTCAGAGGCACCAGGACGACATCATCAGCAACATCACAGTGTTTCACACTCAGTTCAAATACGCTGTTCAGCTCGCAAGCTCTCAACCTGCTGCTGCTTTACAGTCGTGCCACATAAATATACCAACTCAAGACAAGTACAAAATGAAAAAGCTTGGTTACCAAATCATCCACTATACCAAGTTGTGGGTAGATGGTGTGACAAATAAAACCACCTCCTGAATGTAACTGAAAACACTTATTCTTTGAATTTTATATTTATTTTATATTTATATCAATTTATTAGTATTTATTTAAGGTATTTATTGGTATTTATTCTATTTATATAAAAAGATGTACTCTACATGTTTTGTCACCATTCTGTCTGACTGGTCACTTTGTCATGGTTTTAAATGTAAACTGCAACTAATAAAATATTTGATACAATGAACTGGCTTCACTGCAACCTCACTGCAAGAACACAGTTTGAGACTTCGTCAGTAAAAGATACCACACTGAGAAACCTTGAACAGGTTACATTTAATAAAGATGTGCAGTTTTTTTTTATCCCAAATTGAGTTTTTGGCAGATTTAATCTAAGACTGGGGGAGTTTAGAGGGAAAACTGAGTAAAATAAAATACCCAATGTTCAGAATGGAAAAACAGTTCGATCTTATCTAAAAAAAAATGGTAATAAAAGTGGTCCTTGAAAGATGGATGACAGACAGTTTCACATCACAGAGTCTGCTGCTGACTAAAGCCTCTTGCTATCATGGATTTCCGTGTCGGTAAGTATCTTCAAGTCAAGCTCAGAGTCCCGCCAGGTCTATTTTTAGACCAGGCAGCCGCACAACTTCAACTTCTGTGGGCCGTCTCTCTTTCTCTTCTTGTGTTTGTGTGTTCATATTTTAATGTGCTCTCTCACATGTCACTGCTCTAGCCCTCATCTTCCTGGTCCTGAACATCGCACCAGCAACCTGCAGGAGTATCATGAACGAGTCCCTGAACGAAACCATCGATTTAATTCAGAAAAGTATCCGGACCGCTCTGGACAAACTCGTAAGCTCGATTGCATTCCTCTAACCTGTAATAACAGCTCATACTGATAGAAACATGCAGATAGGGTCGAGAAGCTGCGAGCTCTGTATTGTTATTGCTGAGTCTGTAAACCATGCAGTTTTTCTTTTTTAATTGATATTGATTGAAAAAAAAAGAATAACTCTATTATGACTACTTTTAGGGACAATCAGAAATGTCATAGATCCCCAGTAGGCCTGTGATCTGCGTTTTCTATAGCCTACTTAAAAAGTAATATTAAGGGAGCTCATAGTTGTTTTGGGGAGAAGCTTTTTTAGTAGTTTTGCCTACCACATTAGGCTATTAGAGGTGGTCAGATCTAACAAAATAGGCTAAAAGCAGCAACTAGAGAAGATAGGCTACATAATGAAATTCATCACTACAGGATAAAAAATGTTTCCCTGAGTAGAAGTATAGAAAAGTTTTGTCATTGTGCTGTTATCACGTCGCCATCCCTGTGATGCTGTAGCGCTTCATATTATGTGGATTAATCAAAACAAATAATAACGTTTTATAAGAAAATACGTTATTCATTTTATAAAGTTACAAATATGAGAAAATAAGCTAGAGTGTGAAGTTAACATCAAATGAAAACAGACGATGTAAAGTGTTTCGTAGATAAATGTGGTCTCATCCTCTGATGTAAACTGTGTTGTGCAGGATAGAGACGAGCTGCTTCCCGACACAGCCTGCCCCCCCATCAACGTGACGGGCGGCCCCCTCAGCCCCTTCCTCTGCTTCACGGCGGCCATGTCCAAGGAGACCCCGGGGGTGTCGGACGAGCTGCTGAGCATCAGCCAGAGCATCGAGGATGCGACCAATGGCACCGCGCCACGCGACGGCTGCGACCTGCCCAAGTTCAAGCGCCCCATGGACAAATACAAGTTTGTCCAGTGTCTGCTGCTGCTCCTGGACCAGCGGCTCCGCAAAGTCTAGATATGATTTCACCAATATCAAAGGTGTATTTCTTTCTTTCTTCTTATTTATTCTTTCCTTTTTTAAATTATTATTATTTTTTTTACAGAGCATCCAGTCGTTCGAAAATCTGTTTTTGTAACCAAGTTTTTTTAACTGAAGGACAATTAGCCTACACTTCCACAGTTCCTATCTATGTATTATCAGTATCTGATAAGAGAGTAATATTTATTGAAAAACAAATGATATTTATTGAGAAGAAAGCAATAAAAAAAGTGAAGTTTTCAATTTCAATTTTTTTCTTGTCACTTTTATTGTGATAGAGTTATTCAAAAGGCATTTTAAAAATTGTTTGGGAATACTGAAAAAAAAACCCACACACACTCAAACACATATGCAGCATAAGAAAACATCTCGACTTATTATAACAAACGAAATATGATACTACATTTTTGGGGAACCAATCTGCAGTGATTTACATCATCCAGTATAAAACCACCTCACTGAAACAGCAAACTGAAGTTGGAAATCCAACCAAGATGAAACATCTTAAAATAATTGGATGGTTAAAGAAACACCACTTAAATCCCATCCTGCAGTGAATGGGGCAATTTTTTGTCACACAGTAAATTATAGGCTATAACATCTTCATTCCTTGTTTGAAGGGGTGACAACAATCACAGAAAAGTCAAAAACAAATATTTTATTTTCAATCACAGCTGCGTTCAGAGGTGCATTTTTGTTTTTCATTTTCTTATAGGAGAAATAAATAGTTGGGGGTAACTGTGAGCTAACACTCGGTTTGCAACACTGTCAATGGACTGCAGAGTTGTGCACTGTTAAAGTTAAATGTCTGCTTTATCAGTGGGATTACAATTTGAGCAGCCTGTAAAACAACAGGTAAATCATAAAAGATGTTTACTTCACAGGAAAGGAAAATCTCATTCAAAGACACCTGGAATTCACAATAATAATAATAATAAAAAAAAACGCAAACAACAAGCTGCACATTCATCAAATAGTGTGAAGTGGTGCCTTCAGATACTGTACAACTAAGTTGCTCTGCAGACAATAAAATAAAATCACAAGTCAGAAGAACTACATCTGCCTGAGGAGTGAATATATTGTATATATATCAGAAGTAAGGGCACTTTGACCTTAAAGCCGTCACAGACTAAATCTGCTCTCTGGCCAACAGAGCCAAGTGCTCCATCAAATATGTCAGTAACTGCACTTCGATATGGCTTTTGTTTCTTTTCTTTCTTGTAGCGGACAAATTGTTTTATCCTGTGTCTGCCAATAAGACACAATAGAAATTAGTGTAACTGTGCGTATTAAATTAAACAACAAAACACACGGGTGAATCGAACCATGTGAAATGACCTTGAACCCTTACAGAGAAACGTGTCTTCCTGCTGAGGAAGATACTGACTTGATTTGTTCAAAAATAGTTTAGCTCACCAGCTCAACCCTGAGTGACCAACAAAGAAGAGAAAAGACAGCAACTGTGCGTTCAGATTTACATCTCGAAATACTGTACATGCGAGGAGTACAATTATATAGTCTTTACTGATAGTTAAGTTACACTCCCTATGAGGGCTCTAAGTTGTGCCGTGATCTGCCCAGGATGTTAAGTGTAATGAACCCATGTTTGTAAAGTGACTGCTTTCTTGTGTATAATTTGCGCCACGCAGAGCGAGAAATGTACAAAGGAAATTGTTCAGCATGGACGGAAAAACCACCAGGAAACCACTTATGTTAACTGGCAAAACAACGTTCACCTGAGTAAATGAGGGATGTAAAAGATGATGAAGCTGTAATCTCTCTGGTATTTAGAAGCCAATGGGTAATCAACTTGGCCATGTTTCAGGCAACTCCTACATTCTGATGTGAAGGCTTTCTTTTATCCAAAAAGACACAAACTATACTGCCATTTTTCAAAAAAAAAAAAAAAAAAAGGAAAAACCCATTCATTTCCTCCTCTTGTGAAAAAAGCATCATCCTCATATACTTACTAGTTATTTACTATACATCTTAAAGAGAACAAGAAATGAACTATCACTCAATATGTCCCTTTTTAACACAATGATGTTTGTACATTATAAAAGCCATTTAAATATATACTGTTGTTCAAAAAGCAAACCACAAGTACCATCTTCCAACAAAGTATTTAGAAGATCTTCACCTAAAGTAAGATAAGGTAGCAGTAGTTGCTGTCATTCAAATATAATATCATTAAAAAAAGAAGTAATTTTTGCACAATTGTTATCAATGCATTGCCAAAAGTTAGGCTGCATGTGTGCATCATCGCCAAGCAACGGTGTGCAACACAACAAATGTATGACCGTTGCACACACCCAGTGAAAGTAAACCAGATCTAATCTGCATTTATTATTTCATTTATTACTCAAGGCATCCGCGGAAGACGTGGTGAGCTTCAAGGTGAAGTAGTGATATGTCACTGTCACTTTGGTGATTGCTGGTAAAAAGGCTCTGGTGGCTTTTAGCTCACCTCACCTCCTCTGAGAGCAGGCTACACGTCTGGGTGCGTGACGGCCTGGATGGCTTCTTCAGGCAGCAGGGATGGATCACTGAGGATGGACGTTGTTGTGCTCAGCTGACGAAGTGTACTCAGCACCACTGAAAGACAATAAACCACATCATCATGATACAGGCTGACTGTAAAGCACGGCTTACAGGTTTGCTATGTGTCTTAAAGCCCCAGTATGTAGGAATTACCCCCATCTAGCGGTGCAGTTGCATATCTGAACGTATTCTTGATGTTGCGTCCACGTGAAATCGGGCAGACCTCAGACAGACAACAGACAGACAACAGACGCTGCATGTACCAGGATAAACAAGCGTCTATGTAAACAAGTGGTCCGCCAGCACGAGGCAAAACAATACAGGCATGACAATATGTTGTCATGGTGATGTCGTATTGTTTACCTGACCCACGTTCTACCGTCTTTCTCTTGTCGAGTAAAATTACATCCAGTTGGTTTGCCGACGGCCGTCTGCCTGACTGCACCTGAATGCACCATCAGTGCCTCCGTCCTTCCTCACACTGCACAGTGGTGACAGTTTTAACAGGCGTTACCTGGAAAACTTTCTCCCTGAGCCGACAGCTGCGTTAAGTTTCTGTGCCACTGAACGTAAAAAAATGGCGATGCAACATGGCAGCCAAGGTTCAGTGCGCCCCCCTTGTATATTTGTAACGACTTGTAACAACTCATTCTAAGGTACAAGAAAGCTTTCATTTGTATGCGGTTGTGATTCGACTATAGTGAAATACGTATTTATGAAAGCAATATTTGATTTCTGCTAATAAAAAGCCAAATAATTTACATCCTGGGGCTTTAACAGAGTGCCACACAGAAAGCATGCACTTGATTCACACATTTTTCAATGTACTTGTGAGTGGCAGCTCAGTACAATGACTCAACTATTCATAATGACTGTGTGCCACACAGCCTGGGATCCCACTTGAGATCTAATGCAACACTGCAATGGTCTGGGGGTATAGAAACAGACCCAAAGAGTTTGCAACACCGGCTTTGAAACTCTAATGGATGAAAACATTTTCTATTATGGTCATAAATGCATTAAACCTGCACCACTGACTGATTTTTTGGATTGATTTTTCTATCACTAGGTGGCAACAGGATGAGAATACAGCACTCATCTCATCAGACCTTGTGGCATTGATGTAGTGAGCAGGAGCTGTTTAGTGTAGTGGTAGTGTAAAGTGGGTTAAGGTGCTTTCTCCTGCAAAAAAAGCAGGTGTGCACATATCGTCTTCCACCAGTGAACAATAGTCCTCTGAAAGACTGTGTGTCTCTCAATACCCTCCTTAATACATAAAAGACACCATTAATGGGACCAGCAATGCTGCAGACATTCAGCAGGATTTTTGCTGCATATCAAACTATTCATTCTGGAAAGTGCCCACGTGCAACAACATTTTAAGTTTGGTGTTTCAGGGAACAGTGCGGGTGGACTGTGTCATGCTGAAGACAACGACTCAGAGGAATTTAAAAATAATGTTAAAATGGAACGATAATAGTTTTCTGCTGCGTGCGACACGCGTCCGGCTTCCAGCGAGCAGCAGAAAACTGTGACTGAATGACTGACATCTTTTGACGTCACCTTCCATTATCAGATCCGCCTCGTGTAACCGTTGAAGTCGGAGTCAGGAACAAAAGTGTATTATTTTGAGTGGGATGTAGGAAGACTGGATGAAGAAAAATGGAAAATGTGATCGTCACTGTCTGAATGATTTTTGTGTATTATTCAAATGAGTCACTGCTAAATTTCCTGTCATTTTATATGTCTGCTTGATAACACACAGCAGGAAAAAACAGAGCTAGTGACAGATAAGAAACAGATAGGTGAAACTGAATTGCACGAAGTAATGTTGTACTATTTCTTTTACTATGCAGTTGGAAGGAAGTCCCCTGCCCAACTATCAGTCTTTTTTCATAGCAACCCAATGAGTAGCTGGGCTCTGACGTGTGCTTGTCTCCACTTACTAGGTCTGAGCACTGGAAGGGAACAGTGGCGTTCAAGCCATTGCAGTGTTGTCTGACACAGCTCTGCTCTGCTTGTAGTTGACACCATCCCATTGAAGGACTCAAAGAGAGGCTTGATAATGATGCTGAACTGGAATTGATGACGGTCAAGGATCAATTATCAATCAACAGTGGAATTACATTCTGACTGAACAACTGTGTTTGGGTCTGAAGCTTCTACCATTTCATCCATCCTTTTAAACTGAGAAGTATATATCGAATAGCACCTGTTCTTCTTAGTCCACGGATTATATATTGAGTAAGTTATGCCTTTTAAACAAAGATTGAAATGCAGCCTTACTGCACACTGTATATACCAGAAATAAACACATGGCTAAAGAATGAGTAATAATTGATGCAGAGAGGGAAATTGACACTAGCTATCAGATGAATGCTGGGAAACTCTACCCAAAATCAAGATTGGTAGAAAACACACCCTCAACAAAAGAGCGTGGAAGTTGTCGAAAGTTGTTGAATCAGCAAAATACGGCAAAAAACGGTAAAGCTTTCCTTGAGAGTAACAGGATGATTAAAATTGTTTCCGTTGTGCAACCTTTCCAGTTTGCAGTAGGTTTATGTTTACAATGCGTAACACAGGATATTGTCAACCTGATATGTATCAGTCTCACTTGAAGAGGCTGACTGTTCCAGATCAAAGCAAAATGCTGACACCATACTCCGAATTACTAATCTGTAGAAAAGAGGGTGGGAGCTCTTTCTTTGAAGGATACAATCCAGAACTTCCAGTCCTGAAGAGTGCGGGTCTTTACATATTCATTAAACTTCTCTTGCATGTGGTTGAACCGATGCCGCCTGATGGGTACCCCCGTCTCGGGCAGCTGTTCCTGACACAAGCTGTGAAAACAATGACAGCCAGGGTTGAGGATTTCGTACGTCATAGGAGGGGGTGGCACTTATGCGATGTTATAACTTACTTAATGGACGTGTTGAGCTCCTCTATCTCCTCTCGTAGTCTCTTAACCTCCTCCTGCAGCTGCTGCCTCTCCTGTTGGAGCTTCCCGATGTGCTCCACCGTCTTCTGCAATGTCACTGCATTACTGCTCTAAATGCACAAAGACAATGTACATGGGCACAAAGGGAGAGTGTAAATACAATATGCACAACATGTGAAAACGATTTTGTGCACAAACATGGCCAAGAAAGAGTAACTGCTTGAATGTTTTGTGGCTATTTCATGAAGAGTACAAAAACTTACATTTGATTGGGACTTCAGAGTGGGGACCAGGTTGCAGAGAGTTTTAAAGCCGATTTTTATGTTTGATCGTCTCTTTTGCTCAGCGGATATGTGTGTTGTCCTCCGGCTCTGTCACACAGCAAAAGATAATACGTAGAGACTTACTGAAAATGTTGAATTTATAAACCACAAGGGGAAACGCTACTGATGTGAAGGTGTGAAATGGTTTTACAAGTGTCGAAATTCAGTCTGTAATATGTTTTCTTTTAAATAATTTGACATAAAAGAAATCAGAGGATCTAAGAAAATATGCTCATTAAAATGAAGCAATAACATCAACAAGTCATTTTTATTCAGAAATATGAACAAAAGCAAACCTGATTTTGTTCATTCTTTATCAAAGATGTGCTGCTGCTGATGAGCGGCTGTGGACTGGGAACTTGATCTAACACACACGGCGACCCTTGACCTGAAGCTGGCTGGCTGTGAACTGAAAAGAAAAGCAAACAAAAACAGACCTTTTACAACGTGCTGCATTTGGAGACATGACATGCTTCCAGGGGAAAGGTAGATTCTCACCGACACTAGATGCGGTTTTCTGATTTTTACGGCTAGGCGAATAAGACTTTTCTTTGGGGACGATTGGCTGGGGAGACTTCTGTGTCTGAGACACAACATGAAATCCAGGAGCCTGAGATGCATGAAAGGACAAAAAAAAACTATACTTTGAACTAAAACTTTGTAACTTGTACATCTGAGTATATTTCAGGGCAATAAAATATAATGTGTCTCATTTCAAGACCCAGAGTCTTGAAAAGAAAGAAAACAGTGAGAAAGACAATGACAGCATACCCCTCTTATATGAGAAGAAGTGATAACCACTCCACTATTAGGAACCACATCTGCTTTCAGAGGTGATGGTGTAACAATCACAGCGTTGGCGTGACCTGAGAAAGGGCCTGAGGAGGAGCATTAGAGAATGAGGAGTTAGTTTTGTGTGCATTTATGCATGAAAATCCATAAAATCATGTTTGACATACAGGTTCCCCCCTGCCTTGTTCCTTGGAGGTTTAAATATCTTCAAGACTGATTTTACATTATCGAACAATTCTATGAAGCCAAGTGGCATCACAGTGGTCTGGAAGTTAAAACGACTGATCCCCACTCAGTTATTTTGGCATTTCACCAAATGCAGGGCCTATATCTTGATTTTAAAGGGGAACTGTGCAAGGCTGCTCCTTTTTCACTGTTTTGTTGCCTTTTTTTTTTTTTTAAATCTACGGAGCTCCTCTTACAGTTTTGGAGCGCATATTTTCGCTGTCGTAAAAACTCTCAGCTAAGCCAGCTAGAAGCGAATCCATGGAGCGATGTCTACTGAGATGGGTAACGTTAACAAGAGATTACAGATAACCAGGCGTGTTTGTGTCTTAGCGCCCTAAAGCAGTCCATGTTTCTTGCAAGATGAGATCTGGGATACCGGGTCGGAGGTGCTGAACTTGTAAGGTTGGTTTTTTGCCAAAAGCAGCTAGGTGGAAGGCGGAGAGCCTCCCTTCTCCCCGTAACAAGTCATTTAACCATCACAATTACTCCGCAGCTGTTTAATCAAGGTGCAAATCTTGCATAGTTCCTCTTTAAGGTCATAAATAACTCACCTGTGAGGATGAGGTGAGGTTGGGGGAGGGTGTTTGCCGGAGCGATCCTTTGCACAGGGCGGGTTTTGTTGGCACTGGATGACAGAAAGGGGCGGGGCATGGCAAAAGTCTGCGCCTGCTGCACGGGAGTGGCGGGCAGCGAAGCCATGGGTTGGAGCTGGGAGGGAGGGGGCGGAGGTTGTGCGGACATGGAGCTGTACTCTGAGCGATGGGTGAAGGTGGTTGCTGCGTCGCTGGGTGTGACTGTGGAGGAGGCTGTGTGCGTGATCACAGATGGCGCTACAGTCTCATCCAGTGCAGAGGCGTTGTCCAAGGGGGAGGGGACCATGGGGGCCGCTGAGGCCATGTCCTGACCTGGCAGGCAAGGCACCAGAGGGTCATGGGGTAATGTTTGAGAGACTGAGGACACCACTGCCTGATCACTGGGCGCCACCTGCCCAGGAAAGAGAGTCATGTAGTTTTGAACATAGGCCGCCTCGCCCCCACCACCGCCACCACCGCCGCCGCCACCTGCTCGACTGGTTTGATTGACCATGGGAGGGGGGAGGGACAGGGGTCCAGGAGGGGACATGTGGTTGGTTGTGAGTTGCATGGCTGACATTAACTGGGCCTGGCGAAGAATAACAAAGGGAAAGGGAATAAACACACTTAGTCCTTTCCTATAGTCAATCTGATGTTTGATATAAAAGTGTAATTTTTTATCTCTATCATGCTGGTAAAATCACAACTGTAAAATGACTCTCATAAAACACAGTCTCAACAAGTGGATTTGTAATTTATTCAAATATTAAGACATTATTTATTCTCCTGGCTGTACAAAAACACTTAAGCTTAATTTTCACATCTGCAATCAACTTGCCATTCCTAATAAAACACTCTCATTAGAGGGGAGCCCATCTTGTATTCTGCATCCTGCATTTATATACAGTATGTCTTAGCGAAGATGAAGAAAATGCATATCTTTAAAGATACAAGGACATACCTGTGATGTTTTACAGAACACCAATCCTGGAGCAATCCCTTATTTTTAGGTTCTTACACTGGCTTCTAGTAATGAATAGATTCTTTGATCTTTTATTTGTTTGAAAAACTGTGATGAAGAAGACCTAAAATGCTGCCAAAACATGTCTTTAAAGCTGCATTTATGACACCAACACAAACTCTGAAACGTACTTTCACCAAAATATGGCTAAATAAATGACTTCTGTGGAAGCAAAAAATATTTAGTCATATTTTGAGTGAGTGTTTTATACTCACAAGAATCTAAATCTGATGTTAAGCAGTTTTGAGCAGCACGTCATGTTTGAAAGTCCTACATGACTAAAGTTTAGTAATATTATTATGTTACAGTGATTTTTGTAACTACATTAAGAAAGGAAGACGGTAGCACATGTGGTGGAAATCCTTGTAAATTGACAGAATTTGACAAAAAAGTACATTTTTTAACACACTCCTTGGGAAAAACTCATTATGGTGGTGTGTGTTAGGGACTGTGCCATGGGTTGGTGTTTACCTGTGACTGAGAGCTGCTGCTGGATAGAGGGGTGACAGATGATGCAGTGGGGGAAACAGAGGGGAAGACGGGCTGACGGAGGCTGTGAAATAAGTCTGCAACAAGAGTCTCTATGTTAGCTAGAGGTTAGTAAAATCACACTACTTTCTTGTGTTAGGCTAAGCCAACTGCTGTAGCAGAGTTACAAGAACATGTGCTTGATTTCTATAAAGTGTGCACCATTAGTGTGTGTGCAGTACTGCTGTCGGGGCTGTAGGTGGTGTCTTATTACTGCTACCTTGCAGTGGATCAAAGGAGTCCATGAAGTCTAGGTTGGGTTGTAAGGGGATGAGTCCTGGCTGGATCATGTCTGCATTCCCTGCATGAGCTGACAGGTAAAGAGACAAAGAGAGCAAAGGCGAGATGTGCCGCTTTGTTGACAGATGCATAACATAACACTGAGATCAAGCCTGCAGCTGTTTAATCTCAGCTGCAGGATTTAGAAAGATTGTTAACAAACTCAAATGTAGGGGGAAAAAAAGAATAAACGAAAGTAGGAGCTCAGATCTAACTCAGCTTCTAAATCAGGTGCTGAGTGAGTAGAAAAATCCTTCAAAAATCTACTTTGGAAACATTTACTGATTTCAGAAACAGACGGCTCATGATTTTCTCACCAATCTCCCTTGGGTTGGGCCAGGGTATGGGCTGGTGCGAGGCTAATGTAGAGAACAACGTGTCTGAGAACTCGGACATCAGAACGTCCATGTCGAAGAGGGTGTCCATCTCCATGGGCGCAGGTGCTTCATTGTGCTTGCGAGGCATACGGCGTGCAGCGGCCTCTTCATCCTGATAAAAGGAGACACGGAGCATGTCTGGAGAGACTTCCCCAAACAGCGATAACTGCTCCGCTGGCCCCTTTGAGTGTTTAAAATGCAACCACCAAGCCGAGTTAGTAACACACAAGCATGCAGTGTGAAGTACAGCCATTTCAACACAATACATCTACAGATCACACATTGATCTGAAAAACAATTAAAACATGTGTGCATAATACATATACGTGTGTATGTGTGTGTATATGTATATACTATCTGCATGTATCAGCAAGTTAAGTAAATTAAATGCAAGCAGGCAACAGTGCTGTGTCCAAAGGTATATCAATAATGTGAAGGTGCCTGGGTTAGCAGCATTGATTAATTCCATTAGTATCAACATCTGATTGAATAGATACTGATGATGGTAATATTCATGTTGATACTAAAGGCAATCTGATGGGTGAAGCATGACACAGTTTTCCATACCTTAAGCAAGCTTGACAGGTCATCATCCTTGTGCTTCTGTAACTGTAACGGAGGTGTGAGTGCCACATTAGATGAATATTTACAGCATATTGTCAAAGTACTCAAAACATCAGGATATATCTACAAAACTAGGGTATCAAAATATATTTATCAAAAATATTGAGCAATGCAGTACCCTTTTCTTAAAGTATGTTCTCCATTTGTGATATTCTCTGATGGCAATTTCAATTCTTCTTTTCCAGCACTTCCCCTCTGTGGCACTGGCCTGTCGAAGAAAAAGGAAGATGGGAGGGAAAGGTCAACAATAAAGGCACAAAGAAAGGAAGTGACAGGGGAAGAATGTAACTAAATAACAAGCTAACTAGTTAAGCTAGTTTGTGAGACCAAACCAAAAATGATGCACAGGAAGAAAGAAGAAAACAGTCACAGTTGTTGTTTGTGCACCACGTAATGATCCGTCTGTACCTCTGCAGGACGATGGACGTCCAAATCCATGGTACCATCGAGGGGAGTCACAAAGTGACAGACTGGATTTTCCCTCTTCTCCACATCTGTGGGTAGAAATAAATGATCTGAGTCACTCCCAGTTGAAAACACACAGTTCCACATTTTTCTGTCCACTAAATGACATTAACACATATGAGCTCATCGCGCAAACACACACTGCAGCGTCACCAGGTGCTGCCAACATGAACAGGTGAACGCCCACCTGTCACCCAGCAGGTTTATTGTTTGACATTAATGAGAGTTGCTATTTAATGGAATTTAATGAAAATACATCTGATACAGGATATAAATCCTCCACATCAGATTCAAGATAATAACAACATACAAAAAACAAACATAAATTTACTGTTAAAAACTGCAATAATCCATACATAAAATCACTTAAATACATGTAACAAAATAATTCAAAGATAATCTCCCACAATACCACATGGCAAGTACAGTAGATAAACTGTTCCTACTGCAAAGATTGCACCAATGTTAATTCAAGACCCCAGTCCTATGCTGCCATAGCAGGCACGATGAGGTGTGCATCCATTAATGCACACTCATCTGCGTCCTGAAGAACGGAAAGAGGGAAGTATTAGCAGAGGACGACAGAGTACTGACCATCTACCCCTCCTTCAGAAAACAGACACTTTGGTCCAGTTCTTGGTGTCTTCATACTGCAGCTTGATGGAAAGTAACTTAAAACTGCATACTAAATAATCCATCTATACAGTGGATATCAAATGAACAAGACAGTGGTGAACTCTTACACTGCATATACCAGGCTCTCCATATGGCGTTGTTTAAGCGAATCTTGTCTCTCCACAGCAGCTTGAGCCCTTTGAAGTTCTTCCATTTGGGAGACACCAACTTACCACTGGAAGAAGAAGAGAAATAACACTGAGACAAGACAACTTCACAAATGAAAGAGATGAAGTGTGATGGCTTAACATAGTAATAACATTATAACTGATCATCAGCAAGAAGAGAAGAGATTGTCGTTCACTGAATTACTAAGATTTTGGACGAACTCAACTCTCGCCAAAGAATCTAATGTGTATACGTTGCATAATTCAACAAAGAAAAAAATATATATAAAGGTCACCTCGACCAGCACAGACACATCAAGATATTAAAGCACAAAAGCAAACAGGAGGGGCCGTCAAGGTCACGCTCAAGTAAGAAATACACAGCAGTTGCACTGTCCAAGTAAATAAACCCAGATAGATCATCACACATCTGTGCAACTAAACATAAGGCTGTTGGAGGTTTTTACTGTGCACTTGTACTGCTACAGTCTGGGATGTTTGTGATAGCAGCACAGTCAGTATCAGCCAGCATAAACAATCTGAGGAGAGTCAAACAGAGAATAAACAGAGTCGGTCCATATTACGGATGAAAATGTGAGAAAGAACACCGATATGAATTGTAACACCTGAGGGTATCAACACCGCTGCCCTTCAACAATAATATGCAGCGCCTTTTAGTGTTTGTGGAGGCATACCAAATCCAAAGAGGGTAACACACAGCTTTCCTCTTTCCATCCTTCCTGTCCTAACTCCTTCCTGTTAAATCTTTCATTTCTATCCTGTCATGAATCATGGACTCACTTTCTGTACAAACTCTGTGTCAGTGGAAAAACTTGTTCTACAGTAACAAAAGCCAGTTTGGTGCAATGAGACGACACAGTGTTACAGGTGAAGGCTGTGCAGGCCCAACAGTGTGTGTTCCTGCTAGTAAAATGTATTGTCTTTATGCATAAAAATACCAGCCTTTTCTCCTTTTAAGATAAATGACAACAGCAGAACAGCTACTGGTAATGGTGCTTTCCTGCTCTATTAATAGTCTTCCTAGTGAGTCCGAGTTGGTGTCGTTTACAAAGTCGGAGGGAATCCTCTGAGCAGCTGGCTCTGCACCAACACCAGAGCTGTAAACAGAGAGTGCTTCTGCATATCTGTTGACATCAACTGCATTTAAACCTTCTTTGCAACATTCAGTTTATATCTCAACAGTGTCAATGCTTTTACATTGTCTTAAAAACTACGAGCAATACTTACTATAATTTGCCTTTTCAGGATCAATGGCTGCATTTTAAAATGACATATTACAGGTTATCGATTATCGATGATGGCACAGCCCGAACATTTTCTCTTTTTCAGGTTGAGAGATTAATAGACCAAAAGAAAATGTTATTAATGGATTAGTAAATCGATTATTTAAAAGGTCACACACAGAGGCATCCTTAGTTGTGATATCAGGTGGTAAATTGTAAACCTATGAAACTTTGAAGTCTAGGAATTTAATCAAGGCCACTTCTGATTATTAGCAGTTTTTTGGTTATTTATCAAGTACAGATTACAAACACTGTTTTAATAATGTGAAGTGCTGCTTCTCTTGGTTCTATGTCATTACAGACTAGATCTAATTTTGTGTAGAAGATCACACTAAACATAAAATATTCATGTTTAACATTCAAAGTAATGGGGCGGTGTTTAGCTCAGTTGGTAGAGCACCCGCCCCATGTGTTGAGGGCTACAGTCCTCACTGCAGACGGCCCCGGTTTGAATCCTGCATCGAGCGGGCTTATCCTGCGTGTCATTCCCCCTCTCTCTGCCTCCCATTTCCTGTATCTCCCTCAGCTGTCCTATCCATTATCCAAAAAAATATACTTAAAAAAAAACAAAAAACATTTAAACTACTTATTATCTGCATACATCCTTTACCCCTACATCACATTTCCAGTGGTAATGGTGCAGGGCAAGCAGTGTTGGAAATAACATATTATGTTTGTAATTTGTTTTGACTGACCTCACTCACTCTCTCTCTCCAAAATTGAATTTCACCTCATGACTACAATTCTCAAAATACTTGGCTTATACAGCGAAAAAAGAGCGGTCATATATGCAAAGGTTGAAAAAGGGCTTATTTGTTGTACCTCTTGTGAAATCACACCCAAAAAACCGCCTTATATACGTAGAGCCATATCTTGTTGGAACAAGCTACCTGATAATGCTAGAAGCATAGATTTGGTAACTGTTTTTAAAAAATATCTTAAAAGACAATGCCTTGACAGGCAGATAGCATAGATTATTTTAAGTCTGCTTTGATTTTCGGTCTGTCCAGGGTTACTTTAAAGTTTATTTCTTGTTATATCTGATTTTGTCATTGTTGATATTGTATTTGTTGTTATTGGTATGCTATTGTTGTATTGATTTGTTTATGGGTACCATGCAGCTTTTCATATTATTTGGAAGTTCAGTTTCATTTAATGTGTGTTTGATTATGTTATGTGGCTTTTTAATGGACCCCAGGAAGAGTAGCTGCTACCAGGTGTGGCAGCTAATGGGGATCTTAATCAAATGACCAGCGATGATGCAGGAAGTGCTGACACTCTCATGAACAGTATCAATCACACTTTACACACAACCAACAGCTCTGGACCTCTAGCAGCTCATCCACAGCATCAGGTTTGTGTTGCTGTTGAAAAGTGTCTTATCTTGTGACTCTCAGGAAGGGACCCAACCCATTTGTTGACTTTTTTCTGCAGATAGATATTTTTGATTATACATCTATATTTGTAATATTTTGAATGCAGGCCTTGTACTTGCGATGACAGTATTTTAGTTAAGTTTTCTGAACACGACTTTCACTTTCACTACATGAAATCATAATTGGTCAAGCAGGAAGTGACCATGAAGATAAACCCGTGACTGCAATTTCACACCAGTTGTCCCATGCCTGACTTTACTGCTGCGTGGACAGGATGCAGCATGAAGTGCATGGAGAGTTGAGATGAATAGAGGGTGTTGTTGTTGTTGTTGTTATTGTTGGCCTCTCATACTTCACCTGTATGCAAGAGTCATGCACTCAAACAGCTTGGTCAGCGAGGCGTCTATGGAGAAGTGCGACGTGCTCGCCTTGCCGAAGTGGTAGGTCTGACAGGTCTGTTTGTTGACAGTGTCGAAGTCGTAGCCTTTCTTCGGGGGGTGCTCGCTGTGGGGCGAGGACACCATGAAGTGTCCGCTGTGGATGATCTGAGTCTCCAGCCCCAGGTGCGTCTCCTCCGCGTCCGAGTCGTCGTCCTGCTCCTGCTTTATACTCGCCGGTGGACGACGGTATCTGTGCCGCGAAGACATCATCTCTCTAGTGGCCATGTCTGTCTGTCTTTAACTCGCCAGACAAATAGCTAACGTTAGCCAGCTAGCTAGGACAATAAAAAGTCTCCCGTTCATGGGGCTCGGACGACGGCGCGGCCCAGGCTCACTCTTCCCCCCGGACGTCTGTCAACTCCGCTCATTTTTTCAAAAAGTCCGCTGTTAGATACATTAAGATTTACATTTGTTGTTGTTGTTGCACTGGTGCTAGGTAGTTGACGTAGCTAGCTACGAGTCCCAGAGAGAGAAACCAGCTGACAAAAAAAACTGCTCCTCTGTCCGGAGCAGGAAGTTCCTGTGTTGAGGCGCCTCTGATTGGCCGACGGCAGCGCGTCAGAGCCCCACCCACCGAGCCGCTCAAAATAACCAGAGACATAACCCCAGGGCCACAGGCGGCGCTCAGCCCGGTCCACACCACAGGCACAGGCCCCCTCCTCAGCTCGCTGACCCTGCTTCAGGTAAAATAAAATAAAAATTCAAATTAAAAAAGCGCTGGCAATGTTTCAATAATAACCAGGGCTTCAAATGACCTGTGATAGATTAACCTAAAGTGCTTAATTACAAGTAAACATTCAGCATTCAACTTCTTGATTTAAAGTGCAAAATGAGACCAAAAATAACTGTTATTATAGGCGTGATGCCCTAATTTAACAAATTATTAACTAATTTATATACAGATAACTTAACAGTAAAAAAACAAAACCAGCTTTAAGCACTTAGAGCAAGTTAAGTTTTTCAACCTTGGGGTCGGGACCCCATGTGGGGTCGCCTGGAATTCAAATGGGGTCTCCTGAAATATCTAGTAATTGATTAAAAAAAATTACTGATTATAATATTTTTTTAAACTAATTATTATTCTTAAAACACCAAACATAAAAACACCACACACAATCTTAAACAACTGTATTCTATACTTTCACTTTCTCGAATATAAATCGAGTTCAAATAAAATGCAGCATATAAAAATATCTGAGCCGGCGCATCGTGATTGACTGGGTCGCCATTAATTTGTGATGTCAAAATGGAGTCACGAGCCAAAAAAGGTTGGGAACCACTGACTTAGAATAAGTAACAATTACAAGCTGCACAGCCCCAAAAACCCGAATAATCAGTATTTAAATTCAAATTGAGCTTATCTTATTGAGACTCATGATAACTTGGAGTCATGACCTGTGATTCATTAAAAAGAAAGTCCTCTTAACTAATGTTATTTAGCTGGGAAATGCAGGAAAATCTAATTTTCACTCTTTTTACTTTATCATTTACTCAGTTGTGTTGTTGAGTATTAAAGCATAAAAGCTCATGTCAACTCATGAGTAAATGTGATAACAGGAACAGTTAATGTATTTGTGTTACTTTTTTCTTTTCTTTCTGAAAGACAGTTGAAAAAGGATCTCACATCACAGGCCACTACTGCAAGGGTCCAGGGTGTTTAAAAGCTTCACCTCTACAAAAGTTGAAATAATCACATTATGGAGGAAAAAAGTATAGACACAACTGGTGCTCAAATGTCTTTTCTGCAAGGAGAAATTTAATGGAAACAATCGTTTGAGAAGCACTCTGGTCCTTTACTTACAAATATCTCAAAATACTGGATAAAAGCTATGTTTCCAAAATTGTACTTAAATTTCACTTACTGACTTACGAATGTATCTTACAAAACACATTTTATTTGTAATAGCAGGTCACAGAGCTGAGGGTCTAACTAAATATTGCTCTGTATTCATCTGTTTGTTGCTGTCATCACTCTGGAGGGGCGGATCTGCTACTCTGCTCTGCTGAGGATGGGAATCCCAGGATGTAGCCTGTAAATGTCCTCATTGATATCTCATCTGGGATAGCACCTTCCAAGGAATATCCTGGACACAGACACGTCAAAATTGATGATGATTTTCATTATATTACATGAATTCTTAGTGGGTGAGTTTTTCTTTTACATACCGCCAGATTTGTAAATGCCATGCTGGGAATATTCCTGTTGTCCCGCTCCTCCATCTTCTTCTTCCTCTTCTTCCCTCTCTTCAGTGAGACCTAAAAGTCTACCAAAACTCTCCGCCACTTCTTCTTCTGTCATGTGTTCTCCTGTCAGAAATGAGATCAAAATTATGACTAATATTGGACCTGACAAAGAAACATAAACTTTGTGAATGAATGAAAACTGGAATAGAAGGTGTTCAGAAGACATTTCTCAACAATGAGTGAAGTGCACCTCGAGCCTGTAGGAGTTCTAGCAGCTCCTGTCTCTGCAGAACAAGCCGTCCTTCACTGTCATGGTTACCAAGGATGTGAAAAGCTTGAACAAGCTCATCCCTGTTGATGCCAAATGCCGGCCGATGGTTGACGTACAGCTTGATAAACTCCTCCAGGTCAATGTCAGTCACATACTTTCCTGTTTCAGCGTATTTGCTGAACTTGACCTCATTTTGCAAGTCTTCAATCTGGTGAAAATCATATAGACAATTGAAAGTCTGTGGTATGAAGCAGATTTTTTTTGCAGTGGTTTTATTGTCAGTTAAAATTACAGTGATTGTACCTCTTGCTCAGTTGGGAAGTAGGCCAAAGCTCTCATTAGAGAGGGAACCTCTGACAGGGGAATTTTGGTAGAAACTTGACGTTTCTCCATTGAGTCAGTGCCTTGATGACGGATTTGGCAGTAATAGAAAAAGTCCTCAATCTCCTAAAAACAGAGGAGCCCAGAAAACTGAGAGTATGTGGTAAAAGTGGTTGCAGAAGCAAAAATCCAGAAATGTATATGTGTGCAAATGCAGACAGACAAATGTTTGTGTGCTGTTTGAATGTTGTGCTTTGCCATAACGATATCTTGTCCAAAATCGTAAATTTTTCCAATTATCTTTTGCTTTACATTTCTGTGATATCACACTATCACTGATAATCACAAAAAGGAGTCAAATAAAGCAAACCTAAATTCAATTTGTAAAAATTACATTAATGTCAAAGCTAAACCTGTCCTCTTCATTATCAAAACAGACTGAATTCAAACAATTGTTGGAAGAATATGATCCATTAATTTATATTACACCCAAGTTTTATACACAGGCACAATCAAACTGTATGGAAACATTTTTAACCAACGGCACGATGGTTAAAAGATGCATAACTTTGATGGCCTTGGTTACGCTGCATATCAGGGAATGGTCCACATGCTTCTCATTTCAAGCTAATGGAATAATTTGTTCACTCAGTGGTTGTAGGCAACAGGGAAAACGTTAAACTCACCCTGTAGAACTTGCCGTCTCTCCCTCCCTCTAAAAGAGTGTAAAACGGCTCCACACCCTTTCCTCCCAGGGAGGATGCTGCTTCCAAGGCGCTGCATTCACAACAAGAGAGAGGACTAATTTTAGGAAACAGAAATACACTGCTCATGCATTTCCTCTGCTTCCAAGGCTGATACTGACAAAGCTTACTTTAGGTTTATCTCCCATGACATTGCAGTGCAGTCGGAGCCTCCTGTGGTAAAAACAAATCGTCCGTCGTAGGAGCAGGCAAACGCAGACACCCCTGTCGGGTGGCAGATCAAAGCATTGGACTTGAAGGGGTTCCCATCCATAGGCAAAATCTGGAGACCCACCTAGAGAAAACGGAGACAGGCAACAAACATCTCTTTTCATTACCAAATCTAATCATGGTTCAAGAGTCCAGGGGTGAGTCTCATAAAACATAGTCACCAACACATAATGAATATAAATATGTTTGGATTAAAACATGATCTGATATGGCAGTGTGCTCAAACTTCGTACAAGTTATCCAGAAAACCTGCTTAGTGACCTCTTCGAATACCTCTATAGCAATTTTAAACTCAAATGTAGACTACATGCTGTATATCTTTCATTTCTCTAAGACGAGTTATAAAGCAGCACTGACCTTGTCGCCTGTGATGTACGCCAGGTAATACGAGTTTGTCTCAGGTTGTTTAAGCATGGGAAGAACCTCTATTTGCTTCATGGGAGAGTCATATTTTGGGCCAAGGAGAGTCTTTCTGTTTTTGGAGAACACATGGAAAAATGCTTTCCATTAATTTGCATTGACAGAATATCAAAGTCAAAAATCAAAATCTGATCCTGTAACAGTATTTCACAAACCTGCACATCTTGGTCGTGCTGTTAAAAAGCTTAATCTTGTACTGGTCAGAAGCAACGAGGAGAAACTGCTCTGCCGTTAGCGGAGGATACCAAGTCATACACATCGGCACAGCACTTTGCTCAATGCGCTCTGAGCTTAAGATGGGAAGCTGGTTCACATTACATTTTTCCAGGTCGTACTCCACCTGTTATACAGTTCCACACAAGCACAGAGGCATAAACATCAAGGGTAAAAAGCAGCAATACAAAACACTGCACTTGTTCGCGTCTCATACAACTTTGACAAAGTAGACGAACCAGACGGCGGTCCATTCCCAGGGAGAGCAGTCTGGGCTGGGTGCTGTCCAGGTGAACACCAAAGAGAAGGTCTTTGATGGGTTTGTAGTGGGAGCAATACCTGCCTAGATACGTCCAGCGAGGTAAAGAGTCTTCAGAAGTCTGCCGGTGGAAGACTGTCACTGCATTTCCAGCATCCTAACAGTGTAGAAGGAAATCCATAATCATGGCCACAAACCTATTTTTTATGCAATAAAACATGTTGAATTGATGTTGTTGAATATATACACTATAATGCTCCACACAATCTAGTCCACTAGAACCACTGTTGACAAATGTTTTTTTGGACATGTTAAAGTACAAAAATGACTTGCTCACCGCAGTGGCAAGATAATTGGACTCTAAGGAGAAAGTGATGTGATGGATGCTGTCTTTAGTGTCATGGAAACACTCTGCGGGATCACTTTGTAACGTGCTGGAATTCAGTATGTGAACAGCGCCACTGCCAAAGCCCACTGCCAGGTATAATCCTGTCAGGATATAAAAACACTGCTTATTATATTGCAGAATGTAACGGCAAAATACAATTTCAAACAGTAGCAGAGCAACACCAATTCTATGCAGTATCTATTTGGCACATTAATGTACAGTACCTTGAGGGTCAAAAGTGATGCACTGAATCTGCTTCTCTTTCTCAAAGACCCTTTTAGAGATGGTCACTCTGCTGTTGTAGTCCCACACCTTTAAAATGCCTGCATGATTGCCCATGGCCACAGCTGGCTGTTTGGGGTGGCAGGCTACTGCGTGCAGAGGGTTGCAGTTCTCCTGCAGCAGGATCCGAGTGGCGTTTTTTTGTGGACTCACATGTATTACCTTTGAACTGGCTGTGGACACAACAAAGTTCCTGTGTGAAAAAAAAGAATGTCAGCCAGGCAAAAATGTGCAAAACACAGACTGAAGACAATAAGGGAGTGTCTTTCTGATACCTGATAATTAACGGTTTTGCTTCCACTGTGTAGTCCTCCACATATCCCTCTGTACTCTCTTTGGAAAAGGAAATGGACACGATAGCATCCAGGTTTAATTCACTGAACCAAGTGAGAAGTATGAAGTTTTCATCATAAAACTTGACGTGGCCTCGCGAGTCACCGGTTACGAGGCAGCTGTGAGATCAAACAAACAGAGGTTAGAGACCAGTAAACAGAAACTACAGCAACTATGAAACAAACTGTGAACATTTCTGACTCTGACTACCTGTCGGATACAGTGAGAGCTGTAATTGGATGTTTCTGAAGCTCGATGAGCTGGAGTCTATCATCTATCACATCCCACACCACAAAGCTCCCTGCTCCAGTGGCTGTTAGGACCTCAGGCTCTTTCCAGTGAAACACAGATAGACTGAAAGGCCTGCCCTCCAGGTTTAAAGAGTGAGAAAACGGCCCGAGAGCATCAGTTCGGCCAGTGGCCGCCTCACAGAACTGCAGTGGTGAACAGGTGGAACAATGTTTTAAAAATCAAAACACAAATTTTCATACCAGACAAATCAATCATCAACTTTACCTCCATAAGGTTCAGGACAGAGTGCTGCAGACTTTTCTCGGTCTGAAAAAAAGTCCATTTGATTAATGTACCTAATTATACACATAAGAGCTGTATTAGATATTTAAATGGAAAGAACTTACTGTGGTGTAGTATAACACGTGAGTTTTGCTGTTGCTGATGAGCTGAGTGCTATTGTTTGGATTGTAAGTGATGTTCTCCTGAAAAACAACCCAGAGATTTGAACTTTTGATCCTGTAAATGCCTCATCCGCCTCAGTCAGGTGGCATTTTGATGTTAGAGGAAGGCAAAACTTACTTGAAAACCATAATTAGGATCAATTTCTGTACACCACAAAGGCCTTTCTGTTTCCTTTGTCCAATCCCAAACACACACAAACTGTGAAAAGATGATTGTACAGTTAGCAGACAGTTTAAAGCTTAAATTTTACTCCAGAAGGACATGTATTGTTTTGTGATGGCAAACCCAGTATGAAACATTAACCATATAAGCTCTTTCTGTATTTTTGAGAACTGGATGTTACTTCATTGTAGAGAACAGTGCAGAGCTGAGACAATGACCGTCTGATAAAAGATAACATACTTTCTATCTTTTTGTTTGTTTGTTTTTTAATACAACATGGTGTCAAAAAAAGACAGATTCAATATATATATAAATATACCAAACCATAATGTCTCAATGAAGGTCATCTTCATACTCACTTGAACTTCTTCAGCCCCAAGGGTTACCAGATGTTTTGTGTCTCTTGAAAACGCCATTGCGAAGACACCCTGACCAGAGTGGCAGTCGAACAATGTTTGCACAGGAATACTGAAATAATGACCATGTTAGTGGTTTCGACCAAGAGAAAGAATCAATACATAAAAATACCTTAATGTGTAAAGAATCAAGCGCTACCCGGAGTAGGTGTCCCATATCATCACCGTGCTTTTTGTTCCCTGCTCTGCAGTTGCAACCCAGCGTCTGTCTTCACTCACACACATGCATGAAATGGGGTGGCAATGACCCTGAAAAAAGAATAACCTTCTTACAATTAATAACCAGTATGTTAAAGCTCTCAAAAGATATCTAGAGCTGAGCTACCCATATTACTGAATGCTGTCATCTCCTCCTTATGACATATTCCTCAAAGTCCTCACCTGAAGTATGTGCTGGGAGTTTGAGGTGTGATTGTATATGATACCGATGTGAGCTGCAGCATAGAAGACCAACAGCTCATTGTGGTCTTGCAGACTGAAGACAGGAAGAGCAGGATTCAACCCAAAGACCCAATCTGGTGACTGGATGGAGAGCAAATTAGCATTATTGTAATGATCCAGTGAATATTCTCAGATTTGGGGGAGTTATTTTTAAATTAAACAAACATTGCTCTTTTTGTGCAAGTACATATTTACCAGAGCATGTGTTTTGTTGTGAGTTGTCTTCTTTGGGAAAAGTGTGTCTCTGGTTGCAGTGTAGATTAGAGACTGTCTGCTCATCTGAGGTGCACTGGGCCCTGTTTCCTCTCTCCTGACTGGTGGAGCTTCATCTCTGCTCCTCCTCTGCTCTTCTTCATCTTTACTTGCTGATCCATTGTCCTCCCCCTGTTGCTTTTCAACACTGAAGCTTGTGGACGGCTCATCTGACATCATGTATGACCACAAACTTCACGTTTTCGCCGATTAATCCCGGTTTTTGTTGAACAGCTTCTTAGAGGTTTTAGCTTCTTCTTTCTTCTTTGAGGCTTTCCCCTGCTAATTTACAGCTAGCTTTACAAATGTAAAACAAAACAATTTACGTTAGCTGATGATACAACACCCGTACACTTTAGCATCTAGCCTACTTTGGTGTTTAGTCTGTTCAACAATCAAGTGCCAACGAAGCGTCTCGTTGCCTAGTTACCACCGCACAGGACGCACAGGACGGTGATCAGGCCTTTCAAATTAAAAGCCCTGAGGGGAGTAGTTACTTTGCAAAATAAAAAAAATAAAGAGAGAGAGAGACTACGTGCAAACAAATAACGCACTAAAAATATTTCAGTTTTATTCTTCTTCTTTTTTTTTTTTTTTCCAAAAATAGCATCAGATCTGTTCTTCTCTAAATTCGCAACAGTTTAACAATTCAAAATTATTGTTTGATACTACTGGATACAGGTACGTACGTAAGCATATTGCAGCCTAACTACGAATGTAGTAACCACCAGAGGGCAATGTAACCCATGGATCTAGGAGCGTCAAGAGAGAGTTTTAACAACGCGGAAAGACTTCTGAGTGGATATCAAAATAAAAGATTTACATAATGCAGAAGTAAGGATACAGTACTCGACATAATATCGCTGTGAGATTATGGATAAAACAGTCGTGATAAACTCTAATGTTGAATTGTACACGTGAGTTTGACATTTCTGAAGCCATGAATCAGTACATTGCAGCGGTAATGCTTTTACTTTGAAATGTCAGCAATGTTTCGAAACTTCCGCTGTTTGTTGGAGCTTCACAGATTTTTCTCCTGGTCCCACCGGTTTGAGAGCATCTGGGCTTTCTCTCTCTCTCTCTGTACTGCCCACAACATTTTAACCCAGTTTCGTCTTTCTTTTTCGCAACCTCTGTTTCATACAGTTTGTAACTAGTATCTAATTTGTCGACATTTTAATGACATACAGTGGGGAGTTTCCGACAGTTACGTCGCCAGAAAGTGGCAAACGCGTTTCGTAGAGGAAGCGGCTAATTATGATTTCATCAGCTACAGGTGAGCAGACGTGTAATGATGGTGAACTTTTAATCCTTGTGTGTCTTTATTTCGGTGACGGGAGTCGAGTTGAATTGGTTTCTACAGGTGGCTGACATAATGTTGGTAGCTTTAGCCCCTGGACGGTAGCTAACATTAGCTGCTGGTCCTTATCTCAGTCCTGCTCCTCAGCTGACAGTCAGCCGGGCTCCTAACTAACTCTTTCCCAACTCTCAGCCTGTAAACCTACACTGTTGTGTTAAGCTATTGAATATTGACTGTGACATTAGCTTTGATAGTAAACCGTCGTCGTAGCACAGGCTATTTGTGCTTTGCTAAGTTTCCATTTGACGTAAACAGCTGTAACCGGTCACATGAAGAAATGACAGCTTTGCCATTTACTGATGAAAGGTCTAAATTTGTTAGAGCAGTATTTGTTCTCTAAAATTAGAGTGAAAGTTTTCCCAAATAAGTTTCTGGATAAATAGTAGCTGGTGAGTTATGTAATCATCAACTCACCCATCACTGTTTTCGTCAGGTGTTTTTGCTTCTTCTTTCCTAGTGTTTAGGAAACTAGATTTTGTTTTCATGAAAGCGGACATCACAAAAATGAATAGGTATAAGCAAATAATATTTCTCCATGTCAATAGTAACATATTGAGTCTAGTTATGACTTTGACATTTGGATGCACTACGTTTATGAGGTACAATAGGGTTAATTATACACACAGTCTAAGAAAAAAGCTAAAAAATCATATTATAATGTTAAGTTTTTATCTTTAGAAAGGTATTGAGTTTGGTTTTATGAAAACTTTGCAGGATGCCGTTTTGGAAAAGGAGAAGAAAGCAACCAAATTAGTGGGTCCAAAAGATTAATCAATATGCATAATAGTGATAATAATTTAGCTGGATCTGCCTCATCAGTGCCTTTGAACATGATGTTTACAGAGTAGAAGAGGAAATGTGTAAAAACACGGAAAAGGGAGGGGGGAAACTGAAATCATCTACAAATTATGAAAGAAAAGAACAAAGAAAGTCAACCATCCTGGGTTTTCTGGACTGTAGTATTCAACGTCCTAGTTTAATGTTTGGACCACGTAAAGATGCCTGAGGGTATTTGCCAAGTTTAGCACAGTCAGGCTGTAGGGATCACTAAGCTTGTAAGATTTGAGCTCCGGCAGTCACAGTCAGAACAAACTCAGTTTCCTATTTAAGGAAATTACATTAGACCCGTCTCCTACCACAGCATCTTTGAAAAACTTATTTGGTTGTTGAAACATTGACGTTGTATCTTTCAGGTGGAAAAAGTATATGACAGCTCTACAATGTGGACAGATAAGCAAAGAGGAATCAGAGTGACCCAGGAGGAGCTCCTCTGTAAGAATGCCTGTGGGTATTATGGAAACCCTGCATGGCAAGGCCTCTGCTCCAAGTGCTGGAGAGAGAAAGCACGTACAGCTGAAACCCCTAGACGGGACGCAAGGTAAAATTGGTGCTTATTGTAGCATTCTCACAAAAAAATGTTGGGCTAATAATGTCACTGTGATGATCGATTCTTGTCACAGCATCTTAAAAGTAACACTAGAAACTTTGCTTGATATTTATGTTAATATTAACACCAGCTGTAGCCTATATGTAACCAGTTAACAATGAAATAATTGCAAAAAAAAATGTAGGATGACAGTTGATGGACTTCTTGGCACAACTACATTGTTAATGGAGCTGGTTTCTTATATAAATGTGATATTTTAAATGCTTTTGGTGTGGTACTTGACGTTTGAAATTGTTGTTCTTTGGAGGCCAAGAAATGATGGAACTCCCCTCACCTTCTCCAAGTTTGAGGAGAAGAAAAACATTGAGAAAGGTCATCGAATTAACACAATGAAGAGACTCTTCTGGGGCAGCCCGTCACCTCCAAAACGTCAAGGTAGTCATGTCTGCTGTGTCCTTTTGATTCAGTGTTCACAGGTCCATCAGTTCAAACTGTAAAACATTTGGAGAATAAAAAAAAGGGAAAAGATTGGATGCTGTCACTTCAGCCTGGCAGGCATATAAACTTTTAAAGGTGTATAATTAGTCTGAAGACGGCAAAGCTTTTGATTTACCAGTCAATCTTCATCCCATCTCTGTCTGGTCATGAGGTTTTTAAGCTTTGAGTCGTGAGTGTGCCAGTGAATTAGATTAAATACAAGTGGGCCAGATGGAGTTGCCTCGGTAAGGTGTCTGGACTCAGCCTTGTAACAAGGGTAATGAGCTCAGACATCCAGAGGGAGCCAGGAGTAGAGCCACTCCATGTGGAAAAGAGCCAGTTGAGGTGATTTGGATGCCCTCCACTGGCAGTTTTACATGCGCATCCATCCGACAGGTAGGACGACCCAGAGTAGACTCAGCACACAGTAGAGAGATTATCTTATCTGCCCATAACGGTCTAATGGCCAGATAAGATATAATTAACTATTATAATTATCTACATGGGTAGATTGCCATGTGCATGTCCACTGCCTTACAAAACTACTTTACGAAATGCAATGACCAACCATGCTAAATACCATGTTTTGGTTTAAAAATGTTACATTTTTGTCATTTACCTGAAATAACTTCCACTTTTCACCCCTATAGAGTCGTCTGAAAGCCACGCAAATGCATTGAAAGCATACCAGAGCCTTGAACCTGGGGACTTCACTGGCTTCCTAAAAATACTCAAGAGCCCTCCCTCCCAGCGCTTGCAGTCCCGATGTACAGCGTTCCTCAACACAATGGAGGCCTACCATGTAATTATGTCATTAAAACCTTAACAGTGTACTTCTTATTCTTCAGTTTTTATTCGAGCTGTTCTGATCATCACTTCTCATCATCTTTACAGGATCTGCCCGTACAGAAACAGTCTGATCTTGTGCAGGATTTCTACCAGTCTTTTGCCGAACATTTTGGCGGTACGTACAGATCAGTTCAGCACTTTGTGGGCTGTTAATTGTGAGAACATTGCTGTGTTCAATTTTGCAGGATGCCGTTTTGGAAAAAAGAGAAGAAAGCAACCAAATTAGTGGGTCCAAAAGATGAATCAATATGCGTAATAGTGATAATTATCTATCTGGATCAGCCTCATCAGTGCCTTTGAACATGATGTTTACGGAATAGAAGAGGGAATGCAGTATTCAGCGTCCTTGTTTAATGTTTGGAACAACATAAATATGCCTGAGGAACATTGTGAGAGAGTTGTTGTTTTTGTTTTCAGGTTTGTCTGAGGCCCAGGTCACTCAGATAATGGAGCATGTGGAGAAGTTGATAATGACACGGTTGCATAAATGGGTTTTCTGCCATGACAGCTGTGACGATGAACAGAAGGACCTGGCTCTCCAGAGAAGGATACGGTAACTTTCCATACTAGTCACTTTGTTGTACGAGACAAGTAGACATCAAACCAGTGATTAACTGTTTGACATTTTATGACCTCTTTACTTTGCAGCTCCTTAAACTGGGTTACTCCGCAGATGCTGAGCGTACCTTTTCCTGATAAAAACACGACAGTCACAAGCGACCCCTTTCTGTCTGCTATAACAGGTGAGCTTTCTGCTGGAGAGGTTGGTGAGAATTTATCACTCTGACACATCTGTTAAAATTATAAAAATGTAATGTAACATTGTAACATGTAAAATGAAACGTTGTTTGTAGTAAGTGTTGATGTTTAGGAGTGCTGGTAGGAAGTTACCTTGTTTCTGGTCTTTATGCCACACTAAGCTAACTGGTTGCTAGTTGTAGCCTTAGAAGTAAGTGTTATTCCCAAAGTATTTAACTCTTTCTCCAAACTAAAGAGAAAAAGTGGAACGTTTCAAACATGGCCTTTTACATTTTGCCCTGCCCTGTATTTGTTTCAACAGCCATAATTGAAATGGATGCCAAACGAGCACCTCAGGACAAACTTGCATGTGTGTCCAAATGCAGTCAGCATGTCTTCGAGGTGCTCTCCAGCTCAAACAATGAGCCTGCCAATGCCGACGACTTCCTGTCGGGGCTGATATACGTGGTACTGAAGGCCAATCCACCCCGCTTACACTCCAACATGCAGTATGTGATTCGGTTTGGTCTCCCTCACAGCCTGATGGCAGGGGAGAGCGGCTACTATTTCACAAATCTGGTAAGTAGATTGCAAAGTTAAAGAAACTCTTACTTTTCTGGTATTTCACACAGCACTTATAAAAAATGTAAACATCAACAACTCCACCGTCCTCCACCTCTTCCTCCTGCCTTACCTCCACCAGCCCCTCCTGCATGCGTTGGCAAGGTAACGGTGAACAGAAGAAGAAAGCGAGTGAAACAAAAATGAGACAGTGGAGTCATGAGTCTGATTCAGAGGTTACTGCACAACCAACACAGTCAAACACAAACCCCGGAGTTTTAAAACTTAAACAGGGTCGTGATGAGTTTTATAATATAGTTTTAGATGGTAATGTTACTGGTAACTGGAGGCGCACAAGAAGGATAATGTTACAGAGCCTACAATAACCATTAGCAACTGGATGCTGCGTTATCACATATTGAGCATTGTCAGGTGACAGTGGCCGAATGCAATGATTGGTCAGACTTTTTATCAGACCCATATGAGAATAATGATGAGTTTCTATCCCTGGTGGACTTCTCTTACACATTAGTGTGCATTCAGCTTATTAATATCATTTTAACTTGAACAAAGAAAAGTGTAAAATTTCCAGAAAGGTAAGTGTTGCTTTAATCCATCATTCACCATATAGTGCTGTGTAACAAGATGATTAAATACTTATGACCGTGTCCTCTTCTTTTAGTCATGTGCTGTGGCCTTCATTGAAAAGCTGGATGGACCAGCACTAAACCTGAGTCCAGAAGAGTTTGAGGGCTACATGCTGCATCAGCGTGCTCCCTCTGCAGCAAAAAAGAGGATGCAGATGGCCAGTGACACAGAGCACCTGTTAGAAGAGCTGAAAGACCGGCAGGAGAAGCTGGACCAGGGGATGGATGCTCTCCACATGCAGCTACAAAACTGGGTGGAAGCAGTTAACACACAACTGGATGATGCAACATCACAGTTGGCTGTGGTGCAGAAGGAGATCAAAGCTCAAGAAGAGATGTCTCAGGTTACAGCATCCTCAACTCATGAAACATTGGTGCAAGGAGACGACAAAGACCATTCGGTACTGGTGCTTGGAGAACAACGCGCAGAGCCGAGGGATTCAGACTGTTAGCAATACTAACTAACACCTAATCTGACTCTTTTTAATCATCAGCACTCACTAATGTAGGATTCAAAATAGATTTATATTACAATGCCACATTTGCACAAGTTTAACTTGTAGAAAGCTGGGATTTGTATGCCAGCTGAACATGAAGGAAAGAAAACGATCTTTTGAAGGAAACTTTCTGCATTCGCTATCACAGGGTACAAAGGTTTTATAATGACTGTTGAACATGATTTAGATTTGTATCCTGTTTGAGTATGAAGGCCATTAAAATTACATTCCAGTTTGTGCTAACAGAGGGGTGGTGATAAGTAATAAAAGCACTCAGGGTACTTACACAATTATATCACTTAACACTTTCAGGGTGCTCATTTAATATTAATATTTTTTCTAATGGTCTACACCATTGTGCCTATATGTAAACTGCTGTGAAAAAAGAAGTGCTACAGTAAAAATGTTGACAGCTGTTGTGGATCACTACCAGTCACGAGGTGTATTTGGACAAACCACATTTTGGAGAGTTGTGTACCTATTTTCAATGTGTTGTTGCCTTTGCTGTTTGTTCAAAGATGGAAAAAGTGGTGCAAAACAATTTGTAACAAATCCTTAGTGGGCAGAAGGTATGTGTTGTTTACAACTGTTATAACATCACTGAATAGATTTAAGAGGTTTGTGTTCAATGATTGTATCTAATTATAAAATTAAAGTGGACTTGCATAATTAAATCATTTGTTTTTGTTTGTTGTAATTCCTTTATTTCTGTCAAATAACATAGTGTTATGTAATGAGTCGCATGCACGGTGCAAAACTCATTTGTATTATGAAAAATAAGAACTGTAACATTTGAAAGTATTTTCAATTTGCTTCACATCACATTTTGTAACTGATAAGAGTTGAGGATTATTTGGCAACTACAGTGGCATACAAAAGTTTGGACACCTCTGGTCAAAATTACTGTTGTAGTAGAAGATTAAATGGTCTCCAAAAGGCATAAAGTTAAACATGAAACACTCTTTTTAAGTAATATCAGTGTAGAATATGTTTTCTACAATTTTAGAGTGAAAAGTGGAAACAAAGCAGCACCTTGCAAAAGAATGGGTTAGGGTTAGGGGAAACCCAGGAGACTTGAGCTCTCAGATAACTTCTTTGACCAAGCTATTAGACAAACTATTTACTATTTACACGCTGTGATAGTTTCCAAAGGAGGGGGGGCTACTAGGTACTAACTATGCAGGGTGGCCAAACCTTTACTGCAGGGCCCTTTTCCTTTTCTGGCATTTTCAAATTTATAAGATGAAAATAGAAAAAAAAAAAAAAATTAAATGTAAAGGGAATTTATCATCTGTAACTTTATGCCTTTTGGAGATCATTTCATCTTCCACTTGCTGAACTGTTCACATTAACAGAAATTTTGACCAGGGGTGGGACAAACTTTTCCAGGCCACTGTACATGGCTGCACTCTCATGTCCTGACACTCAAACACCGGAAGGGGGCAGTGAAAGTAGTAGAAACAAAGCCAGAAAGTAGTAGAAGGAGAGAGCTGTTGTTCATCGGATGTGAGCAGCAGCCATGAAGATGACAGAGGAAAACACTTCTGGAAACTCTGAAATGACGATGGACGATGTTAAAAACCTCATCAAAATGAAAGATAACATCGAGGAGCAGATACAAGCTTATTACGACGTGTTAGAAGACGTAAGTCCGCTGGACAACCAAACGCAGCGTAGCGCCAAGCTAACCCGAGGCTAGCGGCGCCTGTGTCAGGTCCTGGTTGTGGTTGTTGTTGCTGCTCTGAAATGTTTTTCTTTCTTTCTCACTTTTTACAGCAAGGTGTGGGAGTTGAAGGTCCTTTGGTGGACGCAGAAGGCTTCCCCCGAGCAGATGTGAACTTATACCAGATCAGGACAGCGAGACACAACATCTCATGTAAGCTGCAGCTTGCTTGTTGTGAGGTTTTTATTAGGGCTGAAGCACAACTACGACTAGCCACCTGTTCTAGGATGAAATGAAAGTCTGTCATCGTCAAAAAGGTGATAGAAGAACAACAACGCCCTGTAGGTTGTTATGGTGTGAGGTCAACGCATAACATTGTTAATATAATTATTCCTTGTACGGGTGGATCAGCTTGTTTTTAACCAACCAATGCTGATTGTTTCCTCACTTACATAACATGAAAACAAAGTGCAACAGTTAATAGAAGTAAATAATAATAATAATAATAAAGGTCCATTTTCTTTATCTTATATTGAACGTTTGTTCACACATTATCAGAAAATTTCATGACAGAAGTCACCTTTGTAATTTGTCAAATGCTCATGGTCAAGTCATTTTGGATATGTTTATAATATGTCACTTCCACCACTTCCACCCTGTTAATCTGACTTGTGTAGCATGTCAGTTTAAGGCAGTAGATACTTCATAAGTAATTTTTAACTAAGCTGCTGATTTCCTCTTCAATGACAGAAACAGTGAAAATTTCCCAAAGCCTATAGTGATATAACAAAATGTCCCTTTTGCACCAACCAACCATACAAAAACTAGTAAATATACATAAGTTATAATGATTAAAAATGCCACATATCCAGTAATTGGGAAAAAAAAAATACAGACAGGATGCTTCTCTTTCTTCTAAGTAATTTTCTGTGAATCTGTTCTTGTATAGATATGTACTCTCTCACGTACCATAATTTATTTTCAGTCTACTGCCATTTCAAAGGTAATTTCTGTACCATGTCTTTCAGGCTTGCAGAATGATCACAAAGCTATCATGGCGGAGATAGAAGAAGCCCTGCACAAGCTGCACGCTCGGGAGAAAGCCAAGCGGGAGCAGGATGAGGCGGAGGCCCAGGTGGAGGCGATGGAGCTTCAGGTCACACTGCCGACTCCGTTCGCACGAGTGGACGCAGTGACGCAAGGCTCACCTGCCAGTGGAGCTGTGAGTAATGAGAAGTAGACTTTATATTGGCAGTTTTAGATAAACCATCACAAATGGTTTCAAGTTCAGATTGTTTTATTGCTGTGATTGTAGTTATTTGTTCTTTTCTTTTCCAAAGGGCCTCAGAGTTGGTGATGAAGTCACCGAGTTCGGGTCTGTGAACACGCAGAACTTTCAGAACCTCCACAACATCGCTGCTGTGGTGCAACACAGTGAGGGGGTAAGCTGTAGAAATAGTCAGTCAGATCTTATTGTTTACAGACATTTCACTGACAATGACTAGAAGTTATATTTTGCTGAGATGTCGTTTTGATTTTTATTTGAAATGTAAACTGCGATATCATCTGCCATCTGTTCGTCCACAGAAGCCACTACGTGTCGCAATCCTTAGAGACGGCCAGAAAGTTCAGATGAGCTTGACTCCACAGAAATGGTCAGGGAGAGGTCTGCTGGGGTGAGTGCAAGACACAGATTAAGAGTCTAGTAGTTTTAGTTGGAGTTTTCTTAGCTTCTAATTGTCAGCTACCCAATGAGTCCACATAAATAAAGATGTGGAAGAGTTAGTGAGACAAAAATGTCTGTGTTTTACTTATCCAGGTACAGATATTGTCTAAATACTTTTAACATTAACATGAATGAGTCATTATCTAAATGGTATATTGACAAGTGTCTATTGGTGCGTTCACAACAATCTGTACTTGTTTTCTTTTTCAGATGCAACATTGTCCCAATCCATCGGTGATCACAATGACATGGAGAAACCGTCTGGTGCAACTTGCTACTGCTGGATGGTTTCAAAGTAAATTTGTACATACTGCAGAAATTCCCTTGTTTAATTTTTCAGCATCCTTACCAGAACTTGTTGTACAGCCTTCAGAAATATTAGACTTACATGTCAGTTTCACAGAGTGATAGCTGAATAAACATCTCTAGCTACAGTGATTGAAAGTGATTAACAAATCATGGTAATCAATGCCTTTAGACTTTGGAAAATAATTGATAAGCTCCATCTTTGCCCTTAATAAAAGCTAATTTTCAACTTCTAAAAAACATATGACTCATCAGATGTTACACAAGGACAAAAGTAAATCAGAGAATCTCGTAAA